>NC_133410.1:197310000-197910000 GCF_049350105.2 Macaca mulatta | reverse complement strand
TTTGACTTGTTTGGTTTAAAAAAAAGCATTCATATTATGACTTGATATGCCATAACATTTTGATTTAAAGTCTCTAAACGTCAGAGAAAGACTATCTACAAAACTGTCAAGATGCATTTTGGATTGCCTCCCTATTTCCATTTTCTTCAAAAGATTTAAATGCAATTTGGATTATAAAAATCACATTAAGATAGAAAGACTGTGGGATGCATTTCACCTGGGGTGCTTGTTAAAAAACGCAATTTCTGGGATCTCATTCTAGATCTGCTCAATGAGACTCTGCAGGTGGGCCCCTAGAATCTGCATTTTTTATGCTTTCCAGATGTTTCTTATGCACAGTCAAGTTTGCAAACCGCTGCTCTTGAGTTTTAACTGCCACTAAGTAGAACTTTCAATAGATGCAGCCCTAATTTCTGAATTATTAATGATTAATAGAATCTGCTTTTACTATACACTCACTAAAATACATAGCTGCTTGAGCTGAAATATACAGATGTGTTGCCTTGCCGAAAAGAGAAGGAACATCAAAGCTCTGACTGAGTCATGTTTGCAGTTTAGCTGTGAGATTTGATGGCTTTTAGCTGAATTAAATGGTAGGCAAAATGTGCGTCTGTTCTCCACCGCTCTCCTCTAACAGCACTTCCCTGTCCTGAAGTTAACCCTTACGCAGGGATGTCTTATCACTGCTCACTGAATTTCAGCAGAAAGACAGGAGTTACAAAGTGAAGAGCTGCAGGCTTCTCCAGGTTTTTCATCAGAACAGGAAGTGACACAGAGCTGTGTCAGGCAGAACCTGCCACTGATTTAATTTGATCTTTCAAGGGAGGATTAAGGATATTGTCCTCAACCCAGTTAGAATGTTGCTGCTAAGTTTCAATGTGTCGGAGGCTTTTTCATTTTCCCGGAGCCAATGCTGGCTGGCATGGCAAGTGACAGCATCCCAGCATTTGCATTATCTTCCTTAGCGTGCACATTTTTCAACCAAGCCAGTGAAGTGGTTGGGAGGAAAAATCACAGAGCTCATAAGAAGGGCTCCTGGGCCTGCTCGGGAGGCTTGCAGAGGACATGCCCGAAGGTGTGCATGAGGCCTTCTGTCCCACACCTGCCCCTTGTCTCGATGTGATTTTGACCTCAAGTGATCCACCCGCCTCAGCCTCCCAAAGTGCTGGGATTACACCCGTGAGCCACCACGCCCGGCCAACTTCTGTGTATTTATTGAGGGAGGTGATTCGGGTAGGGGTGGTGTAAGGATTAGGGGTGTGAAAGAGAAGGAGTCCTGGTTTGTAAGATCATGTGAGGGAGAGGGATGGGGAGTGGAGCACAGGTTTCCGCCACCACTTTGCCTGGAAATTGGAGTCCTCAGTTATGAATTTTATAATAACATCCTCAACAAGGCCTCAGTTTGCAGTGTGTGCCTGACTTAAGGATGATTTTTAAATGACCACATCATGTTTGTAAAGACACTTTGTACTTGTCGGGTGCTTGCATATACACTGTGTCAGTTAATTCTTTGTACTTGTCGGAGTGCTTGCATATGCACCATCTCAGTTAATTCTTGCCAAGATTCTGTTTGGTATGCAAGGCAAGTGCTATTATCTTCACTTTATGAATGAGGAAAAGACACACAGAAGCTAATAATAAGTGGAGCCAACATTGGCTCTGAAATTTGTAAACTCTGACATAAAAAAGAAATCATATCTCTGGAAAGAAAACTGCTACAAACTGTACACCTGCTTTCTAAGACATGTGTGGCTCTTCACTGTTGATTTTGCTGCCTTCTACCTCCTCCAGTGTGCTGTTGGCTACGCCCAGCACTGAGGACTGGGAAGGAGGCTTCTTCCCACTTTGGGATCATGGGGATGTCCTTCCAGAATTTGAACTGTGTTTGGTCCCGAGCTTGTCCTGGGATGCAACGTTCATTGTTCTCATTTGCTAGAGAATACAAGATCAGAATTTAAATAGTCACTGTTTTCCAAGATGCAAAGTGATATGCTGTTATTTGTTTTAAAATCCTATCTGTTGATCTGATTGGCTGGTATTCCAGTATTCCCTGTTTATCGCTCTGTGTCCAGTGGGATTTGCCAATAGATCCGGGTACATTCTCTTTCCAGAAGCACACCATAATATTGGTGTAAGATTTGTGGCCAGAATTTACTGGGCATCAACTGCAGACCAAACCAGTTCTCATTATGTTCTGAAGCCAAATTTTCCCTCTGCAACATGAATGGTATTGTCCAGGCTCTTCAATCAAGAATGTTCCATTTGAAGGCATTCCTCATCCAGCAGAAAACATAAATTTCACTTTGGAGCACCTATCTAGTAGGAGAATTTGTTTTCTCATTCAATTAACCAAATTGAAAATGCAAGAACACTATTATGGAAGCTTCAATGTCAATGTGTGTGTGTGTATGACGATTGTTGCTAATTAAAAATAAGCCGATTTAGGACGTTTGAAGCGAGGAAGCACTCACATTCCCTTATTTCAGCATTTATACAGCGCCTGGACTGTGTGCTCTCTGCCCACATTATCTGGCTGTGCCTGGCATAGCTTCCAGCTGCAATAGTGAGAAAGAATTTAGCAGATGTTCAAACACAAATATATTGTTAGCTTTTCTGTTGTTGCTAAGGCTGCTTCAGGTATTTTACATTTTTCTTTTCCTTCTGGGAGAGGAGTTACTACTATTAACAATTCTGCACATTGCTTGAGGCAATGATAAAGCATATTACCCTATTTATTTTACTCTCGTTGTTATTTGAGAAGGTGGTGGGCCAGACATGCTTGTAGATTAGCTGGTATCTTTTTGAAGCTACTAGCAAGGCTATGTTTAAAGTTTCAGTTGTAATAAAAACGTGTTAAAGCAACCAATGGCACTGTATAGGAAATGCCAGAGGGAAGGTCATTCTGTGTGTCCTACGGCCTCAGAAGTGGGATCTTCCGCGCACTTTTCTGTGAAGACAACGCAATTCATAGCAGAGACATCCTCGAAGCTGCTTTGCACATGACGGTAATGAAGGATTGCTGTGTGAGGCCACTGGGATTCCCACTACCACAGACACTGGTGTTCTGAAAGGATCCTTAGTCCCAGCACGCCTAAGAAAGCAGAATCTGATTCCTAGTCTTGGAAATCCCATCTCAGGCATGATGCCATGTTTCCAGAACTGGAACATTTCTACTGACTTATTTCCATGACTTCTTTTTCTCCAGCCACTGAACACTCACTCCTGGTGTGTCCTTACTAAAACATTAGTTAATGTATTATTTATTCATGATAGTTCAGCTGTCTGCATAACTTCTGTGCTTTTATTTATTTATTTAATTTATTTTTTTTGAGATAGATTCTTGCTCTGTTGTCCAGGCTGAAGTGAAGTGGCATAATCTTGGCTCACTGCAACCTCCGCCTCCTGGGTTCAAATGATTCTTGTCTCAGCCTCCCGAGTAGCTGGGATTACAGGCACGCACCACCATGCCCCACTAACTTTTATATTTTTAGTAGAGACAGGGTTTCACCATGTTGGCCAGGCTGGTCTCGAGCTCCTGACCTCAAGTGATCCACCCGCCTCGGCCTCCCAAAGTGCTGGGATTACAGGTGTGAGCCACCACACCCGGCCAACTTCTGTGTATTTATTGAGGGAGGTGATTTGGGTAGGGGTGGTGTAAGGATTAGGGCATGTGAAACAGAAGGTGTCCTGGTTTGTAAGACCATGTGAGGGAGAGGGATGGGGAGTGGAGCCCAGGGTGAGTGAGACCAACATGTGTAAGAGGGAATGATGAGCAGGCAGGAGGAGAGGGGTGGTGTCCGACAGGGGTGGTGTAGGAAAGGGTGGTGTAGGAAAGGGGTTGGTGTAGGAAAGGGATGGTGTAGGAAAGGGGTGGTGTAGGAAAGGGTTGGTGTAGGATAGGGGTGGTGTAGGAAAGGGGTGGTGTAGGATAGGGTTGGTGTAGGCAAGGGGTGGTGTAGGAAAGGGATAGTGTAGGAAAGGGGTGGTATAGGAAAGGGGTGGTGTAGGATAGGGGTGGTGTAGGCAAGGGGTGGTGTAGGAAATGGTGGTGTAGGAAAGGGGTGGTATAGGAAAGGGTGGTGTAGGAAAGGGTTGGTGTAGGAAAGGGTGGTGGAGGAAAGGGGTGGTATAGGAAAGGGTGGTGTAGGAAAGGGTTGGTGTAGGAAAGGGTGGTGTAGGAAAGGGTTGGTGTAGGAAAGGGTGGTGGAGGAAAGGGGTGATGTAGGATAGGGGTGATGTAGGAAAGGGTTGGTGTAGGAAAGGGTGGTGTAGGAAAGGGTTGGTGTAGGATAGGGTGGTGGAGGAAAGGGTTGGTGTAGGAAAGGGTGGTGTAGGAAAGGGGTGGTGTAGGATGGGGTGGTGTAGGAAAGGGTTGGTGTAGGAAAGGGTGGTGTAGGAAAGCGGTGGTGTAGGATGGGGTGGTGTAGGAAAGGGTTGGTGTAGGAAAGGGTGGTGGAGGAAAGGGGTTGGTGTACGAAAGGGTTGGTGTAGGAAAGAGTTGGTGTAGGAAAGGGTTGGTGTAAGGTGCTGACATTTGCATAAGTTGCACAGGGGTAGGAGAGGGTGATGATGGAAAGTTGGAAGAATGTGATAGTTGGGTGGAAATAACAACTTAGAAATTGAGTCATCTTTTTGCTACAGAGGAGGGCATTCCCTTCACTGTACAGTGAGAGGCTGCTGTATCCATGACTCTTGACAAAGATGTTCACTTTTTGCCTTTTCCTGCATTATTGGCATCTGGAGTTCTAACAGCCAAGAGAGACAGAGGTCATAGTGGAATCAATATTTCTATTATAGATAAGAAAATCCCAGAAGGAGGGCCTACATAGATTAATCTGTACACAACCAAACTAAGATTTAAGAATATTTTGAAGATAATCCTGGGATTATGTATCACATTTAATTTTAAGCTTCTTTCTTTATTCCCCTTTGCTTTATATTTTCTCTCTCCTATTTTATTCCTCCTTGAAATAAAATTGGAAAATAATGTGTTTTAAATGTACAATCAAGGAATAACAAGAAATCATCATTTCAACTGCTATCATTCACAGTGAAATTAAATGCTTGGATGATTACTTTGTTGATTACTAACAACTCCAAAATTCTGATTCTCAATCCACAGTCTATTGAATCATATTAATCATATCAATGGCTTGCTTTTATTTAATGGAAAAAGACAAAGAAGAAAAAGAGTGTCCAGTAGAGAGGAGGAGAAAGTACCACAGAAAACACCAGGATCCTCACGATAAGTTCACTTTATTCCACTCCATACTTCCTGTTAATTAGGAGCTTCCAATCATTGCAGTAACATAAAGTCCTACACTTTAACCCAACCCTTCCTCTTGTACTATCCTTAACTTTGACTAGTATGAGGTGAATACTTGAGCTCAGTGACTTCCCATGGCATTCACACCTTGGGAGTTGTTCTTACTCATATAACAACCCTCAATTAATGTTTGGTATTCTTACACAACCAGTGGGAAAACAAGTGTGTGATACGCATCTGGAAAGCTTAGAAAAGATAGAGAGACATATACCTAGGCTTGTTTTTATTTTAATTGAATACTTTGCAAAGGTATCTTCTATATTTAAAAATGTAAATCCAATTCAAACAGATTGATATTGAATTAACAGGAAGTAATAAATTGGTTTATTTATCCTAGTGGAATTAAAAAATCTTGCTAATCTATACATTCAATTTCTAGTCCTTAGTTTGAAAAGAGCATTTTCTTCCTTTTGAAATATATTTGAGCATAGTAACTTTCAAGGTCCTAGGTTTATTGGCATAATTTAATGGAAAAATTTATGCTCCAAAGCATTCATTTTTTTCCCCCAAGCTTTGTGGTTTTCAATTTCTCATCTACTGGTTGGCTTTTAGTTTACATGGCAGAACAGAATCTTCTCAACTTTTTGATTCCTGTAATAAAATATTCAATGGAGAACTAAGCCAAAGTTTGCTTCAACCAAGGGTATGATCTCATCCTTATTCTTGTTTTTATGCTTATTGAAATACAGCTATTCCTATATGTATTTAGCTAAGCGATAGGCTTAAGCATCAGTTGTCTTCTTTGGCTAATTTGTTTCGAAAGTGATTAAGCCCATGTTCACATAAAATAATATTTAAAACAGTAAAGCTCCGTGTGCACAACAGTACTGATACCACTGTAATATCTCAAGACTAAATTATATACGCTTCTCCTAGCCCCCTTTCACTCCTTCACCCTTCACCACATAGGACACTTTCTGGAAAAGAAGTCCAGGCAAAGAGACATTAGTTTAATTCTTGCTAACGTCACATAAAAATACATCACCAACTTGGAATTTCTGAATTCACATGAAAGGATGATACTGAGTTTACATGTGAAGTTTCATATTCCACTGGTGTCAAAATTGGTGGATAGAAGAGTGTAGGTTTGTAAAGCAATTTCAAGGCAAGCTTCTAATGGTAACTTTAGCCCACAGTTTGGATCCTGTGCCCACCTGACATCTATTCTTTTTGTTTTGTTTTGTTTTGAGACGGAGTCTGGCTCTGTGGCCCAGGCTGGAGTGACTGGCACAATCTCTGCTCACGGCAAGCTCCACCTCCCGGGTTCACGCCATTCTCCTGCCTCAGCCTCCGGAGTAGCTGGGACTACAGGTGCGCACCAACACGCTCGGCTAATTTTTTGCACTTTTAGTAGGGATGGGGTTTCATCGTGTTAGCCAGGATGGTCTCCAGCTCCTGACTTCGTGATCCACCGCCTGGGCCTCTGACATCTATTCTTAGCTGTAGGTGGGGACCAGGCCCTAGAAAGCTGGCAAGTCAGGGGACACCACTGCAGGTTTCTGTCTATTCTGCTGGCATTCTAAGTGGTTCTGTTTAGACCTAGGTGCATTAGAACTACCCCTCAAACAGATGATGACTCTTAAGAGCCCTGGAATTTCTTTATTACCCAGGGAGTCACTGGGGACTGGCTGTAGGTGCCAGATTTGGTGATGGCATTTTGTGAATCACTGAGCTCATTTCGGGGCAGAGCAGCTTCCTGATGTGACTGTCATCTCCTCTTCCTTTCCCTCCAACACCAACCACACTTCTCCGTGCTGGCCAGGTGTTTCCCAACCGACCCCTTCGTACAAAGATCAACCTGACATTGTTTGGTAGTCAGTGATATAAAGCTTGTTGTCTAAATCAGCATCTGCGATTTTACCGACTGATAGAAAGGTACAGGATAGAATATGATTTGGGACAGGAGTCTCATCAATGTGTTGCCTCTCTGTTGCATGGAATGATATGTTTTGAAGTTGGAAGTGTCCTGAAATTTCAGAACTTCATCTTAAAGATGAGAAAAAGATTAGGTGTCATGCACAGCTATTTTGTGGCAGAATCAGAATTCAACCCCCAGTCAAGTTATGGTATCTTCTGTGTCAGAGGAAAGTCCTTTTGATAATCCCAGAAATATTAAGACTCCAGTGGCAGCGAATATTTGATTTCCACTTTGAAACGTAGGTCACATTAGCAGGATATTCTCTAAAGGAGCTTTGTATGCAGCTGGTCCTCTCTCTGTCAACCGCATCTGCGACTCAAGTGGACCGAGTTCAACACAGCCACACTTGTTCCAGAAGCCAATTTTGTTTGGGCCCTAATATAGAGATGGTCCCATCCGGCCTTTAAGCATGCGAAGTGTGGGCAGCTATGTTTGTTACGATAGCTGAAAGGAGAAAGCCGTAAAAACAAAATCTCTCCTAAAAGCGAAATCTCCCACTATTTCATCCGATTTAAAATTGCGGAAGTGACAGAAAACACCGGAAAGGTTTCCCAACCTCTCTTAAAAGAAGTCCTAGAAAAAGAAAGCATTTATTTCCTTAATGATTCCTAAGTAATAACTACATATGGATGCAATTCTGAACCATCTGCGGGTGTTCCCAGTGTAATGTTCCTCTTCCGGGGACATCGCATCACGTTTATTTATGTCACTCCCTGTCCTGTCCCCCACTGAAGCGGACCTGGGCAGGCTGATGGTTGTACCAAGATGCGCACCTTCTACCTGTTTCCAGGGCGGTGCGAGGGGAGGCAGGAGCGTGTCCGCAAGGAGGGAAGAAAAAAAATCCCATGGTTGCTTATTTGTCTACTGCTTCTGGCTCTGCTGAGAGGTGAAGTCATTCTCATTTCTTTGTGTTCGGAAGTATCGCCAGCGGCTCGTTGAAAACTTAGCGCTAGACCTGCCTCTCGGAGACTTGCTCCCTCTGGAAATGCCCAGCTGAGGATGCGCGTGGCGCGTGTTGAAGCGCAGTGCCTGGGAGTTGGACACTTGTGGACGGGTGCGGGGCCGGGCGTGGGGACAGGTGCGGGGCCGGGCGTGGGGACAGGTGCGCTGCGGCCGGGCGTGGGGACGGGTGCGCGGCCGGGCGTGGGGACGGGTGCGGGGTCGGGCGTGGGGACGGGTGCGGGGCCGGGCGTGGGGACGGGTGCGGGGCCGGGCGTGGGGACGGGTGCGGGGCCGGGCGTGGGGACGGGTGCGGGGTCGGGCGTGGGGACGGGTGCGGGGCCGGGCGTGGGGACGGGTGAGGGGCCGGGCGTGGGGACGGGTGCGGGGCCGGGCGTGGGGACGGGTGCGGGGCCGGGCGTGGGGACGGGTGCGCTGCGGCCAGGCGTGGGGACGGGTGCGGGGCCGGGCGTGGGCACGGGTGCGGGGCCGGGCGTGGGGACGGGTGCGCTGCGGCGGGGCGTGGGGACAGGTGCGGGGCCGGGCGTGGGGACGGGTGCGGGGCCGGGCGTGGGCACGGGTGCGCTGCGGCCAGGCGTGGGGACAGGTGCGGGGACGGGCGTGGGGACGGGTGCGGGGACGGGCGTGGGGACGGGTGCGCTGCGGCGGCGCGTGGGGACGGGTGCGGGGCCGGGCGTGGGGACATGTGAGCTGCGGCTGGAGCTGGCCCCGCATTCCTTCACTTTCTGAATCGTAATGCCCTCAGTGAGTTGCAATTTCATATTGCTCCATTTGTTTTTACTGATGTTAAATCCTGGCAGTTAAATCTCTAAAGGCTTACTAAAAAATACGAATATATTGTGTATTTACATGTCTAAGGAGAAGACCCTTTGGCAACCCAGGAGACCAGGACTCAGGTTTTTTCTTCCAGTTAACTGTGGAGGACACGCCGTTGCTGCTGGGGGTGCTGCAGGAGGAGAAATCTCCTTGTTCTCCCGTCTTCCTGCTCTCCAGTCTCCTGTCTGGGCTTCCCGTTTGCTGAACCCAGCCAGAAGCCAGCCGAGCTCGGGAAGCCTGGTTTGCACGGGGTGTATCCAGAGACACAGCTCGGAGCAAGGGAAGCGAGAGGAAGAGACCCAGCCTCGGGACAAAGGGCCAAGAACTTGGAGAGGACTTGGCCTGGGAGACAATCCAGGGCACGCGCGTTATCCAGGGCGAGAGGCATAAAGCTTCATGTCCGTTCAAAGTAGGAGAGTCTGAGGTCTGCGCTGGGAGTCAGAGCTGGGGGCCTTTAGGGCACTTCCTATGGAGAGAGCCTAGGTTTGTCAGAAAAGAAGGAACTTTCTTTTTTACCATCTAGCCTTCACCTTGGCAGGGAGACAGGTGTTTTGAGTAGAAACCCTTCAACTCAACGTGTCAAACCAGTGCCTCGGCAGAGCTGTGCCTGGCCTGCCCACCTCTCCCCTGCCCTGGGCTTTGGTCCAGAGTCTCTCTCAGCAGGGCTGTGCCTGGCCTGCCCACCTCTCCCCTGCCCTCGGTTTTGGTCCAGAGTGTATTTTAACTGTCTGATGTCTCTCTTGGTTAGTGTGAGTGAAATGCCACAGAAAACCAATTGCATCCTGTGGGGAAGCTGAAATCAATGCAACCAACAATTATATTAACAGTCTAGTTAAGAATAAAAAAACAATAGAACAGACGTGCCTTGGTGGAGGTGTATTTTCTGTGGAGAAATAAACACAGTTGCCGCTTTTGGACTCCACTCTGTACAACACGGTAATGAACGTGGAGTTAGGTGGTGACTAAAGAATTTGGATTCTTTCCTGAAGATTACAATGCTCATTAAGGAGCAGCCTGTCATGAAACCTGCAACGTGAGCTAAAGCCAGCTAAGTTATGATTATAAAAGTCACAGTGTGCACGGGGCTTCATAAATTCACAGCAGTGAGAGCTTCTAACAGGATTCCCACCCTCCACCCCCCGCATAGACTTCAGAGCTCCTTGCTGGGTCTGAAGCCACTCAGAGGCTTATCCCATGGCCCGAGCAGGGAGGGCCTTTGGGTGTTAAAACACCTGGCCGCCCAGCTTCAGGAACACCGAGCACTTTCGACATGACAGTCCCCTCTGGCCCACACGGCATTTCTTACAGTGAGCTTGGTTTTTAACTGCATCGTTTTGCGTAACAAGTTTTTTTTTTCCCTACAGATGTAACCTTTTCCTGTGTTTCCTGACTGGGACACCAGCCGGGTATTCTAGCTAACTTTGGTAGATATATATCACTGTTTCTTTTGCTAGCCTTGTTTTAAAAAATCTACATGTTGCTTGCCCTGATCAATCCATCACTACCCTTGAAAAGGTCATGGTTCTCTCATCAGGAAACTTTTCAAAAATCCTTGGCTGTTATTTATCTTATGTTACAGGCTCTGACAGTGATTCTCCTGAAGCGAGGCCCATTAGTTTCTTGTAAGGTCATTCCCCTGCTGTTGCATGCAGAGTGAGTGTCAGTTATGCTTGCCTGAGTTGGAAGCATCCTCTCGGATGATTTCAAGGGGGGCGAAGGCAGGGCCATGACTGGTTTCTGTGTGAGACTCACTTGGGTTAGACAGGTGGTCCACGGGGGAGAGGGAGGGCGTCCCTTGTAGGTGCTGGAGCCTCAGAGATAGCTCTTATGTTCAATCCTGCTTCTCCAAGATCCAGTTCACAAAGATAACCATGCCTTGAAATATTTAATATTTTATCTTATTATATCCATATTCTGTGGTTGTTTAAATTCTTCAGTATGTTATAAACAAATGTATCTGATTCCCTATAAGCTTTGTAGGGACATTACTTATTACTGACATGAGGAATTAAAGGCAGCCTAGATATTATTTTTAGAAATTACAGCATTTGAAAATCATACTCAGTGAATTTCAGAGAAATTATATCTATCCTATTTAATACTCAGTAATGTTTAGTGAAAGGGTCAGACACTTTGGGGTGAAAAGTGGCATTATAAAGTCAAATAATTTGTTTTCATGTTTAGGAAGACATTTTGAGGGAGATAGTTTTGATTATATGAATTCTCTGTGATAAGGGCAAAATCAGGTGTTATATAGGAAGCGTTTATGATATCCACACAATTGTAAAATCTCACTGTTTTCCCATTCAATAATCTCAGCCACCTAAAATATGTCCAGTGTATATTTTCTGTTTTTTCTAGATATATTGTCATTTCAAATGCTCATTTATTCCAGAGGCACCTGTTAGGACATTGCACTTATTTCCTTTCAGTATAAGGTCCTGTGTTGACTACTGAGAATGAAGCCCTGAAGAAGACAGAAAGTCCCACCTTGAAGAGCTTCCAAGTGTAGTGAGTCTCCTGGCATCAGGTATGGCTGGTACCGTGGAAACGCTTGACTGACTGTGCAGGAGACGCTGGGTAGGAGGCAGAAGGCGAAGGCAGAAATCGAATTCAGGTGCAGGGGACACTCCTGAGAGCATTCCTGCTCTGTCCCCGTGGCCTGAGTGGCCTTGTCAGTTGCACAGGTAGGTTTTCTCTGCTCTGCACTCCCTCTCTCCCAAGGCACCCTTTAGAAAAGTGTAAATTTGTAAGGGTGGTTAGCCCTTGACTTTATCCCATGTCTGCAGTAGGGGGACCAACACTAGGCCTGAAACTAGAGCTTACTATTGTTGATCAAACTGTCAGGGTTAATAAGTCACCTAAGTTACATTTATGGACTGGGGAAAGAAGTGGAAGAAAGTCAGAGTATAAGTAATGAAGGGTTACCAGGTCCCTAGACCTGAAAGGGCTAATACATTCATGCAGTAGGTGTCCAGGATCCTCACGTGGTCCTTCATGCTTAGGAACATGGTCACTCATCTTCACTACACACACCAGAGCCTGCGTGCCTTTCGTGGCCTTCGTATTTGCAGTGTGTGGGTTGGAGCTGCTTTCTTAGCCATGACAATGACTGAAGGGAATATCAGAGTCTGTTAATGAATGATGCTTGGAGATTTCATTTTCAAAATATATTTTTAAATTACCTAATTATATGATATTGTATTGGAAAGTTCTTAGATTAGGTTTCACTTTAGAAATGTGATTTGGCCCTAAGAGTGATAGGAAAGAAATGTGTTCCTAATTATTCCCAGATAATTAAAATTTATGCTGTTATTGATGCTTGTTGAATTAGATGCAAAGGGAAGACATCTGATTGTTTAATAATTCAAATAATTTGAATTAGATTTTAAATTGGCCTCAGGAAGATCCCCTCGGTTCATTTACTGATAATACCTTCCCAAACTGATGATTCTAACTACTTACCTTTGAAGGAAAAAATTTAGCTTTCTTTCCTCAGTTCTCCTCTCCCTCCTCCTTGAGAGTAATGTGGTGTGGTGGAAGAAAGATTTGCTGAGTGTTTGGAAGCTTATGTTTTAGCTTGGCCTCCAATATTTCCTCACAGTAAATCTCTAAAGCCCTTTGAATTCAATTTCCCCAGTGGCAAAATGGAGCTAGTAATGCAACCTCATGCAACCCACAGAGACTCAAATGAGAGAACTGATACGAAGACGTTGTTACAGCTGCAAAACATTATATAAATGCAAGGTATTAGAATTACTGTAATTATAGAAATCCAAGGTATTATAATTACTAGTTCTGGGTCAATACAAGGCACTCCATGCATGTGGAAAATAACTACGTAGGGCCAAAAGGTGCATCATGAGTGTCTCCTCCTGCCGCTGCTCCCCAGGTCTTCTTCCGTCGTCCCATTTCATTCCTAGAGGCAACCACTGTTCCTGGTGAGTGCTAAGGACCTTCCAGAGATGCTGACACAGCGAGAGATTTTACTAAGTATGTGTAATAGACATAGGGCCCACTTCCCAGGAGAATACCTTCTTACTTTCAGTAGGACATAGTTTTCGGTGAGTAATATTGCTCAAGATCTGAGGAATACCACTTAGTAGTTTTTTTGTTTAAAATAGAAAAGAGTAGAGATCTGTGTGCTGTCAGCTGAACCGGTCATCTCTCAGATGTGGGGTGAGGTTCAGGGAGCACCACCGAAGGGGCGGAAATAACACAACGAGGAGCCTGAACACTCAGCCCCAGACCGGCCTTCGCTCCCCACCACGCGTCATTGCTTTTCAGCGCTGTTGCTCCCCTTTCTCGTCTCTAGATCACTGGATGACGGCTCTGGCAGAAACAAACAGCAGGTGCGATGACATGCGCTTGTGGGTTTTAGGTTCTAGTTTGGCTGTAACATGTTGCTGTGTCTCTTCTTCCAGACATGCCTTCATTTCGTAGGCTCAACACCTCTGTTTAACATCATGATTAGATTCAAGACCAATTCAGTCAAGACGTCGTCACAGGTCACGTGGTCTTATTATCACAGCTGGGGCTTCAAGCCCACGTCAGCTTTTCCAGAGCAACGAGTGTGTTCACTCCGGCCGTGCCATCCGGGCAATGTCATCAAGCCCACGTCAGCTTTTCCAGAGCAGCGAGTGTGTTCACTCCGGCCGTGCCGTCCGGGCAATGTCAAACACGCCTCACATTCTTGCCCAAGAAGCTGGTCTCTTAGGTTTCTTTGTTTTCTATTATTTCAGGGCCCGTGGGGGATGTGTCAAATGTCTCCCGGATCTTTTACCCTTTAATTTGTTCATATTTACCTTAGAGGTCAGTTCCAACTGGATCCGATCCTAATATCTAATAATAGGACATGAAGGGGTCAAAATTACGGGCACATGGAGGGAAAATTGGAGAGGCCAGCACAATCAGCTGGGTTTACCTGCTCAGAGATAAAAGCAGATTATATTTGCCATTACTACTCATAAAACTCTACCTTAGACAATGAAGAAAGCATCTCCTTAAAGTGCTTATGTCTCTGAGGCTAACAAATATATTGGTCAGGGTGGCCATTGAAAACCAGTTCATCCTAGCAAAAAGATTTTTACTGATTAGTAGTCAAAGAGAAGGAAAATCAGGTCCATTATTTCAACATAAATAATGGGGAATTACAAACAGTCTGGAGACCCTTATGTGGACTTAGAAATCTTAGTGTTGCAAATATTGGCTCAAAATGATGTTTTGCTAAAGTATGATGTCCCACTTTTTGAGGCTCAGCATTCTAAAATAATCCTATCTTAGGAGAATTCCCAGGAGAGAAACTTAAGTCATTATGGGCACAGTGGAGGGCTGAGAACCCAAGGTCTTCTGTGAAGCAATGAGTATTTTTTGGTTGTTTATGAAAACCAATAAAATAGCATAGTGGTTAGATTACAGAATCCTTTCGCAGGTCTTACATTAGTGAATACAGGAGGGTTGATTTTCATTTATTACCCAATAATCACTAGAAAATTTTCAGGATCTTCTTCCACAGTTTAAAAAATATGACTGAAATTAATTTTGCTTTGATACAGGCTTTCTGTGAACTGTATCAAATTTTATTCTCTTTAATTAGATATTGAAATCTGTATTGCCATAGTGATTTCACCGCTCTGCAATGATGACTCCTCTCCTCTCTACTCGTCTGATACCATCTCCGGGTCAGAGAAACAGAGTAACCTGAACTCTGGAGGTGACTGATGCTGGTCCAGCTGAATGGCCATTTCTCAGCTTTCTCCTCTGATGGGGTTGGGTTGCTTCGGTTCCACCATTGTGGCGGCAGGCTCTCCTGCCCAAGACACTGGAGTGCCACGTGAAGTAGTGGGGACAACGTGCTTCTGTGTTTTCTCCCACTTTCAATGTTCTGCTGCAAACACCTTCACTCTGACTCATCCCCATCCATTCAATGTCACCTGCCCTTTTTCTTCTCCATCCATTCAATGTCACCTGCCCTTTTTCTTCTTCACTTCCATCTGGTTTCCTGGTTTTGCAATGATCTCAATCAGTGACAAAAATTGTGTCTATGCTGAAAATTATATTCCTGTGGTTGCATAAATTGTTTATAAAAGCTGAGTCATGTTTACTCGAGATCTGTGGAAGAGAAATGATAATAACAATAAAGACAAAATATAACATTTAGTTCTCACTCTCTGCTAGGCATACATGGCCCCTTTAATTTTTTCAACAATCTAGTAAGGTATGGTGACATTTTTATCTTGGTTTTAAAAGAGATGAGGTAACTTGTCGGGGTTATGCAAACAATAAATAGTGCAGCGAGAACCCAAACTCATGGTTTAGGAACCATGGTATGTTATGCTTATAGAACAAACTATATGTGAAGAAACATCACATTGTAGGACATGTAAATACGGAAGATTTCTGTAAATAACTGCCATTAACTGCCCTATGTTGAATGCCTTTGCACTTAGTTTGGTCAGATTAAATAATAGTGTAGTGACTTAAATTTAGAATTGTCTTATTATACTAATTAAAACTAAGTTCTGGTTATTTATTTATTGAGACATAATATAAATACAGGCCAGGCGTGGTGGCTCACACCTGTAATCCCAGCACTTTGGGAGGCTGAGGCAGGTGGATTACCTGAAGTAAGGAATTCCAGACAAGCCTGGCCAACATGGTGAAACTCCATCTCTACTAAAATACAAAAAATTAGCTGAGTGTGGTGGCAGGCGCCTGTAGTCCCAGCTACTCGGGTGGCTGAGGCAGGAGAATGGCATGAACCTGGGAGGCGGAGCTTGCAGTGAGCCAAGATCGCGCCACTGCACTCCAGCCTGGGTGACAGAGCGAGACTCCATCTCAAAAAAGTAATACTATAAAAAATAAAAGAAAATAAATACAGAAAAGCACATAAAATGACAATTCTAAATTTTTGCTTATGTACAAAATAAGTAACTACCTAGATCAAAATTTCCTACCCTCTTCCATACTAATTTTTTCTTAGTACTTGCTTTCTTTGACAGCCACCATTGAACACCTAATTTTGCTAAGGTATGCACAGAATAAAATGTGGCACAATGTGATGCTGAAAGTGTGAATTAGCTTAGCTGATATTTTGTGAGGAATTTGACAGAAGTTTGTATTGCTCTGTTTCCCTCCAAAACGCAGAATATCCCAGGGCACCATTTGAGTTTGCTGCAGTTGCTGCTGAGTTTGTTGCAGTTCTCCAGAGCAGCTTGGCACACAGTTGAACTTAGCAGATTTATTGTTGAACATCTCACATTTTGTTTATGGTCCACCTCAAGTAAATTTTGTGCATAATGTGAGATGAGTGTCAAGGTTAATTTTTTCATCATATGGATATGCCATTGCTCCGATACCATTATTTGTGGTCAATCAGGGGACCATATATGTGGGTCAATTTCAGAGCTCCCTTTTCATTATACCATAGTAATAAGGCAGTGTGGAGCTCACTGGCTGTTACACCAGTGTCACACTGTCTTCATTACTATGGTTTTATGAAAAGTCTTGAAACCTAATAGTGTATATTTTTCCTCCTTGTTCTTTAAGATTGTTATGACTATTTTTTGCCCTTTGCATTTGCACATATGTTTTAGGATTTGTTGTGATGCTCTACCAAAGAAATCTCCTGTTCTTTCTAACGTGGTTAGACTAGCCTGTTGCTATTGTGGCTAAGAGTGTGTGTGTGAGGTGGCAATGGGGGAAAAGATGGAGTTTATCAGCTCTTTAATAGGCCCTTTTCTCTTTTGCTAGGTGATAGCTCCTTCAGTGCATTTGAGGGGAATGTAAGAAGAAGAAAAATAAAATTTAAAAAATCTCGGTTAGACCTAAAACCATAAAAACCCTAGAAGAAAACCTAGGAAATACCATTCAGGATAGGCATGGGCAAGGACTTCATGTCTAAAACACCAAAAGCAATTGCAACAAAAGCTAAGATTGACAAATGGGATCTAATTAAACTAAAGAGCTTCCGCACAGCAAAAGAAACTACCATCAGAATGAAAAGACAACCTACAGAATGGGAGAAAATTTTTGCAGTCTACCCATTTGACAAAGGGATAATATCCAGAATCTACAAAGAACTTAAACTAATTTACAAGAAAAAATCAAACAACCCCGTCAAAAAGTGGGCAAAGGATATGAACAGACACTTCTCAAAAGAAGACATTTATACAGCCAACAGACATATGAAAAAATGCTCAGCATCACTGGCCATCAGAGAAATGCAAATCAAAACCACAATGAGATACCATCTCACACCAGTTAGAATGTGGATCTTTAAAAAGTCAGGAAACAACAGGTGCTGGAGAGGATGTGGAGAAATAGGAACAGTTTTACACTGTTGGTGGGACTGTAAACTAGTTCAACCATTGTGGAAGACAGTGTGGTGATTCCTCAAGGATCTAGAACTAGAAATACCATTTGACCCAGCCATCCCATTACTCAGTATATACCCAAAGTATTATAAATCGTGCTGCTATAAAGACACATGCACACGTATGTTTATTGCGGTACTATTCACAATAGCAAAGACTTGGAACCAACTCAAATGCCCATCAATGATAGACTAGATTAAGAAAATGTGGCACATATACACCATGGAATACTATGCAGCCATAAAAGAGGATAAGTTCATGTCCTTTATAAGGACATGGAAGAAGCTGGAAACTATCATTCTCAGCAAACTATCGCAAGGACAGAAAACCAAACACCGCATGTTTTCACTCATAGGTGGGAATTGAACAATGGGAACACTTGGACACAGGAAGGGGAACATCACATACCGCGGCCTGTCATAGGGTGGGGGCATGGGGGAGGGATAGCATGAGGAGATATACCTAATGTAAATGACAAGTTAATGGGTGCAGCACACCAACATGGCACATGTATACATATGTAACAAACCTGCATGTTGTGCACATGTACCCTAGAACTTAAAGTATAATTTAAAAAATCCCAGTTAAACAGGAAATTGCAAAATTCTCTCTGGTTGGCTGTTGCTCTTTCTCATTTCTCATTTAAATGCCAGTTCTCTCACTGGGGCTTGTGTGTGGACTCTTCAGAGGACCACAGAAGAGAGGCACCTCCCACTGCCCAGCTCAGACTTGGCCTTTTCTACACTCCTGGCCACCTCTACACAACCTGCCTCCACCTCCTCTATATCCCCTGCCATGACCTTCTTGCTGCTGGGATCCGTTATCTACACGAGAATCTCGAGTAGAATGCTGGCAAGTAGCTTCACACTCAGCTATGCTGCGTGGTTCTACCATACCCACGGAGCACTCGCACTTCCTCACCATCCCCACCTACTCTCCCAGACCCCCCGGGCCATGCCTGGTAACACAGCAGATAAAGCACTCACACTTCCTCACCATGCCTACCTACTCTCCCAGACCCCCTGGGCCATGCCTGGTAACACAGCAGATAACTGGTAGGTATACTGGCTAAGCAGACATGCCTCCCATCTCCTGTGCATGCAGGCATCGCCGTGTTTACATCACCGTCTTCACATCTTTCCTCTTGGACTCCCTCTGGGATGGAAGAGAGTGAAGAGACTCTCTGCATAACTTTGTTCTAGGAATCCCTCTAGCCACAAGCTCATCTCCTCATCGTTATTGGTGATAAGTTGTATTACTTTGGGGGTTAATCTAATCTGGCCCTTCTCCGTACCCTAGTGCTTCTGGCCAGCTCTGGCCCCAACTGTGGGCAAATTGTTGGCAGAATGCACACTCGGATGTGTGGTGATCAGTGGCTTTGGTTCTCAGTTTTGGACCATAAATGTACTTTCCTCCCTCCAAACAATAGCAGGAATAAAACAACAATTAATTCCACGTTTTTTTAAAGGCCAGTTTTGTTTTAAAATCTAAAATAACTAAAGGTCTTTCCTGTCCTTGCCTCTAAGAGCAGCTAATCTCTTTTTAATAAGAAGTGATTCTTTATTTCCCCACACTTTTGGTGTGTGGTGAGTGTGGTCACTAACGAGACGAAGACTTTCACATTCAACAAATGCATGTCTGCATTTACCATGGTGTGTGGTGAGTGTGGTCACTAACGAGACGAAGACTTTCACATTCAACAAATGCATGTCTGCATTTACCATGGTGTGTGGTGAGTGTGGTCACTAACGAGACGAAGACTTTCACATTCAACAAATGCATGTCTGCATTTACCATGGTGTGTGGTGAGTGTGGTCACTAACGAGACGAAGACTTTCACATTCAACAAATGCATGTCTGCATTTACCATGGTGTGTGGTGAGTGTGGTCACTAACGAGACGAAGACTTTCACATTCAACAAATGCATGTCTGCATTTACCATGGTGTGTGGTGAGTGTGGTCACTAACGAGACGAAGACTTTCACATTCAACAAATGCATGTCTGCATTTACCATGTGGTGTGCGCTGTTTTAGCGTTGAGGTCTAAACATTAACAAATCTGATTTAACTCAAATAAAATCTGCAAGTCAGGGGTCATTATTTGAGTTTTAGCTAAACAACAACAACAACAACAACAAAAACAATGCTGAGGATGTTGATCTCCCAGAGGGCCAGTAAATTTGCTATTTTAGCCACAGCCATCTCCCAAAGTCAGTAATTTTTCACAGGAACGCCCACGAGGAAGATGTTAGATGTGCATCCACCTGGAAAAGCAGCACAGAAACAGACGACCTGTCGATGCGGCCACTGTCATCTCCTTACACAAAAGAAGGCATTTTAAATTGCAAAAGTCTGAAATGATTGAACTTACACCATATGTGATTTTTTTTTATCGAGTGCTCTAGAGACTACCATTATGAGGTCAGCACTCGGCCAGTAATTCACTTTTATGTCTCCAGAGTTACTTACTTGTCTCTTTGAACCAGAGAAAGAAAGAAGCAGCTTTTAAGATAAATGGGGAACAAAAGACAGAACAACGACAGTAAGTGTACTTTCTTTAGCTTGTTGACTTCCAAAAGTTAAATGGAATTTTTTAAATGCATATTTCTCATTATTTGATTATACAAAATCTTTGCGGGCATTTGGGAAATCTGACAACATAAAAACGTATCAAAGAAATAATCTCATAGTTTCCCTAGATCTCCAGAAAAAAGCAAAGCAATCTCTGTTTTCAAATGAAGTTCTTTATCTTTTTTGTTTTTGGAGAGCAGCACCTAACATTTTCATTGGATTTTCCAGTTCATCTTTCCACATTATGTGGAACTTTTAAAATAAGACTTTTATTTGATTATGGACATTCAATTTTAACTTAATGATTGTAGCACCGATTGACAAATATTTTATTCTTTTGGAGAATCTCATTAAGATTTTCACATTTTTGTTTTATTTTCCATGTAAGTTTTAAAAACCCTGATCAATCTGAGCTGTATCTCATTTTTACTGTAATCAGTTAAGAACTGCCTTTTCTCTCTTAGGATGCTGAAAAGTTTGTGTTTGTATTTATCTCACTGTGCAATTAATTTGGTTTTGTTCTTTGATGGAAATCTGAGTTGTGTTTTATTCATATGAAAAAGATGCAGCAGTAAATCCCCATCTTCATTTTAACATGTGGAGCAGATGGTCCACATCACTGAAATGCAGAACGCAAGTCAAGGCTTTTCTTTCACTTTTGCTGTTTCTTAATTTGATGATTGGAAGATAATGCAAACCTATATGAGCACTAGAGTTTTTTTGAATTTCTGAATAGCATTATTTTTAAGTTTCTGTTTTTAGAATTTCAATAACTATTCATATAGGAGATTTGCAACAGAAATCTTATCAACACTGTTTCATTTTTACTTTTTAGATTCAGGGCTACATGTACGAGTTTGTTATCTAGGAAATTTGTGGGTGACGGGGGTTTGGTGTACAGATTATTTTGTCACCTAGGTAATAAGCATAGTACCTGATACGTCATTCTGTCCTCACTCTCTTTCTACCCTCTACCCTCAAACAGGCCCCAGCGTCTGTTGTTTCCTTCTTCCCTCATGTCCATTTGTTCTCAATGTTTAACGCCCACTTATAAGTGAGAACATGCAATACTTGGTTTTCTGCTCTTGTATTAATTTGCTTAAGATAACGGTGTCCAGCTCCATCCATGCTGCTGCAGGGCACATGATCTCATTCTATTTTATGGCTACGTGGTAGTGCATGGTGTGTATGTACCATAGTTTTGTTATCCAGCCCATAATTGATGGGCATTTTCTTTGATATTATGTCTTTGATATTGTGAATAGTGCTGAGACAAATGTACACATACATGTGCCCTTATGGTAGAACAATTTATATTCCCTTGGGTATATACCCAATGATGGGATTGGTGGGTTGGATGCTGGTTCTATCTGAAGTTTTTTGAGAAATTACTGAACTGCTCTCCACAATGGTTGAACTACATTACATTCCGACAAGCAGCACACAAGTGTTCCCTTTTCTCTACAAGATTGCCAGCATCTGTTATTTTTTGACTTTTTAATAGTAGCCATTCTGACTAGTGTAAGATGGGATCTCTTTGTGGCTTTGGATGACATTTCCCTAAGGATAGACCTTTTTCAGATGCATAGTGTGAAAATATTTTCTCCCATTCTGTAGATTGTCTGTTTACTCTGCTGATCGTTTCTTTGCTGTGCAGAAGCTCTTTAGTTTAATTAGGTCTCATTTGTCGATTTTGGTTTTTATTGCTTTTGACATCTTCATCATGAAATAGGTCCAGCATGATATTTGCTGGGTTTTCTTGCAGGGTTTTTATAGTTTTAGGTTTTACATTTAAGTCTTTAATCATCCTGATTTAATTTTATATGTGGTGAAAGGAAGGGGATCTGGCTAATTTTTGTATTTTTAGTAGAGACAGGGTTTCACCATGTTAGCCAGGATGATCTCAATCTCCTGACCTCGTGATCTGCCCACCTCGGCCTCCCAAAGTGCTGGGATTCCAGGCGTGAGCCACCGGGCCCGGCCCCACATTATATTTCATTTTTATGTCTCCTTAGAATCCTTTTGGCTGTGACATTTCATATACTTTCCTTGTTTTTCCTGACCTTGACAGTTTTGGAGGGTATTGGTAAACTATTACAGAACACTCTTCTATTAAAATCTATCTGATGTTTGTCTCATGACTAAACTGGATTTATGTGTTTTGGAGAGGAAGATCATAGAATATATTGCCATGTTCATATCAAGGGCATATTCCAGTAGTATGATTCATGACCACTGATCTTCACCTTAGTCACTTGGTGAAAGCAGTGTTTGCCAGAACTTTGTATTTCCCCTTTTCTGTATTATGTTCTTTGGAAGGAAGTAACCATATGCAGCTCACACTTATGGAGAGTGTATATGTGGGAGAGTCCTTATTTTTTTCTTACAAAATTAACTCTCAGATTTGCAGGTTTGGAAAATAATGTTGACAGACTGATTCTGAATCTCCCACACATCCTCTCCAAAAATCCATAAAGTTCACACTGAGAGCAAACAAAACCGTATAGAATCCATGGAGACAGAGAATGTTAACATTGAAATCTTCAATTTACCACAGGAGAGAATAAAATAGGCAATGTCAAGAGAGCTCACGTAAACCCTATTAGACATCTGAGGATGCAGGCTAGAGGAGTTTAAATAACTCTGCAATAAGAATGTAGATGAATGTGAAAGATGTGCAGAAGACAGGAAAAATCATGCCTCAGTAAGAAAATGTGCACTAATAAATGCCAAAATAAGGAACACAGATTGAGACACAATTCAGAGAAATGCTGTAAAAAAGATACTAAAACATGTGCTAAATTGTAGCAACAGATAGTCACTTCAGATACATGGGGTGACACTTATTGGAGACAAAAAGGTGAGGAGGAATAATGAATCAGAGAGAAAAATCAGGATTTTGTAAAGCTTCAGTCTTTTCCTTTTTCCTATACGACCATCACCACCACCACCATTGTCCACAAAAAGTCCTGCCTGACAGAATGCCACACTGGCAGAAGAAACTCTCAAACTAGGAACTCTGTCCACAAAATGAATAGGAATAGAAGAAAGTAGATTGCACACAGGGCCATGTAAAAATAAATAAATAAATAAAAGCTTTGGTGTTGGTTAAACATCACCTCAAAAACTGTAACACAATACTTCAAGATGAATTACATATTTTAAAGCAAGTATTTGGGAATATAAGCAACAACAACAACAAAACAACAAAACAAAACAAAACAAACAAGAAAACATTAAAATTCTACAACGTCAAATTATAAAAACACCGTAGGAATTAAATGAGTTGATTGAACTTGAAAAGAAAGAAATAGAAAGCAATATTACACAATAGTTAAAGACTAAATTAGAGACCCCCAAAGATACATCAAAAATTTAATAATGAGCATTACAGAATATCAGAAAATCAAGAAAATAAAAATGATATAGAGAAAGAATAAAGAGGAATTACAGACAGCAAAGAAGGTCCAACATATATATAATTGATGTTTCTGGAGTAGAAAACCAAAACAATGACCAAAATTAATACTTTGAACTATATCCAAAAGTACACAATGAAAATGTATTTTCAAGGAAAATAACTTGGAGTAATTATCTTTCAGTCATATTCTAATAAAACTGTTAGACTTCAACAACAAAAACGAAGTTATGATTTTCAAGCAGAAAGATAAAATTACTTATAAATCAGAAAACAACCTAGATGGGGTTTGATTCCTTGAAAACAACATGGAAAGAAAGCCACCAATGCAATAACATTTTCAGAAAAGCTTAAAGAAAGACAGAATGAGTCAAAGATAATATGTCTGGTCAAATTGTCTTTCAAGTGTCAAGGCACATTTCTTTTTCTTTTTCTTTTTTTTCCTTTTTCTTTTTGAAATGGAGGAGTTTTGCTCTGTCTCCCAGGTTGGAGTGCAATGACTCACTGCAACTTTTTCCTCCCAGGTTCAAGAGATTCTTCTGCCTCATCGTCCTGAGTAGCTGGGATTACAGGCATGAGCCACCATGTCCAGATAATATTTGTAATTTTAGTTTAGACAGGGTTTTGCCACATAAGCCAGGCTGGTCTCAAACTCCTGACCTCAGGTGATCCACTTGCGTTGGCCTCCCAAAGCGCTGGGATAACAGGTGTGAGCCACTGCACTTGGCTGAAGGCACATATCTGAATGTTCCAGAACTCAATACTGTCATAATTTCCCTTTCTGAGGTATGTAGAGGATGAACTTCATCTAAAAAAAAATTCTATACAATGGAACACTGCACACAATTTCACTTCCTGAAGTATCTACTAGAAGATGAGCTTCATCTAAAAAAAATGACTTGGAAATCATTGGCAAAAAGGCTGAGGAGTTTATAAGTTCATTGCAGGTATATGAGTAACACAAGGGTGGGGTCATGGGTAGATTTGTATTTAAAAATTATCCATTATGTGTCCACACAAAGTAGAAGGAATAAAACCAATGAATGAGAGAAGGAAGAGAAGAAGAAAAAGTAGAATATAATTTTTAATTGTTTCATCTTAGAATATTGGAATTAATAAATACTATTGGAAACCAATATATCAATTGTGATACTGTCCTCCAGCCTGGGCGACAGGGCGAGACTCCATCTCAAAAAAAAAAAAAAAGAAACCAACATATCAAATAATAACATGTTAAATGAGAAAAAAAGGAATTGAAAACTTATTAAAATATGAATTCAAAGTTAACCACCAACATATAAATAAACGTATAAATTTTCTCAAACACTGAAAGAAATTTTAAGAAATCCAAAAAGTCACACTAAATTTAATTTGCACTGTAATTGTAATATAACATGAAAGACAGAATTGAGAATAAACATAACCATCATATCAATAAACGTGAATGACCCTAACTTGCTTACTAAAGAAAAAATACGTTCAAATTAACTCATAAAACAAAACCAAATCTATGTCATATACAAGGGGAACACTAAAAATTCAGTGGTTAGAAATGATATAACTAGAAGACAAACTAAAGATCTACTAATTCAAATGAGACAAGAAAGAAAATATTAAGCCTCTGATACTACATAAAGTAGAATTCAAGCAGCATTTAATAAAATAAAAAAGAATATTTTGCAATGGTAAACACCATAATCTTGAATGAAAATACAATAGTCATGGGCGTCCACACACAAAATAATGTGGCAAATACCTATATTAAATAAGAAGTGTAAAAGCTGCAAAGAAAAATACATAGATGCACACTAATACAGATGATATTTAACATACCGCTCTCTGCAAACACAAATAAATGAACAAAATATATATTAAAATAGAAAAAACTAAACAAACAGCATAATAAGAGAACTTTTAGATGTATAGTGAATAACACACCATAAAAATAGAAAATATTTTTTCTGAATTATGTATGGAAAATTCACAAAGATTTATCATATACTAGGGCATAGAGAAAACATCTGGCTATTCCATATAATGTAAATACTACAGTTTCTGATCATAATACAGTATCCCTAGAAATTGAAAATGAAACAAAAAGACTTTATTACCTGGAAATTATAAGTTCTATTGGACAACTCTCAAATAAAAAGGGAAATAAACAAGAATAAAAATACTATAGACAAAAGTCAGAGTGATACATGTTAAATGCAGTCATTAGAAAAATACTTGCTGGGGGTGAGTGGAAAGTGTGCTGCTGCCGTGGGCACAGGACCTGGGTGCCCTAGCTTTGCAGGTGAACAGGGAAGGGAATGGCCTGAAACCCAAGATTCCTGTCTCAGCCTGGAAAAGGTCTAGAGCCTGGGGCAGTTTTGAGTTCTGAGCATGGACTGTGTGGAATTTAGCTAGTTGCTGGTAGCAAATACTGAGGGTTACAGACCTGCTGAGCCAAGTGTGTGGGAGCTAGGTGAGGCTTACTTTGGCCTGCTATTCTCCACTCCCTGTGTGAACCCTTCTGTGAAGGAGAGGCAGTTATGTTCCTTTCTGGAACATTATCCCAGTGGCCAGAGAACTGCCCCCCGATCCCCGCAGGGACGTCTGCTTGCCCTGCAAGTGGAGATCAAGAACTTGAAGCTGCCTGACCCATCCCCCGCCTGACTTTGCTTCTCCACCTACTCTGGTAGCTTAACACAAAGGATAGAAACTTCTGGAAGCCCTATGGCCCCTCCCGTCACCTTAGAAACCAGAATACTTTCTCTGGGTAACATAAGGCAAACGCAAATCTTACCACTACTACTGCAGCTGGTTCTCCTTTGCATTTCCACCTCTTGGCTGGAAGCCAACTGACACCATCCATTTCAGCATCTCCAGGAAGACTAACACTGCATCCAGGAAGGAGAACACAGCTATCTCCACTGCCTGCACCACCCTGGCTATCTCCACTGTATTTGACCTCAGCTGTCTCCACTGCCTGCACCACCCTGTCCAACCAGGAACTCCTGAGTGTGACCGTGTGACCAGTTCATTACTACTGCAGTCAGCATTTGAGAAAGCCAACACACCAAGGCTATTTACACCCAAGGAATTTTACAGTCTGTCACTTCCCTGCCACACTCGTCAGAGTGAGCGCTGGTACCCACTGCTGGGAGACTTGAGGGCAGTTTCTATCACTGGCTCCCGTGAAGACATTCCCCAACACCAGCTTGGGTTGTGGCAGCCTCGCTGGGCAGCTAGACCGAGAGGAGCAGCAACATTCACTCTAGTCTGGTTATCAGGAACTCCTAATCCTAGGAGAAGAGGAAGTGAACCACATCAAAGGAACATCCCATAAGACAAAAGATTATAGACGGCAGGCCTTGAGTCCCAGGTTTTTCCACTGGTGACAAGTTTACTTCAACAGAGACCCAGTTGCAGTGCTGGGCTCAGCAGGGATAGTCTACAGCTCAACAGACAGGCAGCACTGGTGCTCATAAAGGGTCTTAGAGAAGGAGATTTTCCCCTTTTCCACACAGCAGAACCAACTGGGGCTTCTCCCATGGGAGCTAGCATGGTAGAACTACACATAGCCTTTCTGAAGCACTTCAAGACACTTCAGGGTGACTGCATTCCCACAGGCGGATAACCCTGTAGGTTCAGGCTTGCACGAGAGAAGAGGTAGAGTCTCAATTTCTCTCCACCTGGAACATCAACATTCCTGCAGATAAAAAGAGGAGCCTGTCTGATCTGAATAGCTAGAACACCAGGTCAGCAGTGTGTCTGGGAGGTGGATGACTTTCCTGCTGGCCTGAGCTAAAGTGGGTCTTGCCCTTCCCCCTGATAATACATCAGTGTGTTTTACTGACAGTTCCTGCAGCCATCTCTCTCAAGGCTGGGACCTCTACCTGCCACTGGAAATAGCATTTACCTATGTGCTTTTACCACAACTGGTTTCTACTCAGGGACACCCCCTCTACTGGCCTGAAGCCTGAACTATTCAACTCAATAAATAAAATAATGAGGAAAACAAATAAATAAAAGCATGCACACCTTGGGGGAATGAGGTGAGAGCTTCAAGAGGCCTCTTTGATTCCAACCCCATAGGTGACAGTAAACTTGCACACACACCAAGCACATTGCTACTACAACCAGTATCTGAGAAAGCTATCATACAAAGACTATATAATCAAGAAACTTATACAGAGTCCTACTCCTAAAAGCACAAAGAGCCAAATTGACTACAATAAACTAAAAACATTAAAGTCACATCCTTAAGGGGAAAAAAGAAATTTTAAAAAATCAGTCAAATACACAATTTAAGAATAATTAGAAAAAACAGTCTACCCAAATGAGAAGAAACCAGAAAAATAATCTGGCAAAACAGGATTCTGTAGTACCCCCAAAAGATTACATCAGCTCTCCAGCAATGGATCCAAAGCAAGATAAAATCTTTGAAATACTAGGTAAAACATTCAAAAGTTTGATTGTTAAGCTGCTCAACATGATACCAGAGAAAGGTTAAAACCAACATAAAGAAATTAAAAATCAATTCAGGATATGAATAAAACATTTTCTAAAAAGATGGATGTTTTTTTAAAAAGCCAATCAGAATTTCTGAAAATAAAAGACACATTTAGGGAGTTGTAAAACGCAATGGAAAGTTTAACAAAAGACTAGAACAAGTAGAATAATGAATTTCAGAGCTCAAAAACAAAGCATTCAAATTAATCTAATCAGGCAAAAATAAAGAAAAAAAGTAAAAAGTCTATAAGAAATATGAGATCATGTAAAATGACCAAACATAAGAATAATTGGTGTTCTTGAGGGAGAAGAAAAAGCAAAAAAAGTTTAGAAAACTTATTTGAGGGAATAGTTGAAGAAAGCTTCCCCAGCCTTGCTAGAGATTTAGATTTCCAAATACAAGAAGCTAAAGAATGCCTGGAAGATTCATCACATAAAGGTTATCCATTTACCAAAAGTCAACATGAAGGAAATAATTCTGAGGGCAGTGAGAAAAAAGCATCAGGTAACCTATAAAGGAAAACCTATCAGACTAACAGCAGACTTCTCACCAGAAACCTTACAAGGCAAAAGGGATTGGGATCCTATCTTTAGCCTCCTGAAACAGAACAACTGTGAGTCAAGAATTTTGTATACATCAAAACTAAGTTTCAGGAATGAAAAAGAAATGAACTCATTGTCAGACAAATAAGTGCTGAGAGAATTTGTCAATAACAGTCCAGCCCTGCAAGAAATGCTAAAAGGAGTTCTAAATTTTGAAACAGAATGTTGATATGCATGCACCAGAATAGAACCTTTTGAAAGCATAAAATTCACAAAGCCTATAAAACAATAACACAATGAAGAAAGCAAAGTATCTAGGTAACAATTAACATGATGACTAGAACAATACACCACACCTCATTATTAATGTTAAATGCAAATATCCTAAGTGCTCCACTTAAAAGATACAATTTGGCAGAATGGATCGAAAAAATCACAAATAAAATATCTACTATTTTCAAGAGACTCACCCAACATATAAGGACTCATATCAACTAAAGGTAAAGGGGTGGAAAAAGATATTCCATGCAAATTAAAATCAAAAGTAAGCAGGAGTAGGTATTCTTACATCAGATTAAAACAGACTTTACAACACAACAGTAAAAAAAAGAAAGTGATTATATGATAAAAGGATTAATCCAAAAAAGAATATATTATAATTCTAAACTTAGATCTACCTAACACTGGAGATCCAAGATCGATAAAACATTTACTACTAGACCTAAAAAATGAGATAGACAGCAACACAATAATAGTAGGTGACATGATTTAGCTCTGTGTCCCCACCCAAATCTCACCTTGAATTGTAATAATCCCCACATGTCAAATACAGGACCTGGTAAAGGTAATTGAATCATGGTGGCAGTTTTCCCCATGCTGTTCTCATGATAATGAGTGAGTCTCATGATATCTGATGGTTTTGTAAGCCTTTGGCATTTCCCCTGCTTGCAATTCTCTCTCATGCCACCTTATGAAGAAGTACGTTTGCATCCCCTTCCCCCGTGAGTGTAGCTTTCCTGAGGCTTTCCCAGCCATGAAGAGCTGTGAGTTAGTTAAACCTCTTTTCTTTGTAAATTGCTCAGTCTCAGGCTTTTCTTCATAGCAGCATGAGAATGAACTAATACAACAGGGACTTCAATACTCCACTGAGAGCACTAGACAGATTATCAAGACAGAAAGTCAACAAAGAAACAAAGGGCTTAAGCTATACTCTACGACAAATTGACCTGACGGATATTTATCAAACATGCTACCAGAGAACTGTAGAATGTATATTTTTTTGTCATCAGCACGTGGAACATTCTATAAGACAGACCATACGATAGGCCACAAAATCACTCTCAATACATTAAAAAATATCTAAATAATATCAAATATCTACTCAGACAGCTGTGGAAAAAACTGGAAATTAATTACAAAAGGAATCCCTCAAAGCTACACAAGTACATGAAAATTAAACAATCTGCTCTTGAATTATTTGGGGGCAAACAGTGAAATCAAGATGGAAATTTAAAAATTCCTTGAAATGAAGAATAAGAGTGACACAATTCATCAAGATATAGGAAAGTCGTGCTCAGAGGAATGTTTACAGCGTTAAAAGCCTGAAAGATTACAAATTGATAATGCAGTGTTGCACTTCAAGGAACTAGAGGAACAGTCATAAATGCCACTCAAAGTTAGCAGAAGAAATAACAAAGATCAGAGTGTAACTAAATGAAACTAAAACAAACAAAAATATGAAAGATCAATTAAACAAAAAGCAGGTACTTTGAACAGCTAAAAGAATGATATATCATTAGCCAGATTAATCATTACTAAAAAAGAGAAAAGATACATATAAACTCAATTAGAAATGAAACTGGAGACATTACAACCAACTCCACAGAAATACAGAAGATTATTCAAAATACAATAATCACCTCTATGCACACAAACTAGAACATTTGGAGAAAATAAATAAATTTCTGGAAACATTCAGCCCTCCTAGATTAAGTCAGGAAGAAATAGATACCCTGAAGAGACCAATAACAAGCAGTGAAATTGAATATGTAATAAAAAACAATTGCCAACAACTAAAACAAACCCCATGGTCAGATGATATATTAGGCCATTCTCTTGCTACTAGTAAAGACATACCTGAGACTGGGCGATTTACAAAGGAAAGAGGTTTAGTTGACTCACAGTTCAGCATGGCTTGGGAGGCCTCAGGAAAATTACAATCATGGTGGCAGCAGAAGCAAACACATCCCTCTTCACACGGCAGCAACAAGAGAAACTGCTGAAGAAAGGAGAGGAGAGCTCCTGATAAAAACATCAGATCTTGTGATAACTCAATATCATGAGAACAGCATGAGGGTAATCGCCTCCATGATTAAATTACCTCCCACTGAGTCCCTCCCATGGCAATGTGGAGATTATGGAAACTGCAATTCAAGATGAGATTTCTGTGGGAACACAGCCAAACCATATTATTCTGCCCTCCTGGCTTCTCCCATTTCGTGTCCTCAAATTTCAAAACAAAATTATGCCCTTTCAACAGTCCCCTAAGTCTTAGCTCATTCCAGCATTAACTTGAAAGTTCAGGTCCAAAGTCTCATCTGAGACCAGGCAAGCCCTTTCCGCCTATGAGCCTGTAAAATCGAAAGCAAGTTAATTACTTCCTAGATACAATGGGGGTACAGACATTGGGTACGTACACCCATTCCAAATGGGAGAAATTGGCCAAAACAAAGGGGCTGCAGGCCTCATGCAAATCTGAAATCTAATAGGGTGGTCATTAAACCTTAAAGTTCCAAAATAATCTATTTTGACACCATATCTCTCAACCAGTTCATGCCGATGCAAGAGGTGGGTTCCCATGGCCTTGGGAAGCTCTGTCCCTGTGGCCTTGCAGGCTACAGCCCCCCTCCCAGCTGTTTTCACAAGCTGGCATTGAGTGTCTGTGGCTTTTCCAGGCCCATGGCACAAGCTGTCAGTGGATCTCCCCTTCTGGGGTCTGGAGGACAGTGGCTGTCTTCTCACAGCTCTACTAGGCAGTGCCTCGGTGGGGACTTGGTGTGGGGGCTCCAACACCTCATTTCTCCTTTCTGCACTGCCCTAGCAGAGGTTCTCCATGAGGGCCCTGCCCCTACAGCAAAATTCTTCTTGGACATTCAGGTGTTTCCATACATCCTCTGAAATCTAGGCGGAGGTTTCCAAACCTCACTTCTTCTGTGCATCTTCAGGCTCAACACCCTGTGGAAGCTGACAAGGCATGGGTTCGCACCCTCTGAAGCCATGGCCTGAGCTCTACCTCAGCCACTTTGAGCCATGGCTGGAGCAGCTGGGACTCGGGGCACCAAGTCCTTAGGTTGTACATGGCAGGAGGGCCCTGGGCCCAGCCCAGGAAAGAATTTTTTCTTCCTTGGCCTCCAGTCCTGTAATGGGAGGTGATGCTGCAAAGGTCTCCGACATGACCTGGAGATATTTTCCTCATTGTCTTGGTGATTAACATATGGATCCTCATTACTTCTGCAAATGTCTGCTGCTGACTTGAATCTCTCCCAAGAAAACGTGTTTTTCTTTTCTACTCCATCATCAGGCTGCAAATATTTCAAACTTTTATGCTTTGCTTCCTCTTGAACACGTTGCCACTTAGAAATTTCTTCTGCCAGATACCCTAAATTATCTATCTCAAGTTCAAAGTTCCACAGATCTCTAGGGCAGGGGCAAAATGCTACCAGTCTCTTTGCATAGCAAGAGTGATCTTTACTCCAGTTCCCAACAAGTTCCTCATCCCCATCTGAGACCACCTCAGCCTGGACTTTATTGTTCATATCACCAACAGCATTTTGGTCAAAGCCGTTCTACACGTCTCTAGGACGTTCCAAACTTTCCCTCATCTTCTTGTCTTCTGAGTTCTCCAAGCCTCTAGGAAGTTCCAAACTTTCCCACATTTTCTTATCATTTTTTTCTGAGCCCTCCAAACATTTCCAACCTCTGTCTGTTACCCAGTTCCAAAGTTGTTTCTACATTTTCAGGTGTCTTTACAGCAGCATCCCATTACCTGGTACCAATTTACTGTATTAGTCCACTTTCACACTGCTAATAAAGACATACCTGAGACTGGATAATTTATAAAGGGAAAAGGTTTAATTGACTCACAGTTCATCATGGCTGGGGAGGCCTCAGGAGACTTCCAATCACGGTGGAAGGGGAAACAAACATGTCCTTCTTCATATGGTAGCAGCAAGAGAAAGTGCTGAGCAAAACAGGGAAAAGCCTCTTATAAAACCATCAGATCTCATGAGAACTCACTATCATGAGAACAGCATGAGGGTAACTGCCCCCATGATTAAACTACCTCCCACCGAGTCCCTCCCATGACATATGGGGATTATGGGAACTACCATTCAAAATGAGATTTGGGTGGGAACACAGCCAAAACATATCAAATGGATTCACAGCTGAATTCTACCAGACATTCAGAGAAGAATTGCTGCCAATCTTTCTCTAACTATTCCAAAAGACTGAGAAAGAGGGAATCCTCCCTAAATCATTGTATGAAGCCATATCCCCCTGATACCAAAACCAAGAAAGGATATTTAAAAGAAAACTACAGACCAATATTCTTGATGAAAATAGATGAAAAATTCTCAACAAAATAGTAGCTAACTGAATCCAACAGCACATAAAAAGGATAATACACCACAATCAAATGGGTTTTAGCTCAGGAAGGCAAGGGTCATTTAACATACACAAGTCAATAAATATGATACATCATATGAGCAGAATTTAAAACAAAAAATGATCATTTAAATAGATGCAGAAAAAGCACTCAATAGAATCCAGCATTCTTTTATCATAAAACACTCAACAAACTAGGCATAGAAGGGACTTATCTCAAAATAAAAAAAGTCATATATGACAAACCCATAGCCAACATTATACTGAATGGAGAAAAGTTTAAAGCATTACCCCTGCAAACTGGAACAAGACAAGGATACCCATTTTCATCACTTCTATTCAATGTAGTACCGGAAGTCCTTGCCAGAGTGATCAGGCAAGAGAAAGAAATAATTGGCATCCACATTGGAAAAGAGGAATTCAAACTATCATTGTTCACTGATGATATGATTATATGCCTAGAAAACCATAAAGACTCCTCCAAAGACTATTAGATTTGATAAGTGAATTCAGCAAAGTCTCAGGTTAGCAATTCAATGTATAAAAATCAGTAGTACTGCTTGCTATACACCAAGAATGACCAAGCTGAGAATGAAATTAAGAACTCAATACCCTTTACAACAGCTGCAAAAAAATAATAATAACATACCTAGGAATATACTTAACAAAGAAGGTGAAGGATCTACAAAAGAAGAACTACAAAACACTTCTACAAGAAATCATAGGTGATACAAACAAATAGAAATACATCCCATGCTCATGGATAGGTAGAATCAATGTTATGAAAATGACCATACTGCCCAAAGTGATCTACAGATTCAGTGCAATTCCCATCAAAATGCCAACATCATTTCTTCCAGAGTTAGAAAAAACAATCCTAAAATTCACACGGAATCAAAAACAGCCTGAATATCCAAAGCAATCTTAATGAGAATAACAAATCTGGAAGCATCACATTACCAGACTTCAAATTACACTACAAGGCTATAGTTGCCAAAACAGTGTGGTACTGGTATAAAAGTAGGCACATGTAACACAATAGAGGACCCAGAAATGAAGCCAAATACTTACAACCAACTGATTCACAAAACATACAAAAACATAAATTGGGGAAAGGACATTCTAGTCAATAAGTGGCACTGGGAAAACTGGCTAGTCATATGTAGAAGAATGAAAATGAATCCCTATTTCACACCTTATACACAAATTAACTCAAGATGGGTCAAATATTTAAATCTAAGATCTGAAACCATAAAAATTATACAAAATAACCTAGGAAAAACTCTTCTCGTCATTAACCTAAGCAAAGAATTCATGACTAAGATTCCAAAAGCAGATGGAATATAAAAATCATAAGTGAATGGAACCTCATTAAACTAAAAAGCTTCTGTACAGCAAGAGAAATAATCATCAGAGTAAACAGATAGCCCATAGAATGGGAAAAATATTTGCAAACTATGTGTTCAGCAAAGGACAAATATCCAGTATATACAAGAAACTTAAACAAATCAGCAAGAAAAAATAAATAATCCTATCAAAAATGAACAAATGACATGAACAGACAATTCTCAAAAGAAGATACACAAATGGTCAGCAAATGTGAAAAAAAATGCTCAATATTACAAAATCGTCAGGGAAATGTAAATTAAAACCCCAGTGAGACACTACATTACTCCTGCAAGAATAGCCACTATTAAAAAGTCAAAAACAACAGATGGTGTGGATGTGGTGAAAATGGAATTCTGGTATACCACTGGTGGAAATGTAAATTAGTATAAACTCTGTTGAAAACAGTACACAGGTTTCTTAAAGAACTAAAAGTGGGCCGGGCGCGGGGGCTCACGCCTGTAATCCCAGCACTTTGGGAGGCCGAGGCGGGCGGATCACGAGGTCAGGAGATCGAGACCATCCTGGCTAACATGGTGAAACCCCGTCTCTACTAAAAATACAAAAAACTAGCCGGGCGAGGTGGCGGCGCCTGTAGTCCCAGCTACTCGGGAGGCTGAGGCAGGAGAATGGTGGGAACCCGGGAGGCGGAGTTTGCAGTGAGCTGAGATTGCACCACTGCACTCCAGCCTGGGGGACAGAGTGACTCTGTCTCAAAAAAAAAAAAGAAAAAGAAAAAAAAAAAAAAAAAGAACCAAAAGTGAATCTGCCATTCTATCTAGCATTTCTACTACTGAGTTTCCACCGAAAGATAAAGAAATCATTATGTCAAAAATTCCCCTGCATGTGTACATTTATTGCCGCACAATTCACAATTGCAAAGACATGGAACCAATCTAAGTGCCCATTGAGCAATGAGTGGATAAAGAAAATGTAGTATGTACACATCATGGAATGCTACTCAGCCTTAAAAAAGAAGCAAATAATGTCTTTTGCAGCAACTCAGAGGAAGCTGGAGGGTATAATTCTAAGTGAAGTAACCCAGGAGTGGAAAACCAAATACCACATGTTCTCCCTTTGTAAGTGGGAGCTAGGCAATAGATATGCAAAGGCATACAGAGTGATATCACAAGACTACGAAGACTCCGAAGGGGAAGGTTGGGAGTGGGGATGAAAGATAAAATATATTGGGTGCAGTGTACACTTCTCAGGGATGGACACACTAAAATTTCTGACTTTACTACTATACAACTCATCCGTGTAACCCAAAATCACTTCTACCCCAAACGCTACTGAGATTTTAAAAACTTGGGGAATGTTATGCAAGTCAGGGTTATCTTCTGTAAGAAGTTACACAAAGATATGAAATTGGGGAAGAGAAGTGAGAGCCTGTGGAATGTATTAGAATTGGAGATATCACTGCAAACTCATAATTTCCAAAAACATGTAAATGTATGTGCATACCAATATATATGTTTTCAGGGAGCAAAAGGTTTTTCCCTCCCCTCTTAGGTTCAGTATCTGGGAGCCTGCAAATTAGACAGATAAAAGTCAGATGAACAGGAAAAACAAGTTTATTCACAGACATGTAGGAGCTCACCAAAAGTAGCTAGACATATAGAGATTTATAACAGAACTTAGACAAAGAGAGAGGTAAGCAAGGGCCTCTGTGGAAAGAACGAGTGAGTTTTTTCAAGGAAGACAAAGGGATTTCTAGAGGAACAGACAGGAGGTGAGACAGTTTGTGATAATGTTTGTTTATGGAAGTGCATGTGGTCTTCCCACCTTCTTCATGGCCATCAAACTTCCCCATAGAGGAGTTTACCATCAGTTCACTCTGGGTCTCCTTCCGGGGAGCAAAAACCTCCCACAGTTACGCAATCTCACTTCCCCAAAGTTTCTGCTTTTAGTCAAACAAGGAAAGCTCCAAAAAGCCTTCTTTCTGTATCTGTTGAATCGCAAATGTCTTCAGTTTAAAATAATCCCAAACCCTGGGACTCTGAATAGGTCCTTACCATGTGCTCACATAAAGCTATGTGTATCTGTGTATATGGCTGTGTCGATTTTCGTGTTTCCTAGCTCTGTTTGCTAAAAGAAGCTAGAAGGAAAGATGCCTCAGTACCACCAAGAGGCCGGGGTTTGTGCTCTAATATCATTTCCATAAAGAGAACTAGGGGTCCTTGGAAAACCTGTTGTTTTTATGACTCGGGCATGGTAGATTCAAGGTGAGTCTAAATCACCTTGTTATGCCAAAAAGTAAGATAGTGCTTAAAAAAATGGTGGAGGCATATTGCAAGGTACTATCTGAAGGGGGCTCCAGTGACCCGAATCTGGGACCATCTGAAGACCAAAATAAGAACAGTAATGAATTATAAACCATGGAAAGAATGAGAATTCAGGAGCTCATACAGATATAAAGTGATAAACAAACAGGAACGGAAGTTCCTGCTAGTAATAGAATGCTACATGATGACTGGTAAACGTGTAAGAAGTAATAAAGTTAGAAAAAAAATTTCATTTTGTAGTCATCAGAGTAAAGACTGGATCAGGCTAGAATTATCTTTGATAATAAATCTAGTGGGAATATTTTGCTGACGAATAATGCGTTTCATGCCCTTAAAGTGCTTGTCTACCCACAGACTGCTTATTAGTAGCAAAGAAAAAAGAATAACTTTTATAATGCAGAAACCAGACAACAACTTGCTAAGGTAATCAAAATTATGATCACCACTGTGGGCATATGGACACCCCAGATGTGATACTTTGTTTTGAGAAGAACAAAATATACCTCGTTGTATTCCAGCCGAGAATGCATCACCGAAATCTAATCATGAATAAACATCAGACAACACCCAAATGAGAAACATTATGTTTATAAATAACTGGGGCTGTATTTTTAGAAAATGTTAATGTTCTCAAAGACAAAGGATATAGAGATTATTATTTTTCCAAATGAAAAGAAACTAAAGAGACATGATAAGTAATTGCAATTCCCTATCCTAGAACGGATCCTCAGTGGAAGGAAAAAAAGTGCTATGAGGTGTATTATTGAGTCAATTTAAAACATAGTAAAGTGAGTGAATGGAAGAGTTGGTAAAACATAAAGATATAACTATACAGAATAAAAATAAATGCATCAACTTACTAAAATGTCAAATTATATGATTTATGTAAAAATATAAATATTATGAAATATAAACTGAAGAGTAAAGGTCATAACGAATGTTACAATGTTATGAAACTTAACTGCAAATGATATATATACACACACATATATACACATACATATATACACATATATACATACACACACACACATATATATGAGAGAGACAGAGATACAAAGGTAGGGACAGAGCACAGATTGAGAAAACAAATGGGGTATAATGTTAACATAAAGTAAATCTTATTAAAGGTGTTTGGGAGTTCTTTGTATTATTCTTATTCTTGTAATATTTATTTAAATTTGAAATTATTTTCAACTAAAAATATGTCACTGAACTGAAATTTTAAGCGTTTATTAAAATACCTGGGAACAATTAAAAACCCTTCTAGGATACCTAAAAATTAGTTTCTAGTTAAGAAATATATACGAGTCTTGAATTATTTGCACCTTTCAACTGGATTTTTACCATATCAAGTAAATGGTTGCTAAGGATTTCAACAGATTACTTTCACCCGAGCAGAAAAGTGAGGGTGGGAGGGACAGGTAGAGGGCACAGAGTAATGAGAGAAAGTCCAGGTCAGCAGGATATGAACGGGGCTCTGAGGAAACCCCATCTCAACTCTAAACTCTGGAAAACAAAGGGTTAATCATCGGTGTAATCCAAAGCTGCAGAACGGAGATCTTCAACTGCCAGGCAAGCTTCCAGCAAATCAAAGATCAGCCTTCAGTCTTTGAGGGTATGCGTTTTTCTCAATTTCAATAAAATAGACTCTTCCTTTTAGTGTTTGGTGGGATTTGCGTCACCATCTAGTCCTGCTTGACATATAAGTACTTCCAAAAGTGAAACAAACAAATGAAGAACCTCTGATATTCTATTTACCATGGTGATATTTTAAAGAGTTTTCCTCACCTCTCTCTCTCCCGCTCTGTCCCTCATCTATCTGTCTGTCTGTCTGTCTGTCTGTCTATCTATCTATCATCTAATTACTGTATAAATAAGCTATTATTTAGGTTTTCTTTCCTTTGTGAGCTGGCGTTTTCTTCCAGTCGCCTGTGATTAGAAGGCGGATCAGGATGTCCTACCGCCCCCTGAACGCTGAGAATGAACAGGACCCCCCCTTCATTCCCACATTTGTAATCTCTCATCTATATTGGCTTTCAAGTGGATTTCAAAGATCATTAAGAAAATTGTTCTTGATCAGTAAAATGTGTCAAACTGCATATTCCTTTCTATAATTTTCCTTAATATTAGGCTTTGAGAGCAAAAATAGCCATGTGTGGTTGAGGCACTAGAAAGGAAATACAGACAAATTATTAACATTTTTCCTCGTTTGAGCCTGATTTGTATGAATTTGGTATTTCATAACTTGGCATTTTAGTTGTCTTGGATATGAATGTTAGACTGTATAGCCACTTGAAAGATCACTTAGACCTATGTCTCTAGAAAATGAATAAATTAAGAACTGGGTGGAGAATTAGGCGTGAGCAAGCTGATTACAGTGACTGACATGAAGCACCCACACGGAAGGCTTTCTTTGCGCCAGACGCCATGCTACCGGAAGTCGTAGTTTGAAGTAGTTTCCATTACATCACAACGGCTATGCTTTCCTTTTCTCTCTCTTGTCCAAGTGAAAGACACTCAGAAGAATGGGGCAGCAGAACCAGTTTGTCAAAACTCAAATGACAGAGAGACAACACATCTTGCATGGCTAAGAGAATTTGTCCAATCAAATAATCGTGGCGTTATAAAGAATTGTAGCATGCTCCTATTCCATCCCTTCATTTTTCAGATTAAAAACAAATAACTGAAGTCCAGAAAAGTCTAATTGGTTCATCAAAGTATCATACTTACCAAAATGACTGTGGGAAAATCACCCTTTTTAAGCCTCAGGTTTGTTAAAAAAAATACAAAGAGCTATTGGAAATATGTTAGTTCATGCTTCTAGAATACCTTGTGTTCAATTAAGTTTGGCCTGAGGCTGTCTCCATACTTCGAGTTCCCAAGTAAGAACATATAACCCACCTTAGTATGTGAACACACTGGAACCCACCGTGGGAGTATACAGTTTTGTAATAGATAACCAGGTCTCAGTCTATCCCAGGCAGCCAGGCGATCAGACCATGTGCAAATAAGGCCCAGCTGAAACCAACGCAGCTGCCACTTCTGTCCGTCTGTGTTCTGCCTGTAAAAGCTCATGTCCCATCACAGGCAGAGCAGAGTGCTCTGTGCCCTTTTTGGTTTAGAGTGCTACCTGCTTCATGAATTACCCTTTGCTCAAATAAACTTTTAAATTTAATTGTTAAAGCTTTTCTTTCAACACTAGTATAGTACCTGACATGTATAAAGCACTCAGTGAGTGTGGATTGTCATTGCCGAAATCGTGCCTTGAGTTTTAATATTATTAATAGCAATTATATTTGTCTAATGTCCCAGCTGAACACAGACCCACACCTTCTAACTCAGGTGCGGTGCGGTGCGGTTCGCTTCCCTCTCTCCCGCCTTTCTCTGCCACTCTGGGGCCTCACTTCTTAAGGTGGAGGTTTGAGAGCAGGGCCTGCCTTAGTGAGGGCAACTGAATTGAAGGAGAAAGCAAGCGAACGTCGTGAGACCGAGTCTGAACTCAAATTCCAGCTGCAGATGTTCTGGATCCAGGGCTTGTCACACCTGGTGAGATCTAGTTTTATTTGAAGTTATGATCAAAGTTCTGCGTGGTTCTTACTGAGAGGTAGTTCTCTCTCCCATGTGCCCCTTGCTTTCTTTTTGTTCAGCTTTAAAACATTTGTTCTATTCACATGAATGTATTCAACAGGCAGATTGTTTCTTGCCTGAAAATTCTTCCCATGAATGCAAATGACATTTCTTAATCTCTCACAGCTGGTTCAAGAAGCATGCTTGATGAATCACCTAAAGGAGATTAAAAGAAAAAGAGAGAGAAGAAAAACAAATGCAAAACATTATACAGCCCTTGAGAAGCCATTAACGATTTAACTTATGCAAAATATGCTCTGTGTGAGGAACCGCTTGAGACAGAAGCCACAAGTCTTTCTCGTGGGCTGTGGAAAGACAAGGTTAGACCTTTGATGCTTTAAAAATGCAGAAAAGCTAAGAGCAGATGAGATTTCCATGCCAATCTTGTGAAACAAACATGGGTTAAGAAATCCTCTAAAACCATAATAAATGTTCTGGATAAATCAAAACTTTACCCTCCTGGCGAGGGAAGGTTTCCAAATTTAGGGACTAAAGTCCCATTGCTTTAGGCCTCCTCAATGCTTTTCTAGGGAAATTTGGTACTTATAAAATCCACTAGCAGTCCTCAATTTTACTCACCAATAAAAGCAGCTACTAGTATTAAGTCTGTTCCTCTTTCCCTCAGAGAAGTGTTAGGAGATTGCCGGAGGCTGTAAGCGCCTTTGCCAGCAGGCATGGAATGGCAGATTTGGCACTGCTGCTGAGGTTGCAGGACTGGGTAACATGTAAGTGCACAGAAGTAAAATAGAGAATACACACGTCCTGCCCCCATGGAGCTTCCATCCCAATGGATGCATTCCCGTGGTGGGGAGGGCGAACTGGCAGCTCCCAATGGATGCATTTCCATGGCGGGGAGGGCGAACCAGCAGCTCGCAATGGATGCATTTCCATGGCGGGGAGGGCGAACCAGCAGCTCCCAATGGATGCATTCCCGTGGCGGGGAGGGAGAACTAGCAGCTCCCAATGGATGCATTCCCGTGGCGGGGAGGGCAAACTAGCAGCTCCCAATGGATGCATTCCCATGGTGGGGAAGGAGAAGTAGCAGCTTCCAGGGTATGAATTTCCATGGCGGGGAAGGAGAACTAGCAGCTTTGGGTGAACAAATTGCAAGATAACATTTTTATCTAATGCAAATGTCTGCAAGCAATTCTGTGTGTCTTCAAATAATTCAAGGGGTACTCTACGTTGACATGTGGCTCTCCTCTCCCCGTGAGGTGGGACTGTGAGAAAAAGAGAGTAGTAAAGGAGAGAGGTTGGGTTTCACATTGCCTGAGGGGTGATGAGAAGACAGCAGTATATGAGAAGGAGGAATGGAAGAGCGAAGGGACTCAGGGGGCACAGACTGTATCTAAAGCTGTTGGGTTGGAAGGAAATGAACCCATTCACTCAGTCATTTCTTCATTCATTCAGCAGATATTTATCCTAATCATGTTTCTCTTCTGATTAAAACTCTCATTTTGTTTTATTTTATGTTTATACCTAGAGTATAAAATAAACTTTCTTCCTGAACTCCCATGGCTACCATAGTATGGTCCCTGCCTGATTCCCAAATTCATCCTGTACCTGTTTATTCTACTCATTGGACATACTCTTCTGAGCCAAACCCTTCCCTGTTGGAAACTGTCCATCCCACCGCACCTGCCACACACGAAGGCAACACACATTTTCTATGACGGGTTGTTTTCCATCTTTCTGGTCCCAGATGAAATCTCAGCCACTCCGAGGGACCTCCCCTGACCACTCTGTCTGAAGCAGAGATCCCTGCCCCTGTTGCTGTCCATCTCAGCACTCGGCTTACTCCTTAATTGCTTTCATCACATGTGTAATTGCTTTGTTTGCATATGTCTTGTGCACGTTTATCTCTAGACCACACATAGCGCAAGAGCGACCACGTCCACCGTGTTCCCCCTCATCTGCAGCACCTGTTGCACTGTCCAGCGTGGCATGAGTGCTGAGTAATGAATGGTTAGAAGACGGAAGGGGGCTGTGGCTGGGACAGTGAGGGACAGAGAAGCTAAGCAAAGAACTCTGAGGAATGCACGTCCTTCTAATGATCAGGCCCAGAGAGATGTTAAAACAAGACTGTAATCACGTCCCAGTTCCCTCTTGAGGTATGAGTTCATCTCTGGAAAATGCTGCTACTACGAATGCCTATAAAGTAACCTAAGAAGCCACACTGCACATAACCCACACCCTACATAACAGTGTGTGGCTAATCACTAATAAACGTATTTTCTGTAAGCCAGTGAGCATTCCTGACAAAGCCGCTTGTATCAGCCACTCCTTGTCCCCCTTCGTTGCCTTCAGAAACCCACTTGTAACTGCTGCTGTTTGGGTGGACGTTCAGGGCAACTTGAATCTGTGCTCCGGGTTGTAATCCTCAAGTTGGCCCCCAAAAACTCTCCACTTATATTAATTTCTTCCCTTTAGGCTGACAAGGCTAGTCAATAAAATCAAAAATCTTTCTCTGAAAATCGACGTGTGGCCTTTGTGCCTCAGGGACGCAGGCCCTCAGGAGGAGAGCACCCCGCTGCAGGAGGGAGGGGTGGGGATGGCGGGGGCAGGTGGGAAGGCAGAGTCAGGTGAGCCTTATACCTCAGGGCCCCTAAGTGCTATTTCTGGAAAGAGGTTATTGCTGACGGGTTCTGAGTACCTGTGACAACAAGATCTGTCATTGTAGGTCCTGTTGTCATGTGTGGCCTGTGGGCTATGGTTCCTACACACTATCTCCTTTGCACTGGGAAGAAGCGAGAAAGCGTGGGTGTTGGTGGACATGGGAATACGGTGAAGTGTGAATGTGCTGGTCTTGGGCCCTGGCATCTCACTGAGCCTAGACAAGTGCCCAAGTCACCATCAGCATCCCTCCCGAGCAGGGTTTCAGCAGCCACAATGTCCTGTCTTCAGCGCGTGACTCTTGGAAGAAGCCTATTTTACGGTCCCTGTGGAGTCGTAGAGAAGGAGGTGTGCAGAATCCCCGGCTGAGTCCCCCTCAGCTCCCTTCACCCTGCTTGAAGGACCCAGGTACTCCTCAGCGTGGGCTCCTCTCCTGCCCCTATGGTTCTGCATCTTGCGTGTTGCATGACAGAGCCTATGACCTTCAGCTCAGTGTGCAAGCCTGGGGCTCTGAAGAACCTGGAGTTACTTTCTCCTTCACTCCTCCTGCAGCTCCCCCAGCAAGCTCAGGAGCAGATATGCAAATCAGTCCCTAAGACCCACCTTGGGAATCTGGTGTTTCCAAAGTGTTATTCAATGTTATTCAATGATAAAGACGGCTTTTACTTTGACTCGTTTGTAGATGACTGTGACTTTGGGAAGGGACTTGCTGGTAGGCTCCTGTAGTCATTGCCATTGCAGTTCTCTTTTCTGTTTCCTAATTTCTTCCACCCCGGAGGTAGAGACAGGCCAGCGCTGGGATTCATAAACTCCAAGGCAGTGCAGTGATACACAGACGCTGGATGGATTTCATAGACTGTGGTGTCATCACAGTGCATCTACCTTGGAACGAAGACAGAGGCTGCTTTGTGAGAAGAGGGGGCATATGCTCGGAGGCTCAGGACTCAGCCCGGCTCTGGTGTAAAGAAGCCAAAATGCATTGGGAAGAAGAAGGAGTGCTGTCCTGCTCTGCTGCATTCAGTGAAAACAAATCTGCATAAGGAGGTTCTGAGAAAATGCTTCTCTGGGGACACCCGAAAACGTGTGTGATGTGCCAGAGGATCACAAAGCACTGGTTTTTAAAAGCTGAACATTAAAAAAAAAAACCTCCCATTCTTTCATGAAGAATTAATAATGTCTCCCTCCTGACCATTTCTGCCACAACAGGGAAAACTGTTCTATGTTGGAACATGAAAGCCAGTGAGAACTGCACACATCACAGAAATGAAGACACCACGCAGGGCTTAAGTAACAGCGAAAGGAACTCCCAGGCTATTTATAAAACATCTCAAACTGGCCTTTTATCGAGTCGTAATTTCTATAAAATGCATCCCTGCTGAGTAGGGACTAATAAGCCTGAGGACATGTGATCCCGTGCCCTGTTGAACTGATGTGTAAACAGGTGTCCCACTCTGTTCCCAGTCACTCTTTTCCACCTGACTTAACGTCGCTGTGGATCTAGGAGGTCTCCAGGCACTGCGGCGAGATATCAGCATTTCAGATGACAATTAGGGATGAGCCCGAAGATGTAGTGTTGCTGTTATATATTAAGTGCTCACTAAACGTTACACCCCATGATTATTGATGTTGCTGTTTTTATTAGAAATGCCACTGGCACCACAACCCAGTCTCTTCTCTCAGAGCCGAGAGTCTCCTGTTTGTTCTCCTGGAAGGAGGAGAGGCTCCCTCCTTGGCTGGGCAGCTCGCTGTCCCTTGGTGTCCCCTCTGCACCTGCAGGCACCTCATCTTTCCTCCTCCTTCCTGCATCCTCTGGGTGAGGGGAACCTGGTCTGGGAGGACTGAGCTCTAGAGGTATCTTCTGCCTGATTTCTAACAAATTGGTTTATTTTTTTACTGCCCTGAGTAACAATGGCTTAATGTCGTCAGACTATTTATGGCGAGATTTCTGTCAGTGTTTAATAAACTTACGTCAAATAGATTGGATTAGTTTAGATTACTTGAATTAATCTTTAAAACTTGGTAAATTTATATAAATGTCTGGTTAATCCATGTCTGGTTATACAGTGAACTTTGAAGAACTGTGGACAGCCAGATTTTATGAGATGAGGATAAAAATTACATGGCTTTTCCACTGAGACTGTCTTAGTTTATGGATAATGATAATAAACACCAACCATGTTCAAATTAACACAGAAATTGCTGATCTATTAAGTTTATTTTAGCTCTTTAAAAGGCAGCTTAGCATGATAAGCAAAACGGGAAAATCTCTGGCAGGAAAGTCGCTATTTTAAAGTCGAGTTGGCGTTTCTCTAAGTTGTTAAGATTGTAGCTGCTTTTTCTTTTCTTGGCAATTAAATCTGAGTCCAAAGTAGAATTTTAATTTGGTCAATAATCATCTAACTTGTAAAATTTCAATAAATATTGTTAAAATGCTATTTTAAAATGTACTAAAATACAGTGCCTGTGCGGCCTGGCTTGCTCTGAGCAGTCTCAGCCTAAAATGTCCGGCCTATGCCTCTTACCCAGGTATTTCATTAGTAGAAACCCCCTCACTCACAAAAGTATCCCGGCTTGGACAATAAATAGTATGGTCACCATATTCATTATGGAGCAATTAAACTGTAAACCAATGTCAACAGCAATGACAATGATAACGAAAACAGTATTTATAGAGTCACGAGGAGGGAACGGATTTAAACTGGGCCACACGGAAAGAATCGTACGAAGGTCAGTAGGGAGAAGAACAGGGTGGATGAGTTTATCTGCCTTGGGTGAGGAGTGGGAGCAGCAAGCATCCTGGTTAGGAAATGAGGTCCACTCAGGCAGTGGAGTCCTTGGACGCCATGAGAGTCTGGGTGGGTGAAGCAGGGCACGGAAGGTTGTTGAATGTTCTTGAGCAAGTCTGTGACAGATTAAAACTGCTGTAAGGAAGGGAGCATGTTGAACGTACATGGAGAATTTTGCAGTGGGAAATGGTACCTCTCCTAGACGAGAACCACTGGCAATGGAGCCCACAGGCCCTCGAAGCGGCAGGCTGGGAGCTGTGAGCCAGCAGCCGACAGGCCATCCAGCAGCCATCACTCACAGGAGACTGGGGAGAGGGAAATCATGGTTACAGAAGCAGCTTGCAAACTGAGTGGACATGAGATTGGAATCTGAAGCTCAGATAATCTAGTAGTTCTCTGTGCCTGCTGTCATAGAGCTTCAGTGCCATTTTCCTAATGGCTTTTGTGGCTAAACATAATCCTTGACAATTTCACTTGGGACCTAAGTAAGTGGCCCCTTCTTTATCCCTAGGCAGTATTCAAGACATATTGGTATTTAAGGGCAAAGAGAGTTATGAATACTTTAAGGTTGAAATCAAGTTAGATTTATTATTTTATTATTTATAATAATAATATACATATTATTATATGTATATTAGCTTATTTTGTTTTACTTTAAATATATGTGTGTGTGTGTATATATATATATATATAGAGAGAGAGAGAGAGAGAGGATATATACATATGTTTAAACTTTAGAAAACTTTGAATGAAATCCTGGAAGAGAGGCCCATATGGAGTTATTAAACGTTCATTTAATATGCTTAGGAGACAATTTAATCTTTTGAGCTCAGCATCATTAAAAACCACAATGACACTCCCTCTCAAATCATATTGTATTAGTGACACAGACAGTAATACAGATATTACTTTGTTTTCATCCAGGATTGATTTCTTACATCTTTATGTTAAGAAATTATCTGCCACTGTGTAAAATGCTAAAAAACAGAAGCTAACCTAACTGCACATATTAAAAGGTTTCCAGATAGTCTTCTATGTATTTTAAAATGTTAAGTGATCAATTTTCATAATCCACCAAAATCCCTATCATTTTCTTCTTTTTAAAGTATCTGCTTCTTTGTCTTTACCAGCTTAGAACTAAGTAGTAGTAAAACCTTTGGAAAGTAGAGGTTGGACAATGTGTAGGAGGAAAAGAAGGACATACACACTTCCACGTGGCTTACGTAACCATCTTAAAATCCCAGCTACCAGGTCAGGAACTTGCTACGCATGTGGGCAGCAAAGGCGAGGCGAAATCTTTTGCCTCTGGTTGGCCCTGAGGCTCTGTGCAAGCAGTATGTGTAAATTGCCTGAGTGTCAAACGCATGTTCAATAACTTTGCAGAGACTCTCTGCAAAGTCACTGAATATTTACTGGTTCAATAAAATTTCTTAAAAACTATTATCTCATTCTTACACTAACCCAGAAAGGATCTTAGCTGTCACACATCACAGGGAATTTAGACCATACAGGATTAGTCCTGGAAAGTCACTAAACAAACAGCAGCAGCAACAACAAAGACACAATAGCAGCCACAACAAATTTTGCAGAGGGTATCTAATTTTCAAAGTTTCCAAGTTATATTTTCTAAAATCATCAGTTTTCAATAAAAAAATTATGAGTCATAAAAAGGAAAGTATGGTCCTACACAGTGAAAAGAGTAATCAATACAAGCGGTCTCTAAGGATCCCTGATTTGGACTTATGGAAAGAAGACTTTATATAGCTATTATATTTACAGAATTCAAGAAAACAATGTCTAAAGTATTCAAGGGAAGCATAATGACAATTTGTAAACCAAGATAGTATATCAATAAGGAGGTAGAAATTATTTAAAAATATAGAAACTCTCTAACTGAAAAGTACAATAATAGAAATAATGCACATTTCACTGATGGGACCCAATAGCTGATATGAAGTAGTAGAAGAAAGAATCAGAGCACTGGGAGATAACCCAATTGAAAATTATCCAGTCTGAGGAACAGAGAGAAAAATAAGAAGAAAAATGTACAAAGGCTCAAAGACCTGTGGACGATTATTACACACACTAAAATAAGCAGAATGGATGTTCAGAAGGAAAAGAGAGAGAAAAAGGAGCAGGTAGAATATTTATTAAAATAGTTGAAAACTTATCAAACTTAATGAAAATCATTCATGTATATATCTAAGTAGAAAGAACCTTGGAAGCAGCACACACACACGCACACACACACACACACACACACACACACACACACACACACTGATTCATCCTGTACAAGGGATTCTCACCAAGGTTGAGAGCTGACCTCTCATTGCAAATCATGAAGGACAGAAGACAACAGGTGGGCATACTCAAAATAACAACAAAGACCAACCAAGATATCTATATTCAGCAAAAACAATACTTTTAAAATGAAGACTTAAGACATTTTCAGATAAAAACAGATAATTCACTGATAGCAGATTTATCTGACAAAGAATAATAATAATAAGAAAGACAGTCCTTCAGGCTGAAACAAAAGGACGCTAGACGGTAAATTTAATCCACACAAATAAATAATGAGAAAAAGGGAAATAAGGTTCAACTTAATAAATTGAGTAATGAAAGAGAGGGCATGACTACCAACCTTGCAGAAATAAAAAGGACAGTAAAGGAGTAGTGTGAACAACTCTATAGCAACATATTGTGTAACTTAGAGAAAACTGATGAATTTGTAGAAAAATAGAAACTACTGAAACTAACTCAAAAAGAAATTTTAAAAATCTGAATAGACATATAGTAAATAATGTGATCCAGCTAGTAATTTAAAAAAACTTGTCACAGAGAAAATCTCAGGCTCAGATGACTTTTATGAATTTTACACTATATATAAAAAGAATTAATACCCACCCCTTTATGAACTCTTTCATAAAGTAGGAGAGAATTCATTCTATGAGTTAAGACCACCCTGATATTAAAACTAGACAAAATATTATTTTAAAATACCAAAGCAATATCCCTTTTAAAATAGATGCAAAAGCTTTAGCAAAATCCTAGCAACCAAATCCAGCACCATATAAAATGGTTTTTACACCATAACCAAAGGGCATTTATTCTAGGAATACTAGACATGTTCAGAATTCAAAAATCAATCATTATAATGTATCATATTATACATACAGAATAAATGACAAAAACTATATGCTCATCCGATAGATGTAGAAAAAAATGTTTGACAAGAACCAACACCTTTTCATGATAAAAAAAAATACTCAACCAACTTGTAATGAAGGGAATGTTCTCGGCGTGACAAAGGGCATCTTTGAGAAACACTCACCTTACACCGTATTTAACAATGAAAGAGTGAATGCTTTCTCTGAAGATCCGAGCAAGAAAAGGATGTCCGCCCTAGTCACTTCTGCTCAACATTGTACTAGAGGTTCTACCCAGGTCAGTTAGGCAAGGGAAAGAAATGAAAGACAATCATATTGGAAAGGAGGAAGTAAAACTACTTGTGTTTGTAGATGACATGAACTTGTATAGAGAAAATCCTAAGGAATCCAATAAAGAACAGGCCTGACATACAAGTACAGCTGAGATCAATGTGATAAATTAGTTGCATTTCTATACACTAGCAATGAACAATCTGGAAATAAAAGGTTAACAACACTTCTACTTACATTAGCATTAAAAATAGAATATTTGGGAATAAATTTAACAAAAGGCGTGTAGGACTTGTACAATGAAAACCACAGAACCTTGTTGAAAAAATTTAAGAAGACCTATGTAAATAGAAAGGCATTCTGTATTTTTTAATTGGAAGGTTTAATATTATTTAGATAAGCATATTACTCAAATTGATTTACAGATTCAATGAAAATGCTATACATTTTTTTCTGGATTTTTTACAAAAACGGAAAAGCTGATAATCAAATTCATATGGAAATGCAAGGACCTAAATAACTAAAGCATTCTTTAAAATGAAGAACAAAATTAAATTATTCACTTGTTCTAATTTTGAAACTTTATAGTTGAATAGAATAGAGAGTCCAGAAATGATTCTCTACAGTATGGCCAATTGATTTTTAACAAGGGTTCCAAGGTAATTCTACTGAGAAAGAGAAATATTTTTGGCAAATAGTGCCAGAACCACTAGATAGCCACATGCAAAATAGTAAATCTGGGTCCCTAACTCATGCTAAAAACATAAAATTCATCAGAGACGTAAGTGTTAGAGCTAAACATGTAAAACATTAGAAGAAAGCATAGGGGTACATTTCTTTGACTTTTAGGCAAATTGGACTTCTTAATTCGGCAATTGGTGATCTGGTAATTAGGTAAATTGGACAAACAACCCAATTACAAATTAGTAAGAGGTTTAGGACATATCTTTCTCAAGAATAAACACAAATAACAAGCGCACAAACAACGCTTAACGTCATTAGTCATTAGGAAAATGTCAATCCAAATCCCAATGGGATTCCACGTTACATCTAGAAGGATGTACAGTCAGACATCGTGAGGAGGATGGGAAGAAACTGAAGCTCTCAGGCGTTGCTGAGGAGTCTGAAAGGGTGGTGCTGCCACTTTGAAAAACAGGACGACATTTTCCCACAATGTTAAGCACAGAGTTGCTATTTGATCCCCTGAGGCTTTTCCTAGGTACATATCCAAGAGAAATGAAAACATGTGGTCACACACATACTCACATGTGGTCACATAAATACCCACCTGTGGTCACACACATACTCACATGTGGTCACATAAATACTCACATATGCATATTCATAACATCAATATTCATAACAGTCAAAAAGTGGAACCAGTCAAAAAGTGGAACCACTACCAATGTCCATTAACCGATGAATGAATCAACAAAACGATGGATCAACGCAATGGAATATTTGTTAGAAATATTGACATGTGTTACAACATGTATGGACTTTGAAAACATTGTACAGATTGAGGATCCCTAATCTGAAAATTTGAAATGTGAAAAGCTTCAAAATTGGAATTTTTTGAGCACTGACATGATGTCACAAATGGAAAATTCCACAGCAGACAGGTTGCAGTGAAAATCCAAATGCACAATGCAGTTTCTTCAGCGTCCTCAGGGAAATAAATTTACCTTCTAAATACCTGTATGAGGTGTATCTAAAACATAAGCAGTTTCTTCAGTGTCCCCAGGGAAAGTAAATTTACCTTCTAAAAACTTGTACAAGGTGTATACAAAACATAAGCGAGTTTTGTGTTTAGACAGGTCACATCCCAAGGATATCTCATAAGGTATTCAAATATTACAAAATCTGCAATATGCCAAAATCTGAAGCACTTCTGGTCCCAAGTATTTCAGATAAGAGATACTCAACCTGTACTAAGAAAAAGAAACCAGACACAAACGACCACATGTCGTATGATTTCTTTCATATAAAATGTCCAGAATGGGTAAATGATGGAGACAGAGCCTACATTAGTGGTTGCCTAAGCGTGGGGTCTGGGGAAAATGGAGAATGGCTGCTAATGGGTGGGGGGTTTCTTTTTGGGGTGATAAAAATATTCTAACATGTTGTAGCGATGGTGGCACAGCTCTGTGAATATGAAAAAAATTATCTAATTGTAGGGTTCTTTCGTGCTACCAGGTGATGAGGCTCTGAAACCAGGGTCAGAGACATAGGGACAAGAACCACTGATGGTGACGAAACAACGAGGCCACCCTCCTGTCAGTGAGGGGGGGCCAAGGCGAAGCCGGACACTGGACGGAGCGAAGCGTGGACACCTGCTGTGCAGACGTCTCCACGTGGACAAAGACCATCTGCCTCAGACTCACCGAGAACCAGGCCAAACCCGGGCTTTACATACGTGAATATTATGGTATGTGAATTTTTTCTCAGTTTTTAAAAAGTATATTGACCTTTTGATTTTTAAAACTTTCTGTTATTTTCAAGCTTGGGGCATTGCTGCTCTGCGTGAGCAGAGCCTGGAAACGCAGCAATGAAGTGGGCTGAGGAAAGGACAGGAAGGAGGTGTGAACTTAGGATGTCAGGATCCCCTTCTCATATGATTGGGGTATAAAGTAAAATCAATTTTTTTCTATAGTGATTTTCCAGTGTCTCGTATTAAATCTCTTCTCACCTTAACAACACATTGAAGTGTCCAGTGACTTCCGCTTCTTAAAATGTAATCCAGGTTTATTTGGAATACGAAGCTCATATTCATAGACGAGTCAAAATTCAGCCCTCTGGCAACTGGAGCTTTGATGTTGACCTTCTATGAATGTTGTGGGTGTGAGTGTGAGTGTGTGTATGCGTGTGAGTGTATATGTATGTGTGTGGGTGTGTATGTGTGTAAATGTGTGTGTATGTGTGTCAGTGAGTGCATGAGTGATTGTGTATATGTGTATATATGTGTCAGTGTATGTGTGTGAGGGTGTGTGTGAGTGTGTGTGAGAGTGTGAGAGTGTGTGTGTGTGTCAGTGAGGAGTGTGTGACAGTGTGTGATTGTGTGTTGTCTGTGCAAGTGTGTGACAGTGTGTGTGAGTGTGCGAGAGTGTGTATGTGTGAGTGTGTGAGAGTGTGTTGTGAGTGTGTATATATGTCAGTGTATATGTGTGTGTGAACGTGTGTGTGTGAGTGTGTGTGTGTGTGAGTGTGTATGTGTCTGAGTGTGCATGAGTGATTGTATATATTTGGCAGTGTATGTGTGTGAGTGTGTATGAGAATGCGTGAGTGTGTGTGAAAGTGTGTGTGAAAGAGTAAGTGGGTGTGAGTGTGTGTAGTTGTGAGCTGGGTATGGTCCGGCTTTGAGATCTCTCCAGCTGCACACCTTTCCTTTTAGGGTTAGCTCCTGTGATGCTGGGGCAGGGGCAGGGAGAGGACCAGTGAGGGAACTGAAGGATCTTCTTCCTCACAGGTGTACGTTAGTGCAGAGTGTGAGTGCAGAGGAGGGTGAGTGCAGAGGAGGGTCAGTGCGGAAGGTGAGTGCAGAGGAGGGTGAGCTCAGAGGAGGGTCAGCGCAGAGGAGGGTCAGCGCAGAGGAGGGTCAGCGCAGAGGGTCAGCGCCGAGGAACCGACCTTGTTCTCGCTGCACTTCGCTCTGGGTTGTTCTAATGTTGGTGGCGTTGGTCCATGTGGTGATACCTGCGCATGTGGGGTCCACACTCGTCTTAGTCCAGTATTCAGCTTCACCAGAGCCCCTCTCCCCAGCCTAGTTTGCCTTTGGCACCACCAGGGCTCGGGCCCCATGTCTTTGTCCCTGGGTTGGAGCGTCTTCACCCGGCAGCACCAGCATGCCTTCTCCTCGAGCATCCTTGTGCATTCACACCGGGTTGTGGGAGCCACCAGCGACCTTGTCTAGACCCTCCCAGTGCGGTGGGAAGCTGGGACAGGGAATGACCCCATGCCTTTCTTTCCTGTAGGCTGGAACGTCCTGTCAGATACTGTTGGCTTGCTCTCTAGCTGATAATGAACAGTCACCTTCATGTTCACACGTGCTCCCACTCTCAGGGTGTAGAGGCCAAGCTCTCCTGGCTCCCCCGTCCAGCTCTGCCCTGGGCAACAATAGCTGCACCTGCATCTGTGCAAGTATCCAGCCAAGTAACGGTACTCCGGCTTCCCACTCCTGTGTGCTCCCTCAGAGTCACAGCCTTCCTCCCGTGCTGAGGGTCAGCGCATCCTCTCCCCACTGCTGGAAAGAGGGACTCATCCTCTTTGGTTGCCTTTGTAGGCTGGGGAGGTTCCGGTGGAGTGGGTGGCGGTTAAAGGTAGGATTGCCAGCTCTGCTGCCTCTTAGGAAGCCCTGCTGGGAAGTGCCAGGCGTTTGAGGCCCTCATCTTTACAGCAGAGGGTTAATCAGTGCTTTCGTTTTATTCTGGGATCATAACCACATCTCCAGGAACCAGGACAATCCCCTCTCGGTGCTTGTGGCGTAAGGTAGTTTCTCTGCTTACAAGAGTTTATGGGGTTGTGCATTCTACCACCATCTAAAGGAAACAACCCTAACAACATTAGGGACTGGTTGAATAATTTATCTGACTCTTCTTACAAGAACTAGAAAGAAGCGGTGAAAATACCAGGTCATATTTCTTATACTATTAGGAGTTCTGATGAAAGTTTTGGTAGCAGAAAAGGCTGAAGTAAATTATCAGATTAAAATAGTTAGGAAGATTCTCCCTGATTTCGTTTATCTGTTTTAGTTCCAGATGAACAATCAGGTCTCATATTCTTATATGTTCCTGTAAACATTTTTTACGTGTTGCATTGTAAACTGTTTATGAGCTATTTGGAAGCCCACGTATTACGTTTTCTTGTAGTCCCTGCAATGCTGTGAACATAGTGAGTGTTCAATAAATATATATTCTTAGTTTCATTTTTTCTTACTTACAAATTAAAAGTATGGTACCAGCTCCTTACTGTATGATCTCAAATGATTTTGTATTATTATAAGTGAAAGAATAATTCTTCAAGCTATTCAAATACTGATATGAGATTACAGCAAAAGGAATGGTTCTTCTTTTATAGCTATAAAATCTAAAATAAAACCTTATGGCATCTGCCAACAATTCCACGTTGGCCTCCGACTGTGATCTGTTTCCCATGCTCATTAGACAGTTGAACTGGGTTTATGTGGGTGAGAGTAAACAGATTAGCCACTCGTGTGGGAACATAGATGCGGAGAAATGTTCCTGGGCTCAGGCTTCCAGTTCCAATTCCGTCTCTACGCTCTGAGTACAGAGGTGGACAGGAGATGATGAAAATCACTGAGTCACTGCAGTAATCTAATTATAAATGGAGGTTTTATGAGTGGTGTTAATGTGTGCCACCTCAGCTAACCTGACAATAAAGGTTTCACGAGCTACAATGACATCTGGAACCAAATCACATGTAGGAATTATGCAGCCTCAATAAAAGCCACTTAATTAGCATTGCAAATAGTGTTCAGCATTTATGAGCCGTCTGCACATTTGCATACAGATACGTAATTACATAATTGCAGCTGTTGTGTTTGTTCCATAAGACCTTGCCACTTTATTAGCAGAATATGTAAATCAGGAATTAACTCTCTGTCTTTCTCATTCTCAGTCATCTAAAGACGTGGTAAACCACGGGGATTTGGGGCAGGTTTTGTGTGAGGACATCATCACCTTGCGTTAGGCTGGCTTGAGAACAGAAACGTAGCCCACAACTTATTTAGTAAAGGCGATTTTTGAATAATTTGTAAATACCATTTCCTGATGAATGAAGGTCATTTATTAGCTGACTTGGGCTTTCCCTGTTCATCTTTGAAATCCTTTACTTGCTCTGTTACCCTAGAAATATGGTCTATTTATGTCGGGCTGGTTTCAAGAGGCTCATTGTATACTTGCTCTTATTTGTATCTTTCAGATAGTCACAGCTATCTTGTATTCTAATTTAATAAAGTGCACTGGAATGGAAGAATCTAATCACAATGGAGTCGCATCTCGCAAGAGTTTTAGACACGGAAAGCTGAGCAGATTTGGCAGCTGAATACAGAATAGAAAAGAGGGGCACCCAATTTAATTTATTGTCAATTCTTTTGAAGGAAATGCTAGTTGAACTAATTTAATAAATTGTATTAGTGCAGTTTCGTGTACTGGGAGATACAGTTTTTATATTTCGGATCTAGAAGTTGTGAATAAAAATTTCACCGTGGGTTTGTGATTTACTCTCAGCAAATCAGCTTTAAAATGTGCAGTTACGTCTGCTGTGCTGGCTTCCCATGGTGTGAACTTGGGCATCACAAGTACGAGAGACGTCTAGCGAACTTTTTGATAAATAGGAAACGCCCATCTGCATCCTGGCTTATTGGAGCTACAGTTCTTCCAGGATATCAGATTAGTCATAGAAATAAGTGACAGAGTCTCCGAGGAAAAGCGTTGGAGTAGGATGGGATTTGATAGTGCAAGCTCCACTGTTCATTCGCCCTTTCATCTATTCAGTTAGCATTTATGTAGACAGGTGCCAAGAAAGAGAGAGGACTGAGCTGAGTTGTTAAGCTGGAGGCTGAGGATAAGGAAGACTAATGTGTTAAGTCGGATCATAAAAATTCTGCAATTTAAAATTCAAAGTCACTGTCAAATGTGCTTTCTGAATGCTCATCTTTATGGAGTGTTGGGCTGGCTACAGTTCAATTTTAATAAAATGGATATTGTCCTAAATTTATAGAAATTTTAATTAATTATAAAATCCACATGCAAAAATATTAAATAGCTATGTATGAAACTACAGTTGAGTATGTGTTTGTGGCTTACTGGAGGAACGTTTCATATTTAAACAGTTAAAGGGAGGACAACCTGTGTGCCTTTGACAGGAAGTCTCTTGATGTCCCTTCTGTCTCGATGACGGCAGCCACTAAATTAACGCCTTTTACTATTTTGGAAAGCCGCTCTCTGATGGAGCTGAGCTCACTGAGAACCTCTGTAAGTCTCTCTAGCTCATCTTTTCTCGATTCTACTCTACTTTTGGCAAAAGTAATTATACGGTAAGTCCTAGGAACTTCCTGTGTTGTAGAGGGAGACTCTGCAGAGCAGATTTTCACCACCAGCTTCCCGAGGAATGGAGAGTGGTGCCACGGTGCCCAGCCTTGCTAACTGTGGAAGAGAATTATATTATTTAAAACCCTGAAATACGGTCTACATATGGATTGTGTACAAAAAAGGATCCCATAAAGAGAAAATTGGCTCTTTCGGTGACCCCTTTATTCTTTTTTATAGGATATCATCATTCTTTTACAGATTAATTAGCCGAGAATGCAAATATTTTGTTAATATCATTATTTAAAATACCTTTGTGAGTAATATGTAATTTGGTTGATAATGGAATAAATACAACAGAAAGAGTCTTGCCTTAAGCTTCCCTTAAGTTTTTGATTACTACAATCTTCTGGATTTTACTTTTTTCGGGGGATAAAGATGGAGTCTCTCTATGTTGCCCGGCTGGTCAGAACTCCTGAACTCAAGCAATCTTCCCACCTTAGCCTCCCAAAGTGCTGGGATTACAGTCATGAGCTATTGTACCTGGTGATGTTAAAAATGTTAATGACCCCCAAAGTCAATGACATCTATTGCAAAAAAGGATCTCATTCTGGCCACTTGGCCTGGCAGGATAGTGGACACCCTGAACGTGGGTTCATCGGTTCTGTTTCACAGTGGACACCCCGAATCTGGGTTCATCGGTTCTGTTTCACAGTGTACACTCTGAACGTGGGTTCATCAGTTCTGTTTCACAGTGTATACTCTGAAAGTGGGTTCATCGGTTCTGTTTCACAGTGGACACCCCGAACGTGGGTTCATCGGTTCTGTTTCACAGTGGACGCCCTGAACGTGGGTTCAGCGGTTCCATTTCACAGTGGACACCCCGAATGTGGGTTCATCAGTTCTGTGTCACAGTGGACACCCCGAATGTGGGTTCAGCAGTTCCATTTCACAGTGGACACCCCGAATGTGGGTTCATCGGTTCTGTTTCACAGTGTACACTCTGAAAGTGGGTTCATCAGTTCTGTTTTACAGTGTACACTCTGAAAGTGGGTTCATCGGTTCTGTTTCACAGTGGACACCCCGAACGTGGGTTCAGCGGTTCCGTTTCACAGTGGACACCCCGAACGTGGGTTCAGCAGTTCTGTTTCATAGTGACTGCTCTTTGAAGTAGAAAAGGTGACCACACAGATTACTGTTGAAATTTTTTGCTAGCGTATCCATGAGCTCTTTTCCTTTCTTTCTGTATTTAGCTCAAGGTAATTTTTAGGGTTATACAAACGTTGTAGCCCAAAACACAAAAATAACCACAAAAATACCAGTTCATTTGCTCATTGTTGACCTTGACACTTTTCACAGAACTGGTGATGACAGCTCCGATGCTGCTGCAGCCAAGGCAGGCAATGCTTCTCATCCCCTCCCTCTGGACTCCTCTGCCTACATTTCCAGAAGTGGAGAACTTTCCCCGGCTTGTCCCCCGTTCCCACGGTGCCAGCAGTGTGGCTTTCCTTGCTGTGTGCTCAGACAAGCTAAATGGTGATTATAACCTGGGGTCGTCTGATGCTTATGCAGGCAAGAGGCAGAATTCTAGAGGCAACTCACAACCCCTGGAAGCCAGGGACCCCGGCCAGGCCCTGGGCTGGCGGCAGTGGAGCAGAAGCTGAGGGCTGGCCCTGGAGAGCCACTGGGGAGCCTCGGCTGCGTCCTTCTCTGTGTAGAGTGACCTGGACTTCTTCGAATTGGGTAAAACTCTCTGGCTTGTGGCTTTAAAGATGCTTATGAACTTATAAACCCCTGCTCTTGCTTCTTAAATATCAGAAACAGTAATAAAGATCGTTAACATTTTTCTAATAGAAAGGTGAGAAAAATAAAGAAAAGCTTAAAGGATAATTTGGCACTTTTCAGCTTAAGAAATGGAAATGAATTAAAATTATGACTAAAATTACTAGAATAATTACAATATTAATGAAGAGTTTTTACTGTATTCTTGATGAACTGACTCAGTGCTTATTTCCTGAACCCGGCAGCATTCCCCAGAAAGGGGTGGAAAGTTATTTCTTTTATGCCAGAACAGCCATTAACTTCTTTCCTCTCACCTACTGCAAAACCACCAGTTCCTGAATTTTATGGCTTTTATTAAGTTACACAGTGAAGAAATTAGGTCCAAAACTATTAAAGTTGGATTTACCCTGTGGAAACAAGTATATTATTGATTCATTTGATTTGGTAATAGCAAAAACAATGTATCAACAAGTTCTGATAATTTTTATATTTCAGAGACATCTTATTGTTACGTCTAATCTCTGCCACTTTCACTGAAAATAGTAAGATGGAAAGATACAGTAAATGAAAAAAGCGTTTCAAAAACCTACTAGTGAACTAAAAGATAACCAGTTTCCAAGTTAACATGGGTAGTAGAAAGAAAAAAAAGGTGTATCAGCAAGAGTTATGTCCCCAAACAGCATTCACTCTTGGTTTTTAAGCAGGACGGTATTTAATACAGCGAATTAAATGCCTTCAAACATCTCAAAGATCCTTGTGAAGTGCTGGGAAAGAGAAGGCCAGGGCAAGCAGTGTGAACTCTTAGCTGCACACCAAGCTTTTAGAGATCAAAGGGTCACAGATCCAGAAAACTGACACTGATGATCAGATTTTTCTTCAGTACTTGAGAAGATGATTTTGGAGCACTCGGGAGCCACCGCAGAGCCCACATTTGCCATTTGCCTGCCTGTTCACCTGGCATACCCAGAGGTGCCTTCACCTCTGTTCTCCATTCCACATCCTTCACAAGGGCTTCTTGTGGGCGGCTCTGCTAGCCAGGGGTGCTGGTGGGTGCAGCTTCCAGGCTTCCCAACTCCCTGATGCCAGGAGGCTGAGAAGGGGCAGAGCAGGGTTCTGTGGCCAGAACATCGGGAGCCCAGCACGGCTATCCAGGAGGGCTCCTGTTCTCTTAGTAAGATAAGATATCTCCGGGTTTGAGGGGTTTGGCATTGTTTACAGAAGCAAATGGACAATTAGATAAAGCAGTAACACTAGCTCTGCATGGTCCTGCATGTCCTTTAGCCAGAGCATGGGAAAGGCCGCCCTGGTATTCACAGAGCAGCCATTCCTGCCTGCACCTGCCTCACCTGCACCTCCCTCACCTGCACACACAGTGCCCTGTGCTGCTGCTCTGCGGCCACCAGGCTCTGATTCACCCCCGCCCCCCGCCATTGCAGAGCGGCACTATGCAGAACTGAATCTTCAGTCTTGTTTCCTAATCACTTCTTCCCAACTTTCCCTCATCCCTACGTGCTATTTTTCCTATTGGTGTCGCTTCTCACCAGGTCTGTAAAAATCTCGTCCCACCCATTACTGGGCTGGCGCAGCCCATTTTAATTGAGCAGTTGGTGGACTTGGTGCTCTCTCTTCTCAGTTGCAGGCTGTTCCCAGAGCAAACACTCAGGTGGCCCATACTCGGGTGTCCCATACTCGGGTGCCCCATACTCAGGTGGCCCACACTCGGGTGTCCCATACTCGGGTGTCTCATACTCAGGTGGTCCATACTCAGGTGGCCCATACTCAGGTGGTCCGTACTCAGGTGGCCCATACTCAGGTGGTCCATACTCAGGTGGTCTGTACTCAGGTGGTCCGTACTCAGGTGGCCCACACTCGGGTGTCCCATACTCAGGTGGCCCATACTCAGGTGGCCCGTACTCGGGTGTCCCGTACTCAGGTGGCCCACACTCAGGTGGCCCATACTCAGGTGGCCCATACTCAGGTGTCCCGTACTCAGGTGGCCCATACTCAGGTGGCCCATACTCGGGTGGCCCACACTCAAGTGGCCCATACTTGGGTGGCCCATACTCGGGTGTCCCATACTCAGGTGGCCCATACTCGGGTGGCCTGTACTCGGGTGGCCCATACTCAGGTGGCCCATACTTGGGTGGCCCGTACTCAGGTGTCCCGTACTCAGGTGGTCCATACTCAGGTGTCCCATACTCAGGTGGTCCACACTCGGGTGTCCCATACTCGGGTGGCCCATACTCAGGTGGCCCATACTCGGGTGTCCCATACTCGGGTGGCCTGTACTCAGGTGTCCCATACTCAGGTGGCCCATACTCGGGTGTCCCGTACTCAGGTGGTCCATACTCAGGTGGTCCAGACTCGGGTGTCCCATACTCAGGTGTCCCATACTCGGGTGGCCCATACTCGGGTGGCCCATACTCAGGTGTCCCATACTCGAGTGGCCCATACTCAGGTGTCCCATACTCGAGTGGCCCATACTCAGGTGGCCCATACTCAGGTGGCCTGTACTCAGGTGGCCCGTACTCAGGTGGCCCATACTCAGGTGGCCCGTAGCCTTGGTATTACTCTTTACAGGTTTCAGTTTGCGGTAATGAGTCATCCCCCACATTGAGTGTATTGCTCTGAGAATTTCTCTGCTTAGATAATCTCCATCTCTGCCCTGTTAGTGCCACTTGCCCTTATGCTGATGCTCTGGACATTGCTGTCAGCAGAATAGCCTAATCTCAGAAACGTGTCTGACATTCTTTCTCTGAACGACACTGCTTGTTTCCCCTTCTTAGTGATTTCTCTTATCTCATCTCTACCTTCAGCTTTTTCCTCGTCTTCTCACGTATTATTTTCTGCCCTTTATATTCTTCAGAAATACTACTTCAACTGCCTCTGGAGACAGTTAGACATGAAATTCCAGTGTATAATGTTAATCCCTAAAGAGGGACTGACGGGACCCGAAGGTTATTTTTTTATGTCTTGGGGTCCCTGACGACTACTCTAGTGATGGACACACAGGGACCCCCGGTTTGCTAAATGAGTAAATGAGCCCAACTCCCTGTTTTCTCCTCTGCTGTTCCTATGGTGCTGGAGGAAAATCACGTCGTTTCACTGACTGACTGAATATCCATTTACAATTTCTATTTTAAACTGGGCCTTTAGTCCATCACTGATCTTTTGCTTATTCCAATTTGGCGCTGTCTCTGCCTGTGTTCCCTAGAAAACCTGCTCGAGGGAAATAGGAGGTGCTATGCCTGATGATGAGTGCAGCTCAAGCACACAAGTGAGGGACAAAGAGGCAGGGAAGGAGGGGCAGTGAGTCAAAGGGAGTGTCACTGAGCTGGTCACAGTGATGTCCCTCAGAGCGTCACTAGAGAAGCCAGCAGAAGGTACTGCTGCTCCAAACAGCCCGTCCAGAGAATGGGAAGTGTCACAATTTATCTGCTAGTAACTGTCTTCCCTTGGTTAGACTTCACCCGTGGGTGCCACACCCCTTCTGCTTCCGGGCACTAGGTCAGACTTCACCTGTGGGTGCCACACCCCTTCTGCTTCCGGGCACTAGGTCAGACTTCACCCGTGGGTGCCACACCCCTTCCGCTCTGGGCACTAGGTCAGACTTCACCCGTGGGTGCCACACCCCTTCCGCTCTGGGCACTAGGTCAGACTTCACCCGTGAGGTGCCACACCCCTTCCGCTCTGGGCACTAGGTCAGACTTCACCCGTGGGGTGTCACGCCCCTTCCGCTTCCGGGCACTGGGGCAGACTTCACCCGTGTGTGCCACGCCCCTTCCGCTTCCGGGCACTGGGTCAGACTTCACCCGTGGGTGCCACGCCCCTTCCGCTTCCGGGCACTAGGTCAGACTTCACCCGTGGGACGCCACACCCCTTCCGCTTCCGGGCACTACATATATGGACATGGAGAATGTCCTGTGGCATTGTGGACTTTAGAATCAACAAAAAACCCTGGTGAGGGTGGAGAGAGGTGCGTGGCCCAGGCGTCAGGTGCAGTTTACGAGGGATGTCCTCCTCCTTGTCGCACAGCAGCAACCACCTGGTTCCAGGACCACAAACCAGCACAAGCTCCAGCCAGGGACTTTCTGACCAGAACGCAAGCCAAGTGCCCACGTCTAGGCTGGCACAGGAATGAGTCTCTCTTCTTTCCACGTGGGGCTTTCACAAGTTATTATTATTATTATCATCCAGTAACAGCAAAGCCTGATTCCCGTAGCCGTGTAAGGAGCATGTGCACATTCAGATTTCTATTATTTCCAAGTCTTATATTTATGTTTTACAGTATACTTTTATGTAAATGTGAGTTTTATGGCCAAAAAAAAAAAAAAACCCCAATGTGTGGGTTTGGATTATACTAACTTTGAAAATGAGACAGAGACTTATAAAAGTAGAAACTCTTGCCCAAGGCAATAGGGCAAGAGTGTTTTAGTGAAAAGAACTTTTGATTGGAACTTGAAAGACTTGAATTTTAGTTGAAGCTCCACAGCCTACTTTTATCACTTTTTTAACCCAGAAGCACTAATATCCAAAAGAACCGGGCATGACGGACTCATCGATGCTTTGATCTTGTAGTGGCCTCACATTATACACCTCACCAACTTATGGAAGTTTATGTGTTTTCACAGATGATTAGGAGAGAGAGAGGGTGAGAAAAATTTGTATTACTTGACTTAGTACTTTTATGTGTTAGAAGCAAAAGAAATCCAGTTTTTTCTATGTTGGAAACATCAATAGGTTGAAATTGAAGAAAAGTCAGATTCCCACTAACAAAATACATAAAAACAAGCTCTTTCCCTTCTTCGTCTTCTCTCTAACAGCAAACCATTTTGGCTTATAAGTTGCAATATTTTATGATATTGAAAGTGTTATTTTATACATATAAATCCCATCCAGTGATTGTCTTCAGGTTGAAATATGTCAATTAAGATTAAAGACCAAAGTTTTTTTCTCCAAGAATAGTCTTATGCCACATTTCATAACTAAATATTCTGTCAGAAAATTACAAAGAACTGTGTTCAAAAGTAACAGAATCTAGTAAAACTAGTCTGCAATTGCTAACAATAGTGGTCTTAATGCTGTAAAAGTATAAAGAAAGAAATGAATGGAGCACCATGAAAATGTTGGCCTCTTCCAGTTGCCAAGAAATGATGTAGTTTTTATGTCTTAAAAACATATAGTTTGCTCCTTTCTTGGTGCAAATAGTCATTTAATAAGAGAGTTATCTCTGCACGTCCAAAATAGATTGAGTTAGTTCCCATTACTCAAGTTGAATACAGCAAACCATTCATCCTGTTTGTCTTTTGATTTTCTCGCCCTCTCTCTGCATTTACATCTGCATTGTAACTTAAGTAGGGGTGACCTTCCACAGTCAATCTTATATATAGGCTGTTTTAAGCGTTTCTTAATAACAATTTTCCAGAATATCTTAATTTCCTAGCCAAAGAAAAATAAAGTAACATAAAATAGCTCAGGCTTCATGCCAGCATCAAATACGGGTGTAAATTAAACTGCTTAGTTGGAAGCCAATTCAGAATTTTTTTCTTGATCAGGATGAGATAATTAGCACATCTGCAAATCATGTAATTTTTATTATCTGTGAAGACTTTGCCACAATGAATACATCATTACCTGCACAAATAGGAAGGGAGAATGCTGCAGTTCATTTTCTGAGCTACTGTGAGTGAGGAAGAAAAGCCAGCCGACCTTATCTTTCTCTTTATTATTAGCATTGCTGAAACAATTTGAAAGCAGAACCAAACGAAGATAAAAATGTAGACTGGTAACAAGTTGGGAAGAGTTTATTATAAAAGGGACTTGTAATTACTTAAAGAATATACTGAATAGGAAGGCCGGTGGTTTAAAAGTGCACAACATTGAGTAACAGGAAGTTCCAGACCTGCCCATACTCCAGGAGATAAAAAGAGAAGAAATAGAAAGTGAGGAACTAGGCTTCCTTAGAAAAATTAGCTGCAGAAAATGAATATATTTACACCTTGACAATGAAATATGCAAAATATCTCCTTAAGTTGCTGATAAAGGTCACAAGGGCAACCTCCATAGTAGCGTGGAGCCAGGAGCTTAGGGATATACTCTTTGATCTTGCAACATTATTTATCTTTTTATGAATATTGGTGTTGTGATAAATAAAACTGTGATAAGGATGATGGCATTCTCCAATTTGCCAGTGGGCTATTTTCCAAGACTGTTTGGATAACAAAAGCCTAATTAAAGGGAATTGTGCAGTTGTGTTCTGACGTTGGGTGTCCGGACCACAGAAGCAGCCCCATGCTACGTACCCAATGGCACCCATGGCTAGAGCGGGGAGATCCTGAAGTGTGCCCAGGTAAGTGGAGATGGAGAGGCCTGGAACTTAGGGACTCAGGGTTATGGCAGGCAGGATTTTCCTCTAAGAAAAACCTCGAGGCTCTCTCTTGGTCCTGGGTCAGCCTTGGTTGTATTCCCACCCTCCATTTTTCCTCAAAAGGGCCATGGTGGCCGGTCTGCCTGCTCTTCTTTTCACCACTGCCACCTGAAGCTCCCAGCCGTGATTCTCTACCCCTTGGCCTGCTGGAGAAAATGATTTGGTGGGTCACCTGCCTTTCCTTTGCTGAAGAAGCTTAAAGCTCTTTTGCAATTTCATATCCATTTTTACCCGTGGCAACATTTATTCTTTGAACAGCTGCTTTTGAGGACATACTATGTTCCAGGCATGTAATGAGACAGTAGCGACATAAAGATGAGTGAGTTCAGTGGCAAAGGCGTTCTTCTCTGCAGAAGGAAGACAGTGTCAGACAACAGACAACTAAAATAACACATGACATTTTATCCTATCCGTTAGAATAACAACTACTGAAAAGAAAACCAAAAACCCGAAACTAACGGGTGTGGGAGAAAAATGGAAAAACTGAAATCCTTGTATGCTGCTGGTGGGAATTGAAAATGACTCAATGGCTATGGAAACATTATGATGATTCCTTGAAAAATTAAAACTGGAATTACCATATGATGCAGAAATTTCACTTCTGGATATATACCCCAAAGAAATGAAAGCAGGGTGTGGAAGAGATATTTGCACATTCGTGTTCAGAGCAGAATTATTCACAATAGTCACAAGGTGGAAACAATCTACGTGGCCATCAATGAATGATTGGATAAAGAAAACGTGGTATACTCATGCACTGCAATATTATTCAGCCTTAAGAAGGAAGAAAATTCTAATGCATACCATAGCATGGGTGAACTTTGAGGACATTATGCTAAGTGAAATAAGCCAGTCACAGAAGATAAGTAGGTTATGATTCTACCTATAGGAGGTACTTAGAGTAGTCAGCTTCACGGAGACAGAAAGTCTTCACTGAGAACAGTGGCTCCCAGGGCCTGGGGGAGGGGAAGGTGGGAGAGTTGTTTAAAGAGTATAGCATTTCAGTCTTCCAGATGAAAACTTGTGGAGATTGATTTTACAACAGTGTGAATGTACTCACCAGTACTTACCTGTACACTCCATGAGGAACCTGTGAGTATCACAAAAGTGTCTATTTCTAGAGGACTGAGAGGATGTAGACAGAAAACACCAACAACTGGAAGGGCCGGAACAGCCTACCTAGAAGAGTTTAACGGTGCACAGGAGCCTCCCGGAACACAGGCAGAGAGGAACCACAGGAGCCTCCCGGAACACAGGCAGAGAGGAACCACAGGAGCCTCCCGGAACACAGGCAGGGAGGAACCACAGGAGCCTCCCGGAACACAGGCAGGGAGGAACAGCACACCTAGAAGAGTTTAACAGTGCACAGGAGCCTCCCGGAACACAGGCAGAGAGGAACCACAGGAGCCTCCCGGAACACAGGCAGGGAGGAACAGCACACCTAGAAGAGTTTAACGGTGCACAGGAGCTTCCCGGAACACAGGCAGGGAGGAACCACAGGAGCCGCCCGGAACACAGGCAGGGAGGAACCACAGGAGCCGCCCGGAACACAGGCAGGGAGGAACCACAGGAGCCTCCCGGAACACAGGCAGGGAGGAACCACAGGAGCCTCCCGGAACACAGGCAGGGAGGAACCACAGGAGCCTCCCGGAACACAGGCAGGGAGGAACCACAGGAGCCTCCCGGAACACAGGCAGGGAGGAACGAGCAGGCGTGGACAGCATGTCGCGGTGTGCCAGGGCAGACCCTGCTTCCTGCATGGCTGGAATGGAAACAAAGGGGAGAGAAAATGATGTGGAAGAAAGTTCAGGGCCTGAGATTTCTGGAGTGTGTATCTGCAGGAGACATTAATTTGGCACTGAAATCGGAAGTGAATGTCAGTCTTCCCAAACTTCTCATTAGCTCTAATCACCACAGCCCACCTACACCGGTGAGGGTCAGCAGTGGAGACACAGGTTGACTGGGAACAGTCCCTGCAGTAGATGGGATCCGCAGAGGGAGGGGTGAGGGGAGAAGAGTAGAAAACCAACATGGAAGACACAGTGCAAAGGGGCTTGGGCTTCCTCATTCAGTCCAGATTTGCATGGGGGCCCAGGCACAGTGGCTCGTGCCTGTAATCCCAGCATGCTGGGAGGCTGAGGAAGGTGGGTCACCTAAGGTCAGGAGATGGAGACCAGCCTGGCCAACATGGGGAAATCCTGTCTCTACCAAAAATACAAAAATTAGCCGGGCGTGGTGGCAAGTGCCTGTAGTCCCAGCTATTCAGGAGGCTGAGGTGGGAGAATCAAACCCAGGAGGCAGACGTTGTAGTGAGCTGAGATCGCGTCACTTCCCTCCATCCTGAGCGAGACAGCAAGACTCCATCTCAAAAAAAAAAAATTTATATATATGTATGTGTGTATATATATAGATATATAAAATTTTGGACCCAGCAAGGAGGCAGGAGCTACCTGTACAGCACACAAGATTAATAAGAAGATATTTGTAATGTAGAGGTTTTGAAAGAGGTACTTTCATGAATGCAAAGCATTGTTCCCATGAGAAAAGACACTATACCAAAGGTGACTATTTTTTGAGACACAAAAACATTAACCAGAAATGTGGCGAGAGAGTTTTAGCGACACTGAACTTAAGGCTGGCACTTGATTTATTTTTGACATAGTTCTCCCTGCTTTTTTGGGCCAGTGACTGCTTTTTCCTACCACTGCCGATGGGTTCACTTTCCTCACTGCTTGGGATGACAGATTCACACTCTTCTCCTGGCGTGTGTGTGGCACGTACACAACGCCTCACTGTCATCAAGCCAAAGTCTGCTTTTTCACAATGGATGAGCCAAACATCACTTCCTATACACACGACTTAGAGGGAATCCCAGTACTCGATTTACCTTAAATTTTAATATAAAAATTCCATTTTACTCATTATAGAAACAAAGACATAATACTTTATAAGTAAATTAGGACACGCAAACATGCAATTGAAAACAACCACAGCAAAAACCAAAAACCCTTTAGTATAAACAAGCTTCATTTAAATGTTCTTAGATTTCTCATTGGTACCACAGTGGGTATCAGTTGAGAGCCTCTCATGGTCTTTCTAGTTCTAAAGCTACATGAGTATACTTCTCATGTTAAATTATTTGGAAGCCAATGTCTTTGGCTTCCAAACACTGCGATTTCTGTTTTTCAAATGACATTCTAAGATGTGAGTTGATTGGCAGCTTGAGTAATGTGAAAGATATTAGAGTATTTGGAACCCATCCTTCAGGGACTCTGGTTTCTGTTCTCACTTTCCTAAAAGTGTACCTCAAGCCACAGCCTTGAAGGAAGCCATGGGCTGTGTTTTGAGTATGTTTGATCCCCTTCACCTGCCTCCCATCCCCTGTGAACATCTTCCCAGAATGCTTCACCACTGAGGCAAACTGGAAGCAGTGAAGTGACTTCGGATTCTGAAAACCACTGCCCTGCCTGGCAGTGAGAAGGCAGCACACTCTGCAGACTCAAGAGGTCTGTAGTTTCAAAGAAGTGAGGGCTTTTTTTTTTTTTCATTTTTATTTTTTAAAATTTATTTTTTTACTATACTTTAAGTTCTAGGGCACATGTGCACAATGTGCAGGTTTGTTACATATGTATACATGTGCCATGTTGGTGTGCTGCACCCATTAACTCATCATTTACATTAGGTATATCTCCTAATGCAATCCCTCCTACCTCCCCTCACCCCAGGACAGGCGCCGGTGTGTGATGATCCCCTTCCTGTGTCCAAGTGTTCCCATTGTTCAGTTCCCACCTATGAGTGACAAACTTGACAAAAACAAGAAATGGGGAAAGGATTCCCTATTTAATAAACGGTGCTGGGAAAACTGGCTAGCCATAAGTAGAAAGCTGAAACTGGATCCCTTCCTTACACCTTATAGAAAATTAATTCAAGATGGATTAGAGACTTAACTGTTAGACCTAAAACCATAAAAACCCTAGAAGAAAACCTAGGCAATACTACTCAGGACATAGGCATGGGCAAGGACTTCACGACTAAAACACCAAAAGCAATGGCAACAAAAGCGAAAATAGACAAATGAGATCTAATTAAACTGAAGAGCTTCTGCACAGCAAAGGAAACTACCATCAGAGTAAACAGGCAACCTACAGAATGGGAGAAAATTTTTGCAATCTGTTCATCTGACAAAGGGCTAATATACAGAACCTACAAAGCAAAGACGGCTTCTTTTTTAGCGTGGATGAGATCACCTGCGCCCATGGTGAGAAGACAAAACGTGGATGATTCATTCAGTTTTGCAAGAACAGAGTCCAGCCTGAGGAAGATAATTGAAAGTTTTCCGGTGACAAACGATCTTATTTCCAAGTCTGATTTAGTGAGTGGCAAATCCAGTGGCAAGAAGATGGCTGAGCCGGGGGAGGCTGAACAGCTGCATCCTCCCCAAATTATCCGCATTTGCTTCCACTATGCTGCGCTTGCTAAGAGGGAACCGCTTCCAAAGCAGCAAACACAACTCACATTTTGCTAGTAGTTTACTAGTAGTAGTTCTAGTACAGATGCTCCTCCTTGACATAATGATAGGGTTACATCCTGACATCATAAGTGGAAAATGTACTTAATATACCTCACCTACCGAACATCACAGGTCTCGCCCACCTTACATACGCCCAGAACACTTACTCTGGCCTGTGATTAGCAGAATCATCTAATATGAAGCTTTTTATAAAAAAGTGTTGCATATCTCATGTCATTCATGAACTCAGCGCACTGTGGGGTGCAGTGTTGGTTGATGCCCTTGGATCCCCCGGCTTCCTGGAAGCTGGGACTGGCTGCCCCTGATGTGCATCCTGAGGGTCTTCCTGCCACATGCTGCTAGCCCAGGCAAAGAGCACAGTTCAAAATGCGGTGTTTACTGAACGTGCATCACCTATGCACCATTGTAAAGTCAAAAACTCTTACACTGTAGGGTTACTAGTATTGTACGAATCATTCTACACTATTTGGAAATATTTGTACTTGAACACTGCTAGAAATAAGAAAGTGCTGGTGATCTTCCTTTGTAAAATAAAATTGTACCAATTAAGAAGGAAAAAACAAATTTATTATGACTGTATTTTGTTATTATGTGGGATTATTACTGTAATAATTAGCATTATTATTGTTTCATAATAGCCAGCTTTAGGTAGTGTAAAAGCATGGACTGTATTAGCTAGAAAACCAGGTTTTAAGTCTACACTCTGCCTTTTATTAGCTGTGTGTCTTCAACTTACAGCTGTCCCTCGGTGCACCTGGGGGACTGGTTCCAGCACTGGGTCAGCCCTACAGAACTCACATAAATTAACAGCTTGCCCTCCTTACATGTAAGTTTCACATGCCCTGAATACTGCATTTTCTGATCCATGTTTCATTGAAAAAGCTTGACCCACATAGTTTAAACCCATCTTATTCAAGGGCCACCTGTCTTTTGTTTTGTTTTGTTTTGTTTTGTTTTTTTAAGAGAAATGTAATTTATTTCAGGTAATAAATGTATTAAAGTATGAAAACAACATTAATTTTATAAATTCAAATTACAATTCAATCCCATAATTACACAGATAGGAATGGGGTGGACAGAGCCAACACTCATGTGGTTTTTCTTTGGTGTTTTAAGACCAGGGTCCTGTATAATGCCATGCACACAGGGGACCAGACAGGATTTGACCGACAGTGTAGCTTAATTCAGATTATAGCATAGCGGTGCTTTTAAAAAGGATTTTATTATTAAGATTAAAATAATAGGCTGAAAAAGTTCCCCCAGATTCATTAAGCTTAGCACATGATATGAAGTCCTCTTTCTTTCTTCTTGCACTGCCAATCCTTTCAAATAAGCATTCTGTCCTATAGCCTCCATTTTCAATCCATACTCCCCTTAGCTCTCAGAAATCTGCCCTTTTCTCTGTTTACTTGTCTGAACCTGAACTCCTTTTCTTTTTATTTTTTTTAATTTGACTTTAATTTCCAGGATATAAGAGCAGAACGTGCAGGTTTATTATGTAAGTATACACGTACCATGTGGTTTGCTGCACTTATCAACCCGTCATCTAGGTTTTAAGCCCCACATACCTTAGCTGTTTGTCCTAATGCTCTCCCTCCCCTCACCTCCCACCCCCTGAATGACCCTGATGTGTGATGCTCCCCTCCCTGTGTCCATGTGTTCTCATTGTTCAACTCCCACTTGTGAGTGAGAACATGCGGTGTTTGGTTTTCTCTTCCTGTGTCAGTTTGCTGAGGATGAAGACTTCCATCTTCATCCATGTCCCTGCAAAGGACATGAACTCATTCTTTTTTATGGCTGCATAGTATTCCATGGTGTATATGTACCACATTTTCTTTATCCAGTCTATCATTGATGGGCATTTTGGTTGGTTCCATGTCTTTGCTATTGTGAACAGTGCTGCAATAAACATACATGTGCATGTGTCTTTATAGTAGAATGATTTATAATCCTGTGAGTATATTCCCAGTAATGGGATGGCTGGGTTGGATGGCATTTCTGGTTCTAGATGCTTGAGGACACATCACACTGTCTTCCACAATGGTTCAACTAATTTACATTCTTGTCTACGGAGTAAAGGCGTTCCTATTTCTCCACAGTCTCGCCAGCATCTATTGTTTCTTGATTTTTTAATAATCACCATTCTGACTGGTGTGAAATGGCTCTCACTGTGGTTTCGATTTACATTTCTCTAATGATCAGTGTTGTTGAGCTTTTTTCATATGTTTGTTGGCCACATAAATGTCTTCTTTTGAAAAGTGTCTGTTCATACACTTTGCTCACTTTTTGATGGGATTGTTTGTTTTTTTCTTGTACATTTGTTTAAGCTCCTTGTAGATTTTGGATATTAGACCTTTGTCAGATGGGTAGATTGCAAAACTTTTCTCCCATTCTGTAGGTTGCCTGTTCACTCTGATGATAGTTTTTTGTTGTTGTTGTGCAGAAGCTCTTTAGTTTAATTAGATCCCATTTGTCAATTTGGCTTTTGTTGCCATTGTTTTTGGTGTTTTAGTCATGAAGGCTTTGCCCACACCTGTGCCCTGAATGGTATTCCATAGGTTTTATTCTAGGGTTTTTATGGATTGGAATTTTATGTTTAAGTCTTTAATCCATCTTGAGTTAATTTTTGTCTAAAGTGTAAGGAAGGGGTCCAGGGTCAGTTTTCTGCATGTGGGCCAACTGTTCTTAAGCTTTCTAGGACTCAGTTTCCTCATTGTAAGGTGGAAGGAATGACCTGTCTTTGGCAAGCAGATTGTAAAGTTAAAATAATATAATGCCAGTGAAATGTCACATTCATGGGCATCTAAAAAGTTGCAATGGTTTTAGCAGCCCCAGAAATGTAATTCTCTCCTGCAGTTTAAAATGTGTTATTTGTGTATTAATCTTAACTACTACCCACTGGCTCACAGCAGCTTGAATCTAAGTAAAATAGCTTGGAGAAAGTCATTGCTTATTTTAAAGTAGTTATGACTTTTGTCAACACAAAACTCAGATATTTTGTAAAGTTAGTTAAGACAATGTTGCCTTTACTCAAAATTGCCCGGTGGTAGCCCCTCTTTTTTCCAGGCAACCTGTGTTTCTACAGTGGTCCCACGCCCATTCGCTCACTCTGCTCCAGCTGCCCAGGTCTCCTCACTGTTCTTCACAGGCTTCCTCTCAGAGGCTCTATGCTTTGCATCTCCTAGGTCGGGAACTCCTTCCCTCAGGTGGCTCCATGGCTTTCTCCCTCCAGCGTTTATTGTGTTAAAATTCACACACAGACAAACACACTCACACACATGCACACACTCCAGTCTCCATTCCTACCTCATTTTCTCTTCAGACCCCATGTCCCCATTATACATCCTTTGCTAACAGGCTTCATTTGTTTGCTGAGTGACTGTCCTGTCTCCTGAAATGAGTGAGGCAAAGAGCAGGATGGGCACATCATTTTTGAGATATTCTTGGATCCTTTGAAAGTTATGTTAAACAACGGACTCTGCCAAACTGGGATGTGCTCACCCTGTCCATGAGGACTGATATTTATTATTATTATTTATTTACTCATAGACCAGGTCTCACTCTGCCACCCTGACTGGAGTGCAGCGACACAAACATAGCTCAGTGCAGCCTGGAGCCCCTGGGCTCGGGCAATCCTCCTGCCACAGGTGCAGGCTACCACGCCTAGTTTGAGAGCCTGGCTGTATTCTCAGCGCTGTATCTCCTGGGTCTGCTTTGCTGTAGAGTGCCTGGTAGGTGCTCAGTTCATATGATATTGGTTGTTGAATGAATGAATACGTTCTGAAGCCTGACTCCAAGTCTACGTCACGTCTTGCTTCTGGTTTGTTTCCCTGACACTTTACTCTCTTCAATCCATTCTTCTGATTGCTACCTGAGCAATAAGCCACTGTGCTGCCTAAAAAAAAAGTGCCCCTATCATCTCAATACTTAAGCAGAAAGTCCAAACTACTTAGTGTGGCTTCCAGATCCTGCCACCCTCTTGGCTTCTCAAATATCCATTTCAGACACATTTCTCCTTGTTCCTGAGACTCAGCGCTTTCAGTCACTTCTTGAAGTTTCCTGAAGTAGTAAGACCTTTTGTGGAGATACCTTGCGCAGGACTCTGTCTTCCACCAAATATCACTTTTCCTCCCTTAAGTTTACAAATTCGTATTCATCCTTCAGATTTGGTTCACAGGTCACTTTGACAAGTCCTTGAAGTGCCTAAGTATTTTGTTTTGTCAGAGAGATTTTCTCTACATTTTAAAAGAAAAACCACTAATTATTTCTTATATTTGTTGCAAGATAATTTATTTTAAAATGCCTTAGCCTTCTACATGTGTAAATTAAGTTTAATTCTTATTCTAGAAATTACTAGTTTGCATCTGAGGTATGTTAACAAAGACTTTCCACTCTAGATACATCTATGACAAGTAGGACAAGTCTCATCTAGATACACAGCAGAAAGTTTGTTAATTAGCATAAAGAACACTAGAAATAGTTCACCTTTTTTCTTGATAAAATAAATAGTTCTCAATATATATAATTGTCTGAAAAAATTTCATGGAACCTGACATTCCTGTGTGAGCAGAATCTGGAAACCTAGCAAGATCACACCTATAATGTTGCATCCAAGTTCTTTGTAGCTATTGGGTCTTTTTGCCCTACTCTTAGGCAGGATTGCTCTGTCTAATCTAACTCAGAGGTTAGTGGATCCCAACATTAGAATGTGATTGTACTTTTCCTACAATAACCTTTTGTGTGAAATGCTTGTCAGGGTGTTTACAGTAGAGCACAGGAGATCATTATATTAAAAAATACATAGGTTGCATGACTGTGTTGAGACATTTATGCTTCTAAATGTTGGAATTTGTGGTAGACTTAGTCTGCAACTTGCCTTTATTATAACTTTTTACCTAATTTAAGAGGTTCCAACTAGCCTCTCATTGCTGAAAGCAACAGATATTTGTAAAGAACCCCACAGATGCTGACCACATTGGCTTCTGTCAGTCTGACATGGTGTGATAATGATGTAATTATGTGCCAAGGTCAGCTCTGCCCATGAGGATTGTGAGCTCTCAGATGAGCCTTCTTCTTATCTTTGCTCATGGAGGTGGACACATTGGTGGGTTGACTCGGCTGATGTTTGTTATGTGGATTAACAGATGAAATACAAGACCTTTAACATTAGAGACAGCTAAAGCCAATGCAACCTAAAAGATTTAAAGCTAATACAATTGGTAGAGTGATGGTTTAACCACTTGTGCTGCCTGGGATTTAGGAATTTCCCCAGGATACATGAGATTCAGTGCAAACACCAGGATGGGGCCAGGCCAACACGGACAGCTGGTCACCCTGACAGGCCTTCTTTTCCCTTACTTAAATAATTACTCATGTTAAAACATTTTAAAGTATAAACAAGGTTGACAACATTTTGCAATCTTTCTCAATAAAAACTCTTAATTGTTTACATATAGAAGGAAAGTTTCTCAACATAATAAAGGCCATTTATGGGAAACCTACAGCTAATATCATAATCAACAGGGAAGAACTGAACTTCTTTGCACTAAAATCCGGTACAAGAGAGGGCTGCCCACTCTCACCACATGCCTTCTACATAGTACTAGAAGCACCAGCAAAAGCAATCAAAAGGGAAAAATAAATAAAAGACATCCAAACTGAAAAGGAAGATGTAACATCATCTCTGATTGCAGATGGCATGATTCTATGGTAGAAAACCCCAAAGATTCCAGAAAAAACTGTGAGAACAAATACCTGAATTCAGTAAAGTTGCAGAATACAAAATTAACATACAAATATCAGTAGCATTTCTTTTTTTTTTTTTTTTTCTTTATGATTCATTTGTATTTGTTACAACTTTGAGCAGAATGTGACTCAAGCACTACACTTCCATCCACGAGACTGGCTCTGGGTTATTTTTAAACAACTGTATGATATGCTCAGGTTGGCTTATAACTTTGCTCCTCCAAACAATACTTTTCTTTGGAAAACAAGCCCCAGGGAGAGTTCCTTCCATCAAGTGGCTTCAGTTTAAGCTGTTTCTAGGGGACTAGTACATGCAGAATTGGCAACTACAGGGGATGAAAAGTTCAAAAAGTAGATGCTACAAGATGTAACAAATATTTTTCTTCTAAACATCAAGGTATAGCTCAGGAACACTTCGATAACAAGATTTGGTCTACTAAGGAATCTGGCTTGATAGCTAAACACTTTAGACCACAAAGTTAACATCATGTTACATACATCTTACAACACATCTGTTAAAATAAGCCAATGTGAAACTAAGAAAACATTGCTAGCTCTGCTTTAGTGCGTAAGGTATCACAGCATCACTTAGAAGTAGACAGAAATCTTATATTCCCCTTGAAGTAGTTGTTGTCATGCCATACGGACTATTTAATGTTAACAAAAATAAAGAAAAACATCCTTGAAAGTATATTCTCAGAGGAACTGTAGAGTACTGAACAGGGAAGTCATCCATCAGCTGGAGGTTGTTCTGCTTTTCCATGCGTGCTGTGTCGTCATCTCCTTTGAGGAGCGGCATTTCTTCAGTTGCAGCTGCACTGGTATCATCAGCAGTAGGGTCATCTTCATCAATACCAGACCAAGTTTGTTCATCCTGTAGATCCTGTTAGCCTGTCTGGGGATCTTCCCGACTGAAGTCGGAAGACAAGAGCACAGTTTCATGAAGCAAGATGACCAGATCCTTCACAGACTTGTTGTTCTTATCAGCCTCTGCCTTTTGCCTTAAGGTCTCAATAAAGGAATGGTCGGGGTTTATCTCCAGGTGTTTCTTTGCTGCCATGTAACCCATTGTTGAGTTGTCTCTTAGGGTTTGAGCTTTCATGATTCTCTCCATGTTTGCTGTCCAGCCATATGTGCTTGTGACAATACAACATGGAGACGTCACCAATAACTTTGACACAACCACCTTTTCAACTCTTTTCTCCAATATGTCTTTCCCGATTTTGCAGAGGTTCTCAAACTTTGTGTGTTTTTGTTTGTTTGTTTGTTTTTTACCTCTTCTGTTTCTTTTTCTCTTCTTCATCCTCTGGAAGTTCCAAGCCCTCTTTGGTGACTGACACTAAAGCCTTGCCCTCAAATTCCTTCAGCTGCTGGACACAGTACTCATCATTTGTCTCGATCATATAGATCACTTCCAAACCATGTTTACAAAGACATTCCACAAAGGCTGAATTAGCTATGTGGTCCTTGGTCTCACCTGTGGTATAATAGATATGGTTCTGGTTTTCCTTCATTCTGGTGTAGTAGTCCTGGAGATAAACCATCTCATCACCAGAGGCAGATGTGTAGTATCTTAGCAGCTCTGAAAACTTCTTCTGATTTTGAGAGTCTCCGTGTATTCCAAGCTTTATGTTTTTAGATAACTGCTCATTGAACTTCTTGTAGCTCTCTTTATCGTCTGCCAGTTCAGTAAAGAGTTCTAAGCATTTTTTGACCAAATTCTTCCTGATAACTTTCAGATTTTTGCTTCATTGCAACATCTCACAGGAAATATTTAGAAGGAGATCCTCCGAGTCTACCACCCCTCTGATGAAGTTCAGATATTCAGGGATTAGCTCCTCACAGTTATCCATGATGAGAACTCTGCATGCATACAAATTGACGTTGTTTTTTTTTCTTTCAGTTTCCAACAGCTCAAAAGGAGCACGTCGTGGGACAAATAGAAGGGCTCTGAATTCCAACTGTCCTTCAACTGAAAAATGCTTCACAGCCAAGTAATCTTCCCAGTCATTGGTCAAGCTCTTATAGAATTCTCTGTATTCCTAGTTAGTAATGTCATCAGGATATCTGATCCAGATAGACTTTGTTTTGTTGAGTTCTTCTTGATCGATGTACTTTTCCTTAATCTTCTTCTTCTTCTTCTTCTTGTCACCATCCTTCTTTTCTTCTTCTCCTTCATCAGAACCAGCATCTTCAATTTCAGGTTTGTCTTTGGACTCTTTCTCTTCTTTTCCTTTTTCTTCTTCTTTATCTTCCTTTTCTTCAGCCTCATCATCGCTGACTTCTTTATCATGTTTCTTCTCCACAAAAAGAGTGATGGGATATCCAATAAACTGAGAATGTTTCTTCACAACCTCCTTTCTTCTTCGTTCCTCCAAATACTCAGTTTGGTCTTCTTTTAGTTGTAGGATAACCTTTGTTCCATGACCCATAGGTTCACCTGTGTCTGTCCTCACTGTGAATGATCCCCCTGCTGAGGACTCCCAGCCGTACTGCTCATCATCGTTATGTTTGGTGATCACTGTTACTTTCTCAGAAACCAAATAAGCAGAATAAAAATGAGCACTGAACTGGCCAATCTTAGAGATACATGCAGCAGCCTGCAAAGCTTCCATGAACAGTTTGGTCCCAGAGTTGGTGATATTTCCAAAATTATCGATCAAGTCAGCCTTGGTCATTCCAATTCCAGTATCCACAATAGTGAGTCTTCGATCTTGTTTGTTTGGTATAAGGTTAATATGCAGCTCTTTCCCAGAGTCTAATTTACTGGGATCTGTCAAGCTCTCATTCCGGATTTTGTCCAATGCATCTGATAAATTTGAAATGAGCTCGCTCAGAAAGATCTCTTTGTCCAAGTGGAAAGTATTGATGATCAATGACATCAGCTGGGCAATTTCTGCCGGAAAGGTGAATGTCTCAACCTCCTCCTCCGCTGTCGGTTGGTCTTGGGTCTGCATTCCCTCAGGCATCTTGGCTAAGGGACAGCACGGGCTCCACAGTGCAGCAGCACCAGGACGCTGAAGCAACTCTAAATATCAATAGCATTTCCATATACAAATAACAACTTAGCTGAAAAAGAAATCAAGAAAACAATTACATTTATGATAACATTGAAAACAAAATGTTGGAATAAATTTAACCAAGGAGGTAAAAACCTGTAGGCTAAAAAATACAAAACATTAATAACATAGATTGAAGAAGATACAAATAAATGGAGAGATATCTAATGTTTATTTCTCAGAATAGTTGATATTGTTAAAATGTGTATACTGCCCAAAGCAATATGGATTAATAAAATCCTTATCAAAATCTCAATGGTATTCCTCACAGAAATAGCAAAAGCAACCTTAAAATTTATACAGAACCACAAAAACCCCTGAATAGCCAAAGCAATACTGAGAAAGAAAGGCAGTTATCACACAACCCTATTTAAAAGTATATTACTAAGCTATAGCAATCAAAGCCATATGGTATTAGTGTAAAAACAGACATATAGGCCAATGGAACAGAATACAGAGCCGAGAAACAAATCCAAACACATATAGTCAGCTAATTTTTGACAGGAGCACCAAGAGGACACAATGAGGGAAGAACAGGTGTTTCAAAATATGGTGTTGGAAGGCCAGGCACGGTGGCTCAAGCCTGCAATCCTAACACTTTGGGAGCCTGAAGCAGGCAGATCAAAAGGTCAGGAGTTCCAGACCAACCTGGCCAACTAATGAAACCCAGTCTCTACTAAAAAAAAATACAAAAATTAGCCGTGCATGGTGGCAGGCACCTGTAGTTCCAGCTAATTGGGAGGCTGAGGCAGGAGAACTACTTGAACCCAGGAGTCAGAGGTTTCAGTGAGCTGACATTGTGCCACTGCTCTCCAGCCTGGGCGACACAGTGAGACTCTGTCTCAAAAAAAAAAAAAAAAAAAAAGGTGTTGGAAAAACTGTATTTCCACATGGAAATGAATAAAACTGGATGCTTATCTTACTCCACTCACAAAAATCAACTCAAAATGAGTATCAGACCTAAACGGAAGACCAGAAATTATAAAACTCCTAGAAGAGAATGCAGGGGAAAGTGGCAATGATTTTTTTGTACATCTCACTTAAAGCCCAGGCTACAACAGCAAAAACAAACAAATGGGCTGCATCAAACTAAAACTGTTCTTCACAGCAAAGGAAGCAATCAACAAAGCCAAGAGGCAAACGACAGAGGTGTAGAAGATATTTGCAAACTGCATATCTGATAACGTGTTAATATCCTAAATTTAAAAAATAACTCTTACAACCCAATAGCAGAAAAACAAATAACATGATTAAAAATTGGGCAAAAACTGGGTTCTCTAGAGACATAAAAACAGTCAACAGGTATATGAAAAGGGGGTCAATATCATTAATCATCAGGAAAATGAAAATTAAAACCACAATGAGATACCACCTCACACCCGTAAGCATGGTTGTTATCAAAAAGGCAAGAGCTAATGAGTGCTGGCAAGAGTGTGGAGAAAAGGAAGCCTGGCAGAGTTTTGGTGGGAATGTAGATTGGTGCAGCTCTTATGGAAAGCACTGTGGAGGTTACCATACCATCCAGCAATCCCTCTTCTGAGTCTCCCGGCAAAGGAGATGAGCTCACCCTCCTGTAAAGATACCTGCACTTCCATCTTCATTGCAGCATCATTTGCAAGAGTCGAGACACAGAAACAACCTAAGTGTGTGTTGATGGACCAATGGGTAAAGAAGATGTGGCCCGTGTGTACAATGGAATACCATTTGGCCTGAAAAACGGAGATTGTGCCATTTCCCACAACATGGATGGAACTGGAGGACATGCTGCTAAAGGAAATAAGCCAGACACAGAAGGAAAATACTGTGTGGTCTCAGTTATATGTGAAATCTATGAAACAATGAATCAAAAAGGTCAAATATGCAGAGAGAGACAATAAAACCATGGTTACCAGCATGAGAAGTTGAAGAGAAAGGAAATGGGGAGATGTAGGTCTAAGGACACAAAGTGGCAGATACGGAGGATGAACCGATGTGTCGGATGAACGAGGGTGGAGTTCCAGTGGACAACGTGAGGATTGCAGTTAATACAATTGCATGGTATTTGGGATTTTTGTCAAGTGGATTTTAGCTCCTTTTGTTACACACACAAAAGTAACTGTGAGGGTAGATATGTTAATTTGCTTCACCAAAGTAACCATTTTACTACTATATGTATCACATAATATCCTGTCTCAAACCTCAAATATACACAATAAAATTTACTAAAAACAAGACAAAATATAAACAAGGTAAAAGAAATGTGGCTAGTGATTGGTATACACAACTTCTTTCAAAAAATCTTGGAAGATAAATAGCAACAAATGTTATGAATGTTACAGAACATTGCTTTAATTTACAGCACCACAAATGCCCTAAATTAAGAGAATGCCTTTACCTTTTATTCCTCTTGCATTAGAAGATGATATAGATGGTAGTAATAATAAGACAGTCTTGCTTTTCCAAAGCTCTTTAGAGTTTTTAAGGCACTTTCAAAAACTGTGATTTCATCTTCACAATAAGCCTTTAAGGTAGGTCTTGCAGACAGTACATCGTCATGGCAGTGCAGACTTATCTAAGAACTGGGAAATACAGGAAGTGCAACTGCTGTGAGAGAGTAAAACCAGATCGCTAAGTTATAAAAAGACACAATGTCTCCTAGGCCCAAAGTATCAGGTTCCTAACTATAGATTAACCACTGATAATAATATGTGTGTTAGGAAACAAAGAAAACCCAGAATTTCAACTGACAGTGGCCTAAACAATAAAGCCGCGTAATGGTCTCTCAGGGCAAGCTGTTCAGACCGTCCAGGGCTAAGCGTGGCTCAGCAACGCCACCAAAACCCAGGTTCCGTCTCAGTTTCCACTCTGTCATCTTAAGTGTGTTGGCTTGATTTCTTGCACCCAAAAATGGTGGCACTGCTGCAAGCCCAGTCTCATGTCTCCAGTAAAGGCAGGAAGAAGGGAGAAGGAATGGCCCCAGGAATTGTCCCTTTTATCAGGAAAGCAGAGGTTTCCCTTGAAGGGTCCAGCAATCTTCCATTGGTCTATTATTGACCAGAACTACCAAAAAGCCATCCCCAGCTTCAAGAGGGACGAGAAAGCAGGCATTAGCTCTCTACTGGGAGGAGACAAGGAACGATAGGGTTGGCATTGGGCATTGTCTCAGCCAGCCGAGAGTGTCTGTGGCAGCTCGTAAGGAGAAGGCGGGCAAGCAGAGCACACAGCTCCGAGAAGGCCACACCCCACCGTGTGTGCTCTGCTGTGGGCAGTGAGGGGCTGGAGGATGGGGCATTCTGCTCAGGGTGAGAATCTGGCTGGGGCATCTGGTGAACCGTCCCCCAGGAATACCCACTTCTCTTTGCTCTCATTCCACACACACTAAAAAGCCTTTTTGGTTCAAGTTGAAGCTTCTCAGGAAACTTGAGACAATGAAGTAGACGTTTATGTAAGAACAAGCTAAAATTTTGAAAATAAATCAATCATCAGCTTAGCTTATCCATCCTGTGAATTTAGTTTTGGGAAGTCCAGTTTTTTACTCTGATTTTTTAAAATCATGTATTTGCCTGCTGCTGTTGTCTGATTTCTGGGCTTGCAAAACTGAGGACCAAATCATGAACCATGTTGTATTTGCCAAGAAAATGAGCTTGCTCAACTTACGTGGGTTAGGATGCACAGGACTCCATTCCACATTTGAGTTCTACCAAGCATCTCTTTCACTAGCTGGCCTGTCTCTTCCAAATTTTAACAGAAATAATTATTCCCATTTTGCCAATGAGAAAACGGGTTCAAAAAAGTTTAATTCTCGTTTCACATATTCAGTGAGGCATACAGGACATGAACACAGGTCCTCCACATCTCCAGGAAAATACCCACCTTAAAATTCCAAGAGAACTCTTTTGGGTCTCCATTTTCCCTCTTTAGCTCTGACAGGAGCTGAAGTATCCTTTAGCCTCCAAGTATAATGAGTGTGGAAGGACTAGAGTGTACAGCATTGGGAGAGGATCGGTGCCAATAACATTGCAATACTGAGAAAGATGACCTGTGCCACTTAAAAACCATCCCAGGGAGGCGATGGTAACCCCACAGCATGCAGGGAACAAGCAGAGAACCCACAGCCATTGTATTTGAACCAAAGAGGGGACCTCCAGGCTGGTTATCTTCAACTCCAGGCTGGTTACCTTCACCTGCAGGCTGGTTACCTTCACCTGCAGGCTGGTTATCTTCACCTCCAGGCTGGTTATCTTCAACTCCAGACTGGTTAGGTTCACCTCCAGGCTGGTTATCTTCACCTCCAGGCTGGTTAGCTTCATCTCCAGGCTGCTTAGCTTCACCTCCAGGCTGGTTAGCTTCACATGCAGGCTGCTTATCTTCACCTCCAGGCTGGTTAGCTTCACCTCCAGGCTGGTTAGCCTCACCTCCAGGCTGGTTAGCTTCATCTCCAGGCTGCTTAGCTTCACCTCCAGGCTGGTTAGCTTCACCTCCAGGCTAGTTAGCTTCACATGCAGGCTGCTTATCTTCACCTCCAGGCTGGTTAGCCTCTTGGTCACTTAAGGTTTTATGTATGGAGGCTTCTCTGGCATCAACATAATAATACTCTAAATGACCAGTAATACACATAAATATATGCAGTGTTACATTTTATATTTTGTTATATTCTATTTAGAATTAAAATTCCACAGTGTCTGTTTACTACATCAAGTGTTATCATGGAGGCTATTCAGGTGTCGATACACATTTCAGGATACTGAAGTTCTAAGGCTGTTACTAGAGCAGAAAGAGGATTTTCACAAATCAGAAAAGTGCTAAAGTTTTAGTTCTGAATATTTGTCTTAGCTATAATAATGCAATTTTTACTATCCAAAGGCATGCACCTATTGGAGCAGGTCTTGATTATTAGAGTTAGATTCAGCCCTACAATCCCCATGCAAGGAGATAATCGCATTTCTACAAGTCATTCATTTACTTCACAGATATTTATTAAGCATCTACTGTGTGCCAGGCATGATTCTGGTCACTAAGTACCCCATGGTGAAGATGGGAGACCAGGCTACAGCTTTCATGGAGCTTTTGTGTGGTGGAGACGATACACAAATCAGTAGATAAACAGGGGAAGTTCAGCAGTCATATGTACTAAGGAAGATGACAACGATTGCATGTGGGAGAGACTCTTCAAAAGTGGACCCCATGGAGAACTTTCAGAGGAAGCAACACGAAAGGTGAGACTGGCAAGAGTCAGTCACGCAAAAAACCTGTGGGAAGACACTCCTGGAAGCTGTGGTTACGACCTTGCAGCGTGGAAATCTGTCCGTCAGTGTTTGCAACAGGGTTTGCATCACAATATATATATATTTTTTTAAAGAACAAGAAAACAAAATACTTGTTTATGTGCTGGTCTGGACTGTGTTGCTCTGTGGTACCAGCAGGGCACAAGCCTCTGGCGTAGGTCTTACGATTTTATGCAGGAGGAGTGTTGCACTCAGAAAAATTATCCCTCACTTACACACAGCACTGGAGAGCTTATAAAGACCTTTTACATTCATAATTACATTGCTTGGTGGAGATCAATTTTAGCAATAGGCCTCAGATAATCATATCACAAATGAAAGAAAGCCCAGTTCAAATAAATAGAAATTACATAATTATACAAGAATCTGGGAGTTTCTAATTTCAGGCAGAGGTGAATTCAGAGGCTAACTAATAGCTACATAGTCTCTGTCTCTCTATTTCTTTCCTTGATTTTCTCTCGACTGCTTTACTCTCGATGATGCTCTCCCTGTGTGGAAACAAGCATGATCTCCAGTACTGCAGGCTGTGAACCCCCGGCTCTGTGCACACCTGGCTTAGGGACGGGCAGAAGCACCTGCACGGTGCGGCCCTTGTGAATCGGGCCTGGGTCACCTGTCCATCGCCACTCTGGTGGCCAGGGGCCACGTGGAACTCCGGTTGGCCAGGACTGGAGCCCGGACCACAGGGGCTGAAAGTGGGATGCTTGATCCTCGAAGGAAAGGAAGGGATGCTGGGCAGGCAGTGGAATGGCATCCACCAGGAAACCACACTCACTTCCACATGTGAGGTTAAAAGACTGACTCAGCGTTACACAGAAAACCTGGATCTCAAATCCTAAAACGCAGAGTTCTTCCTCCTCCCGTGGAATTACTGGTTCTGCATGAAACACAGTATGAAGCCCCAAGATGACTCAGTTAAAGAGAGTGGAGGAAGCGCCTGGCGAGTCGTGTTTGAAATGAGAACCTGCTTCACCGAAGCTGTGTGACTGGCGGAGTCGGCAGCCCTGTCCTGCCCTCCAGGCTTGTAAAGACGCACCGGCCACTGGCTTCACGCAGCCTTTGTTTTGTCTCATAAGCATGGGTAGAGTTTCCCCGACCTGTGGAGGGTGGCATCGTGTTTGTGAGCGTGGGTAGAGCCCAGTGAGGAGGTGAAGGCCGGGACACCCTATGCCGAGTGGAAGGCTGGGGTGTGATGGGGTGAAAAGAGCTGGGTCCTCTCGTTCCTCCTGATGGGTGCACACCCTCCTGGCGTCGTCAGCTTTCCTTACTTTTACACAAGGACGCGTTCACCTGCCAGATCTACACCGGAGTCTCGAGGTAACTTTAGGACAATGGGCAGGAGGAAGCAGCACTAGATGTTTTGTGAAAGTGTCCAGCACAGCCGGGCGCGGAGGCTCAGGCCTGTAATCGCAGCACTTTGGAAGGGTGAGGGGGGCGGATCACCTGAGGTCGAGAGTTTTAAACCAGCCGGACCAACAAGGAGAAACCCCGTCTCTACCAAAAACACAAAAAATCAGCTGGGCGCGGTGGCGGCGCCTGTGGTCCCAGCTACTCGGGAGGCTGAGGCAGGAGAATGGCGGGAACCCGGGGGCGGAGCTTGCAGTGAGCCGAGATCCGGCCACTCACTCCAGCCTGGGGGACAGGGCGTGACTCTCTCTCTCAAAAAAAAAAAAAAAAAAAAAAAAAAAGAGGAAAAAAGAAAAAGAAAAAGAAAAAAAGACACAGCCGTCTACTGGCTGAAATATCAGTGTTGCCTACAGCAGATAAATACGGTAATTCATGTGTGCAAGAGAATCGGAGCCAATGTATGCTCATTCCGTAACTTTAACTTTTTTCTCTAGTTATTAAATATGTTACATTTTAAGGACTACAGAAAACAAAAACAAAAAGTCAACTCCAAAGGATTTCGGAATTTGTTTCTACCACCCACCCGTTAGCGCGGATGTTTGCTTCCCTCTTTGTTAAGAGTGTTAATCTCGAGCGCAAGGGCTCGGCAGCCAACCCCAGAGTCCTCTCCACGTTCCTCCACGGAGGCTCCGAGGGCAGGTGGAACGGACACAAGCAGCCAGCCCTCCTAAACCGCGGCTTCTGTGGAGGAGGTAGCTCCTCACTTGGGGTGAAGACTTTGCTGGGTTTGAGGGCACCTCTCCTAGACCCAGGGGCACTGTGTGCTTTGAGCAAGGTAGATGAAAACACATCTTTTCTCCAGAAAACAAGATTAAGAACATATTTAGGCTTGCACAGGATACAGCTCACTGCCCAAAGCCTTGCTGGATCCTGAAAAATATTTTACTAACTTGTACCTCTATTCCAGGAGGCTTCTCCGCGCCTAAACTTTTCTTTTTCCTGTCTCGAACTTGGTGTGGCAAACGCTCCTCCCTGGTTTGCTGACCTTCAGAATCATTCCAAGGCAGCGAGTGTTGATGTGAAAACCGGGTGCAAATCCAGGCCGGTGCCCTGCCAGCCCTCTGGCCCCTGAACCACCGGCTTCGCTCGGAGGACCCGCATATTGACTTGTGGCCTTGCAGGGTCCAGGCGAAGATCTTGCATCCTGAGTGGACGGAAATGGCCGGATCTAACATTTTCCACCTCGTCTACAGAATGCTGTTCCTTGTCTGTTGGCTCATGGCTGCCTTCTGTTTTTCTGATCACTTACTGGACTGTGCCCTTTCTGCTCCAGGTAGCTGGATTACGACTCCAACACTCACCTGTCCCCTTCCCTGAATCCAGCTGTTAACCCAGATGCTGAACACAAGCGACTTTTCCAACTTCATTCAAAGAACTTCTCATGAGAAAACCGGGCTGTCAAGAGTCTCCCCTCACCTTTATCACTCATCGTTCCCTACAATCACCATAGAGAAGTATAAATTAACAGGAATTTGGAGAATCCAGAGCCCATTTTTATCATCTCAGTGTTTGTAATCCTTCTGGAACGCGGGCACCCATGGGCAAGCCTTGTGTGTGTCCATCTACGCACATACATGGGTGAACTGGAAAGCTCCAATACCTTGGGGAAGGTTTTCCGTGCGGTCAGATCTTCAGAACCAAAGCTGATGGAGATGTTCCCTGGCATTAAGCTTCTTGAGAGTAAATCTTATTATCTCTTTCTTTTTTCTTGCCTTATTTCTTCCCCCTTCCTTCCTTCCTTCCTTCCTTCCTTCCTTCCTTCCTTCCTTCCTTCCTTCCTTCTTTCCTTCCTTCTTTCTTCCCTTCCTTTCTTCTTTCCCTCCTTCCTTTCTTTTTTTCTCTCATTCCTCCCTAACTTCCTTCCTTCATTTCTTTTCCTTTATTTTTCATCCTTTACTTCTTTCTGTCATCTATGTATCTATATGTGTATCTATCTCTATTTCATCCATCTATCTATATCCATCTATATCTATCTTATCTATCTATCAATACCTAAACTATCACTAGTGTCATATCTGAATTTGGGGGAGTTATGCTTTTACTATCTAATTGATAGTTCAGAATTCCTGCTGGTGATGTGAGACAAAATAATGACATCTGACCTTTTTTTAGGGCAACCTATAGGACATTATTATGGTTTCTTAGCTTCTTAGGCTGAAATCTTTTTTTATTATGGATTTTTCATCATTAGTCATGGTTTTCTTTAAATTGTTACAGAATTCTGCCTAAAAATCAAAGCTCCCAAATGCCTACTTAGTTTAAAGGCTTGAACAGAGCTTTTCAGATCATAATAGGTTCATGATATTTATCAAGTGATAAAAAATCAGGCTAGTCAATTTGGTTTGAAAGGAATAAATTGCACTGAGATGTGTAGTTGTTGAAATCTGTTCTTGTCAATGATGATTACATGTTAGGTTGGCTTTAATATTTATGTCATTATAATAATTTATATTGTCAAGGTGAAACATAAAAAGGCTCAATGGGCATGGGCATTAAATATTACATATTTTAGAGTTGCTCAAGGAAAGAAATTACATGATTGGCCCTGACTCACAAGCATCAATAAGAATGTGCATTTTAAAGTGGACAAAGGTATAATTTCCACTCCAGGTGGTAACAAGGCTCCGAGATGCTGAGTGGCTCTGTTCTTAGGTTCTCATTACCAGACATTCTGAAACTGCTGCGATTTCCCAAAATCACAGTTCAGACAAGACGTTAAAAAGCCAAACAAGGAAAAAACACACGGACATTTTATTCACAGAGAGCACGTGGAGAGCCCATCCAGGCTTAGATGTGAGTGTTTAAAATCCTCGGGTTGGATTCACGCCAGTGTCTGGGTGCACTGGTGGCTTCCAGCATGACTCACCGGAAGGAGGATGCACCTGATTTCTCGGCTTTCGATTTTCACCTCCTTCTTCTCCACTCTCTGCCTTGCTGCCAGAGCTGCATCCTGCACACTGGACCGGGTTTCCACTGACGTTAGGAAAGGTCCTCTGGATTCTCACAGGATTAGTGAAATCCGACCGGCATTTCTCGTGCTGATGCTCTTTCCTCCAGGCATGTGGCATTTCTCAGTCCCAGGGAAGAAGCCTTTGAGGAAAGGGGTTTGTGGTCAGCCAGGGCTGCCAGGTAATCCAGCTTTCTAATCCCCACACTGCGCTGGATTCCACACAACCTGCAGGGTGGGTGAAGCTGACAGGTCCCTAATAAACCGAAACTTAGCTTGGGCTATGCCTACAGAAATCATTTATCTTGTGCACATAATTGATACCTGTCAAGAGGTTGGAGCAAGATTTTCCCATGAATATAAGGAATTATTTAGACATAAATTTGTATTTTAATTTCTAGTACATTGTCCCATGGAGGAAAATATGGAAGCTGAGCCCTGCCCCAAGTAAATGAAAAACCAAATTATCTGCTTTATCTTTATAATTGTCATGAATAAAGCAATTTATTTTCTTTTAATTTGTGGTAGGGGTTTAATTTTTATATATAGTAGTTTTAATCATTCATGTTGATAAAAATTTTGTTCCTTTATATTTCCATAAAAATAGCTAGTATTTATTGAATACTTTCTATTTCTGGGATTTGTCTTAGAATACCTATATCTTTATCTAATCTATTTCTCTTCACACACATGTACATACATGTATATAAATACACATATCTTAGCAGCATACATGGAGCATATATATATATACATATGTATCATCCCAAATCCCCTCATAGTTTATTATGTTCATTTTACACTTAAGGAAACTGAGCCACAAAGATGATAGAAAATATTCCCCAATCATAACAGGTTGATTCCCCAGATCATAACAGGTTCATGAGATTTATCAAGTAATTAAAAAGGTCACCCACTCAGTAAGCAAAGGAGCTGGGACTTAAGCCCAGCTCGCCTACTGACAGTCTACACGATCATAAAGAAAATAGCCATAGTTACTTAATAATAACAGAAAACATTTGTGTAGAAATCAGCATGTAACTGACACTCCCCAAAGCACGTGCCTTATATAAATTCATTTAATTCTCAAAGCAAACTTGGAAGACAGGTATTATTTTTGTTATTCTCATTTTATTGATGAGGGAACAGAAAGAGTGAGGAGGTTTCCCAAGGTCACACAGTGGGTGAGGAGAGGATCCTAGGTTTGAACACTGTAGTCCGGCCTCACAATCTGACACTGTACTGTTGTATTATAAATACTAAAACTGAAGTAGTATTAATATCTCATTTATTCAAATGATAACAATTAGCTGTATTGATCAACTACCATGGGCCAGGCTCTGAGTTAGGTTTTTAGCAAACTTTATCTGCCTTAACTATTTTAAAAATTCCCCAAAGTAGATATCTAGAGTTTTTTATATATATATATATATATATATATATATATGAGGAGGAAGAGATTAGGGACAGTAAATAATGTTCCCAACATCACAAAGCTAATAGATGAAGAAATGGAATTCAGTTCTGAGCTATCCGTTTCTAAGACTCACACTATTTTCTCCACATAACGTTGCCTTTTGAGCTTCTCCTCACATATCGTCTTTTTCGGTAATAGTGATCATGGATATTTTACAAAGAATAATGCATTGGGAATATTAAAAAGTCACAAAATGTTGATAGTTTGTTAATCTAAAAACCAGCAAAACTAAACTAACATTTCCTCAAAAAGGAAATGTATAAAGCAGTAAAATTCAACCCCAGTGAAAGATATCAATGAAAATAAAATCAACTGAGAAACTAATCTATCAATGAATCGACAAGAAACTAAAAAATTAAAAATTATAATTGGCACAACCATGTTTATTTATTAAGCAATTTTGAAAATAAACATATATATATTATTTTGTGCTTCATAAATATTGTACAAATATACATACATTATGGATACTCATTCAAAATTCATCTTTAATAAGTGGCTTCTCTAATTGATTTTCACTCTAAATGATATTAACCAAAATCACATTTTTCCAGTTTGAAAGCTTACTTATAAATAACCAAACTATTTTCTTCTTTGTGGTGTAATGAACTTTTTTAACCTAATAACAACCCCAGGACACTTTTTTTACATCTGTTCTTAGTTGCTCACATGTGCACATACATCCGTGAGTACACAGGAGGAAGGTGGTAATGCCACCGATCTCAGGGCATAATGTGATAGTTACCAGTGGCTTCAATGGGCGTGGAGAAAGGTGATAATGCCACTGATCTCAGGGGATAACATGATATTCACCAGTGGCTTCAATGGGCGTGGAGCAAGGTGGTAACGCCACTCATCTCAGGTGATAACGTGATATTTGCCAGTGGCTGCAATGGGCGTGGAGGAAGGTGGTAATGTCACTGATCTCAGGGGATAACGTGATAGTTACCAGTGGCTTCAATGGGCATGGAGAAAGGTGGTAATGCCACTCATCTCAGGGGATAACGTGATATTTGCCAGTGGCTGCAATGGGCGTGGAGGAAGGTGGTAATGCCACTCATCTCAGGGGATAATGTGATATTTGCCAGTGGCTTCAGTGGGCACCTCTGCTTCATCAATCATCTTTTATTTTTCCAGCTGCCCCATCAAGAAAGCTGCTGAGTGAAACATGCAGTCGTTTGAAAACAACTGAGGAAGTCTGTAATATATAATGAATAGAAGGCATTATTCTTGAGCACTTGAAGAAAATGAGATATGAATCGGACCCCATGTTGAAAAATATGCATAATATCAAGATTAAACTAAATAAAAATGGGACCATAGGAACTTTCACTATACTATTTATTAACTCCTGGAAAGTCTGTATCTAAAATTTTGCTTTCTTATCAGCACTTGCTGGTCATTGTACTCTTGTAGTCAGAAGTGGGTAAATTCTCAGACTTAGAGGTAGGAATAAATGCAATTGACATATGTAAATTCATAAGTCCAATCTCTGTCTCTTTTTTACTTTTTTTTGAGATAGAATCTGGTCTGTCTCCCATTCTGGAGTGCAGTGGCGTGATCTCAGCTCCCTGCAACCTCTGCCTCCCGGGTTCAAGTGATTCTCCTGCCTCAGCCTCCCAAGTAGCTGGAATTACAGACAGGCACACGCCACCATGCCCAACTAATTTTTGTATTTATAGTAGAGATGGGGTTTTGCCATGTTAGCCAAGCTGGTCTCGAACTCCTGACCTCAGGTGATCCACCCACCTCGACCTCCCGAAGTGTGGGATTACAGGCGTGAGTCACCATGCCTGGCTCCAATTTCTTTCAATGGATGGCCCTAAATTATTTAATCATTCCCTTTATTTGAAGATAGTCAATAAGCTGGTGTTGAATTATTTTAAGATCAATATGTTGACTTGTAAACTATTTTCATGTCTGTGAGTAAGCCACTTTATTTTTATTTTACTACTTTCGCTGCGGCCATTTCTCCTTCTTCCCTTTAAACGAAGTCTAGTGTCTTGAAGTACATAACGGATCACCTTGATTATCATTTTTGCAATTGGAAAGTTTGTTAGGATGATATTTTCTAAAAGAAAGAAATCTCTCCTTTGAAGTTATTTAGTCATATATAATAATTACTGTTTTTAAAATGATGCTCAAATGTACCTAAACGGCAGAATGATTGTCTTTGTCATGTAATGGTGAAAACAAAACTGTAAATGAAAATCGAAAAATACAGTGATCCTGTGATGGAAAATATTTACACTATTCCCAGATTGTTCATTTTATGCAGAGAAGTTTCAAAGCAAGGAGGAGAGCATTCTTCCTGAAAGAAAATATTGTGTGAAGTGATACAATCTCCTAAGAAAATGATATAACAAAGATCATGTGAACACATGTGATCCAATATCTGGCACTGATATTGGATTTAGTATATTTCATATAAATCAAAACTTTAGATCTGAGAGCTAGTAAAAGTTAAGATGTCAGCCCAATAGCTCGAGTTCCAATGCCCAATATTCACTCTCCTGATTCTAAGAAGTAGTTTCACAACACTATGCACATAGCTTTGATTCTAAGTCCTCCCAGAAGATTTATGCTCTCCTGAAATATGGGCAATGCTGTAATGTCTCATTTTAATTCTTCCCACACTGACTTTTAGGATAATTATACTTTATATCTCAATGACACAACATTGATTATCTAGTTTGTGGATTACTCAACCATTGCATCAGCCTTGGTCTCCTTAAATGTTGGCCCTTTCACTTTGTAGATCCTTTACTGGAAAGTATTGAGGAATAGAGAAACTCCTGAAGCTAAAATAAGTTACTGCTGCCATAATTCACACTATTTCAAGATTATATCAAAGTTTTAATTACATAGGAGTAAGACATTATAGTCTGTCTCAATTACTTACAGAAAACCACCCCAAAACTTAGTGGTCAAAAGCCACAGCAATCATATATATTACTCATGAATTTGCTAGATGGGTAGGGCTTGGTAGGGACAGTTTGTTTTTTGTTCCAAGTGGCATATGCTGAGACCAATTGACCAGATTGACTGGGGACTGGAGGATCTACTTCTGAGATGGCTCACTCATGAGCTGGGAAGTGGGTGCTGGCTGGTGCCTGGACACTCATTAATTGGGAGGCGGGCGCTGGCTGGTGCCTGTACACTCATGAGCTGGGAAGTGGGTGCTGGTTGGTGCCTGGAGGCCCAGCCTGCCTAGGGACTAGGACTTCTACTCCTCTTCACATGGGCTTCTCCACAGGCCACCAGGGATTTCTCTGACTGCACGGTGGTTACGTTTAAAAAGTGAGGTTTTATAGATTCAATGCCATCCCCATTAAGCTACCAATGACTTTCTTCACGGAATTGGAAAAAACTGCTTTAAAGTTCATATGGAACCAAAAAAGACCCCACATTGCCAAGACAATCCTAAGCCAAAAGAACAAAGTTGGAGACATCACGCTACCTGACTTCAAACTATACTATAAGGCTACAGTAACCAAAACAGCATGGTACTGATACCAAAACAGAGATATAGACCAATGGAACTGAACAGAGCCCCCAGAAATAATACCACACATCTACAGCCATCTGATCTTTGACAAACCTGACAAAAACAAGAAATGGGGAAAGGATTCCCTATTTAATAAATGGTGCTGGGAAAATTGGCTAGCCATAAGTAGAAAGCTGAAACTGGATCCTTTCCTTACTCCTTATACGAAAATTAATTCAAGATAGAATAGAGACTTAAATGTTAGACCTAAAACCATAAAAACCCTAGAAGAAAACCTAGGTAATACCGTTCAGGACATAGGCATGGGCAAGGACTTCATGTCTAAAACACCAAAAGCAACAGCAACAAAAGCCAAAATTGACAAATGGGATCTAATTGAACTAAAGAGCTTCTGAACAGCAAAAGAAACTACCATGAGAGCGAACAGGCAAACTACAGAATGGGAGAAAATTTTTGCAATCTACTCATCTGACAAAAGGCTAATATCCAGAACCTATAAAGAACTCAATCAAATTTACAAGAAAAAAACAAACAACCCCGTCAAAAAGTGGGCAAAGGAAATGAACAGACACTTATCAAAAGAAGACATTCATACAACCAATAGACACATGAAAAAATGCTCATCATCACTCGCCATCAGAGAAATGCAAATCAAAACCACAATGAGATACCATCTCACACCAGTTAGAATGGCAATCATTAAAAAATCAGGAAACAACAGGTGCTGGAGAGGATGTGGAGAAATCAGAATACTTTTACACTGTTGGTGGGACTGTAAACTAGTTCAACCATTGTGGAAAACAGTGTGGTGATTCCTCAAGGATCTAGAACTAGAAATACCATTTGACCCAGCCATCCCATTACTGGGGATATACCCAAAGGATTATAAGTCATGCTGCTATAAAGACACATGCACACGTATATTTATTGTATTTATTGTGGCACTATTCACAATAGCAAAGACTTGGAATCAGCCCAAATGTCCATCAGTGACAGACTGGATTAAGAAAATGTGGCACATATATACCATGGAATACTATGCAGCCATAAAAAAGGATGAGTTTGTGTCCTTTGTAGGGACATGGATGCAGCTGGAAACCATCATTCTCAGCAAACTATCACAAGAACAGAAAACCAAATACCACATGTTCTCACTCATAGGTGGGAACTGAACAATGAGATCACCTGGACACAGGAAGGGGAGCATTACACACCAGGTCCTATTGTGGGGAGGGGGTAAAGGGGAGGGATAGCATTAGGAGATATACCTAATGTAAATAACGAGTTAATGGGTGTAGCACACCAACATGGCACATGTATACATATGTAACAAACCTGCACGTTGTGCACATGTATCCTAGAACTTAAAGTAGAATAAAAAAAAATAGAAAAACTATTTGATAATTCTATAAAAACTGTATTTTTAAAGCATTTATAAACTACTTATGGGAAAAACTTCATTAAGTTAAAATAGAAATCATTTAATGTCAAAATTATAACAGTAAATTTAGAAACTGGTGTAATTCTAATAAAAATCTTAGGAATAAAAAAAAAAAAAGTGAGGTTTTTCAGAGGCAGAAACTGGACACTATCAGTTTGTTGAGACCTGGGTCATCATCCATTCTACTGTATTCTATTAACCAAGCAACCAAATTGTCCCCTTGAGGGGACCTAGATCCATTTCTTGATGGAAGGCAAGTCAGAGAATTTGGAATTGTGTTTTAATATCACTACAAAAGGTACACTAATATTTTTAATTCTAGTTTTCAGATATTCAGTTTATTGGTACATTTGTTATCCTTAGTTACTATAAATAATTTCAGGCTAGCCATATCTGGTATTTCAGTGTAATAAATAATTAGAAACAAAACTAGAAACAACACAGATATTGCATTCTCCTGTTGAACATCTGGGATATCGTATCTATTTTATTTACTGTATTTCAACAAAGGTCTGTGGAAACTATGGTGGGTCAGGGAAGGCCAACAAAATGAGTAAAAGAAACAGAGTATACTGTATAAATATAAACTTTAAGAAGACATCTTTGAAACTAGGTATAGGTAAGACATAATAGTAATAATATTAGACATTCACTGGTTTAACATACTTCTGAGTTAACATGTGAAAAGTTGTTTAATCCTATTGGCCATCATGTGGAGCTGGCACTACTATAATTCCCGTTTTACAGAGGCAGACTGAAAGGCCCCATGGTTAAATAACTGTCTAATCCGGTAAGCAACAGGGCTGGCATGTGACCTTTTCACCCAATTCCAGAGCCTAGCCTCTTAACCAGAGAGAACCTTATTTTCCTGTGCTGAGTTCTCCAATTCTCTCTTCTCCTTCTTCAGTGTTATATTGGCATGACAAGTGAGTTAGAGAAGAAGAAAAGCAATGAAAAATGTCCACATTACTGAATCCTAGAAAAGCCTATCATACAAATGGTAGAAACTTAAGAATATCTGCTAAGTATTTGGCAAATTTATACAGAGAGCCAAAAGACTTTAGGGCAATTCAAAATGTGAAAAATGGGTGGAGAAAATCTGGGCAAGATTCTGGAAATACCTCTATATTAATCTATTCTCCCACTGCTTTAAAGAAGTACTAAAGACTGGGTAATTCATAGGAAAAGAAGTTTTTTTGGCTCAGGGTTCTGTAGGGTATACAGGAAACATAGCTGCTGCTGCTTCTGGGGAGACCTCAGGAAACTTCCAATCATGGCAGAAGGCAAATAGGAGGAAATCACTTCACATGGCTGGAGGAGAAGAAAGGGAGAGAGCAGGGAGGTGCCATACACTTTTAAGCAAACGGATCTCACAAGAACTCACTCACTATCCTGAGAACAGAACCACCAGGGATGGCGTGAAACAATTCATGAGAAACCATACCCGTGATCTAATCACCTCCCACCAGGCCCCAACTTCAACACTGGAGATTACAATTTGCCATGAGATTTGGTACAGGAACACAGATCCAAAGAATATCATTTCTCCCCTAGCCCTTCCTAAATCTTATGGGCTTGTCACATTGCAAAACATAATCATGCCTTCCCAGCAGTCCCTGAAAGTCTTAATTCATTTCAGCATTAACTCAAAAGTCTAAACTCTCATCTAAGATAAGGCTACTTCCTTCCACCTATGAGCCTGTAAAATCAAAATAAGGTAGTTACTTCCAAGATATAATGGGATACAGGCATTGGGTAAGTACTCCTGTTCCAAAATGGAGAAATCAGCCGAAAGAAAGGGGCTACAGGCCCCATGCAAGTCCAGAACTCAGCAGGGCAGTCATTAAACCATAATGTTCCAAAATAATCTCCTTTGACCCCATGTCTTACAACCAGGGTTCACTGATGCAAGGAGTGGGCTCCCAAGGCCTTGGGCAGCTCTGCCTCTGTGACTTTGCAGGGTTCAGCCCCCATGGCTGCTCTCATGGGTTGGCATTGAGTGTCTATGGCTTTTCCAGGCACAGGGTGCAAGCTGATGGTGGATCTACCATTCTTGGGTCTGGAGAATGGTGGCCCTCTTCTCACAGCTCCACTAGGCAGTGCTCCAGGGGGGACTCTGTGTGGGGAGCCAACTCTATATTTCCCCTCCACAGTCCCCTAGTGGAGGTTCTTCATGAGGGCTCTGCCCCTGCAGCAGGCTTCTGCCTGGAAATACAGGCTTTTCCAGACATTCTCTGAAATCTAGGTGGATGATCCCAAGGGTCAACTCCTGCAGTCTGTGTACCTGCATGCTTAACACCACATGGAAGCTGCCAAGGCTTACAACTTGCACCCTATAAAGTAGTGACCAAGCTGTACCTAAGTATTTTTGAGCCACAGCTGCAGCTGGAGTGCCTGTTATTAAGGGAGCAGAGTCCTGAGGATGCACAGGGCAGCAGGGGCCTGGGCCTTCCCCAGGAAACCATTTCGTCCTCCTAGGCCTCTGAGCCTGTGATGAGAGGTTCTGCTGTGAAAGTCTCTGATACTTCTTAGAGGCCTTTTCTCCTTTGTCTTGACTACCAGCACTTGCCTTGCTTTTGGTTATGCAAATTTCTGCAGCCTGCTTGAATTTCATTCCTGAAAATGGGCTTTCCTTTTCTACCACATGGCCAGGCTGCAAATTTTCCAAACTTTCATGCTCTGCTTCCCTTTTAAATATAAATTCCTGTTTCAGATCATTTCTTTGCTCACACACATGAGCTTAGGTTGTTACAAGCAGCCAGGTCAGCTCTTAAACTCTTTGTTGCTTAGAAATTTCTTCTGCCAGATACCCTAAATTAGCACTCTCAATTCAAAATTCCACAGATCTCTAAAGTAGGTGCACAATGCAGCCAGGATCTTTGCTAAAGCTTAACAAAAGTAACCTTTATTCCAGTTCCCAATAAGTTCCTATTTCCATTGGAGTCCTCTTCATTGTTCAAATCACTCCATTCAACAAGTTTCTAGAATATTCCAAAGTCTCCCTCATCTTCCTGTCTTCTTTTGAACCCTTCACACTTTTCCATACTCTGTCTATTACCTGTTTTACAGCCACTTCCACATTTTCAGGTATCTTTACAGCAATGTCTCACTCCTTGGTACCAATTTTCTGTATTAGTCCTTTCTCACACTGCTATAAAGAAATACTGGAGACTGGGTAATTTACAAGGAAGGAGGTTTATTTGGCTTACAGTTCTGGAGGCTGTACAGTACGCATTGCAGCTTCTGCTTCTGCAGACGTCTCAGGAATCTTCCAATCCTGGTGGAGGCAAAGGGGGCACAAGCTGTCTCACATGGCCAGAGTAGAAGGTAGTAGAGACTGGGGGGAGTTGCCACACACTTTTAAACAACTAGATCTCATGAGAAATTGCTCATTATCACAATAACAGCAGCACCAGGGATGGTGCTAAACCATTCATGAGAAACTGTCTCCATAATCCAATCACCTCCCCGCAGGCCCTACTACCTGCAACACTGGGAATTACAATTCAACCTGAGATTTATGTGGGGACACAGATCTAAACCATATCGAGCTCCTTCATCTGAGAGGTGAGGATCTTGATGACAGTGGGTCAGAGGGAGGGGACATGTTCTTGCTCTCGCCAACAGATTAGGTGTCACCACTGGGCAGGGCACAGCCTAACAGTAGACACCAGGAATAACAGTACCAGAAAAATGGGGCCCTCATGGAACTTAACCTCTCACTGCCGCACCAAACTGTGATGGGAGATGCACTATAAACAACCAAAATTCTTGGCATGATTGTTTTCATTTTCTGCTTTCTTCACTACCCTCTGCAGACTACCAGATATTCAAGTTACAGAGAAAATGTAGAGCAAATGTCAACTCCCCTTTGTTCATGGAAGCTGCACCTGAAAGAAATAAACAGGAATCCAGGCTGATCTCCACCCCATGAAATCTCAGCTTGTCTGACCTAAGCTAATCCTGGCAAGTCACGGAGCATCTTTTCTTTTCCAATCACATGCCTCAAGTGTCTCCCTCCTGGAAGGCCTCCGTCCTCACTTCCAAGCATGAATTCACCTTAGATTAAGCTAGTCACAGGGACCCTACGCCTCTAACAGCCAATTGGTTGGGGAAACTAGGCTTTGTCCATCCAGGCCGGCATTCCCCAGGTGACAGTTGTGGGTCCATAAGAAGGCATGTGTCCTATTTTGTTCAACCAGACAGAAGTCAAAGGCTTTCATGCTGTGGGAGATGCTTTCTCTCTTCACCAAAGTTGAACAAGGAAGCTTGTATTTCTACTTTGTGCAGGCAACCATAGTGGAACAAAACAAAACAGGAAAGAAACAAAAAATCAGTAAGCAAAACCAGACTATTTACAGAGTATCGCAGATGATGTTGGAGTCCCAACTTCTACAAAGGTCACATATACGTCTATGAATCACAGCAGCCGATTGCAAGAGAATGCAAATAAAGAACCCATGAACAGGGGTGCCTCTGGGGAGAAGGCCTGGTGATAAACAGCAGAACTGGGTACATCTGAACGAGTGTTGCAAATACAACCAGTGTGATTTTCCTCATAGTTTCTGCTTTTGACTTTCAGAGGCAGAATAATGAATTATTTAGAACAGGGTTTTTGAATGGGTTGGATTTGAATTGGAATGCCAGCCTTCTAGCTCTTGTGCTCCTGGGATACTTGAGCTACTCATTTAATTTCTCTGAGAATTACTTTTTTAATTTCTAAAACAGGGTTATATCACCTAACTCAAAGGCGTGTAATGAAAACTGAATCAAATATTAAATAAATATATTTAGCATAAAAATTGATATATCAAATGCTTACTAAATGTGATCTGCAATTGTCATATATTGTTATAATATTTATAATATCAATTATAATTATCATAACAATCTATAATTATATTTTTTAAAATTAAAATACATATTTAAGATATTCAAATTTAATTTATCCCAGATAAAAATCAACTGTATATTCTCCAAATTACTACTGATAAGAGGAGGAGACATATACCCTACTTGGCCGTAATTTTATAAAAAAGGAATTACATCTACGTTAAATATTCATTCATTTCATAAAGAAGTATTAAGCACCAATTTTTGACCCAGTGTAGTTTTATCACAAAGGCTATGGAAATAAAACACAAAAACGAAGAATTGGGAAGTTTTGTCCTTTATGACACTTTCTAGCAGGAGACGAGCGATAGCAAGGGAAGCAACATATGCAAGTAAATACATGGCATGTCATGAAGTAACGAGTGCTAAGGTGTAAAGTGTAATAAAGGAGGGCAGCAGGGAACACTGGAGGGACTGGTGCTGCGGGTTTAAATATGGGGGCAGGGAAGGCTTGACTGAGATGAGGATTTCCTGGAAAGACCTGAGGAGGGCGAGGAAGTGACACACGTTACTATCTAAAAGACCAGCGTCGAAAGCCACGGGAACAGTAAAGTGGAAAGTGCCTGAGACGCGTGTGTGCCCCGAGGCCAACATAGCTGAAAGAACTGACCAAAGGCAAAATTCCCACAGAGGTAAGGCGAGCAGAAAGTGTGGGCATTTTTCAGTGATTTTAATGACTTTGGGTGTAAAATAGAACCCACTGGAAGGTTTTAAGCAAAGAATTTTAACTCACAAAGAAAATACACAATTGAGACTCTCAGTTAGAACTTCCAATTCAGATAAGATTTAATTCATTTCTCCATAACCAATTTTCGAGATCTTAAAATGTGACAAAGGACACATGTTAGAGATTGTAGAACTTGGCATTTAGGACATAAATGTGTTGACGTATTAGATGAGTGTGAAAGAGAAAGAGTGAAGTCACGGACACCTCTACAAGGATGATGTTAGCTTTTGTCTGAGCAACCGAAAGAATGGGACCAATTTTAATTTAGATGGAAGAAATCAAGATGGCTTTCTGGGAGGCAATTAGGACTCTGAGACCCAATTAGACCTGGATCAAAGGACTAAGGCCCAAGCCCTCCAGCATTTAGACGTCAGAGACAAAGGAAAGCAGCAAAGGTGGCTGAGAAGTGGTCAGTGAGTTAGAAGCAAAACCAGGGGCATGTGCAAGCCAGTGGTCAGAGGGATGGGGGAACTCTGCCAGGAATGAGAGGTGACTCTGTTCAGGGCTTTTCCTTAGTTCAGGTAAAGACAGGGTTCTTTGTCCCACGACCATGAAATTCAGGCTCTCAGACAGTTTGAATGGTGAGTGAGACAGAGTTTTATTAGGTGAAAAGGGAGAAGCAGAGACTCTCACTAAGCCAGAGTCCCTGTTAGAGCCCTCCCACCAGCAGCTTGAATCCCAGGTTCCATCCAGGGAAACAGAGGCCGGGCTCCTCCCTGCTGCAAAGGTCTTGAACTTTCTGAGTCTGCACCTCAGTGGGCAGGCTGGTTGGAGTTTCCCCAGGAACCCCCTCCCACCTGGCTGTCTCAACTCCGCCTTCGGAGGTGACTAGCCTCCAACCACATGAGACTCAAAGCACAGTGTTTGTAGGAGAATGGTCCAGATGCAGCAGCTAGGTGCCAAAAAGACTCTCACTTTCAAGAAAGGCTTCAGGGGACACAGTATCCTCAGAGCAGAAAGCTACCAAAAAATAGTTAAGAAAATGTATTAAGGATAAAGAGGATTGAATGAAAGTCTGATGGCATGAGAGCTTCTGGGGGCACAGAGTAAGGGTTTGAGGTGATGGGAAAGTATAAGTTAAGAATAATATTAACGTATAGTTCTGAGAAGGTGAATCAGGAGCAGACGAGAAGCCAGGACACTAGAAAAAGTGGGAGGACTCGGCTTCTCGTGTCCCTGACGTAAATAGGGATAAACCGTGCAGTGAGATTAGTCACGATGGAGTGAGGCAGGCAGTGGTTAGGAGACCTGGTCAGGAGTATTCAGAGCTGGGAATGTCCCACCTGACTTCTACAAATAGAGGCCTGGAGGTCAGTGGAGGGACGGTCAATCTGCTTCTGACTAGAGGGCTCCTCCCTGTGATGGATAAACTTGCAAGCAGGATGGTGTGGAAGGAACATTGAAAGAGAGCACACAAATCAATTGCCGAGATTCTTTCTGAGTAGTAGAATCATAGATTGCTTTTTCTTTGTTAGGGTTCTCCAGAGATATGAAACCAAATGTGTGTGTGTGTGTGTGTGTGTGTGTGTGTGTGTGGAGAGAGTCACAGAGAGATTGAGAATTGGCTGATGCAATAATGGAGGTTGAAAAGTGCCCCCAGTCTGCCATCTGCAAGCTGGAGAACAAGGAAAGCTGTTAGTAGAATTCAAATCCAAAGAATGGAGAACCAGCAGTACCTTTGCCCAAGGGCATGAAAGGAAGGACGTGCAAGCTCAAGCAGAGAGCACATTCGCCCGTCTGTTCTTTGTTGGTTGTTTATTTGTTTTTATTCTATCAGGGCTCTCGGTGGGTTGGATGATGTCCACTCACATTGATGAGAGCAAGCTTTCTTTACTTAGTTTGCTGATTCAAATGCTGCCCCAGAAGCAGGGAGTGTCGTCTGGAAGCATGCTCACAGAAATGCCCAGAAATCATATTTTACCAGCTCTCTAGGCATCCCTTAACCCAGTCAACTTGAAACATAAAATTAACCATCACATCCTCTTAAATTCATCTTTTTGAGAAGAAATCATGTTTATAAATCAGCATAAAATAAAAATGATGGAAGTAAGTCAGATAAAAATATTATGAAAGGCATATGGATGGAAGTTGAACAAATCTTCTTAAAAAGAAAAAGCAAAAAATCCCTAAACCTAATTCCAGATTTCTTAATTTTTAGCTTCTGAAAGGCAAAATATTTTTTCAGTCTTATATCTCAACACGAAATAGGTACTAATAAACATTTGTTGGATGAATGAAGTGGGATGCTTATCCTGAAGAGAGAAAACCATTAAACAGAAATGACAATTGGAACTAAGTAAAAAAAAAAAAAAAAGCTATTTTTGCATAGTCCAATTTAATTGCAGAGCATATTTCTCAGGATAAAATATAAATTTACATAGGAAGGGTATGATAATAGATATGCCCATAAGGAAGGGTGGATATGACTGGTGTACATTTCCAAGCTTTTAAGAAAGATGTCATGTAAAAGACAATTGTGTGCATTACATCAGATTCCTTGTTGACATTTCTCAGGCAGGATATAGAATTTGAATAACCATAATCTTCAGTGCATATCTACTAATAGCAACCACATTCTTGAGTCTGGGGACATTTTATTACTCATGTATTATCATATATTATTGATTGTCATCATGGTTTTTACTCATGCACCTTTTCTCTAAGCACTCAGGCTTTGAAATTCATAATCAGGTCCTCAGTGGTCAAATACGTTTAATCTAATGAATTGCTTACACTACACATTTGCATGCTGGATATACAATTTACTTTCTAAATTAAAACATTCTGGGAAAGCTCAAACAAGGGCACTAAATTTTAAAGTTTTCTGACCTTCTGAAATCTTTTATGAGCTGTATTTCAGTGAAAAGGACCATTTAAGCCTTGGGCCCAGCACATTTGTATTCTTTGAAAATGTTCCCAAAGTCTATATCGATATATTATGTGTACATTTGAAATGAGGTTCCACACTTCATAAACCTATGTTCTGTATTAAACTTCATCTGGGGAAGTCTGTATCAGTTTTCTAGGGTATAAAGTGATGGAAAAAATGAATCTTGTTTGAATTGATGTTAGCTTGCTTATGAAATGGCCTCTTGGGGCATGAAGGAGAGTGACTGGAAATTTGTGTCTGGAAAGGAGGCTGGAATCTGTTAAAAATTACCTCCAGATAAGAGGAATGAGCTGGGTAATGAAATGATTTCCATAGTATGAAACATTTGTTTTTAATGTAGAAGTCATTGGACATGAGAATTGTCTGCCTGTAGTGCTTTCTGCCTGACAAGGGATTTCCTGCTCTTAAAGTATCCTTTCTAAATTTCTACTGAACACTTTGCCAATGCAATCCAGAAATCTTGTTAGTCTAAGGTGAGAAAAATCGGTGTTAACTTTCCTTGTGCTAACATTTCCACTATTGACCTAAGATTAAAAAGCCAAAAAAGGTTTCAACCTAGAAACCTACTTGAAAATGAATGACACCTGTTTCAAGAGAAGAGGTATTTCACTAAATGCTAGTAACAAAAATCCTGCTGAATTTTGACTACGCGATTTGATTTTCATTGTGAACACCATAGTTTTCTTTTTTGTTTTGAATTAAAAACATGCAATATTGTAAATATCCACAAAATATAGGTAACACTTGTAGCTCATTGTAAATACACTGTTCTTTCCATGATGTACACTAAGAAAATCACTAATCTCTGAAAGAAATCTTTTTTTGTTTTGTTTTGTTTTGTTTTTGTTCTTGTTTTTGTTTTCTTTTGAGATGGAATCTCGCTCTGTCGCCCAGGCTGGAGTGCAGTGGTGTAATCTTGGATCACCGCAACCTCCGCCTCCCGGGTTCAAGTGATTCTTCCTGCCTCAGCCTCCCGAGTAGCTGGGATTATAGGTGTGCGCCACCAAACCCAGCTAATTTTTGTATTTTTAGTAGAGATGGGATTTCACCATGTTGGTCAGGCTGGTCTGGTACTCCTGACCTCAAGTGATTCACCTGCCTCGGCCTCCCAAAGTGCTGGGATTACAGGTGTGAGCCACTGCACCCAGCCATGGCCTCGGCCTCCCAAAGTGCTGGGATTACAGGCGTGAGCTGCCCGCCAGGCATGAAAGAGACACATTGATTTTAACATTCATCACTCTACCTCTAGTTTTCTTGCCTGATGCCCCTCTGTTGCATGGCTTCTGTTTTGTTCAGAATATAAGTAAATTAAAAAGGAAAAAAGCTTTTGCCTCTGTCATCAGAGGAATATTTGAAAAATTTATAAGTTTAATTGGCAGATTTATTTGCAATCAATTTACATTTTTATTTCCCCTGAATAATAAATTCAGAAGTTGGATGATGAGTGTTTCTCCTCCAGTGCTATTTGCATACAGTATTTCCTAATGTTCTTGGTAATTTTACATTGAAAAAAATGTCACTAGCAAAGAAAAAATAAGCAATTTTTGGAATTGGAAAATGTCCAATACTAGGATTTGTAAATCTTCCTGTTTATTAATTCTGTACCTTTTTAGAAGAATCCAAATGGCATGATCTGGCCTTGTGATCAACTGTTTTCACCTATAGGCTGGTCCAGAGGGAAAAAAAAAAACAAAACACATATTTCTTCTTTTTTGGGTCGGAATGCTATAATCACAAAACCAATTTCAAGTCCACTTTATAGGCTGTCACCAGAATTGATAACCGTCAATAAAAATCTCACCACTAACATGACCTTTTTACACCAATATATACACTTCTGCTACAATTTTGGATTTAGGTAGAGAGAGAGGAAGAGAGAGGGGAAAAAGAGAGAGAGAAGCAGAGGAGAAAGAGGGAGAGGAGGAGGAAGAAGGCAAGGCAAACAGGATGAAGAAGGAGAAAGAGAAGGAGAAAGGAAGAGGCAGAAGACAAGATAGAAGAGAAAAAGAAAAGAAATGAAAACAAGCGAGAAGAAAGAAAATAATGTCTGAGTTGAAAAGGAAATAAAACGAACCAGCCTTTTGGTATATATATATTTTAAAGATCCAGTAGTAAAAGAAATCATAGAAAGTGTAAACAAAGTGACACATATAGCAGTTGTTTCTGAAATACTAAATTCTCCAAATTCAGCCTTGGATTTTCTTTCCCCCATGTGAGTTTCTGGGGCAGGGTAGACTTAAGGACTGTTTCTTGCAAACATGTTTGGCCCTCTGAGTACGCAAAGCAAAATACCGACTCAGATGTTACTGTGAGCACGCAGTTGATAATTCTCCTTGTTGCTTATTTAGTATAAGACCTCTAACGTTTAAGACACTGTCTTTTTAAAGGGGAATATATGCTTTTAAGAGTATTTGATATTTTCATGACTTTTCTTCTTCTTTAATTTCCAGCATTCAGTAAAATGGCGTTGGTGCTGGAGCTTCTGCAGATGCGTAAGTCTCTGGTTATTGTACTTTCTGTTTCGGAGCCTGAGGACACTCTTTCCCGCAACTCCGTTTTCTTCTGTTAGTTCTGGCCTTTTTCCATGCCTGGAGTGTGTGCCAGTGTCAGAGATGGAGATTTGGAAGTCGTGTTGACCAAAAGAACCTAGCGTGGCGGTTTCTGGCTAAACCTTCCAAAAAGCTTCTATTCATTATACTTGATTTTTCTCCTTTGTTTGCTAGCCCAGTGCTATCATCTGCCAATTTTGTATTTATATATCTTTTCAAATGGATTCACTGATTTGAATTTGAGTCCTGTTGATTTCCTCTCATGTAACAAAAATTCCTCTCAATTATATATATATATATATATATAGTTGGAGACTATATATATATATAGTCTTTTTTGCTTCTCAAGAGTCTAATTTGGTTTAAAGCACTGATGGATGGCTGGTGAAATGATTTGCATGTACTCTTTTTGCATTATGTTTTAAACTTAGAAGTCTGTTTTTGGCAATTATAAATGTTTGGACAGCATACCATCATAAATCCCTTTAATTTAAAGCTCTAGTGTTTAGCCTGAGTGCGCTTTGAGTATCAGACACATCAAAGGTATCAGTTTTTGTAAGTATTTTTTGAGAGCGGCCTTTTCTATCTATCATCTCAGTGTGTGATTATTGGGTTTAGGTGACTCACTGGAAAGTGTATAAAAGGAAATCAGCAGCATTCAATAATAAACAATTGAAGGAATTAGAGAAGAAATGGTGATCACACGTTTCGAGAAGGAAATGCTGTCTGATTGTATCTGAGCTTAAAAATATATAAGCACTTCATCAAACTCACAAACCATGAGGTGTGATAAAATGACAATCAATTTCTATAGAGGACCAGCTTTTCCACAAGTCTTTCTTGCAAAAGAATTGTTATCAAAAATATTTTCATTGATTAAATAGCTCAGTTGTTGGCTTCCAAAGACATAAATTTAGAAAAAAGTAGCAACAGAATTCGTGTAAACAAAATTGGAAATAAAGATTCAACAGAAACAGTGTCTAAGGAAGTGGTGGTATAACCAAAAAAATGGGAAAAGGCAGCCATGAAAAAATCCTGTTTTCAAGATAGTATGATGACAATGGAAGTGATGACATTTAAAATGAGTGTACATCAACATCTACATCAACATATACATACATCAAAAGAGAAGAAGAATAGGTACCAAATGTGAACAACGATTGTGTCTGCCGAGGGGCATAACCAGTGATTTTTCTGCTTTTTGAATTGCTCTATTCTTTTGTGTTTCTCTGACATTTTATAACCAAAAAATGTGCATTATTCAAAATGTGGAAAATAGCAACAGAATAAGTTTAATGTGTTTTTAGTTTTTATACAAATTCTAAAACTAAAACAGTATCAGGCAAAACAAACTCAAATCTCTCAACCACTGGTTGAGGGGTTGGAGACTTGACCAATTTGACTGAATAACTGTAGGTCTCGTCAGTCCACAGAGCTCGGTTTCCAGCCTGGTTCTTCCAGTCCGGAGTGGTAGGGAGTAGCTGGCACAAGAGTTACTCAGGAATCTGGGTTCTTGATTATTGTGAATATTAATGAGACTTCATATAAACAGCCTGAATGGTAGTTTTTATTTCTCAAATTATATTGGTTTTATTTTAGGGGCAGTGTTAATCAAGTTGCTAGTGTATCTTCACATTTCATTTTGGAAATTGATCATGTTACCACCATCACCTCCAAATGGGGGCTCCATTCACTTTTGCTTCTGTCGACCTCTATCTAAAGTTAATTGAATAAGTAACTGAAGACTAATTTGTTTAGAAAAGTTTTTTGCTCAATTACTGCTTTATTTACTGGTAAGATATTTTGCAGTCTGTTTGGCTATCTGAAGCTTGTGCAGTGCAAAGCATTCTTTATACACACTGTAGGCTTCTGAAGATTCCTTGTCAAGGAAAACTTGCCACCAGTTGAACTCATCAGTTTTATATAAAAAGTAATAATGAGGTGTGTATAAAAATAATGAGGTGCCATTCTTAATTACTACTGAAAGATTCTGAGCAAACATATACTCTCATTAATCAATACATTCATTGATTCCACAGATATCTGTTAAGTACATATTCTGTGGTAGGCACTATACTAGATCTTTATATCTTGGTTAGACCAAAGTAGAAAAATGTGGTTATTTCATCAATATTTCATCAATAGCTGCTAAGCTCTCCCCATCTCCAGTCTTAGGACTTCATACTGACATTCTTCAGCAGTTGACAGTTAAGAATATACAGCAACATACTCATCTGACTCTCACAACAAGCCCTGAAGAGGCAGAGGCTTACCAGCGAACACAAGGCAGGTGGAATGCTGTACACACAGGGGAGATTTCAGAAGGTTTTTCCCTGAGTGATCAACCAAGGCTCAAATAAATTAAGCAACTATTTTACACAGCATGTTTGCTCAACTTGGATGAACAATCTATAGTCTGATGTGAATGGCATCAGCAGCCATGGCCAAGGTCAAATAGACCCAGCTTTGATAGGATTCTTTTTTGATCTTTGCAGGATATAGCAGTCCTCTATTTATTCATAGACACTTTTCTGTTTTCTCATTTTCTCACACACTGGAAGGGTTTGATGTGTCACGTGAGTAAAGTCACTTTTTACAGACATTGTAACCAATGGTCAGTATCTTGGACTCTGTGATGTGTCACTGACACAGAGGAAATCCCTTGTGCAGACTCAGATTCCTGTAATGGACAGCATTTGGGCTGGTGGGAGTCAAACATGACTTTATCCTTAAAGGCCAGTTGATGAAGAGTTGAGTGAAGTAGCACCAAGAAATGCAACTATTAGAAAAACAAAGAGAAAAAGAAAGAGAAATGCAGGAAGGAAGGCAAAAGGAAGGAGAACGAAAGAAGAAAAGGGGGGAGGAAAGGACAGAGGAAAGCAGGGAAGAGGGAGGGAAGAAGAAAGGAAGATAGATGCAGCATTTTTTGGTTTGAAAGGAGAAGGCATTGAGCCTTAAAGTGTTGGGTTGTAATAATGCAGGTGATTTAGCTTGTTTTTATTCCTGAGGTTATGTTGTGAATATATAGAATATGTTAAACCATATTCCCAGGCATGGATTAGGTCACAGAACCTAATTTATTCAATCGTCCCGCTCGCATATTTCCACTATGTCGATCCCCTTTGAACACAGCTTGAACACTGACAAGAAATCAGTGTAAAAGTCACGATGAGATTAAGGCAATTTTATTTTCTTAATGAGCAACTATCTCTTTTCCAAGTGGTTATGTTCCTGGAATGCAGCTAACTACAATTAAAATACAACAGGATTGAAATTAGGTTCACAGATAGAAATATATCTTCTGTAAAACTTATAGGAATTACATTATCTGTGGTAATGAACTATATACCATATAGCATATTACTTTAAATAAATACATAACTAGTAGTAGCACCTACACAGTTAGGCTATCTAGGTCTTCTAAATCACTAGCAACACTTTTATATTAACTTGGAGACAATAATGATAATAACATAAAGACCATTCTTTACCTTTTTACATCATTTCAGAACTTATAGATTCATGAAGAATTTTAAGTTAATTTAAAATAATTATTATTTAATGTTTAAAATAATTATTATATAATTTTTATATATTACTCAAAACCTTTATGTCCTATATGGTATTAATCCTCATCTTGGGACTGAGGAAACTGATTTAGGAGAAAGATCCCCAGGACCATAAAAGCTGTGACAGAGCCAAGACTTGCATGAGGCTGCTCAGTCCTTCCAGCCTGCACTAGTCCTGCTAATTTGTTTCTTGTTTGAGATGGACTCTCACTCTGCTGCCCAGGCTGGAGTGCAGTGGTGCGATCTCGGCTCACTGCAACCTCCACCTCCTGGGTTCAAGTGATCCTCTGGCCTCAGCCTCCTGAGTAGCTGGGATTACAGGTGCCCACCACCACACACAGATAATTTTTATATTTTTAGTAGAGACGGGATTTCACCATATTGGCCAGGTTGGTCTCGAACCCCTGACCTCAAGATGTCTGCCCACCTCGGCCTCCCAAAGTGTTGGGATTGCTGGCGTGAGCCCAGCCTCAATGCATTCTTAAACTAATGCTGACCCTGTTGGCAGGGCGATCAAAAGAAAGACAGCCCTCCCTGAATGACTGTGGGTAGTTACGAAGCTTAGTGCAGTCATGCACTGGATGAGGACACTTCAGTCAACCACGGCCTGGGTATGTGACTGTGGTCCCATGCGATTATAAGGGAGCTGAGCAATGCGTGTGGCCTATGACGTTGTGATCATCTCAAGGTCTCAGCACAACACATTACTCACGTGCTTGTGGTGATGCTGGTGTGAACAAACCTCCTGCAGCTGCCATTCATAGAAACGTGTAGCACCTATAATGACACACAATAGATAAAAACTGATCATGATAAACAGCTGTGTTACTGCTGTGTGTATTTGCTATACTATTATAATTATTTTACAGTATTTTGCTTTTACTTTTAGAAAAACGTTAAGCGTAAACAGTTAATTGTAAAATGTCAGGTTCTTCAGGAGGTATGCGAAGGAAGCATTGCTCTCACAGGAGACGACAGCTCCGTGCGTGGGGTGGCCCCTGACGACCCTCCAGTGGGACAACATGTGGAGGTGCAAGACAGTGATGTTGATGATCCTGGCCCTGTGCAGGCCGAGGCTAACATGTGTATTTGTGTCTTAAGTTTTAACAAAACAGTGTAAAAAGTAAAAAAGAAAAAGTTAAAGTAAAAAAGAAAAAGTTAAAACAAAAAAGGTTGAAAAGATAAGAACAGAAAGAAAAAAATGTTTTTCTTTCTATTAAAAATGTTTTTCTTTCCATTCTTGTACAATGGTGCAATGTGTTTGCATTTTTAGCTAGATGTTCTTACAAAACAGTCAAAAAGTTAATAAAGTAAAAATGTTACAGTAAGCTGAGGTTAAGTGTGCAGAGTTTCTAACATCTACAGTAGTGGACAGTGAAGTCCTAGGCCTTCACATTCCCTCACCACTCACTCACTGACACCCAGAGCAACTTCCAGTCCTGCAAGTTCCATTCATGGTAAGTGTACCATTAAAAGCTTTTGTACTGTATTTGATTGTATCTTTTCTATGTTTAGATAAACAAATACTTAGCAATGTGTTACAGTTGCCTACAGTATTCAGAACAGTCACATACTATGCACGTTTGTAGTCTCACAGCAGTAAGCTATACTATGTGGCCCAGGTGTGCAGTTGGTTGTACCATCTTGGTTTGTGTAAGTACCACGTGTGTTCACACAATGATAAAATTGCCTAACGACACATTTCTCAGAACGTATCCCAGTCGTTAAGCAATGCGTGATGGTACTTTACTTGCTTAACCAGCAGGGAAGACATGCCATGCTTCAATTTGGTGCCCTGCACACTACTTGGGGTGAGACAGATTGGTTAATAAATATACAGGGAGGTTAAGTGTGGCTATTCATTTTAACGTTGCCTTCATGACTTATCTGCTAGGATCCTCTAACAGGTGTCATTTAGTGAGAAAGACTTCCAAAAAAATCCACAGAGGGTTATCAATCAGCCTTGGTTTAACATATTAATAAGGAATTAATCCTTACAAGCCCTTTGATTAAACCCTATTAGATGGAGAGAGGAATAGTGAAGGGGAGTCAGAACTTATTACTGTGACTAATATCTAATATAACTATTGGCCATCTGCATGTCTGAAAAGTAACTGAGGAGGTTCTTCCATTTAGAAAATTATTTAACATGTGATTCATTTAAATACAATGCTCATTTGTAGAGTTGGAAATGTGTGTTGATTTTTACAAAACTCTTCAGTAACACCTATTTGGCAAACATAAGGTATGTATGTAAACATGGGTAAGAAGAGACTAATTGTATAGAAAATATAATCTGACATTCTCAAGAGACAATAATATAAACAAGAAAGAAAAATGTGCTGTTTTTATTTCTGTGTTCAGTATTAGAAATTCTTATGCCCAGTGGTTATTTCACTCTAGTTCTGGAAGAAATTTGTTAGTTCTTCAAGCCCTCTGTTTGGTGTGAGCTGAACTAGGCAGATTGCCTATTTCTAAGTGAATCGTGGATGAGTTCTGCACATTTTTCTTGATGTGAGGACCATTAACTACCAAATATCCCTAGTTTTGCTAGTAACAAAGAATACAACAAAGGCACTCTGATAACAAAAAAACATCCAAAATTACAGTATTTAATTTTAATCAGAAGAGGTTTTGCAATCAAGAAAAATTAAAAAGGTAAGTCACAATTTGCTTTGGTGAAATTGAGTGTATATCATAGAGGATGATGGCACATAATTGGGACTTTTCTGGGATGGACAGAGATGCAGAAAGTTTGCTCCTGTTTCTGATTCCATTGAGATCCACATTTTAAAAAAGCAAACTTAAACGGACATTTTCTCAAACAAGATAGTGTGCATAACATTTTTCCTTATGCAATGATAATATGGTATCTTTTTACTTGCCCTTTTCAAACTTAGTGGATGGTGGAAGAAAATTATTCATTTGCCCATGTTATCTACTAAGGAAAGACTATTTTCATTAACAAAGCAAAATTTAAATATGACAGACACTTTCCCTTTAGTTCTGCCAATGGTCCCTCTGAGAACAACCTGAAAAGCTCAATAAATTATAAAAATGTGTCTCTTTGACAGCACCAGAGTGCCTCTGAGACAGCCAGATTTTGAGGAACGAAGATCCAGAGAGAAGGAAAGATCTCTGAGCACAGACTCCACACTCTGTGTGCTGCTTTTTTCTCGGGTTATTTGCTGAGGCGGGAGTAGGAGTCAGAGACAGGGAACAGGGTGGGAGGCTGAGAAGCCGTGAAGGGGAGGGCTGCTAGAGGCGGAGGAGGCGGGACAGCATTAGGTTATCTTATGGAAGTGATTTGAAATCAGTGAATAAAAACTGAGGTTTGAGACTGCCACGGCTGCCAGAGAGGTGCCAAGAACCCAGAGAGAAGGGAGCATAGAGAGGGAAGGTTGACACTTGTTGTTCATCCATTGAGTCATTTCTGAATTCTTCACATGTGTAGGGTCAGAAAATGAAAAGCCAATAAGAAAGCAGCAGAGTTTTTGCAATCTCAAGGTATTTAGGAAACTGAAATTGGAATTTAGGAATGGCCAAGGAAGAAAAGCTGTGGGAAACACCCAGACTCTTAGTGGAACCCTCTGGTGGTGTCCTTTATAAAGATCTTGGATCTTTACAACCATCTCAGAACGGCATGGTTATCTGTGATGACACTGATGTGAGATGTTTTATATATTCCATGTCAGCTCTCCGAGGACAATAGGGTGACTCTCCTCTGGTGGAAAACATCCAAAGACTCTATTCTTTTCTCATGCAAAATTACTACATTCGATAAAAAAATTAGCACATTTCAAAGACTAGGACAAGATGAAAAACAGACATTAGAAGCAGATCTAAAGGTGATTCAGATACTGGCATTATCACACATGAATCTAAAAATAACTGCAACTAGTGTGTTCAATAAAATAAGATTGAGAATTTTGTATGAGAACTTAAATCTATAAAAAATGATCAAATAGAAATTCTACCACTGAAAAGTACAATTACTGAAACTAAGAATACCCGAAATGGATTTAATAGCAGTTTGGACACAACAGAAGGGAAATAGTGAGCTGGAAATAGGTTAGTAAAAATATGTCCAGATTGAAGAATGGAGAGCAAAAAGAATGGAAAGCAAAGATGGTTATAAAGAATATATGGGACGTGGTGAAAAAGTTTAAGATACATGTAATTGGAGTCCCAGAAGGCAAGGTGACAGAGCATGTGGTAGAACACGATACCTGAAGAGGTAATGCCTGAGAATTTTCAGAATTGATGAAAGAAAAAATTAGTCACAGATTCAAGCAATTCTATGAATCGCAAAGATGATTACTAAGAAAACTACTACTTAAAACGTGAATGAACTACTGAAAAGCAAAGGCAAGAGAGTTTTAACAAGCAGCCAGAGAATGGAAGTAATAATATAATCACAAGAACAGCAATAACACTGACAGTTGATTTCTCAATAGAACGCAATAGATGTTGTTTTAAAGAGATGAAAAAGAAGAAGCTGTCTGGAGTTCTATACCTGGCAAAACAGTCTTCAAAATGAGAGTCAAATACATACATTTCCAGAGAAGGAAAAAACAGAGAAGCTTTGTCACTAATAGATCTACATTAAAAGAAATGCTAAACGGAGTTCTTCAGACAAAGCGAAATTTCTCCGAATAGAGTTTGGCTGTGTATCCCCTGGAAATCCCGTGTTGAAATGTGATCCCAGTGTTGAAGGTGGAGTCTAGCGGGGGCTGCTTTGGTCCTAAGGGGTGGATCGCTCAGGAATGGTTTTGGGCCCTCCCGGTAGTAATGAATGAGGCCTTGCTCTGTTAGTTCGTGTGAAAGCCGGTTGTTTGAAAGAGCCTGGCAGCTCCCTCTTTCTCACTCTCTCACCAACAACGTGCCAACTCCCCTTCCTCTTTCACCATGATTGGAAGCTCCCTGAAGCCCTCACCAGCAGCAGATGCTAGCGCCATGCTTCTTGTATATCCTGCAGAAATGTGTACAGAAATACTCAGCCTCAGGTATTCCTTTATAGCTGCCCAAAATGGACTAACGTACACCCCAACAGCAACCAAATAAAGAAAAAGAAAGAAGAATTGAATTAAAAGCATCAAAAACTGTAAGTATGCGAGCAAGCAAGATGGTGGAGTCGAAGCCTACACGGTTTGTCCCCGACTGGAATGCCACATTTAACCACCCTCTGCACTCAGAAAAGCACTGTCACAAAGCCAAAAACCAGGTGAGCCACCACAGCACCTGCTTTTAACCTGACACTGCTGAAAGAGGTATTGAGGAGAGTAGGGGAGACAGTCCTGACTCGCTGATGCCCTTCTCCCCATCTCCTGGCAGCAGCTGTGTGGCAGGGAGAATCTGTGCACGTTGGGGAGGGAGAGCACAGTAACTGGGGTGGGAGGGACTGTTTTGAACTCAGTGCTGCCTTGTCGCTGTGGAAAATAAAGCCATGCTGGGCTCAGCCAGCACCCACATATGCAGAGAGCATTTGGACCAGCCTGAGCCAGACGGGAATCATCCATTCCAGGAGTAGGAACCTGAGTTTCTCGACAAGCCTCACCACCGTGGGCTGAAGTTCTCTGAGGTCCTAGGTGAGCTGGACTGGGCTTACAGACAGTGGACTGGCGGGGAGCGGGAGGGTAGGTGTCCTAGAAAGACAGCGACTGGTGTGGCTCAGGGACTGTTTGTGCCATCCCTCCCCAAACCCCAGGCGGTACAGATCATAGCAACAAAAGCGATTCCTCCTATCTGCTTAAGAAAAGGAGAGCAAAGAATAAAGAGGACTTCATTTCGCATCTTGGATACCAGCTCATCTATGGTAAGATAGTGCAGTGGGCAGAGTCATGAGGCTCCCATTGCAGGCCCCACCTCCTGGATGAAATTTCTAGGCACACCCTGGGCCAAAAGGGAACCCAGTACCTTGAAGGGAAGGACCAGAGCCTTCCCTTCAAGACCAGGACGAAAGAGCCCCTGGGTCCTGAAGAAGCGTCAGTGACACCCAGGGAGAGCAGCGTGGGCCTTGCCTTCCTAACACTTTCTAACTGAAGGCAGCTCCTTGTGCACGGAGTAACTGGAACGGCTCACTAGGGTGCTACCTTCCTCCAGAGACGATCGCCCTTTCCTCTGTGAGATGAACCCCGGGAAGGGAATAGCGGTACAAGCAAAGAAAAATACACTGACCCAAGGTGCTTTGTGGACAAAAAGTCAACAGGACTAGATGGTAGTTGGGGCATCTAGAGACAAGATTATGTGAAGGATGAAGGGTGATCACCGGAATCCTGGCTCCAACAGCTCAGGAGTTGCTATTTGCTGAGCAGGAGGTCACTGCGGAAAGGACTTCTTGAGAGGTGATGTAAACAAGGGTTCCTACTTGTGCCTGTAAATTTAAAGTGTCTCCGTGCTATCCAAGCAGAGGCAAAGGCATGCAGGAGTTTCTGCACGGGGGAGCCTGTGTCAGCACGCGGCCAGTCGTGTTCGGCTTTCTGAAGTCTCCTGGCCCTTTGCATTTTGCTTCGGAGAAAGGGTAGATGGTGCAACAATGAAAAGTTACTGTCCTTTAGTAAGACTGTTTTCCTTTCATTAATGCAACCTGGCTCCATGCCCTCATTTTAATGATTATGGGGAAATCTGCCAACCATCACCATCTGTTCACTACGGGAGGGGGCATAACAACTGTCCGGTGCTTTGAATCAGGGGTCTTACTGTCCACGTCTATTTTCTTAGCTTGCAGTTCTTAAATTTGCCTAATCCAAGGTTGAAAGGAGTATCTCTAAGCAGCAAGCTTGGCGTAGTTTCCCGTGGGTACAGCATGCCAGGACTATCTTCGTGGACAAGCTCCAGCTCCAATCATGCATTACAGCCCCTCACAGACTCTAAGTAACCTTAAGGTTTTCTCTTCGGTATTTTTCTCTTCAAGAATAACAATTAAAACGCTCCCCAGATTTCAGCAAGTTTAACGCATGTAATGTGTAAATAACACTTCACTTCATGCTGACTTCTGCCTGTGTTAATAGATTATTGCTTATTATGCTAAAAACTTGGATTGAAAAGTAGCTCTCAACTCATTACAATTATTATTCTGAATACCAAATTTGCTTCAAACACTAAATTTCCTGGTGGTCAGTCTGATCCTGAAATGAATTATCTTTATGGGTAGTGTTTTGACTGAGGCTCCTTTTATTTATTTATTTTTTTTAATTCTGAGTATGCTTTGTGCTTTTGTTCTTGAAAATCTATTTCTCTCTTTCTCTCTCTCTCAGATTGTCTTTTTTCTTAGTGTCTTTTTTAGAAGAAAGTTCATGAGAGAAAAAATTATACTTTCTTGTTTCTAAGCTAACTTGTTTCTTTTTTCTTCCTTTAATAAGCCCTAACCTTGTTAGAATTTTTTTGAAAACGTAAATATTAGAACCCAATATTCAAGGTTTTGAATGAACAGGTAAACAGATGAGTGGAAACAGATGAGTGGATCTGGCGACCTCTGATTCCTTGTTAGTGTCAGACAACTGGATGCTGGGATGGTCTTCCAAGCCCCCGACCCAACCAGCTGCACGGCTTAAGCTCAGGCTGTTTTTCTTCAGATGAGTTTTTTTCAAGTTTAAAGTCGAGAGGTTGTATATTCTGTTTATTTTTTTCTTGCATGTGTCGCCTACTCAAGGAAAATAAATACATCTGAACCAACATCTTTATTGAAAATGTATTTTTGAATTTTAATGCAGGTTGCAGGCTTCTCTGAAATCAACCAGAATTTCTGGTGTAGGGACTCTTTCTGGGGGGCAACCGGGGTAAACATCTCTCTGTGATCTTTGTTAAATATGTACTAAATTCTCAGTGAACGGTCAACTGAAAAGTATTGCTTGAAATCAAAGGCCTATGATATCTAAAATGTGGCCCAGTCCCCTTGACAGGTTAACAGCCTTGGCTCTCTGTTCCTTGTCAGGGAAAGTGCTCACGGGGATTAGTGAAAGTTGCAGTCGCAAACCTCACAAGGGATGAAGGCCACAGTCAAAGTGTACGCAGAGATGCTCAGAAGAAAAATTACATCATGGCCAAGCAGCAAAACTTGTGCTCTGCGACAGGCACAAAGAGAATAAACGTACTTAGAAAAACAGGCTGTTTTAAGCAATGGCTCACGCCTGTAATCCAAGCACTCTGGGAGGCGAAAGTGGGCAGATCACTTAAGGTCAGGGGTTCGAGACCAGCCTGGCCAACATGGGGAAAGCCTATCTTATTAAAATACAAAAATTAGCCTGTCGTGGTGGTGCAGGTCTGTAATCCCAGCTACTCAGGAGGCTGAAGTAGGAGAATCCCTTGAACCCAGAAGGCAGAGTTTGCAATGAGCTGAGATTACTCCATTGTACTCCAACCTGAGCCAGAGAGCGAGACCCTGTCTCAACAAAACAAAACAAAAACAGACTCTTTTGATTCAAACATGTTGTGGTTTAAAAATGATGCCTCCTTGACTGCATTATCAGAGAAAATAATGGCTAAAAACAAGAACTTTTAAATACTTGCAAGATCCTGCTTGACCTGTTTGACTGCAGGGTCTTAAACACTTAAGAGTTAATAAATTAGTTTATTTAATATTTATAGTGAGCTGCAATTCTAAATGATGGGTTCCATTGCACCTTAACCAAAGTTGAATATAGACAAAACTGTATTTTTCTCTTTTGTTGCTTCTGTAGTTAAGCAAGAGTTTCAGTGAATTCACTGTTAACACCGTAACCACCTGCGGGTTCTTCGTAGTGAATTCACTGTTAACACTGTAACCACCTGTGGGTTCTTCGTGCCCATTCCTGATTTATCAAGACAGCGGGATTGCAGCAGAGAGTTTCGTATGTGTGGAGCTGGCGAAAGGTCAAGTCAAGGCTTTCTTATTACTCAAATTAACCACCCTGAAAATCCAGACGGTAGGATTTTTCAGAGATACGTTGGTGGGCAGGGGGCAGGGAAGAGAGACACTGATTGATCAGGCCAGGGATGAAATTGTAGCGAGTCAAGGCTGTTCAGGCCAGGGATGAAATTGCAGGGAGTCAAACCTGTCCTCTTGTGTTGACTCGGTTCCTGGGTGGGGGCCACAAGACAGGATGAACCAGTTTACCAGTCTGGGTGGCACCAGCTCATCCGTAAGAACGCAGGGTTTGAAAAATGCCTGGAACAGCAATCTTAGGTTTTACAACAGTAATGTTACCCATTGGAGCAATTGGGGAAGTGCAGTGATCTTCTAGCCTCTGGCTGCGTGACTCCTGAGCCATCATTTCTAATCTGGTGGCTAATTTGTTAGTTTCACAAAGGTGTTTCTGCCCCCTGTCAAGGAGGGGGTTAGTTTTAGGAAAGGACTGCTATCATCTTTGTTTCAAAGTTGAACTATAAACTGAATTCCTCCTTAGTTAGCTTGGACAGAAATGAACAAGGGCAGTTTGGAGGCTAGAAGCAAAGATGGAGTTGGTTTCATCAGATCTCTTTCACCGTCATAATTTTCTCTCTGTTACAGCTTTTGCAAAGGCAGTTTCAAACCAACAATATTACGAATGTTTCATGTACTGAGGACATCATACGCACCAGGTACTGTTCTCAGATCACCAGCTGCATCAGCTGATCTTCACCGTAACCTGTGAAGTAAAAACCATTATTCTGACCAGGTTAAAGATGAGAAGACGGAGGCAGAGTAATTTGCCCAAAGACTCAGAGCTGAGCACGGACTCCAGCCTCATTGATCTGATTTTGGAACCAAAACCCTTAAGGGGCAAATTATACAGCTGTGAGCTCCTTGTTGCTTTTTGCTTTATTTTCAGCCTAAAATAACTATTTTGGATTACCCATTAATAGAAAAAAATTTGAAAAACTTCAACTCATTAATCAAAAGAAATGCTGTTATCTTTGTTAGAAGAACGGCGCCGTAGTTGGCATGGTGTCTGTGAGCTGGGCCAGAGAGTCTTACAACGCCCGACGTTCTGCTTTTCCTGGAGCACACACCTGGCTGATCTAAAATCTATCGTTAACTAAGTCCTGTAAAAGATTCGTTAATTTTGCCAATGTTGGTATTTCAGGGCTCAGCCTAAAGGATTATTTATTCAACTGCAGATTATTTATTATGGGGTCATTAACTGGTAACACCTAAATATTATGCTGTTTACTTGTTTTTCCATGAAACTAGTTAGAATTGTTAGCTATCTTACATCTTTTGTTCTGAGGGACACAATTTATGTTTTAAATAAATAACTCCTTTAAGAAAATCTATGTATTCTTAGGTGGAAGCTAGAGCCTCCTAGACTGTTAAACTGTCTTTGCAAGATGAATTTGTGAGCTTCCCTCTGTAGAGAATTTTTTCCATGTGGTACTCACAGGAAGGCTTTGCAATCACCATCGTGTGGGGCTCAAATTTGAAAAATCTTGAACTGGGTATGACGTTCCCCCAGGCATCATCTGGATTTTTCTAATTTCAGGGTCTGGTGGGACCTGGCTCCACATCTTCTCTCTAGTCCGAGGCCCATCTGTGCTTGTGCCTCATTCCTTGCCTGATGCACTCAGACTCCACCTTTGTAGTAAGACCCCGTGTCCCCTTGCCCGAGTCCCTGGACCTGATTGGGCTAACAGCCTGAGATGGCACCGGTGAAGACTATGGGGAAGGTGGAAAATCATTACGTAACCTTGTAGGACAGCCTTATGTTAGCTGAGAAGTCGGTACAGCTGTAGTGGGGCTGGGACACAGACTGATACCCGGGAGGAAGGCTTGACGCTTTAGTCCTGATGGTGCTGCCAGGAGAAAGACAACGTGGGAACCCTGTGGCTAAGGGAGGTAAGGGAGGTGCTACTCCTGTCATCACACTGTCCTGAAGCTCAGGTGTCATCTTCCCTTAGATAATTGTTGATTACCAATTAGATACTAAATTGTGGTGGAAAAAATAAACATAATAAACATATGTCTGTTAAATATTTTCCAAACTACTGTGTTTTCTGTACTCTCCTTTCCCTATGTTGGCCATTTTAAACTTGGAGTGTGTCTCACAATGTGGTACTTCAGTTCTCCTTGTAAATTTGTGATTGAATTTGCTGTCTTCTGATCTGTATATCTCCCAGTTCTAAACCATTTGAAATTTGAGAGAAAAGGAGAAGGAAGAGGGATAAATCATACAGATGAACATAAAAATATCTCTACATGCTGGTCAGTTAGCGGTGGTGCAGAAGTTCTCAGCTCTCTGTTGAACAAGAAGATCTTAAAAAAAAAAAAAAGTAAACCCAGAGGGTTTCTTTCCTAAGGCCCGAATTAACAGTCGTTCCTGCCTCCTTGGGGACAGCAGAAGGGTTTAAAGGGGGACTAACGACGTTGCTTTTATAATTTTCCCAACTGGGAGCGGAGTGGAAGTTTTTACCTTTTCTGGAAACTTTAAGGGATGGGAAATCATTGTCTTTTTCTATCATTGGAATTGAGGAAAATGGTAGAATACACAGAATATTGTCTGCAAAGTAGCTAAATTGAAATTTTTTTAAAAAGAAAAAAATCATGATATTGTTATTCTAAAACATCTTTAAACCTAAATATAGACTTTAGAACCAGTGAAGGAATCAGAGGGTTGTTACTCCATAGGCTAGGGGAGAGCACATGCTTGTCCCGAAGCACCTGTAAACCTTGTCTCCCTTTTGCCAACTCACTTGGGCAGCTAAAAGCATTCGGGCCTCCAATAATTGATATTTTTTAAAGCATTTGCTTAAACCTGCTTAGAGGTCACTTTGGAGATAGAATAAAACCAAGGAAGTATTTAAGCATATTGTATATTTAATTAATGAACATTTCTATTTAAGCTTCATTGAAAAGTGGGTGAGGTGGTTTACAGAGATTATTCTGGAACAGATGTTGTTTTTCGACACAAGGCACAATCTAATGATCAGAGGAGGGCTACATTCTTAGCTATCTTTTAGATACGCAAAGTCCGCAAAACATCTGAAAAGCTGGCCAGTGAGTTCTTTGCCATATTTTTATACTAAGAATTCACCTCTTTAAATCAAGTACCAGTAATATAAAATTTCCATCTCTTTAAATCAAGTACCAGTAATATAAAATTTCCAGAAAGAAAGAAAAGCTGAGCTCATACCGAAAGCAGAACCTTCCTCACTAGTAAAATGTGACATATTAAATATCCTAGCTTCACGGCTATTGTTCTTTTTGTTTTCTTTCTTTTTTAAAATTTATTATTATTGTTATTATACTTTAAGTTCAAGGGTACATGTGCACAACGTGCAGGTTTGTTACATGTGTATACATGTGCCATGTTGGTGTGCTGCACCCATTAACTCGTCATTTACATTAGGTATATCTCCCAATGCTATCCCTGCCCCCTTCCCCCACCCCAGGACAGGCCCCGGTGTGTGACGTTCCCCCACCCTGTGTCCAAGTGATCTCATTGTTCAGTTCCCACCTATGAGTGAGAACATGCAGTGTTTGGTTTTCTGTCCTTGCGATAGTTTGCTGAGAATGATGGTTTCCAGCTTCATCCATGTCCCTACGAAGGACACGAACTCATCCTTTTTTATGGCTCTTGTTCTTAAGATTTAATATCTCAGCTCTATGGCTATTGTTCATGGCTTTATTATTTATAGACAATAATTTTTATATTTATGGGAAATATTTTTATGTCACAAATCTTGTGATTGGATGAAGTCGGGAGACATTCGTGTTATGTAACGAGGGTGTTTGAAATGACAGCGTAGTTACCCGTTCAGGAAGTGTCTGAACACAGAGATTTAGCATTTTCTTTCAAGGTCAGTTGTGAGATTAAGTTGTAATCTGGTTACACTACATCTGTTGTGAGAGGATTTTCTGTTTTGTTTTGTTTTGTTTAACCAGATGTTATTATCAAAAGTTCAGTTTTCATGGGCAAAAGGTATTCCATTAAAAGCTGATCACTTTTGAAGTGCTGGATTAAAAGATGTTTTCCAAATTAAATAACGGTCTATTAGAAATGCAAGGCAGAGTACTTGTTTTCTAAAACGTATAAAGTCGTTAGCTGTCTCTGTGGCCTTGGTAAGAATCTCTGTGACCTTGTAAGAATCTCTGTGACCTTGTAAGAATCTCTGTGACCTTGTAAGAATACACCTTCAACTTTCCTTATCTTCTGATTCCTACAGTGAGAAATCGACAGGGTTGGATCAAATGACTGCCAAGGCTTGCTCCAGTTCTATAATTCAGACTTAGAATGATCTCAGTGCAATTTGGATAAAATAATTATAAAGAACATTATGTACTTACATGCTAAGATGTGTTGCATACAAACATTCAACTTGCACGTATAAAAATTGTGTTGATCTAAGTTTGAAGGAGGAAGAAAAGCTGTGATGTTCTTGCTGGGACAACCAAAGCAGCCTTCTGAATTGTGTCTATTATTAGTTGAATCCTTTTAGTCTGTTGCTTGTCTGACTGTCTACTTTCTCCAATCCAGATAGGCGGTGCTCCTCCACTGTGTATAGGCTGAGATCCAGCATTGCAGGACGGTCACCAGCCGTGGATGCTGACCCAGGGACCTAGAAGACAGCTCCTGCGTTTCTCCAGCTCCAGCACCTACTTGTACATTACTCCCATCTGCCCTTTCTTGCCTGTACCCTCTATTTTTCTGTCCCTATACCTTTCCCATACTATACCCTTTCTGCCTCTTGCATATCTCGACATCTATAAAAAAAGTTATTGCTGCTAGGAACTTGAGTTTTTTCCTTGGGAGACTTCATGATTGCCATTAGAAGTGATCGTGTGTGTGTGTGTGTGTGTGTGTGTGTGTGTGTTAGGGTTGGGGTGGAGAATACTTTTCTTTTTCTCCCTACCTTTGCACCTAGGGTCTTAGAGAAGGGACTTCCTGCCATTACCCTAATTCTCCAGGGAGGCATTTGGAGAGTGTGTTTCTGTTGTTCTTTCTACCGTTTCTTATTGGGGGCGTCAGTAACACAGTGAGCACGACCGTTCTTCATTTTACAAGACTGTACTTCTCATTTCAGGACAATTGGTATCCCTGTCACTGTGTGAACCTAAAACCTCTTTCAGTTTGAACCTCTTATTCCCCACAGTGGTGCCCTCTGACTCTCTTGAGGACAACTGAGTCCCCTTACTTGCTTCTCCTTTCAGGGGGTGGACTGAAAATCTGGTGAGTTTGGTGAGAACCTGGCATTCATTAGCGATGGTGCTCTAGTGAGCAGGGCGAGGTGCCAAAACTCACCTTTCAAGCAGGACCTATTTGTTCTTTTTTTTTTCCCCCCCACTCTGGTGTGGTGCACTTGGGACCTCTCCAGGCATGACACATGCTAGCGTCTGGTTCAAGCCGCTGGCTGGGCAGCTCCTCTGCCTGGCTTCATGCCAATCCTGTGGTTAGGCTGTGGCGGGAGAGTGGTGGTCCTCCTTGCTACACTGTAGTGTATCAGAGAGTCTGCTGCCTGGAGCAACTGGGCTTTTGCCTCCCATTGCTAATGAATCGGACGCTGGCAACCACGTTGCAGTTTGCACCCGTTCCCTTCCCTTTCACTAAGGGCCCAGCCGACTGGGGAAGGTTTTGGATATCGACATCCTATAAAACTTAGAAACTTTTTAAAGCACTTATCTAGTTCCTGTCTAAGTATGCTGCAAACTTCTTGTGGGCTGGGATTATGTATTACTGACTCTCTTTATCCCCTAAAATCCTCAGTGCATTGTTCATTGTAGGCACTTGGTTTACGAATTGAATAATAGTAGCTTAAGCTTATTAAGTCCTTACTATACGCCTGGCAGTATTTTAAAGGCTCCATGTGGATTAAATCATTTAATACACATAACAATCCTCTGAGGTAGTTACGGTTATTATATCATTTTACAGATTAGAACACACGGGGTCAAAGAGGTTAAGAAACTGGAGATCTAAGGGATGCGGTTTGAAAATGAACCTGCTAAATGATCTCTTCCAGCCACTTAGTAAATGTTCTTTTTTCCTAAAGTGCTGCTAGTCATTTTGTTATCACTAGTTTTAGTTTGTTCCTTGAAGACACTATTCTATGGCCTCACACCAGAGCCAGTCTGCGTGATTTCAAGGTTTAGCTGTGTCATTTGCTAACCGAGTGATCTTGAGAAGGTTTCCATGCACGGGAGGTGTGTGTGTCTGTGCAGTATGTGTGTGTACATGCATAGAGGGGTTCTGTGTAGTGTGTGTGTGTGTACACGCAGGTACGGGGTCCATGCAGCGTGCGTGTATGTGGGTTCACATGTGCATACAGGAGTTCTGTGCAGTGTGTGTGCATGTGTACATGCAAACAGGAGTTCTGTGCAGTGTGTGTGTGTGTGTGTGTATGCATCTACAGGGGATCCGTGCAATGTGTGTGTGTGTGTGTGTACAAACCCACATGGGGTCCATGTCAAGCCCTCAAGGAGAACAAGGCAGCAGCCCATGTGCTGTCCTTACTGTAGTCAATTCTGTACACTAGTCTCTTGTGAGTAATGCCCTTTTTAAAAAGGCCCAGCTGCTAAAAGAATTGTTTAAAAACTAGACAGAACAACACAAATTGCCTGGAGTCATTGGAATTTTATTGTTTCACAGACTTCCTAAGGTGAATGTGTTAGTCATTCACTCTGTTAAGTAAACCACTGTGTGATTAGCAGTTACCTCACTAACAATAAAAATTAGGTTGGATCCTTTTCCTAGGAGATTAATAAACAATCTACTCAATTGTCAAAAGCATAGAAATACAACACATCCACAGTGCAGAAAGTGTTTTCAAAAGAAGGCTGTTAAAAGGCCAGGTATTAGCAAGGAAGGTGTGTTTTGTGGTGGCTACAAATCACATTTCTGCTTTATCTTCCGTCCTTAAATGCTCCAACTATAAAATCAGGAGATGTCCTTGCTAGCTCCCTCAGCTACCGTAGATCAGAACTTATAGTCACATATTTTTTTGCATCTATGACCACTTCAAGGTTCTTTCACCTCTCACACTTTGTTGGGTATCGTATGGGCCCCTCCTTAGAAAACCCATAAGTTTTGTGTATTGTATTTACTATGTCTGATCCTGTAATATGGTCAAATGTAATGAGGGAGTAATGGCCATCTCCCAGATACTGAATTCATGGGCTCATAACAAATAAAAGTTGCCAAAACCTCAAGGACAAATGAATAATTACATAGATGCCTTGAGAGAATTATAACGCAAAGTGTAGAGAGAAGAGAACTGTTTAATCGCTGGAGAGATTTAGTTTCAGAGTCAATATGATTTCAGAATAGTTTTTTTTTATTTAGTTACTGCAACAGGCTGAGAAGAACATATAAAGGATAGAGAGTAAATTATCTAAAGATTAAAAACAAGATGAAAATTCATAAACACATTTGAATACACACTATTCTCACTACCAGCTGAATCTGAAAGTTCTGTGGTGTTTGGTTAATTTATGTTAACTGCAAGATTTCCTAAAATAAGTTTGCAGCTCCAGTTCACCTTTCAATTTTCAGTTCAAATCCACTTGTGGTTGGGAAAACAAATTAGACATAGATTGTTGTCTCTGCCCTAGAATTTAAAGAAATGGCTTAAATAAATGCCTAACCAATTAATTAAAGAAAATTATTCTTGGCAGAATGAACTCTGAGAGATACTTAAAGAAGTATGTTGTTTTTTAAAAAAATTTCATTTGTCAATTGTACAATAATTTCATATCTGTTTAATATGATGCTTGTATCTGTGTGTTTATACTAAATTCCAGCAAAGCATAATAAGCAATACATTCATGGTTTCGTGTCCTAGGGGCCATTATTTTTTCATCCCAATAGTTGATTGCTAAATAAATATACCACAGAACCTCAACGGGGGTAGGGGTTATGTCGGCCCATTAAAACCAAAAGAACAAAACAGTATTTATGAACACAATGTTTCAATCTTCTGAAAGATCAAGTCCAAATTAAACTTTTGGTTGGAAGCAAATGGTAAACACAGGTAGAATTGGTTATAAAATTACTTTTAAAATTACTCATTTCTTCTTAGAAAAAAATTTGTCTCACATACAAGAGTATGAGTATAGATTTTACCTTTATAGCAATATATAATTTGTCTGGAAATTGAGTTATAACTAGAGGTAGACATCATTTTGCTACTTTCAAATTAGCCAGCATCAAATGACAGTAATTGAGCAAGAAAGGTCATCTCTATTTCTATCTTACTTTGTGTTGCAATAACTTCCCAGCCATCTGTTCTTCGGGATATTCATGCAGAGGAAAAAAAGAACCCTGAGATATATGTAAAAATCTTAAAATCCATCTAGAGCTCACCAAAAAGCCTTCAGGGCACCGGACAGGCCTCAGATACCCTGGGTCAAAGATGGACCAGAAACACCCCAGAGGGAAAAGCTCCAGCGGATACAGCCCCCATGAAGAATCTTTGACTATCTTCTTCAATAGGGAATTCTTCACCGTCACAAACAAATCAGCAGACTCACACTATTAATGATAATTCAACTATTTTCCTAATCCTCGATGAAAGGTAAACCAATTTAGAGAACATCACAAACTCCCCTGAAATACTAAATCATGGTAGAGGATGAAGTAAAGAATACCTGGGTTTCCAGGGGCCATAAAACCCGGAAAGGACAAGTGCAGACAACTGAAACTTCTCTTCCGGAGCTAAATTTTATCATTATCTCATGATTTATGGTCAGCAATTCCGACTGGGGCTTGACAAACACCACTTGCTCGTAGCCAGTTGGCTGTGTCAGCTGAAGCAGAGGTTGCTTGAGAGATTTCTGATCGGTTGAGCTTGGAATCAACATGGGGCCAATGTTGGAATGCCAGGAGGGTGTGCAGCTGTGAGCAGGGCACAGACTCGAAACCTTGTTTTCCTGAGAAGGCCTGGGTTTAATTTTCCTAGTTTGACAGAGGCTGACTGTCTCTGGCAGAGCAATCTGTCCGTTTGACACATTTGTTCTCAGCAGGATATGAAGAGCAGGTGACAGAGCAAGGGAGTGGACAGTTTGAGCGTGTTCGGCAAGAAGAGATCTTACGCTGAAACGTGCAGCATTCTGGGGAAAGGATTTGTTTTTTATTTGTGGCCAGAGAACCTGGTGTTCAACGTGAGTTCTCAGTTCCCGCTGATTCACGTGTCTGTGGAAAAGGGACCGGTGGGGCACACAGGATCCGGGTCCTTCACAAACGCTGTGACAAAAACCTAGAAATTCTGTATTAACAGTCTTCATTTCTTCTCTCTGCAAGTCTGAGAAGTCAAACGGCCCCGAGAAAGTGTATTGCTAGTTTTTGCTCAAGGATCATGACTTGTGAATTTATTTGAAAGAATGTTTTACCAGAAAGTATACAGATGTATAAAATATCAATTGTGGGGAGCTGGTTTTTAATTTTGGAAATGAATTTGGAGATTCGGTGTTTCCATTTATTCCGATTCATTTTCTCACAGTGCTACATACACTCTTTCGAGTTATGCAAAGGGTATTGACATTCTCACGTTGAGACCCAGAACGAATGCATCGTTCGAACAAGTGGTGCTAGACCTCGATGTTTATGAGCGTTGAACTAGCATGACTGCACTCGCATAGAGACGATTTAGGGGAATTGAGTTCACTAGCTCCCTGAGATTTAGGCTCTGTGGGAGAACGAAACCGAGGCTAAATCAGGAACAGCTGTTTTCTCACTACCTGTCACCCTGGTACAATCTTCTAATTAATTTTGTATTCATAACTTTAAGATGTAAATTATGCCTATCTGGTGTCCCTTGCCATGTGAGATACGGCTTGGACCCTTTCAAAATTTCACATTTCACATGGGAGGGGGTTTTCTGAAAGCCGTAAAATGAAACATTAAAAACAGCCAACTGACCTTATTGCAGAAGACCCGAAGGTCAGAGGAGTTTGCACTTTGCTTGACTGTAAAGGCTGCTGCTCTTGTGACGAGAGTGCCAGTAAGAAAGCAGATGGAGGGTGTCACTGTCTCGGGCTGGCCTTGGGTCCAAGCGCAGAGGCTGCCTGGATTCCCCTCTCTTGTGAGAGTCACGGCGGCTTCCACCTTCTCTGGCGTTCACCCAGAAGGATTTCCATACGCCACACCCTGTCAAGATCCTCCCTGTGGTGAAGGATTTCCTGAAACGGGCTCATCGTTAGATGATTTCCAACACAATTTATCGTTTTCCTCATTCTTCTTGCTCCTCCAGTTTTTGGTTTGTTTTTAAATCCCTCCCTGGGTATATACTACAAGGCACAGTCATGAACAAAGATGTTGCAGAAAAGAACTTTACTCTTCATCTGCCCTTCAAAACCAACAATTTCCAAACGCTCGGTGACGTATCAGTTGGATAACTTCAGGGAACCCACCTGCAGTTAGCGGCAAATTAAAAACTGTTTTCAGAGGAAAAGAAAAAGAGCTGCCAGGCCAAGAGGTGTCGTAAGAGTTACGAGGACGAAAAGTTGGAGAGGCCTTGGGAGTCACCTCTGTGTGCATAAGAGAAACTGGAGGCCCCGGGAGGTGAAATGGACTGCCCCGGTCAAACACAGCAGCAGTGGGCGGAGTATCGTCCCAACCCAGTGCTCCCAGAAAGGGTCAGAGTGATGGTGGGGGCAGTAGGGAAGACACTAGCTGAGGCAGCAGAAAAAAGTTAGAACTGCTGTCAGAGGCAGCCTCTTTTAACCTGTGCCTGGATACTGTGTCATTCGCAAATTTGATAAGCTGATGTGTGTCTGCTCATATTAAAAATTGTTTCTTATATTGATTACCTATGAACTTCTTTTCAGGATGATATCAATCAATTAAGTTTTCTTCTTTAAAAAAAAAACCTCTCACATTGCTGAATCCTGTGCAAATTATAGTATGGGAGACTCAGATGTCCTTCTGAGACCACCCAGGTATACCAATCTGAGAAACCTAGTTCATGATAAAATTGCGTTGCCTTTCATTATTATTATTACTTTTGTTTCATTATAAGACTCAAAATCTATCTCCTTAATAGCCTGCTTTGCAATCTGGCAAAGGAATGTCAGGCTCACCTGAAGAATCACAGGTCTGCTGTGTGATTCTTCAGTTCTCTTCTGGCTAGAGAATATTTCCAGTCTTTTCTCGTCTTCCCTGAAGTGCTCCTCACAGTCCCCGGACACAGCTCAGCAATCTTCCCAGCAGTGGACCTCAATGCTCTGGGGGTGTGGACTCTGGGGCCGGGACCACCAGGCTCTGCCAGGCACACACCCCGGTGGGAGACAGGGGCACATGAACGGAGGCAGCTGAGACAGTGACCACGGGAGAAATGAGGGCTCCTCTTGTGGACGTGAGCCAGAGACACTTGGTTTTCCTGGGGGCTCCAGCAGGGGTTTAAGCAGTAGATCTTTGAGAAACAATCAAAACTGACTTCCCTGTGCTCCCAGAGATTCTGTAAGGTCTCCAGTGCCTTATAATAAAGAATTTCAGTTTGAATTAGTCTGCTTAGGCTGTCACAACAAAATACGATCAACTGTGTGGCCTAAATAGTAGAAATTTATTTTCTCACAGTTCTGGAGGCTGTAGCTCCTGGGTGAAGGTCTGGTAGGCTGGTTTCTGGGGAGGGCTCCCTTCCTGTCTTGCAAGCGGCCGCCTTCTCGCTATGTCCTCACGTGGAGGAGAGAGAGTGAGCTCTCCAGTTCCCTTTCTGGAAAGACACCAACTTCATCAACTCAGGGCCCCATCCTTGCAACGTCATTAGCCCTCAGCTGCTTCCCTAAAGGTCCTATCTCTGTGTACAGGAATGGTGGGGGGGGCTTCAGTGCAAGAATTGTGGGGGAGAAACGATTCAGTCCATAGCAGTTTAAATCCACCAGAGTGAATTCTATCTACGGCAACGAAGAACACTGACCAACATCCACAGGGTGTAATTTCTGTGTTTTAAAATTTGAACTGGCCGGGCGCGGTGGCTCAAGCCTGTAATCCCAGCACTTTGGGAGGCCGAGGCGGGCGGATCACAAGGTCAGGAGATCGAGACCACGGTGAAACCCCGTCTCTACTAAAAATACAAAAAAAAATTAGCCGGGCGCGGTGGCGGCGCCTGTAGTCCCAGCTACTCAGGAGGCTGAGGCAGGAGAATGGCGGGAACCCGGGGGGCGGAGCTTGCAGTGAGCCGAGATCGCGCCACTGCACTCCAGCCTGGGCAACAGCGTGAGACTCGTCTCAAAAAAAAAAAAAAAAAAAAAAAAAATTTGAACTTATTTAGAAGAGCTAGATGCTACCACACAATCTTCTGCGTTAATTTGATTTTGGTTTTCTTTTTTATCAATGTCAATTCTACTAACTTTTTTCCAGCAGTAAGAGTAGAAATAAAACAAGATTTGAAGATGTCTATTTTCTCTCTTTTTACAGTTAACATATAATTTGAAATTTAAAAGTTTTAAAAAATTTTTTGGGACATGATTTGCATATAATTAAAATAATGCACCTATTTTAAGCACAGAGTATAATACATTTGACCAATGTATACACCCACATACAATTGACACACCCATTGTAAACACACCAATGTATATGCCCATGACAATGTATACAGCCATGTAACCACCGTCACATTTTAGATATAAGAATATTTTCATCATTCCAAAACATCCTTTTTTGTCCCTTCCAAATGACCTTCCCAACCACTCATCCCACACAAACCCTGATCTAATTTCTATCACTATGTATCACTTTTATCTGTTCTAGAACTTCATACAAATAGAATCATATAGTCTGTAGTGTTTTAATCTGAATAATTTCACTTAAATAGTTTTGAGGAAATGTATGCATTCTGTTTTGTTTTCGAGACACATCCCTTGGTATGCCATCATTTGCTTCTCCATTGGCCTATTGATGGATATTTGAGTTGGTTTTGGTTTGGAGCTATTATGAATAAAGCTGCCATGAATATTCAAGTACAAGTCTTTTTTACAGACATAAGCTTTCATTTCATAGTAATAAAGTTGGGACATAATATAAGTTTATATTTAACTTTATAAGAACGTGTTAAATATTTTCAAAGTAGTTATACTAGTTTACATTCCCATAAATGGCATGTGAGAGGTCCAGTTGCTCCATATTTTCACCAGGGCTTGCTATTATCAGTGTTTTGTTCAGCCATGCTAGTGAGCATGTAGTCACAGTTGTTATGTGTGTTTTTAATTTTGCATGTTTTTGAGTATTAAAGATATTGATGACCTTAGACTCCATTTTTTTTTATGTTTCCTATAGCTCCATGGATAAACTAAAATTTGTAACTTTTTTTTTACTTTTAATTATTCCCCTTGTTCTGGCTTTAGCATATTTTAAAAAATACTCATAATTTTACTGCATATGTGTCCTTGGTAATATTCAAGTCTTACGTGTCTTATTCAAAGCCTTTCAAATTTGAGCTCATTAGAAAAATCCTTCTTATGATTTTTAAGTGCCTTTTTATTTTCTTACTCATAGTGAAGTTTACAAGAAGATCCAGAATTCCCTTTGAAATGCTCTTCTTGCCTTGCGGAGCTTTTTCTGACATTTTTGGAAATTTTCCCTATAAGTTTATAAACTTAGGATATAAATTAGACCATAACTAGTTATAATTTTATATTAATTTAATCACTCACTTATTAATTCAACAAAAATTATTATGCATTAACTCCGTGCCAGGCATTATTCCTGGAAAAGATGACAGACTGATGACCAAAGAACTCCAATCATATTGTATTGGAGGAAGATTCTAGATGTTCTGTGACCAACTCAACAGTTTTTATTCGTTTTTTATTCTGTCTTAATTAACTATTGTTTGGTTGTTTAAACATATTTATGAAGCACTTTTGCATATGAAAGGCACTGCAGAGAAGCTAAATGAATGAATAAATGCAAGGAAGTTTTAGTATTTTATAGGAAATAGTTCTCAGTTGAATAAAACACATGTGCCAGGAACATCTCTGGTACTGTGGATACCATTGTCAGGAAAACAAGGCATGAGCCCAGTCTTCGTCTAGTGGTGGGAAGGGGAGGCAGACGCCATTCAGATCATCAGGTGGACCTGGAACGAGAGTCTGTGACAGTGTGCTGTCAGAATGTGTAACAGGGAGTCCCGATATGGCAGCTGGTGTTTAGGGAAGATGCAGTGGAGGAGAAACATCTGAGCCAGGTACCTTTAAGAAGGAGTTAACTGAATAAGAAGGGAGATAATGTTTACACCCCGATTCAGAGGAAGCACAGCATGTTAGAGGAGGTGGAAACGGCCAGTGTGTTTGGAGTTAGAGGTCAAGACATACACATGGCATTCACTGCTGTCTTCAGTGCCCTGCAATCTAGCTTCTGCCTCCAATTATCTGCTGAGACCTTGTCTGCCAAGGTCACTAATGACCTAGCTGTGAACCTCAGTGAATGGATGCTTCTCATTCTTCACGCTACTTGGACTCTTTTCAGAGCTTACCATTCTCTCCATTAAAATGTCTACCTTGATTTTAAAATGCCACAACAGATGATCTTTCTACTCCCTGCATGACTCCTTCTCAGTCTCCTCCTCTTCTGCATGACAGACAAGTCTCTCTGGATTTGGGCTGCTGTCAGTCTCTTCATGCTCTGCCTGTCCCCATTTAGTCATGCGTGATGTCATCTCACATCACGTCTCTCCACCAGGAAAGTGCCCTGCTCGGCTTCAGTAATTACCACGGCGGAAATGCATCTCCAGGACTTTAGCAGTAACTGTATGTCCAAGCTTCAGTTAGAGAGAGATATATATATATTTTTTTCCTATTTCATATTTGTAACCTAAGGGGACCTTGTTAATTAAAGCTTTATCTTTGTTTACTTGTAATGTATTTAGACACCATACTAGATGCTGCTATGAAATAAAACACGAAAGGTTTCTGCTGTCCTTGTCCTTGAGGATTCCACTCACTGGCAACTCTTTCCAGGAAACCTTTCCTGAACGGGGATGCTTCACCGGGTAACCTCATGATGAGGCCTCAGTACCACGTGCTTTCCTCTTGAGTATTTTATACCACATTGTATGTGTCAGTTTATTTGATTATCTTCATTTCCAAATTGTGATATCCTCCTTTGTAAACCACAATGCTTAACCCAGTATCTGGCACAGAGCAGGAACATAATAGGCATGTGCGCGTGCACGCGCACACACACACACACACACACACACACACACACACACACACAGAGTCTATTCTCATTCTGCACATATTGCACTTTTGCAAATTTGCCTACTGACTAAAATTCATTTGTGAGACGCAAATCAACAATGCGGTGCTTTCACAGTCATTCCCTGTGAAAGGCACACGAGAATGGCGGAAGGTTTGCCACCCAACGCGTCTGTTCCCAGCTGAGATAGAAGAAGGAGATGCTCTGCCTTCCCGTGTAGCCCTCACACTGCAAGTGAATGTCCTTTCGGCAGCCTTTACAGTGCTGTGCTTTTTGCATTTTTGTGCTTTTTGTTTGCGACTTTGTTGTCTGAGGTGGCCCCCGAGCATAGTGCAGAAATGCGTCTAGAGCGGTTAAGCACAAGAAGGCTGTATGTGCCTCATGGAGAAAACAGATGTGAAAGATAAGCTTCACTCAGGCATGAATGCTGTTGGCCATGAGCTCAAAGTTAATGAATCACAGCATGCATTAAATAAGGTGACTTTAAACAGAAACATACAAAACAAGATTATGTATTGATACATTGACAAAAATGTGACCAGGATAGGCGTGGGCAAAAAAATAATATGACCAAAGGCCTGCAGGGGTTTAACCCTGTATTTTCCACGGGAGCAACAGTTCAGTATTCGTGGTTCAGTGTTCACACATTCAGCATTAGCAGCAGCTTCAGAGAATGAACCTACAGCAAATAATGAAAATTGACTCTATATATGTGTGCGTGCGTGTTATATATATATGTGTGTATATATATAATGTAAAGACAATAAAGCAGAAATAAATAATATATGATGATTGTGCAAAAGAGGGAAAGACTATAAATATCTGATTGAAAACATCAGAATATGTTTCATAGAGAAGTTGCTCTCCATTATAGTCCTTGAATAAAGTATAGAATTTCAACAGGTATAACTGAAGCTTAGAGAATCCTAACAGAAAGTGAGAAAACAAAGTCATCAATTTGGGCAAGTTCAGGGATATATACCTAGCTCAATGGATATATACACAGCCTAGCTCAGGGGATATATACAGAGCCTAGCTCAGGGGATATATACACAGCCCTGCTCGGGGGATATATATACAGCCTAGCTCGGGGGATATATACATATCCTAGCTTGGGGGATATATACACAGCCTAGCTCGGGGGATAGATACACAGCCTAGCTCGGGGGATAGATACACAGCCTAGCTCGGGGGATATATACGCAGCCTAGCTTGGGGGACATATACACAGCCTAGCTCAAGGGATACATACACAGCCTAGCTCAGGGGATATATACACAGCTTAGCTCGAGTATAAAGTACAGAAAGAGATAAGTTCCATACTGTGTTCGACATCTCCTAGGAGGGAAAATGTGTGTGGTTTATTTAATAGTCATTGTTAATTCAATAGTCTGTCTTGGGTTTAAAATGGACTCTGATATTCTTTCCTAACTTTTCAGTCAAACATATGTTAAGATATTTTTAAAAGGCAAAATTCTCAACCACCTAAAGCAAATGTGACAATCAACACTACCAGAATTTGTTAGAAATTTCCAGAAACTACAAAACCAATAGAACTTATTATTTCCTGAAAAAAAAGAGCTACTGGTTTGGGCTCAGAAATGCAAGGACTTCCCTAGAATATCCAGCAATGGCCGCTTTGTGTCTATGCTCCCTGCGGGCAGCCAGAACCCAGCCTTCTTCCTTCCTCTTTTAGACACATTAATGTAGTCTAGTCTTCAGAAACAGCTGAGGGTAAAGAAAAGGAGCTTTGGGAATGATGCTATCACCCTATCTCCTGGGTTGTGTATATTCGGCCTTAGACCCTGGGGATTGGTCTAGAGGTCAAACACATAAACAGTTGGGCTTTTATAAATCACGTATGACGGAGCAGGAAGCAGGGGCAGTCGAAATCCCTAGAGGGATGACTCCTGTGAAAAAGACAGCAGGAGGGAGGAACTATGCACTTTGTTGGAGGGTGTACCTAATCCCAGGGGAACACACAGGAAATAAGCTCAGGGAATTAAGGCTACAACTTCAGACTTTTCTCTCCATTTGTGTTGGAGGGTGTACCTAATCCCAGGGGAACACACAGGAAATAAGCTCAGGGAATTAAGGCGACAACTTCAGACTTTTCTCTCCATTTGTGTTGGAGGGTGTACCTAATCCCAGGGGAACACACAGGAAATAAGCTCAGAGAATTAAGGCAACAACCTCAGACTTTTCTCTCCATTTGTGTTCTTGTCCTTTGGTGAATCCAACCAAAAGCCAGAAGGCAAGAGATCATTTCAATTTAGTCTCTATTGATCAGTTTCCTGAGAGATGGAGGAGGGTGGAGAACGGATATGGAATTGCTAAAGCAGAGAAAATACACACACACACACACGCATGCACACACACACATACACACACACATTCTTTCTGTCTCTCTGTCTCTCCCTCAAAAGAATGATAGATTAGATAGATAGACAGATAGATAGATAGATAGATAGATAGATAGATAGATAGATAGATAGTAGAGGTGATATCTATGCCCTCAAGTTTCTTAAATTGTGTTACATATTGTAGTATAATATGAAGTATAATTCAGTTTAAAATGTAATATCCCAGTAGTCCAGTTTCCTACTTACTGAAAGCAGTTATTAAGATTGATTAATTAATCTAATTCCTTAGATTTAAGAGAATGGCCACATACCTCTTCAATCACTTCAGGGTAGCGCTGCCTAAAGCTAGAACACCTGGCTCTTGAAATACACTATTGGCCCTGTATGCCTTTAGTCCTGAGTTGGAGAGTGATACCTTTCCAGAACCGTCTTGAGTGAGATTACCAAGTGAAAATGTTCTAATGCCACGTTTACAGACTTCCTGTTACAGTCTCCCTCTGACATATAAAGAGCTTGGAGGCAAACATTTTGTTCTTACAATAAGAAAAAAACTGAACAAACCATAGATCAATGACTTTTCTTAGACTCCTCGAAGACCTGAGGTCACAGGGCCGCTGGCGCCGGAAGCTGAGGATGCAGCTGAATGCAGAGCGTCATGATGGAGATCAGCCTCCCTAGAGCAGGAGCAGCTGGAGTGATAAACCTGCATGAACATGTAAGTGGTAATTCTGACGGATTGCTGGAGGCTGAATGCAGACTGTTTTGAGAGTGAAATCCTTCTGGAGACCCTAGTGTTAGGGCCCCTGCTCGCGGCCCCAACGCAGTTGGAACTCGGAATGCCACCAGGCCTCAAGGTGGAAGGCAAGAGAGATCCCCGGTGCTGCGGCAGAAGGAAGGGAAAGGTAATCTTCATAAAATATGCCCAGGGTCTTCTCTATAACCAAAGCCTGCTCTCCGGGAAAAAAGACTGCCAGGGCCCCAGTCCTCCTGCGGCAGGAATGTATCTATGAGCCAGCCACCTCTGCCTTCTTTTATCACCACTGAGCGGGGAAGGAAAGTTAAGAAACACTTATAAAGGTCACAGCCTGGGACAAAGTGCCACTAAAACACTCATACTTACACAGGAGACTAGAGTGTGCTTCTCTCCCCAACATTTTACTGCAACACCAACAGGCTCCAGGATAGTAACAATCGATTCCAGGTGAAAGAGCTGAAAGACAGACTTTATCTTACAGGAACACTAAAACCACCAAAGATACAAGAACAAGGCCATCAGAGGCGACTAAAACCTCTGGCACCCATAGCTACAACAAACACTAAACAAACTCCAAGACCTGCGAAATTGACATAAATCCTAGCACTGAAGACCAATTTATCTAAGTTCCCATTTTGTGTGTGTGTGTGTGTACTTACATGTAATGTATGTGTTGGTATTTATATATGTATAGATATAGATGTATATCCATTGATGTATATCTATATGTTTATATGTACCTCTGTCTCTATTATCTATGAATCTCTCTATCTATTTACTAGCTTTCAATAAATATTACAGATAATGCCAAGAAAAATTATAGATTGAAGATACAAGGCAAGCATTAGAACCAGTATCAGAAGGACGAATTTTGGAATTAGCCGACAGGAAATGTAAAGCAACTATGAATAATATCTTAAGGAATCTAATAAAACATCAAATAACATGCCAAAAGAGATACATGTTAACTGAGTGAAGGAGACTTTAAAAATCAAAAGAAAATGTTAGAAATCAAAACCACAGCAACAGAAATTAAGAGCGCCTTGAGGATCTCCACAGTAGATTGAAATAGCTGAGGAAAAAAATAATGAGCTTGAAGATATGCCAATAGAAAGATTCCAAATGGAAATGCAAGTAGAAAACAAATGAGAAAAAGAACCCCAGAACATCCAACAACTGTGGGACAATTGCAAAAGGCAGAACATACATTTAACTTACCAAAGGACAAAAAAGAGAGAATAGAGCAGAAGAAATATTTGAAGTAATGATGGCAAAGCACTTTCCAAAATGTATGGAAGACATGAAACCACCTACCAGGTTAGCTCAGAGAAGATCACGAAGACAAATACTGGAAAACAAAACCCTACATCTAGGGGTGTCATATTTAAACAGTAGAAAAGCAATTTCAAAAAGACAGAATTTTTTTTTCTTTTTTTGAGATGGAGTCTCGCTCTCTCACCCAGGCTGGAGTGCAGTGGCGGGATCTCAGCTCACTGCAAGCTCCTGGCTAATTTTTTGTATTTGTTAGTAGAGACGGGGTTTCACTGTGTTAGCCAGGAGGTCTCAATCTCCTGACCTCGTGATCCACCCGCCTCGGCCTCCCAAAGCTCTGGGATTACAGGCGTGAGCCACCGTGCCTGGCCCAAAAAGAAATCTTGAAAGAACCTGGGGCAGGGGCCCTAGAAAAGCAAGGATAAGAATTACAGATGACTTCTCATCAGAAGTCATGCAATCTAGAGGAGTGTGGAGGGGAGAGGATAATGAAAGAAGAAGAAACACCAATGTAAAATTCTATGACAAGAGAAATGATTCTTCCAGAGTGAAGAAGAGATAAAGACTTTCTCAGAGAAACGAAATTTGGGAGTGCTCATCACCAGAAGACCTGCCCTGAAACCAGTGTTAAAAGAAGTTCTTCAGGAAGAAGGAAAATAATATTGCTTAGATACCTGGATCTGCATAAAGAAAGGAAGAGTGCTGAAAAGGAGAAAATGAAGGTAAAATTCAATCTTTTACTTTTCTCATTCTTAACTGATCTAAAAGGTAACTTGATTTACATCAGTAATAGTAACAACGTGTTGAGTGATTATAGCATGTGGACAAGTGAAATGCATGACCGCCTGTCACAGAGATATGAAGGAGCCATTGGAAATACTCTGTCACTTGTGAAGGACAGTTCTCCAGGCAGTCTTGGACTGACCCAGTTAACTTCCCTTTCTCGCTTGTAGTTCTCAAGAACAACAGTAGAAGGTTGCTCTATAACTGCAGAAATGCAACATCCTGGTATAAGGAGAGCATGGCTGGAACAGTCCCTCCTCCCCACAAATAGAAGTTTCTTCAACACCTCAGCCCCGCACTTCATGTGACTCTTGGAGTGTAAATCCCAGGGCAGCCTTATTCCCAGGATTCCTCAGCTGCAGGGTAAGTGGGTCACACAGACAAGGCTCCGTCTGTTCTATGTAGCTTTCCTGAGCTTTGAGGGACTAGCTTATGATCAATCCCACATTCTGTTGCATGTGCTAATTCTCAGTCATGACTTGTTGCCCCTGAGTGTGCTCTGTCTCACGGCACTCAGACAAGTTGCTAACCAGTGCACGGTGAACCTGCTCCACAAATTCACAGTACATGTAAAGTAGGATAGTGCTATTGTGGATAGACTTAGATTATTTAAAACTGTGTGTTACATACTTTCAAGAAACCACTAAGTTTTTTTTTTTTTTTTGAGACGGAGTCTTGCTCTGTCGTCCAGGCTGGAGTGCAGTGGTGTGATCTCAGCTCACTGCAAGCTCTGCCTCCTGGGTTCACGCCATTCTCCTGCCTCAGCCTCCCGAGTAGCTGGGACTGCAGGTGCCCACCACCACCCGGATAATTTTTTGTATTTTTAGTAGAGATGGGGTTTCACTGTGTCAGCCAGGATGGTCTCGATCTCCTGACCTCATGATCCGCCCGCCTCATCCTCCCAAAGTGCTGGGATTACAGGTGTGAGCCACTGTGCCCGGCCAAGATTTGTTTTAAAAAATATAATGATATGGTGAAAGAGAAGATAAAATAAAATCATATAAATAATTTAAACAAGAGAAGAAAGAAAAAAAGGGGAAACTCAAAGAAACAAGGAATAAATTCAAAAAATGAAAAACATCTTCAAACATGGTAAATATTAATCCAATTTTATCAATCATCTCATTAAACATGAATGGTCTAAATATGCTAATTAAAAGGCAGGATATCAGGAATGAGTACAAAACAAGACCGGACTCTATGTCCTCTATTTGCCTTCCACTTTAATATAAAGATGTAGGTAAGTGGGGAAGAGCGGCAGGAGGAAGGACGTGCCACACTAACCCTTAGTCCATGCCAGCGGCAGAAGTGAAAGAAAGAAAGTCAGTTTATATGCCATTGCTTTCACAACCTGAAAACCTGAAGAAAATTGAGCATTCTCCAAGACTGATGCTGAAAATAAACAGAATAATTGCCAGCTTTAGCATTAATTAACAGTTTAGGGGATGTAATTTCTTAACTGCATTTAAAAACCAAACATCCAAGTACATTAGATTAATTCTTCAGAGAGAGTTACTCACAATTTGTATTTGATGATTTTACATCATATTTATCTCAGCAGGAAGAATAAAAGAAGACTAATGAGACAAGCAGAGAAAAAACCTTAAATAATTTGGTTGCTTAATTTTCTCCTTCCTTTACTCTTAAACAGGTGACTGCAGAGCTTGGGATGTTCTACCCTTTAGAATTAGTGACTTCATCTGGATTTCAAAAGTAAAATCATTCTGTGTCATAAGTAGTCACGAAGACGTTCATTCTGATTCCCAGAGAAGTGTAGTCGGTGAAGATTCTAGCAGTTGACACGGTGTTCTTTCCTATAACTCTCCTCTGGTTATTATTTCAGGGGGCCGCCCACAGATTACTCTTCTCTTTGCTTGTCAAAATGTAATTGTTGAAAATCTTAAAGGTTGCTGAATGCTTTTGTGAAAATAACAAGGCAAAATACAGTATTTTTAAAAATTTTATGCTGAAAGACAAAAGAGCACACCCTGTCATTCCTCTTCATTTATATTTCACGGTGCACATCCTGCTGAAACATTTTATGGAAATGACTCCTTGCTCTAGAATAAGTAACCCACATGTTTTTCCACCTTGACTTTAATATGCACGTAATTTCCTTGAAATTACATGTCAAGGATTTAGAATATTTGTTGTTGCCAGACTAAATTTTGGAAAACTGCCTCATTAATCAGGCTGTAAACATGTTGGATCATATACATTGCGTTTGAGTTTTGAGACAGATTGAGTATTCAATAGCAGACTTTTTGGATTTCTAATTGGGATTAAACTCATTATGTTTTATAAAAACATTAAAAAACATTGTAGACACACTGCATATTTTGATATTCTGCACATACTTTGTCAATACAAAGGGATTTTAGAAAACATTCCTGAATCCTCCTGAATTTGTGGCTCTGCAATTAAGTAACTGTGATTACTGTGCCAGGAAATTTCATCTCTTTTACCAAGCCACAGAGTAAGAGATGGCTTCCTCATCCACGTCCATAGCGTGGCCTCCTCATCTATGTCCATAGCGTGGCTTCCTCATCCACATCCATAGCGTGGCCTCCTCATCCACATCCATAGCGTGGCTTCCTCATCCACATCCATAGCGTGGCCTCCTCATCCACGTCCATAACATGGCCTCCTCATCCACGTCCGTAGCGTGGCCTCCTCGTCCACATCCGTAGCATGGCCTCCTCGTCCACGTCCGTAGCGTGGCCTCCTCGTCCACATCCGTAGCGTGGCTTCCTCGTCCACGTCCATAGCATGGCTTCCTCATCCACAGAGTGAGAATATATTGAGAATACTTTCCTTGCCCATCTGGAAGGACCCTTTACCTGAAGTAATAAGCATGCATTTGTGTGTGTGTGTGTGTGCGCGCACACACGTGTGTATGCTGAAAACAGTGAAATATCATATGTTACAGAAGTTATCCTTATTGCTATATAATACCTTAAGGCTAATTTGTTTTTGTGTGCTGGTGACCAAGCAGTATTCAGAAGATACAGCCTTCCTCCTGAGAAGTCTAGCCACAATCAAGGAAATTTCTCTTAGTTTCTCTCTTTTAGAGAAAATATAAACAAATACAGAAGTTAGAATCCTGGGTGGTGCTGATTATTCCAAATGTGTACGTGCAGCTTCCCTGGGCAGTTTGGTTGCAGTTCATTTCTGGGGTAAGTGACCCACATCTACACTGCAAAATTTTTTTGTTTCAAGAGCCAAAATTGTTCTCTGAAAACACATATCATTGAATTGGTGATTTTATGAGAGAGCCTTGTCTGTACATTTACAACCACTGACAGAGGTTAAATGTAGGTGAATGGGGAGCTCTGAGTCGACAGCCAGGAGAAGCTTGTACCAACAGGGAATTGATCATCTCAGCGGAGTCTGTGCTAGAGCTAAAGGTTGTTAACTCTGTTATTAGAATTCAGTGTTACTGCCCTGCCTTCTGCCCAAGGCACAGACATTTTAGTTGTAAGAAAAGCAGTTATGTGTCTCACGTAACTCCTTCGACTGGCTGTTTGCTGAATCATTACTTTATGAAACTGTGCCCCTGTTTTTACTTACAAAGTCACAGAAGGTATCCATAAGTGCCATTCCTCATTTCAGACAAGCACGATCAAATAGTTGAGCATTTAATGTTTCATTTGGCTTTAAAACATAAACCACGCATACGAGAAAAGCCTGGGGCATTTTGTAGAACCAGAAAGTTAAAAAGTGCGTGAAACCCCCGCCCCCAGAGAATGGGAGTGTGACAGAGGGAAAGAGAGGCCCACCTGAAGGGGCTCCACATTTAATGCTGTAATCATTTGAGTAGTAAAATAAACAACAGAGTATTGGGAAATAACCAAAAGTATAGAATAAATATACACAAGTCCATGTTGACATAAGTAGTAAATGATGAAAAAATGAATGGGGAAGAAGTTACATTATTTTACAGAAACATTCCAAATTATTTGTGTAGATATTTTACTCTATAGAAGTTGGAACTTAATCCTCCTCTCCAACCATATACTAAACTTAGTGACTTGTTTCCACAGGACAGAGTAGAGAAAGAAAAGCACAATAGTAGAGTTAGAGGAAAAGCTTGGCAAAGGCACACGGAATGAGTGATGAAGGTGAACATCCTCAGTGGTGTCATGTGGATATCATGTGTCTCTAATTTGATGTGACAAGGAAAACACTTTACCTCTGTGAAATTCCTTCCCCAAATCCCATGAGAAAGAAACCAGATGGGGGTCTTCCTGTGGGATAACTCGCCTGTACACCTCTTTATAGCAGTGCCCCACTACCTTGGTACCAATTTATTTATTAGTTCATTTTCACACTGCTATACAGATACTACCTGAGACTGGGTAATTTATAAACAAAGGAGGTTTAATTGACTCACAGTTCCGCATGGCTGCGGAGACCTCAGAAAACATAATTATGATGGAAGGGGAAACAGACACCTTCTTCACAAGGCAACAGGAGACCGAGAGACAGAGAAAGAGTGTGTGAAGGAGAAACTGTCAAACACTTATAACACCATCAAATCTTACGAGTACTCACTCACTATCATGAGAATAGCACGGGGGAAACTGCCCCTATGATCCCACTGGTCCCTCTCTCAACATGTGGTCATTACAGGGATTACAATTCAAGATAAGATTTGGGTGGGGACACAGAGCCAAACCATCTCAGAAACCTTTCTAATGAGAAACATCTGCATGGCAAATCCAAAAGTGAAACAATGAATCTATACATTTGATTGCATTATGTTCCATAACTAGGGTATGCTTTCTCTGACTTACAGTTGATTAAGGTAAATAGTCTTAACCAGTTCTATCAGTCACATTTATATAAAACATCACTTGACTTTAGTCCAATATAAATTTACACTATCTTGCTTCCCTAATTCTAAATTTACCTCACTTCTAAGCTGAGTTAATCACAAGTTCATCTGAGGGTTTAATCATTGATGCAAATCAGTTAGCTTTCCTTACGTCTTCTTTATTTGAACTAAAATTATTTGACTCAAAGAAAGCAAAACACCTTGTATACGTTTATTTTTATTTTAACCACAGCAACAAAAGAGTAGAAATGGTAATCATGAACATCTAACACTGCTCAGCCGAAAGGAGGACCACTTGGGCATTACCAACCAGCTTGAGAAATGTTCTGCAAATTAAGATTTGTCCTTAAACATATGCATCTGAGATTGGTATAGTATTTAGTAAGGAGGTGATTAGTAAGGAGATGATATTTAGGAAGCTATTGCCAGCAGTCAGTCCCCAGTCAAGGGTTTAATTCCTCTGTGAGTCAACTTTATAGAACTCGCGAACTAAAGGAGTTGGTTAACTGACCAGAAACGAAAGTGCTTACTAAACTCAGGAAAAGGAAAGAAAATCTAATTTTGAAAGTGTGTTTGTAATTATAAAGCACTACAGATAACCTTGCAGGTATTTTTTTGTAAAATCAAATAAAACTCTTACTAGTGATGTTTCTCCTCTCATTGCTTCACTCGTAGAGCCCATGTATTGTCAGTCAGCACCCACTGTTTTGTGAGCATTTCTATTGAGATTTATGTGCAAGTGACCTGAAAAATGAGTACATCAATAATTTTGCCTTCAAAACATCTAGATTCTATTTTATTCCACTCTAGGTTCTCTTGTTTATATCATGCCCTTTCTGATACCCTCTTTATCCTTCTAGGCTAGGCTTTCTCAACTTTAGCAGTATTGACTTTTTGAACAAGATAATTCTTTATTTTGGGGGACTGCCTTGAGCATTATAGGACGAGTCAGTGTAATGATTAATTTTATGTCTCAACTTGGGTGAGCCTCAGTGGCAAACTTTTGTCAAACATTATTTTGCATGTTTCTTTGAGAGAGAGAGAGAGAGAGTGTGTGTGTGTTTTGATGAGATTATCATCTAAGTCAGTGGACTTTGAGTAAAGGTGGTGCCCTCGATAATGTGGGTGAACATCATCCAATCAGTTGAAGGCCTTCATAAGACAAAGACAGGCCCTCCCCAAGCAGGGATAAATTATTCCACAGGTTTCCTTTGGACTTGGACTGCAACTCTTTCCTGAGTTTCCAGCCTCCCAGCCCACCCCATCGGACTTTGGACTTGCCAAGAGTCTTGGTCCACTTTGTGTTGCTGTAACAGAACACCTGAGACTGGGTAATGTAAAAAGGAAAGGGGGTCATTTATCTCAGGGTTCTGCAGGCTGGGAAGTTCAAGATTTGACAACTGCATTTGGTGGCTCCTGGTGAGGGCCTCCTCTGCATCAATACATGACAGAGAAGAGAAAGGGGAAGCAGGCCTGTGTAAAAGGCAAACCATGAGAGGTCACCTCACTTTATAGCAACCCACTGTTACAGGAACCAGTCCACTCCCGTGAGAACTCACCCAGTCTTGTTAAAGGACAATAATAGGGTTTGTCCCCATCAAAATTCATGCTGAGGCTTGGTCCCCAATGTGGCACTTTTGAGAGGTGGTGCCTTTAAGGGTGATTGGGTCATTAAGATGGATTAATTTCTTTTCACTGGAGAACCCTGAAAAACAGAACTGAGCCCTGAGATGTGGGTGCCAAGACTGCCTCCTTTTTGGCGTTAGCAGAGCCAGCTTCCTCCAGGGCCTCAGGGGCCAAGCTACGCCCAGGTTGGTGGGAGTGATGTGGGCTCAGGGTCTGGGGATGTGTCTTCCACCCTAGTGGGTGTGGAGAACAGATCATCAGGCCAAAGAGGATAATTCTGAGCTTTCAATCTAATGGATTTTGCTCCCCTCGGTTTTGAACTTCGTGGGGATCCCCGACCTCTTTCTTATTTCTGATTTCTCCCTTTTGGAACGGGAATGCCCAGCTTATGCCTGTCTCACAACGGGAGTGTGTAACTCACTTGTCTGGTTTCTCAGCTGTCGAAACTTTTTCCCTAGGATCAATCATACCTCGAGTCTCACCCGCATATGATTTAGAGGAGATTTAAATGATATAGGACTTAGAGTTGGTGCTGGAATGAGTTAAGACTTTGGGACTGTTGAGATGGGGTGCTGAATATGTTTTGCTGAATAGTGAGAAGGACACGGATTGATTTTGGAGGTCCAGAGAGTAAAGACTGAACTGGTTCCCTTCAAATTCATATTTTAAAACCTAATCCCCAGTACTTCAGACAGAGATTTTGCAGACAAACCTTTTAGGATGGAGCCTTTAAAGAGGTAATTCAGATAAAATGAGGCCATCAGGGTGGGCTGTAATCCATTCTGACTGGTGTCCATGTAAAAAGAGGAGACTGGGATACACAGAAGGACACTGGGGCACGCATGCACAGAGAAAAGGCCATGTGAAGACACAGAGGAAAGGCAGCCGTCTGTAAGCCACCAGCAGAGGCCTCAGGAGAAAGCATACCCCATCTTCGCGTGGCTTTAGGACTTGCAGCCTCCAGAACTGTTAGAAGATAAATTTCTGTTGTATAAGCCCCTGTCTGTGGTGCGGTGTTACCGCAGCCCAGAAGGCAAATGCAGGCAGGACTCCCGGCTTCTGCCCACCAGGTCCCAGAGGTGTTTCCTCCCAGCCACCATCCTCACTCCCCAAATCATGACAAACAAAAAATATCCTCAGACATGTTCACATCTTTGACTGGGGATGACACAGCTGCAGGTTGATAACCCATGCTCAGACACAGACAACGGCTACAAAAGCTCTTACGTGGATCGCCCCCTTTGAAACGTCCTGTGATTTGGTGTTGGTGACATTGCACTTTCTGTGTGTGAATCTTCTGTATTCTACCTTCTTTTTCCATTTTCTGTGTTCTTTCCCTTGATATTCTCCTTTATATTTTAAAGTGTTACCTTGAAATAAATAGGACTCACATACAATCTCTCTTGTCCTGGCCTCTCTTCTGATCCCAAAGTGTGAATTTCCACCTGCCAATTTTCCAAACAGTTCTTCTGAAAGACTCTACCTGCGTATTCTACCACCACAAACTCAGCTGGCCTCTGCCACACTGTCTCTTCTATAATCCCTGTTCTTCTGAAAGACTCTACCTGCGTATTCTACCACCACAAACTCAGCTGGCCTCTGCCACACGTCTCTTCTATAATCCCTGTTCTTCTGAAAGACTCTACCTGCGTATTCTACCACCACAAACTCAGCTGGCCTCTGCCACACTGTCTCTTCTATAATGCCTGTTTAGTTAAACAGTTCAGCTCAATTAAGAACAATTTTCCAGTGCATTGGGACCTTGAGGTTAGCTGGTTTGATATAGAAGAGAGTCACCCAAACAGATTTAATGCAATGTGATAAGCTCAATGATAAAAAAAAAAAAAAATGTGTGGGGATCTGTGGGATTACAGAGGACGGACATCGTATCTAGGATGGGATGTCAGAAAAGGCTTCCTTGAAGAGGTAAGTCACGAGCTGAGTCTAAAAGAAACCCAAGTGAGATAAGGAAGAGAAGATACAGAGGCATTTCCGAAGGGTAAAATAGTACACGTAGTATAAACAGGTGGAGGGGAAAACAGATAATATTTCATTGAATTTTTTTACTCTTTTAAGTCAGACTAAAGTGAACGTGTCTCTTGAATGTAAATACTTATGAGCAGATATTTTTCTGTCCTTTGAGAAATTTCTAAATTTCAATTTACCAGTTCAGAGGCTATGGATGGTATTTAGGTCAAATTAATTTCCACAGAAGTTCTTCTTCTCCTACGGATGAGAAAGAGTTCCAACGTCCCATGCCCTGACCAACACAGGCTGTGATTCAATTTTTCCAGATTATCTCAAGATTATTTTGTTACATTTAAAAGAATACTGGTGTTATTTTCAATAAAAGCATTCTTATGAAAGTCTCCAAAAACCCCCATGCTAACCAATCCAAAGGTGGATCTCTAAGGCAGACACAATGTGTGGCTGGGCCACACGTCACAGTCACACAGAAACCCCGAGCCGTACATCCCCACTGTGGCATGGCTGGAACGGTCTCACTCCATGGGCCCCATCTGCTAAGACTGGCGCACACTGTGCCTCCCACCTGCACCAGGGCAGCAGCACGTCCAGCCCCTCCCAGCCCCTCATGCTGGGCTGCTGGGCGTGCTTTCGGGATGTCCAGGAGGGTCAGTGTGTGGTGCCCCGAAGGATTTGCTTTCTCATGAGGGCAGGAGGAGGACCCTCTCTAACAATTTTGTTTTCAATGTTTACATGACATCCAGCAAATTTAGGGGGACGAGGGGCGGGGTAATTCCTAGTACGTTGCTGGCATTGTTTCTTGTTTCCCAGCACAGATGCTCTTTTCGCCCAAAGTTTATATCCCCCTGGTCATTTCCTTGGAAAATTACTCTGCTAGGAGAAGAGTTAAATGCTTTTCCTTGAGATTTTTCTGTAGGTAGGAAATAGCCGCGTGTTGTTAAAGTCTGACGTTCTTTAGTGTTTGGATATCCAAACCTGCCTCTGTGCCCCTTAATTCTGGTTCTGGCTCCAGCTCTTCCGTTCTTCTCCAATTCCAGAAAGGTCCAATACCCAGCGCTGATCTACCTAGCGTAAGCTGTGTGCTGACTCTTCTCTCTACAGACGTTCAAAATATGTTCTCAGAAAGAACACCACCTTTCCCTTCAGTGTCCAACACCCTTCTCAGATGTCATACTCATTCTCTCTAATTCTCATAGGGTTGATGCCTTGTCAATGAAGAAATGGAGGCACAAGATGCTTAAAGAACATACCCAAATTACGGCAAACGTGTGCTCAATCTGACGTTTAGATCTGGCCAGCCAGTGTTTTCTCTTCCTGATGGGTTGGTTTCCTAAAAGTAACTTAACTTCAACTCGCTTAATGTTTGAAAAGTAAATTTTAAAATGCATAGAGATGTTAAGATCTCTGTAACACTGTCCACGTAACTACTGCCGTGTTGCACCACATGTTCATGAGAGAACTGACTTTGATAAAGTAAGAGAAATGAATTTGCTCAAGTATTCCAGCACGTGAAGGCAATGTTCGACAGTCACTGGAATTTCCACTTCAGAAAAAACCTCAGAACTCATATGCCAGAGAAAGTAACCTGATAAAGGAAGTAGAGCCAGAAAGAGAAGGGAATTATCACAGCTAAAGCAGTGACTCTGACTGTAGCTTTCCCTGTCCCCAAGGGCCATGACAGGGGAGCACAGCTAGTGTCATGATTTGTACACAGTAGGGACTTGCAGGACCCAGAAACCTCAGCTCTTGCTCTGGATGTGCCCTGATGGTCACAGGTTCTTACATTATCAGCTTGGAACAATATTCACTAGCAGTACTTGTACGAAGGCAATTTTTATAAGCCTCGAGCTCTGCCGGTTACCTTGACCAAACTCAACTCCAAGGAGGCACCATCCTTATCTAAGGAGAGAGGGCTGAGCCTCCGTAGCTCACCGGAAGTTCAGAAGGTCTGTTTCCTTGCGGCTGCGGTGGAAGGTTTGGTTTAGATATCTTTCCCTCTTTAGAAACTTGGGCAGCACTTCAGAAACTAAAAGACAGAGATCCTCTTATTTTTAATTTCATCTTTCTGCAAGAAAAAAGGGAGTTAAAGATTGAATTTTCTACTGGGGTATATGCGAGATGAGATGAGGTCAGGCTTGGTCACCTGATGATTTCTTTGTTTTATTATTTAAGCACTGGTGGCTATTTGATATTCGTTTATAGGGTATATCTGAAGAACAGCACTTTATATTAGTAAGAAAAAATAATCAAAAGCAAGCATTTTCATAAAAGCCATCTTCAATAATTTTTTATTAATGTTCAATTTCGATTGTTTTTGAGAATAGAAGTTGGCTTGTGAAGGAAGGTGCAGAAAGGAGAAGGTCAATTCTCAAGTCACGAATAGTGACAAGTGAAATTATGTGGAGAAAGGAAATCAGTCCCGCCAAATGAAAAAGGGCAAAGCCGGAGTCGAAGCAAATGAATCGTTACCCACAACAATGCAACTGCTTCACGTTTGTGAGCCGGAATCTGAAGAAGTCCTCGGCGCACTATTGGTGATGAAATATTATCAGTAGATTTCTAACCAACCTCAGAGACAACGATCTGTTCTTCTCAGGGTATGAGCTTTGATTGCTGGGAGACAGCACTTGAGAAGTTCCAAGAACAAAATCTCTCAGCATAAGTTTACTTCCTTTCTTCCATCAATAAGAGGCAGATCTGAGGCTGGTAGAGATCTGACGCCTGGGTAGGGGTTGTAAATTTTATTTGAATGTGTCAGGCACCAACTGTGGAAAAAAGTAGCACAACTCCGGTTTGAATGAAAAGACAGACTCAATGCTTGAGTCTGACGAGCTGTCGCCTGGTGGCATAATCATCTTCTCCAGGCGTCCCTTTCCTCTCCCAGATGCTGAGTCTATAGACCAGCTTCTCCCCCAAGCCCTTTCCAACTAGAAGTCTATGAGGCAGTAAATGATGCTTTTATTCTTCCATTGACTATTTACTTTAAAACCTAGTATCTCAAGTCTAGACTGTTACCTGTTAAAAATTGAAGGGGAAATTAAATAAAGATAAGAATCAAGAAACTTCATCAAAGCTGACTTCCAGAAAGAAATTTACCCCAGCTTTTGAAAATCTAAACAGAATTCAAAAATTTGTGTTGTGCCGTATACCTATGGTGTCAGGCCTCTGAGCCGAAGCTCAGCCATTATAACCCCCTGTGACCTGCACATACGCATCCAGGTGGCCTGCAGGAGCCAAGAAGTCTGGAGCAGCCAAAAGAAAACCCACAAAGAAGTGAAACAGCCAGTCCCTGCCTTACCTGATTAACCAAAATTACAACATTTTACTATTGTGACTTGTACCTGCCCTACCTTAGCTGATCAATCGACTTTGTGACATTCTTCTTCTGGACACTGAGACTTAACGATCTCCCCACCATGTACCCTGTAACCCCCTCCTCTGCTAACAATAGGTAACCACCTTTGGCTGTAATTTTCCGTTACCTACCCAACTCCTATGAAGCAACCCCTTCCCCATCTCCCCTCGCTGACTCTCCGTTCGGACTCAGCCCACTTGCACCCAAGTGAAGAAACATTCTTGTTGCTCACACAAAGCCTGTTTCAGTGGTCCCTTCACACGGACGCGCTTGACATATGGTATCTATCTAAAGGGCCACATTATTGTGTTCTCAATGTATTTTATATCATATGTGGTGTGAATTTGACAGGGAGGCTGGTATATTGTTTCATAGATTCTTCTGGAACTCAGGGTTTGTACTTTGCCACCTGAAAGGGCGGTTTCAGCTGCCGTTATGCATATGTGCTCATTTAGGTTAGTTAATGAGCTCCTGTTTCCTTAGAAGGGTTTATGCTCCTTGGGGGCATGAAGTATGCTCTCTGAGAAGTTATTTGCTCAGTTATTATTCCCATTATGATAATCACAGTGTTCCAGGGAACCATAGAATGAAGCAGAAGGATAGCAAACGGTTCAGCTCGGGCTCACATGGGCTCACAGCCCGGGAAGGAGTGATCCTCAGTGCAGAGCTTCGAGTGACGATGCCAACCTGGAACGGAAGTGAGAGAGACTGGTACATTACCAACGAAGGATTTGAGAATGAGGGACAAAGGAGACTGAGATCATCCTTTTCACAAGAGGAGGAAACTGAAAAATCAAACATCTCCTGTCTGTGTAAAAAGTTTGTGACATTTCTCCTCAGAGAGGTGTCATTGCTCTGAGCTGGGCGGCAGCTTGTGCCCTGGTCAACTTATGCCAGACTCCTAAGGGTTAAAGGTGATTATCTGAATAATCTTTTCTCCTCTTTATTCTGCACCTGCCAGCCTGGAACATTCCAGCACATTCCATTCAAATGCATATCCCATTCAAGGGTTAGGGGCTTTTTAAAACCAGGTTTCAAAGGTTAGAAAAGGGGAGCAAGGCTGTTTCCAGTGAAGAAGCTGAATGCTAAGTAAAGGAAGATTGGATGGGCATCAAAGTAGAGTCACTGATTTGACCTTGTCTATAAGTAATTAACAAATATTTATTGTTTGCCTCTTGTGTTTCAGGCATACTTCAAGCTGATGAACAAGAGAGATTAAATCCTACTGTCATAGACCTAATATTTGTTCTTGGTAGATGTGGGGAAAAAGTGAAAAAAAAGTATCATTTTAGGATCTTTTTAAAAAGAAATTGGTAGAATTGAGGGAAAATGTAATCCTATATCTTTGGAAACAAACTTTGGGGCAGATCCTAAAATGACACTTTTTAAAACTAATTCTATTTTTGTCAGATAATTTAAGGGACCACTCAATAAATTTCACAAGCTGCATTGGGATTCTGGAACCTCCTGGTTAACAGACATCACTCATTTATATAAGAAAACACACTTTATCCTTAAGGGATCTGGTGTACAAAAAAAGGCAATATTTATTTATACTAAATTTGTCTTTCTCATTTATATAAGAGTCAAATTTTAATATATTTTTTGTTTTGCTTCCACTCCTCCCGCGTCTGCCACAAGAGCTGAATGTGCTGTCGTCACAGCTGGGAAATCCTGGGAAAGAAGAGGGAATGACAGATTTCCGAGCGATTTGTCTGTCAGTCTCTGCTGGTGATGGCAGCTCTGCCTGGCTCTCCTAGCTGGCCCTTCCTGAGCTGTGGACTGCAGTGCCAATCAGAGTTAACCTCTTCCTAAAACTCTAGTGCACCTCACAATAATATTGGTTATCTCTTGGTGAGGGTTCTAATGATCCCGAACAAGGGCTAGAAGATGTAAAGGAAGATTGGATGGGCATCAAAGTAAATTCCACTGATTTGACCTTGTCCATAAGTAATTGACAAATATTTATTGATTGTCTCCTGCGTTTCAGGCATATCTCAAGCTGATAAACGACAGAAATTAAGTCCTGCTTTCATAGATCTAATATTTGTTCTTGGTAAAAGTGGGGAAAAAGTAAAAAAATAAATAAATAAAGATAGAGAAGGAGAGACTATCAAGCAGTGACTCAAGCAGGGTGGTAAGTCAAGCGGTGGATGGGGTAGCCAGCAATGACTTCCTAAGTGAACTTAGGACTGATGCTTAAACGATCATAAAGGGCAGGCTAAGCTCAGAGACAAGACTCTCACCTCACTTCACCTAGGCTGCTTACATCTGCTTTATACAGTGGAGTAAAATCTTAGAAACTACTGGATTAGATAATATTGAGAGACCCCCAAAGCTTGTAAAAGCCTAACATGGAGGCAGCCTTAGCTCTTTTTGGATGGTAGGGTGAAGATGCTAAAATTTTATTGACAAAACTAATTGTATCTGTACTGAACACTCACTATATCCTGGGTAGTATCTACTATTTCATTCAATTCTCACAACAGTCTAATAGGTTAATGCCCATTGGTTGGTGATCCATCCCCCATTATTTCTCCATCTACTAATTTTTGGGACATGGCATTTCTACAGCAGAAATGCATTTACATGGCCTCTACCTGTATGGCTGCATCTGTCTGTCTATCTATCTATCTATCTATCTATCTATCTATCTATCTATCCATCTATCTATCTATCTCTATCTAATCTATCCATCCATCCATGTATTCTCCCATCCATCCATCCACCCACTCATCCACTCATCTGTCTATCTATATCTATCTTCTGAAATAGAAGTTTAATAAAATGACATTTTCTTTTTTTGTGTAATATATTTGTATAATTTCAATTAGATCCTAGTCGATTTCTTTAAAACAAACAAACAAACAACAACAACAAAAAAAACCACTGGTAATTAGTAACTAAATTTATTTTACAACTTATTTTTGTAAATCAGTGACATAAATAATAGCAGTTATGGGTCTGCATTTTGCCTCAGACTGATCTGTGTTTGAATTCTGGCTCAGCTATTTACTAGCTATCTAAATTAGGAAACGTTAATTTACCTTTTACCATAATCTGAGTGTGTCCTCTAAAATTCACGTTGATATTGTTGGGCTGTGTCCCCACCCAAATCTCATCTTGAAATGTAGCTCCCATAATTCCCAAGTGTTGTGGGAGGCACCAAGTGGGAGGTAATTGAATCATACTGTCCTCATAGTAGTAAATAAGTCTCACGACAGCTGATGGTTTCATGAGGGGAAACCCCTTTCTCTCGGTTATCATTCTCTCTTGCCTGCCGCCATGTAAGACGTGCCTTTTGTCTTCTGCCATAATTGTGAGGCCTCCTCAGCCATGTGGAACTGTGAGTCCATTAAACCTCTTTTTCTTTATAAATTACCCAGTCTCAGGTATGTCTTTTATCAGCAGCATGAAAACATGTGTTGGAAAATAAACCTTCAATGATACAGTGTTGGAAAGTGGAGTCCAATTGGAGGAGTTTTGGTCATGAGGGCTTTGTCTCATGAATAGATGAAGGCTGCTATAAGAAGGGCTTGCTGGAGTAGACTTTGCTGCTTCTATTTCCTGCCATGTGATGGCACAGTGTTCCTCCTCTCCAGAAGACACAGCAACAAGGTGCCAACTTGGAACCAGGGACTGAACCTGCTGGTGCCTTGATCTCAGACTTCCAAGATTCCATGACTGTGAGAAAAAAATTGCAGTTCTTTATAAGTTATCTAGTCTCAGGTATTCTCTTATAGCAACACAAAATGGACTAAGACTTTTTTTTTTTTTTTTGAGACAGAGTCTTGCTCTGTCACCCAGGCTAGAGTGCAGTGGCGTGATCTCGGCTCACAGCAAGTTCCGCCTCCCGGGTTCACACCACTATCCTGCCTCAGCCTCCCAAGTAGCTGGGACTACAGGCGCCCACGACCACACCCGGCTCATTGTTTTTGTATTTTTAGTAGAGACGGGGTTTCACTGTGTTGACCAGGAAGGTCTCGATCTCCTGACCTCGTGATTGGCCTGCCTCGGCCTCCCAAAGTGCTGGGATTACAGGCATGAGCCACCATGCCCAGCCCTAAGACATTTTTTTAAGGCTCTGCTTTTATCATCATAACACAGATTAGTAAAAATAACTATCTCAAGGAGTTTTCATGGAGATCAAACAATAAAATGCATGTCAGGGATTTGGCACAGTGAATGGAATATAATAAGAGCTCAAAAAATATTAGTTGTCTTAGTCAGCTCAGGTTGCTGTAACAAAATTTTATAGACTGGGTGGCTCAACAACAGAAATTTATTCTCACAATTCTGGAGGCTGGAACTCCAAGGTAAGAGTGCTGGGATGGTCAGTGTCTGGTGAGGTCTCCCTTCCTGGCTTGCAGATGCTGCCTTCTCCTCACATGGGGCAGGTGGTGGGGAGCAAGCTCTTTGGCAGCCCTCATGTAAGGGCACTAATACCATTATGAGGGCTTCACCCTCACAACCTCATCTAATCCTGAATATTTTCCAAAGACCCTTTCTCCAAATGCCATTACACTGGGGGCTGGGGCTTTACCCTCACAACCTCATCTAATCCTGAATATTTTCCAAAGACCCTTTCTCCAAATGCCATTACACTGGGGGCTGGGGCTTTACCCTCACAACCTCATCTAATCCTGAATATTCCTCCAAAGACCCTAACTCTAAATACCATCACACTGGAGGCTGGGGCTTCATCATTTGAGTTTAGGGGGACATAATTCAGTCCCTAGCATTATTTAATGTTTATTTTTATGGTTCAAATTTGTTTCTCTTTTACAAATTCTTACATACTTTTAAGCATTATTTCCAGCTATTTTTCCTACTTCTCCACTTGGCATAATCAACTCTGTAAATAACAACAAACATATTTTATAAATTTTGTCATATTCACATGTGTGTTTAATTTAAAATGAAGTTTGATTTTATACTTGATGGTTAATATTACTATATTCTGATATAGTGAAGTAAAGGACTTCTAAAGCAAAATGTCTTAATTTGATAAAAGAGGGGCCATTGACAGGTAGGTCTATTTGGTCTACCTTTCATCCTTAATTGTAAGTAATACAATGAATCAGTGAGATAATACCACCATAAAAATGTCTGAATTATGGTTTGTTTTCAAATATTCTCCCCATGTTACCTAAGATTGCATGACGTTAGGTTCCTGAAAATTCATGAAGTGACATCATAGTCACTGGTGATCCAGACATTGGCAATAAGTTAAAAGGTGGTAAATGATTCTAGGGAGGAATGGAAATAATCCCTGAAATAATAATTTATGATTCCCTTTGATCAATCAGAAACTTTTGGACTATAAACTACATAGATGGACCACTTTTACATATATTTTGAGTTTGATGGTTCTGGTTTTTTAGTTTGCTTTATTGTGCACATGAAAACAAAAAATAAAGCCTAAAGGAAGTGAATAGCTGATGTATGGAGAAATCTCTCAAAATGTTAAATCTTTATATTTAACTTAAGTTAAATATAAAGCTATAAAATATAATTCATACTTAAGTGCAATTTACACTTTTAAGCTTAGAAAGTATGAGGCATTTTATTTATTTCAGTGTAAAGTGCTATATTTTCCTTTCTTTGCTTATTTCTAACAAACATTTGTATGTGAATTGTCCAGGTGTTACCTGGAATACTATTTTCATTAATACTCATGTTAAAAAAAAAAAGGAAACAAACTTTGATAAAATATACTGTGATAAGATTCTATGTGCTTTTTTTTTTTTTTTTTTTTAAGATGACCGCTAGTTGTGGGCTAACAGTTACATAATGACATGACTTAGTGGCCCCTGGATTAGTTTCATGTCAATGGGCTTTGGCGAGACTCATAAACTCCAAGGAAAGAGACACAAAGTACCATGCTTACTGTTGAAAATCATAAAGTTCTTGAGTAGACACTCAAAATAATGATATGCATTCCTTGATATAATAGCATTCATTTTCGCTCTACAATTGTCATATTGAATATTTAGGAATTGTTGGTGGCTCCACAAAAACTTTATTTTAAATGTTCAATTCTGGCTCATTTTCATAATAGTTTACATAGAGAATCAATATATGTTAAGGATAAAAATTCTTGTAAAGGTTATTTCAGAATTAATGCTTGATTGTAAGTCATTAGCAGACATTTCTAAAAATAGAAAGTGTAGCATATCTAGTAGTTTGGGTTGTTATACTTAGCTTGTGAGTGTAATACTCTCAGTTTTGTCTTCAGTTAGGTTGACCATTGTAATTGAGAGATGAAAGATAATTAGAAATAACAACTACTATTGTACAATGCTTTAGCACTGACAAATTTTTAAAGTGTCCTGCAGATTATAGTGTTTGATCTTCATAACGTCCTGTGAAATATTAACATTACAAAAATGATAAATGATTCAAACACATCAGTCATTTATCAGTGTTTCATATGTGTTATCCCACAACTAACTTACAGATCACTTACCATGATGCTCTGTACACATTAGGCCTCTTGCCCAAGCTTTATGGCTAGTCAGTGGCAGATACAGAACCTGAACTCTAGTCTGTCTGATTTCAAAACTGTGCCCTGAACCAAAGTATAAAACAGCGTATTTGACTGAGTTGAAAGAAGGCTTCAAAGCCTTAAGGCTAACTCTGGATGCTTGAAGAAGTGCAAAGTGCAAGAAATAATAGAATTAGTGTACGTTGCTTTAAAGAGGCAGGAAGATTGCTTGAGGACAGAAGTTTCAAACCAGCCTGGTCAACGTAACAAGATCCCATCTCTACAGTTTTTTTAAACTAGCCAGCTGTAGTGGTATGTACCTGTAGCGCTAGCTACTCGGGAGTCCAAAATCGGAAGACTGCTGGAGCCGAGAAATTCAAGGCTGCGGTGAGCTGTGAATGTATCACTGCACTCCCGCCTGTGTGATGAAGCAAGATTCGGTCTCAAAATAAATACATTTAAAAAATAAAAATAAAAATCAAGGTCATACCTCACCAGGACTAATAGGGTTAAAGGGAAAGCAAATTTCAGTGCAATATAAAATAGAATATTCTAATAACAAGTGTTTCTCAATATCAAATCACCACTATTTGTTTACGTGTTCTCCTCATCACTGGAATTGTGCAAACAGATGCTGGACAACAATCTCTTAGCAAAAAAGAGAAGCAATGTATGTATCTGGTGTGATTCAGACTGTGTTCCTAGGTGGCCTTTTGCAAATTAGATTCTATGCTTGTGTATACACGGAAAATGGACTTATCACTACTGGGCATGTTGCAATAAGCTCACCGCAGAAAGAAATTGACTATGGAGGGCAAGTATGACTTTTGCATTAAATATCCCTCAGATTCCAGCATAGATACGTGTGATTAAAAAGCTATTCAATAATTAAATTATTATGCTTTTATTTCTCCTTAGATATAAAATGTAAAAGATATTCATGAGAATTTAAGACTAAAAAATAACGTGTGCTTAAAAGCTTCTGGGAGTAATGAAACTACCTGCTGGAATCTACAGAGCACTTCACCATTACTGAAGATTACAGCTATGTACGGCACACTTTGCTGCCCAGCTGTGTTTCACGGCGGAGGAAAGATTTGCATGCTGGACGCTGTGGGGCACGCAGGGATTACGTAAGCAAAGGATAGATCCGGACGCTGTGGGGCACGCAGGGATCACGTAAGCAAAGGATGGCTAACACTTAAGGTTTCTCATCTCACATTATTCTAGAACTGAAGATGGTTTTACCGTTTTGTTGTTGTTTGAAGTGAAATGACAAATATCTTTGTGATTCTATATATTTCTAACATACACTTTTTATATTATTTTAAGAATATATCATGTTATTTTGGCAGTGAAATCAAGATGTTTTATGCCTGAGAATATAAATATCTCAACAAATTGTTAGTTTATCTATTTTCTTGTGGCGTTCTAATTTTTACTTCCAGGACTTTTAGTTTCGTTTCTTTTAAATTTTAATATTTAAATAGAATCAAACTCCAATTTACTTGTTTGAATTACTGATTTTATCTTATTATGCAAGTAACAAGTCCACAATGTAAATAGATAATTCAAAGAGTTCAGAGTGAAAAAGCAAGAGCAGAGTCCATTCGCCTAGCTCCTGTTCGTTACTCAGAGCCCTCCTGGCTCCTGTTTGTTGCACAGAGCCCTCCTGTTTAGTTTTCTCACGGGAGTCACATTTCTGTCACAGATACCATGTTCCCCCTTTACCTGCTGTATCAACCACAAGCTCTGTCGAGTGATTTCCTGGGACAACAGATGACAAGCTCAGCTGACTTTCTCTCATCTCACCTCACTCCTGCACTTCTTGTTTCTCTTCCCAATATTTGGTAGAATTGTACTCAATTCCTTTCATTTTATATCCTTATAATATTAACACACTTAAATTTCAACGTCTTTATTTTATACCTTGACTACCCACCATGTAAATTCAGGATCTCAGTGTTCTTCTACAGCCCTCAACTTCAGAAATTTTACTGTGTGCCAACTATAATTTAAAAAATTTTAAATTGTATAAGAACAGCGTTATATTGTCTTCTCTTCTTTGTGTATAGATTGATCTAAAAATTGAAAACCAGTCAATATAAAAATAGAATGTATTTCTTACCATTTTATATATATATACCAGTTGCTGCTTATAGATATATGTCAAAAGGAAAGGCTGACTGCTCAAAGGTGAATATACCAAGTGCCATGTTTAAATAGTTTCCCTTTTTAAAAAATTTAGCTAATTTCTAAAAATGATATTGCATTTTATTCTGTTTCATGGCGACCATGTGTCTTTCTGTACTCTTTTATTGTTGCTTTCCCCAAAGATTTTGATTAAATTTTTTCTTCCCTCTTCTGAAAAATGATGATATGCTTTTACTTTATCACTGACATCATCTTGTTGCTTCATCATGTAATTGGTTAAAGCAAATTTGCTGTCTTTGTGAAATTATCCTTCCTGAAGTCCTCTGACTTGGTTCATATTCAGACAACTTAGTGGGCCTTGCAATATTGTCTATGGGTTGCAGAGTTTGGAAGAAGGGAGGAGGATCTCCAGGTTCCTGAGGAATGATGCTACTTAAATTCCGGTAAGAGGAGAATAAATCTGAACAAGGACCAGATAAAGAGTCACAAGATAAGTTGGAGCAAAAGCAAATACATTTTTGCATATGGAAGCAAAGGAACGAACTTGCTCCAGAATTGAGAAAACGGTCAGTAGTACAAAATCTTTCTGAGAGAACAAGATAAATAAGGACTGAAATATGTCTCTGTTCTGCAGAGGCATTACTAAAAGCTTATTTGTTAAAGTGACGGGCCAAAGCCGATATGGTGTGGGTTGATGAGCGAGTGGGGCATAAGGAAACAGAGACAAGTGTTGAAAGCTCTGCAGACTAACTTGGCTGTGAAGAGAGAGGAAAGATGGTAGCTGGAAGGAAATAAATGGTAGAGTGGGAGATGTTTTTGTTTGCCTGGGATTTGTTTCTGTTTTTGTCTTTTTTTTTTGTAATGAAAGTGGGCTGAGTATGATTAAGAGCACAAGGCAAATACCTAGTTAGAAGGATAGATTGAGTGCAAAAGAGAGAGAAGTAGTCTCTAGACTCTACCAGGGGCTGGCATGCTTTTCTGTGAAAGGCAGGTAGAAAGTGTCTCAGGCTTTGCAAGCTCAACAGTATCCGTTACCACTAATCAATTCTGTCCTGTAGCCACATGCAACATGTAAATGAATAAGCATGGCTATTCTCCAATACAACTTTATTTATAGATACTGACATTTAAACTGTATGTAATTTTCTTGTCATGACATATTACTTTTTAAATTTTTTTCCAATCATTTAAAAATGATAAATGATAAAAACCATTCTTAGCTCTGGGCCATACATAAACAGGCAAGGACCAAATTTGGCCTATGCTCTGGTCATGTAAATTGTGAAATTCCTAAGTATGTAGATGGTACTGGGATTTTTCTTTCTTTCTTTTTCTTTCTTTCTTTTTCTTTCTTTTTGTGACAGAGTCTGTCTCTGTCTCCCAGGCTGGAGTGCAGTGGCACAATCTCGGCTCACTGCAACCTCCACCTCCTGGATTCAAGCGATTCTCCTGCCCCAACCTCCCTAGTAGCTGAGATTACAGGCGTGCACCACCACGCCTGGCTAATTTTTTGTATCTTTAGTAGAGACAGGGTTTCATCATTTTGGCCAGGCTGGTCTTGAACTCCTGACCTCATGATCTGCCCGCCTTGGCCTCCCAAAGTGCTGAGATTGCAGGTGTGAGCCACCCTGCCCGGCTCAGGATTTTCAAAGACAAGGTAGAAGGGATTAGCCTTACATTTAGGAGAAAGGTTCAAATTCTGACATTACGATTGTCAGCTGTGTGACCTTGGGAGACTCAGGGAGTTGTTGTGGGCCCAGGCTTCACATGTGGATCAGCACCCACCTCCTGGCACGGTGGTGGAGAGGAACCGAGATAGCAAGCATGATATGCTTCCTTCAAGGCCTAGAGCGTCAGTCAGCATTATATGGTAGGTTAGTCTTCCACACAAATACAAGGACAAATACGTGTGAACTTCGGGATATTTGATAAATTATAAACTTTCAAAGTAAAAACGAAAGCAATCCTATGACTGATGATTAGCTGTTGTGTGAAAGGAGAGGAGAGGGAGTTTTGTTAAAATCCATTATAAATAAATTTTAAGCAATGAACATGAGTGTTATATGAGAAAAAATATAACTACGTATATAGGTAATTACATATTCATCGGGGAGATAATGTATGAACTGAGAATTATTGCGATTGCCTGGCTAATCCTGTAGAGCAGGGATCAGCAAAGAAGGCCTGGGACTATTATTTGCCCACAAGCTGAGAAAGTTTGTTCTGTTGCAACAGAGAATGTATGAGAGAATGCAACAGAGAAAGCTTAAAATTTTCACTATCTGGCTTTTTATAGAAAAGGCATGCTAGGCCGGGCGCAGTGGCTCGCACCTGTAATCCCAGCACTTTGGGAGGCTGAGGCGGGCAGATCACGAGGTCAAGAGATCCAGACCATCCTGGCCAACAAGGTGAAACCCCGCCTCTCCTAAAAATGCAAAAATTAGCTGGGCGTGGTGGCAGGCGCCTGTAGTCCCAGCTACTCAGGAGACTGAGGCAGGAGAATCGCCTGAACCTGGGAGATGGAGGTTGCAGTGAGTGGACATCATGCCACTGCACTCCAGCCTGGGTGACAGAGCAAGACTCCATCTCATAAAATAAAGTAAAATAAAATAAAATAAAAATAAAAATAAAGCATGCTAATCCCTGTTCTGAAGCTTTGTTCAGGCTCCAGAGTCTAACCTAATCTCACTCTAAGTCAATTACTCTGTGTGGTTGGTAGAAGAGCTTCTCAGTTTACTATAAAAGGAGTAAAACATATTTGTTTGCTAATTTCACAATATTTTCAAATGAAATCATAATAGAAATGCAGACAAATTTTAAGAAATTTTATTCAACTTTTAATGTCTTTTTCTGTTCTACTCAATTTTTGTGATTAAATATTTTTAATGAATTCCTTATATAAACTATCAATATGTAACCACAAAAAATAGATTTCTAAAAGTGAACCTCAATTATGTAATGAATGATGGTGATATACATTTAGTGTCAATAATTTATATAAATTCATTCAGCTCTTGTCCTTTTTTTGCAACGTTTTTCTTCCTTTTGCTTTCTCATGTAATAGCCATGGGAAATAACAAGACACCAGACTATTACATAGTGTCTTGATAGTTCTTAAAAGTGATTTGTTTTAAAACAAATCCAATGACATTGAATAAATAGGTTGTGAGGTTTTATGTACACAATTTTTTTCTTCTCTTACATAAAGTTATATGTATCATTGAAAAAACAAACTACCAATATAAAATAGGTTGGTGAGTACGAAGTTATATCTAGGAGGCTGATTTTACAACTTTAATTATTTGTTTAGTATTTTCTTCACTCTATTCTTGTCATCCTCTTTGGATCTTTTATTTTTCCCTTGAAAAATCTGTTGAATATATGAAACCTGTTCTTAGATTCTTTTATAAAAATGAAATTTTGAAGGTATCAGTAGTAGGTCTGTGAATATCTTCTAAATGAAAAATGGTTTACTTTTACTTTTTGGTGTTTAATCCAAGAACATTAGAACATGGCCATCATGTATAATCACCCAACTTAGGCTGTGTATTTCTCGAGTGTATTTCTCAAGTTCAAAATAAGATTTTTTTTTTTTGAGACGGAGTCTTGCTCTGTTGCCCAGACTGAAGTTCAGTGGCGCGATCTCTGCTCACTGCAAGCTCCGCCTCTGGAGTTAAAGCGATTCTCCTGCCTCAGCCTCACAGGTAGCGGGGATTACAGGCGCCGCCACCACACCCTACTAATTTTTGTGTTTTTTAGTAGAGACAGAGTTTCATCATGTTGGCCAGGCTGGTCTCAAACTGCTGGCCTCAAGTGATCCACTCACCTCGGTCTCCCAAAGTGCTCGGATTACAGGCATGAGCTACCACACTCGGTCACAGTAAGATGATCCTTTGATGAGAGAATTGGTCCTGTGTTCTCTTCTGCACTTTTTTGTTTGGTTCGGTTTTCAGCCAACGTCCCCCGCCCCCCGTCCACCCCTGCTTTCATGTTGCAGATCTAAAAACACATAATTGCCTTTATTCTCATTATTTCTGTTACTATCAAGGAATACCAGACCAAGTACTGAGCACATTCTCTCTTACGCTTATTTTGTGTGTGTGCCCGCAGGTGTGTGTGCTTGCAGCTGTGTGTGCCTGCAGGTGTGTGCACTTGCAGGTGTGTGTGCTTGCAGCTGTGTGCTCTTGCAGCTGTGTGTGCTTGCAGGCGTGTGTGCTTGTGCTGTGTGTGCCTGCAGGTGTGTGTGTGCAGCTGTGTGTGCTTGCAGGCGTGTGTGTTTGTGCAGCTGTGTGTGCCTGCAGCTGTGTGTGCCTGCAGGTGTGTGCACTTGCAGGTGTGTGTGCTTGCAGCTGTGTGCTCTTGCAGCTGTGTGTGCTTGCAGGTGTGTGTGCTTCCAGGCGTGTGTGCTTGTGCTGTGTGTGCTTGCAGGTGTGTGTGTGCAGCTGTGTGCGTTTGCAGGTGTGTGCTTGCAGCTGTGTGCTCTTGCAGGCGTGTGTGCTTGTGCTGTGTGTGCTTGCAGGTGTGTGTGTGCAGCTGTGTGTGCTTGCAGACGTTTGTGTTTGTGCAGCTGTGTGTGCCTGCAGGTGTGTGTGCTTGCAGGTGTGTGTGCCTGCAGGTGTGTGTGCCTGCAGGTGTGTGTGCTTGCAGGTGTGTGTGACTGCAGGTGTGTGTGCATGCAGGTGTGTGTGCCTGCAACTGTGTGCGCTTGCAGGTGTGTGTGCCTGCAGGTGTGTGTGCTTGCAGGTGTGTGTGCTTGCACTGTGTGTGCCTGCAGGTGTGTGTGCTTGCAGGTGTGTGTGCTTGCACTGTGTGTGCCTGCAGGTGTGTGTGCCTGCAGCTGTGTGTGCCTGCAGGTGTGTGTGCTTGCAGCTGTGTGTGCTTGTGCTGTGTGTGCCTGCAGGTGTGTGTGCTTGCAACTGTGTGCGCTTGCAGGTGTGTGTGCCTGCAGGTGTGTGTGCCTGCAGGTGTGTGTGCCTGTAGCTGTGTGTGCCTGCAGCTGTGTGTGCTTGCAGCTGTGTGTGCCTGTAGCTGTGTGTGCCTGCAGGTGTGTGTGCATGCAGGTGTGTGTGCCTGTAGCTGTGTGTGCCTGCAGGTGTGTGTGCATGCAGGTGTGTGTGCTTGCAGCTGTGTGTGCTTGCGCTGTGTGTGCTTGCATGTGCATGTGTTTGCAGGTGCGTGTGCTTGCAAGTGTGTGTGCTTACAACTGTGTGGCCTGCAGGTCTGTGACTTTTGCGTGTTGTCTACATTTGGAGAGGGGGAAAAGGTATTTTTCTACTGTGATCTCCTTTCAATTTATTTTTCTGTTCTGAGAGAACAAAGGTACTATTATTAAATTCTTCAAGTACTAAAAATACTACTCTCTCGTCCAGATTAAGTAAAGACAGTTAGTTTGGGGGATGGGAGAATTAGCTACACCAAGCTGCGGACCGCTAAGTGCTCTGCGTCTTCCTTCTCCCCTCCTTCCTTTTAGGATTATAGCCCCCTGAATTGTTGTGGGGCTCTTGGCCACCCAGCTAGAGACCGCATCTGGAGCTGTGCGTGTAAACATTGCTGACAGACACGCAACCGAAAGCGATGTGCGTAAATTCCAGATTACATATATGAAAATCAGCGGTTTGCCCTGCACACAGACATTCTCCCTGTCCAGGATAAAGAATGTGGGATTGTGGTGGTGATCTGACTTCCAGTGTGCAGGTGCAAACAAGGTACTCAATAACAGCGCAGGAACCAATACTGCAGAAATCACATCGATCCAGTGGAAGCACTATTGAGAAGGTGCGCCTCACTGCCCTCCACTGCCTGCCCGCACGTGGACTGCTGTATGAAACAAAAAAACTTCTATCTTGTTTGAGTGATGTTATTTTTGTCTCTTTATTGCACAGTTAACCTTTACCCTAATGCTCACCATTCTAACCACACCAGCTGTCCCATAACCTTTTTCTTTTTTCTGAGTTCCCTTAAGGTGCTTCTGACCTTTCTGACAAACAGCAGCAGCATTGCTAGGTTTGTTGGAATGATTTACCTCCAGCCAATACTAACTTAAGATCTATGCTACCATGAGAACAAGATTAAATCTTAAATGCAAAAATCATTTTTAAAAAATTGTCCACCGTATATATGATATATGTATGTTTGTATGTATATACACACATCAGATATTTGTATATACTACATATCATTTTATTCTAGCTTTCCCAAAATATATATACAGTGTGAACATGTGTCTCTTATTCATTTATTCTTCTTTTTTTTTTTGAGATGGAGTCTTGCTCTGTTGGCCAGGCTGGAGTGCAGCGGCACGATCTTGGTTCACTGCAACCTCCACCTCCCGGGCTCAAGCGATTCTCCTGCCTCAGCCTCCCAAGTAGCTGGGATTACAGGTATGTACCACCACACCTGGCTAATTTTTGTATTTTTAGTAGATACAGGGTTTCACCATGTTGGCCAGGCTGGTCTTGAACTCCTGACCTCAGGTGATCCACCTGCCTCGGCCTCCCAAAGTGCTAAGATTATAAGCATGAGCCACCACAACCAGCCTCTTATTCTTTAAAATCAAGGAATTGCCAAAACTGGAAATTAATAATAGGATATCTAGATTTTAGGAAATTTTAGTGTTTATTGCTATTATTTTGTATTTCTCTGTGAGCTTCACTATTTAGTAAATAAAATTGTCTTAAATATTAATGAAAATATCAAGTATGGTTTAACTTGTTTTCTCAGTCCTGATATCATCCCTCTCCCTGACATTTATCAGGATATAAATATCACAGAAAATGATAAGATATGCTAGTAGATTAATAAAGTAATCATACTTTATACCATGAAGATATCACTAAGGCGTTTATTAATATATTTCTTATTTCTTAATTTAAGAATTTAAATATAAATGAAAAAAACCTGGTAAATGCCACCTTCAACAGTGTTGCGTGAAAATGGTAATCAGTCTGACACTCCTCACAGTGAACTTCAAAATGCCTTTAGAAGCTCTGGTAGTCCCTGCTATTGGCAGAAGTGGGGAGCCCTATGTGTTCTCATGCATTTAAATATGTAGTGTTCCTATTTGTTTTAGCACTTTGAACTTTGCCTATAAATGACACAATTTTGTGATTCTCTTCCAAAGTTTTGGAGTTGAGAAGCCACAGCATCAATTCCAGATCAGCCAGCTCTCAGTTTTAGGTCATGAGATTTTTTAGAGCAGAAACATGATCTGATTAATCTTTGTATCCTCTATGGCTGGCACAGTCCATGTTATAGAGCCGACACGTCTTCACTCAGGAAACAGTTAGTGAATGCCCTCTTTGTATCAGGAATTATCCTAGGAACTGGTGGGAGAATCATGAACAGACAGACAAAGAGGGAACACACATTCTTCTAGCAGTGGAAAAAGAGGAAACAAGAAAATGAACAAACAAATATACACAATGCACAATAGCAATAAGAAAAATTAGGTCAAGCAGATAAAAAGTGTTTTGAGTACAGGGCAAGGGTGACCACAACTGGCCTGTCTGAAGAGGTCACATTTGAACCTAAAGAAAACAGACAGTCAAGGAAGAACATTTAGTGGATTGAAGAGGGATGCAAATTGTGTCCTCATCCTCCCCTTGAAAGGTGTTTTCAGAGTCCTCCCCTGAACCTTGCTGTGATGCACAGTCTGTAGAAGAAATCATGCTCTGTGAGTTCCAAGGTTGGAACCTTGGATATCTGTAGTTTCCACCGCTATGCTCCTGGAACATTCCCTCTTGTAACGCAGCCACCATGTTATAAGAAGTTCAAGCCACATGAACAGGCCATGTGGAGGAGGACCTACCTCCAGTTGAGCATCCAGATACCAGCTGGTACCAGCTGCCTGCAGGTGAATGAGCCGTCTGTTGTGTTTCTGCTTAGTTGAGCCTCCACCAGGTGACTTCATCCCTGACACCACATGTGAAAGAAGAACCACCCAGCTGAGCCCAGTCCACCCAGAGGATAGTGAAAGATAATACACGTCTTTATTGTTTTAAGCTACCAAGTTTCAGCATGATTTATTACACAGACACATGTATCTAAATCAAGTGTTTTAAGACAACATATAGCACATGCAGAGGAATCAAGGTGAGATTGTATTGGGCACTTTCTAGAACAGCAAGGAGAGCATTACGATTAAAGTGAAGTTACTAAGTGGGAGAATTTTAGCACAGGGAGCCAGAAGCAAGGTCATGTATGATCTTTTATTCCAGGAGTCACCAATTTGGCCCACAATCAGCCTGCATTGGGTTTGTAAACAAAGATTTTATTAGCACAAACCACACCCATTTACTTAAGCATCGTCTGTGGTTGCTTCCATCCTCCAATGGAAAATGTGAGAAGTTACAACAGAAATCACATGGCCCATAAGACCTACGCTATTTATTACTTGGCCACATTCAGAAAAAGTTTGCCGAACCCGACCACTGGAACCCCTTGTAGTGCTCGAGGAGAGAACTGGCATGATATGGCTTAGGTTTTACAAAGAGCTTCCTGGCTGCTGTGTAGAGAATGAACTGAAATGGAAAGACAGAAACAGGGAGAGTATTAAGGCTGGAGTCATAAGATGACTAAGTACAATTGGTAGAGGTTGTGAAAATTGGTCAATGCAGGACATAGTTTGAAGGCTGTATTGCTGGGTTTTAAGTTGATTAGATGTGACCAAGTTCAAGAATGACCCCAGGTTATTTTGGCTTTAACAACCAATCAGTTCAGCCAGTAAAAAGTAGTTGAGTAAATTATTTTTGATATAGCAATTGTCAAAAAGGGATATGTTTTTGGTATACCACGCAGCTATATTTTACTTGTTTTCAAATGAGATTAATTTGTCAATAGTGAGTGTATAAACCAGTATTTCCATGGAAATTCTGGACAGACAACATTACTTTTACTATTAGAGAAACACGTTTTGTTGTTGAGTTTTCATTTGCTAGGACTGAGCATTCATCTGTGGGACCATTCCACGAAAGCAGTGCACTGGGGCATCGGGAGAGACAGCCTGTAGGGTTACTGCTATGTCAGCATTCCACCTCTGGAGGAAGTCACTCTAGGTCTGAGGGTCTTGTATGCTACCAGGTAACCACTAATGGTGTGGTTCTTTGTCTTTCTTGGGAGTGAGTTATCCATTCTTAACCATTTTGGACATGGTTGCTTAACCACACTAACAAATCATAACATGAACACTTTTCAAAACAAAGCATACATGCAGCCAGCAAGCCTATGAAAAAAAGCTCAACATCAGTGATCATTAGAGAAATGCAAATCAAAACTTCAATGAGATAACATCTCACACCAGTCAGAATGGCTTTTATTAAAAAGTTAAATGAAAACAGATACTGACAAGGTTGCAGAGAAAAGGGAACGCTTATACACTGTTGCTGGGAGTGTAAATTAGTTCAATCATTGTGGAAAGCAGTGCAGTGATTGCTCAAAAAGCCAAAAACAGAACTACCATATGACCTAGCAATCCCATTACTGGGTCCATACCCAAAGGAATGTAAATCACTCTACCATGAAGACACATGCATGCTTATGTTCATTGCAGCACTACTCACAATAGCAAAGAGAGGGAATCAAGCCAAATGCCCATCAATGACATAATGGATAAAGAAAATGTGGTATATACATGCCATGGAATACTATGCAGCCATAAAAAAGAATGAGATCATGTCCTTTCCAGGAACATGGATGGAGCTGAGGCTATTATCCCTAGTAAACTAATGCAGGAAGAGAAAACCAAATGTTGCATGTTCTCACTTATAAGTGGGAGCTAAATGATGAGAACACATGGACACAGAGAGGAGATCAACAGATACTGGGCCTGCCTGAGGGTGGAGGGTGGGAGTAGGGAGAGAATCAGAAAAACATTGCTGTTGGGTAGTAGGCTTAGTACCTGGGTGATAAAATAAGTACCTGGCTACAAGAAACCCCTGAGACACAAGTTTGCCTACATAACAAATATGCACATGTACCCTGGAACCTGAAGTTAAAAATAACTGAAAATTAAAAAACAAATTGTCACATTTGTACACAAATGGTCTACTCGATTCAGAGGGGTTCAATAGAGGGAGATGTTCTAAAAATAACTGCACATGGAGGCTCGACAAGGGGAGATGCTCCCTGGGAAACACGAGGTGACCTGTATCGGATTCACAGAAGAGCAGGCCCGCCGCGGGCTGTGGGTACCTCTCCACCACCCACGCGGTCCAGGCGCGAGGAAATCGAACGTGGAAAAAGACAACTCGTTTAACGAGCGACCTCTCACTACTGAGAAAAACCTTGCTGAGGAAAACAGGCCTGTGGCTGTCACTTCCAAATCCAGTAACTTTTAGTTTCAACACCAAAGTATGTGACCTGGCACCTCTCAGGAAATGGGAACCTTCTGAGAACCTGGAAACTTTCCCTTGATTAGAAGCAACGTTGGGCTTCGTGGAAGCAAATTGCTCCTGTTCACAGTGAACCCTCCAAAGAACCTGGCAGACAGCTTCCTGGTCCTCCTCTGAAGAATCTGGTCACACATTTGCTTCAGCTGAATCCCACGAAAGCTACAGGACACTGTTGAAAAGTGTGCACTCAGCACAGGGCTCCTCAGCCAAGTTCTCATTTCTCTCAACAGGGTTTGTGTGATGATTTTTCCCTAAGGGCAGAGAAGGCGGACAAGAATCGGACGGACAGAAACAAAGTGTTCGGGGAACGTGGCATAATAAGAACTGCTTCAGGAGGAGGAGCACGGGGCTTCCAGGCAGAGCCCGGGGCCTATGGCTGTCATTAAATGCGTTTCTCTTACTTTTGAAATTTTATCACCAAAATTGCAGGATTAGCGCAGTTCAGCATAGTTTTTTGAACTAAATGAAAAGATGAGCTTATTGGTGTGTAACTGTAGCACAGCTGGGAAAATTAAAAAGAACTCAAAGAACTGCTGTTCTCTCCCTCTGATGGCAGGACCTCCACCGTAAACCCTAAGACCGCACAGTGGGAGCAGGAGGCTCCCGCCTCTGGAGTGCTGAAGATAAGAGTCGCCCCAAATCACAGCCTGAAATGAAAATTGATATCAGATGCAATGATTGAGTACTGACAATTTTTCAAGCTTAGGAATGGCTTTTCTTTGCAGCTGCAAGGTTGACTTTTGTATTTATGAGCTCTTGGTGAGTACTGCGACAGGTTTATTATTTGTTGGCTTTTTCCAGCATTGCACAGTAAAAATTGTTTTCAAAGCGTATTCAAAAGCAAAGCTGGCTCTCACTGTAGCAAACCAAACCCATCCACGGATATATTTCACTCCCTTGATTGATAACTGGCTCCATGGTTGGGCATTTCAGGAAAAGACCAGAAAGAGAACAAGTCTCCGAGGTCATTAATCCTTGTTCTCCCTCAGGCTCCCTTGGGCAGCTGCTTGTGTCATTATCCACAGTTCTTAGCGCCGACCTCAACAAGTCCTTGCTGGCCCCAAACAGTGGATTGTCACCAGGTCTTTGCATTTGCCGCACTACTCTTGTTCTGATCACTGCCTCCGCACAGGCACTGACTGGGCTGCGTCCTGGGGACAGTCCTCAAAGCCCCAAGTTTGGTTGAACCCTCAGATCACAGCTTTTCAAAAGGAGGCTTCCTGGCAGCTTCCCACACTCAAACGAGGAGTGGAAAGTTGTGAGAACCCTTTGCTGCTGGAAGCGGCACAAGACACAAGAGAGTGTCAAGCTTGAAACGGGCGTTCACCTGTGCATCCTGCAAATCCATTTCCATGGCCATTTGATGTAATTGTTCTTGATGTTCCACCTATCGTGCCGTGAGTTAGCACAGAGGAGAGCCATAACCGTTCCTCTAGCTGCAGCATCGAATAACCTGCTCTGCTGTCAGGGGGAGAGGCTGTTATTTTTTATTGCTGTAAAAAAGCTCGGTATGGTGGATGAAATGTCAGGAATCATTAAACCAAACCAGCCCCCGAAGAAAGAGTAGTCAGTGATTATGAAACCGGGATCTCTAATTAACCAGAACATGAAACTTGGGGAATTCGGGCTGCGTGTGTGATTGGAGGGTGTGTGCAAGTCTCCTCAGAGCCCTCTCCTGGTTTGCCTCATTTCAAAGAGATTCCTCAGGCTCCAGATGGATTCAAAACCCCTAATAGGTCTCAGATCCTGCTGAGGATTCAGCATAAAGTGTTCTCGTCACTTTCCAAAAACCTGCGGGTGTTGCCGTGGTGCTGGAAGTGTGAACTTTTGCAGAACATTTAAATTAAACACAAATATCCTTTCCATCTGTCCTCTGTGGACTACGCTCTTCTAGGCAAAAGTGCTTTTTCCCCAAAATTCTTACTTTTTCCATTGGAGAGTAAGAAATCTAGGCCCTTCAAATTTCTTCTCTCTCTGTTGAGTGCTATTATACTTTGTCTATAGCATTAAAGGATTTTTTTGTTGTTGTTGCTTGGAGAAACAGTTCAATATGACATTATTAAATGATATGGAGTGGAAAGTGTATACCGAATTTTAAATGTGCTTCTGTCAATGGAGGTAAATAACGATGGCTCGGGGGGTCCTTCGGCATCCTCGCTGACTGCTCAGGAGGCTTTGGGTCTGGGAATTCAAACGAGGGAACGTGTGAGGCACCATCTCAGCAGCTGTGGGGAGAGCCGAGGTTCAGCCTGACATGGCCCTCCACTACCCTAGCGTTCTCAACAATTTTGCAAATAAAACCTACCGTTCGATTTGCTTTTGCTTACCTATAAATGTGTGTGTGTGTTTGTGTGTGTGTATTTCCCCCAAAATATATGTGAAAAATATATTTGCAAAAATTCCATGGTAGGCTATCATATGGAAACATGGATTCTAAAGAATCTTTGATACTCTCTGATTTTTGTAAAATCAATTTTATTGAGTTAAATTTATATACAATTTACCCATTTTATGTGTACCTTTGATGGGTTTTGACAAAGATATATACTCCAGTAACCATAAGCACAATGAAGTCACAGCAATTTTCCAGCTCCCATCAAATCCTCTAGTGCTCCTCTGAAGTCAACCCCTTCTCTAGCCTCAGCCCCTGGCCACCACTGATCTACTTTCTGTCCCTAAAGACTTGCCTTTCCTGCAGTGTCACACAGCTGGACCCACTTCTGCAGAGTGTTTTGTTTCTGGCGTCTATCACCATCTTGCTTCCAGGTTCATCCGAGCCGTTTCGCTGTCAGCCGTTCTTTCTCATTGCTGAGTGTCTTTCTTATGCAGGTGACCCACAGTGCATTTGTCCATTCCGCAGTGGATGGGCACTGGACTGTGTCTTGACTCTGGCCATTACAAATACAGTTGCTACTAACATTTGTACACAGGGCTCCTAGAAGCAGAGGAGAGGAAGGCACACGAACACAGACCGGGGGAGGGCAAGGAGGGAAGGCTGCCACTTGCACATCAAGGAGACAGATCCCGGAAGAAACTAGCCCTGCCAACACCTTGATCTTGGACTTCCAGCTTCCAGGACTGTGAGGAAATACATGTCTGTGGTTTAAGCCACCCAGTCTATGGTGCTTTGCTGTGGCAGCCATGGCAAACTAATGCATTCACTCACTCCTTTGCCTCATCAAACAATCGTTACAACAGCTCTCCTCTGCTGGGCACCTCTCAACGCTCTGGGCAGATGTCATCCTGCTCTACAGAGCCAACCTTCCAGGGGTCGGCAACACGTCATAAAAGGAAACAAGCAAACAAGACAAAACATGATGAGACAATCATGTAAGGTTAGACGCTACGATGGAAAGAAAACAGGAGACTGTGCTAAGCAGGGATGGGGCCACTTGGGACTGAGAGGGCAGGAAGGCAGCAAGAAGATGTTTTAACCCCAGAGCAGAGGGACAGGAGAGAGGCCTCGAGGTGACCCCGGAAAGAGGATGCAGGGAGCCAGAGCTGCAGTGATAAGGACCAGGGAAGGTGCTGAGCCACTGAGTGTTAGGTCAGTGTCAAGCACCATGTGCCGGACACTGTCATTGTCATCAGAAGGCTGCGGGATATCTACCTCCCCCTTCACAGAAGGGGGGACTGAGGCTAACTGGGGGCGTGTCCTTCCCACATACTCCCAAATCCACAGACCTGAACTCACACAGGAATGTATGTCTTGGGGGTAAGCAAAGGCTTTTCAGCAGGTGCAAGGCTTCGTATAAGAGATACCACTTTCAGATCCGAGCTTCATTTTAGTTTTTCCCAGAACTAATCTCCCTGAGGACGCTCCTGGCATGAAAGAACTGGCTTCTCCTTTCCCGCCTCCCCGTTCCCAGTTGGAAAGCACGTCTTCCCATGTGTGAATCTTTCTGCGAGCCTGACCCAAGCTATAAAACCCTGGAGTAGCCCTAAAGGAAGGACTAGGGGTAGAGCTGTTGAGAGAGTTCCTGGCTCCGATGACTGCGTGAAAATGCTTTCGTGGACCAGGTAGTGTCTGCTGCTTTGCTCTGGAGGAGAAGCTGCTGGATGATTACCTATGACTGTTGTTAATGTAAATGATTATGGAATTTTCAGCATATACTTCAAAAGGATATAAAACAGTTGAGTGACGTTGCTATAACCAAACTGCTTCAATTTCCATCTACTTGTTTATGGGAACAAGGTTTTAGAAATTACATCTATAAAAGTGAAAACAGGAATTAAACGGATGTTGAATCCAACCTCATGGTAGCAGTAACATCCGTGGAAATATGAAGCACTGGAAAAAATCAGCTCCATTCATCTCATGAAGAGATGCATTTCTAAGAACAACTGACTTCAGGTTTATCAATCACTTAAAATTTTAAAAATATTCATGTGTTTTTAAAATTGAGTTCTAAGAACTATAACAATAATACAGTTCTGAAGAAATTGTTAAATACTTATGTGACTTATGGCCACATGAAATAAATATAACAAATTTCAATGTATATCTAGAATGTTGCTTGAAGAATATGATTGGGTTATTGATAAAAGACTTTTAAGCACAAGTATATTACATAAATTAATATTCTGTGAGGATGAAAATGGATTTAAGGGGAAAAAAGCAATGTACAATTTCTGGCTATTAAAAACGCTTATGTGTAAAAGCTTAATTTTATACAGTACGTAAATATCACTGGATATACTTAAGCTAATAATGTAACCAATTATTTACATTTTTCAGTATTAAAATAGGCTGGAAGTTAAATCCTTTACAACTGTCTGAATTTAGGGTAATTTTTTAAAATATCAACTCATCTTCACTGTTACCAGGTCAATGCTTGGGTTCCAATCTCAGTGTACTCTCAGCCTATGTTGAATTCTTCTTAGGACTCATAATCTTGTTTATATCAGATATAGCTACCCTGAGTCTACTGAGTTCAGAGTCGCTCTTCGATCATCTATTCCTCTCACAGCCTTAACCTTTCCACTCCAGTACACATTCTTCTTGATGGCTTACATTATAAATTGCAGCGTGACTAGGGCTGCATGTTTGCATGAGGCGTGGAGCAAAGTATCATTCTGTGGTCAGTAACTCTGCTTCCAGATTCTAGATTAGGGTCCAGATGCTACATCTTCAGAGCTGGCTTTGGGACAGTTTTAGTTTTTAACTTTTAGGTGCCTCATTTTTTACATTTTGAAATGGGTATAATCATAGCAGCTGCTTCATTGGGTTGTTGTGAGGACTGAGTAAGTTAATACACGTAAAGGGTATAGAGGTGTGATTAGTCCATGAGGTGATATTGTTATTAATTTTTACATGGAGCTTGTAGAGTTGCTCATTACTTTATAGACACCTCTGTAACTCAGTATCTGTGCAGGCTGTAAGACTGACTAAAACTTAGTGAATGCATGTTATCACATTTTTTAGAATTGCTAATTGGGCCTTAGATATATTTCCATGAAAAATGCCTTTAATTCCATACAATGTAAGCATTTCCTGTAGTGTATCAATTTCATTTCAGTACAAAGTTTATCTACCTTATTTTTCAAACTATTGTTTTGTAACCAAAGACATATTGTCTATAAGAAATGTGAAGCCTTTTTATGATTGTGAGAGAATGACTTAGGGTTTGTGTATTTACTTTGGAATTAAAAACGTTATCAGATTACTCAGTGGTCAGCATTGCCTTTTCTTTTGAATAGCTGTTTCTAATCTTGTGGTAAAAAAGAACGGATTAATTTCCTCCCTCGGTGCATACAGGGAGTGAACAGAGCAATCAGTAGTCAGAAGCTCAGATTTAAATCTTCTGTTGGGTGTGAATGGCAGCCTTGTGCCCATCTCTAACCTCCTTTACTTTCTCTGTGGCCGTCATACTGTGTCCCTTGCTCTTGGCGAGTTTCCCTGCCCTGGTTTTCTTTCTTTTTTTTCCCCAACGTTACAGGCTAACCTGAGGGGTTAAAGATCGAGCCCGCATGTTGTATGGGCAGACACACCATGTCACCTGATCCAAATTATTGGTCAGCAGGTCTCGTCATTCATGTGACTTTACAAGGCACAGATATAATGTCTGGAAATTCCAGTGTTTTCAGCATTGACCACTCACTGTCTGCAGAGCAAAGTCATGTAAAAATCTGCTTTGTTGTTGAAATATTGAAAAGGAGAGTAGTGTGTAGCAATGATGACATTGTACTGGAATGATTTCTATTACTATGCAATATTCCTTTTACTTAGAACACTAGCATATGCTTCATTTGACCATCTCGTTTGAACTGGGAAGGGAAGCAGGACAGATATTAATGTTATAAAATCAGGAAATTATTTGCTTAGGATCTTTATAGCTGGTTTGTGGTGGACACGGCCTTGAAAGCAAAGTGCTCCTCAGTTTAGACGGCATTCTACTTATGCGGGGGCCATCAGCATCACCAATCCAATGTGGGCGTGCGAGGGCTTGTTAGAGCCCGTTCCTCGTTCACTCAGAAAGTGCTGCTGAGACCCGTGTCCAGGTGCTATAGCTAACACATGCTGACGGTCTGGGTGCTTTTTTTTTTTTTTTTTTTTAATCCTTCCACTTTACCCTCTCAAATAGCTGGGACCACAGGCACGCATCACCATGCCTGGCTAATTTCTGCATTTTTTTTTTTGTAAAGGTGGGATCTCGCCATGTTGCCCAGGATGGTCTCTAACTCCTGGGCTCAGGCTATCCTTCCACCTTGGCCTCACCAAGAGCTGGGATTACAGGAGTTAGCCACCATAAAATCAACTTAATTTTAAGAAGCGAGGTTAGGCTCCGGAGTTTTACCGAAAGTTATTCTAGTGCCAGCTAATAAATACTTCCATTTCGAAGCAAAGCCGGGATGATCCTTTATGTCTTTCCTTCTGAAAGATATTTAAATTCTCCGTTACTTCTTCCTAAGCAAACCAGATCTACTTGTTACAAGGCTATTTTTGTTGGATAAATTGATACAAGTCTTTTTACTTCTTTTTAATGTGTGAGGCCCTTTAATTTATGTCATTTCCTTTAATATGTGCAGGTACCATGTCCAACATATTATCGAAAGACTTTGGCTACAGAATTTCTTCTTCTTGTTAGCGTGACTTTCTGAAAGCTCAATATTTGGTAGAGCATTATAAACATTTACTGGTTAACAAGACCTATTATTCCAAATTTCCTCTAATTATGAAAGTTCTTTTAGTTGTCACATTTTATATATTTGATATGAATTTACATAGTAAGTGGTGGAATATTTCATTTCATTATTTTCTTATATTCCTAGTTATTAAATGTTAAATTATCCTACTTTTAATATTAAGTAAAATACTATTATTTAAATATTGTTAATTTAAAATTTCTATTTAAAAGGGTATTAATTTAAATAGTATTAATTTTCTTAAATTAGTTTCCAATTAACTCAAATAATAAACATAGGCGTTTCAATTATAAAAGATTCAAGCAATCCCTATAAAGTTATATGAAGACCTTCTTCAGTCCTTTCATCTTTTTAATCTGCTCATTTTCCCAGAAGTGCCAGGATTAATAGTTACTTGTGTTCCTTTTGAGCCTTCTCCTGATGCGTAACGGAGGGTCCGTGTTACGTGTATCACACGTGCACACATTAACACGCCAATTTCTAAGGACCCCTCAACTTATCTTTTTGGTGTAAAATATGGACTAAATCAGGATTCTCTTGCTATTTTTTTGTTTTGTTTTGTTTGTTTTTTGAGATGGAGTCTCGCTCTGTCACCAGGCTGGAGTGCAGTGGCGCAATCTTGGCTCACTGCAACCTCCGCCTCCCGGGTTCAAGCAATCCTTCTGCCTCAGCCTCCCCAGTAGCTGGGACTACAGGCACCCACCACCATGCCCAGCTAATTTTTTCTATTTTTAGTAGAGACAGGGTTTCAGCATGTTGGCCAGGATGGTCTCGATCTCTTGACCTCGTGATCCACCTGCCTCAGTCTCCCAAAGTGCTGGGATTACAGGCGTGAGCCACTGCACCTGGCCTCTCTCACTACTTTTTATTTATCTTTCTTGACACTTAGTGACCCTTATAAATATGGAGACTTGAGTTGTTTTTCAGCTTTTAGAAATCGATTTCTATCATTACTGTAATTATTTCCACTTTCCATTGGCACTTCTCCCATGGGCATTTCTAAGATTTTGGAATGTTCTTTGTGCTTCTAACTCGCAAACTCTTTCCATATTTGAATCTTTTGGCCAGTTTACTGGGAGAATCTTTTAAAAAACATATTTCAATAATTCGTTTTTCAATTGAGTGCATTTTACTTTTTAGATCACCCATGAATTTTTTGACAATTATATTTTAAAAATTCTGAGATCACCAGGTATTTCTTTGTAAGGTATATATCATCTTCTCTAATATCCTTGTCATAATTAGTTATACTCATTATATTTATTAATTAGGTTGCTGTTAGTGCTTCTTTCCATTGAGTTTGATGTATTTTATTCCTGGCAGGGTTTGCCAAAATGCTTGTGGATTTGTCTTTTCCTTTGAAATCCTTGTCCATTTGGCCCTTCTGTTTTAGGAGTCAGTCATGGGTAGCAACTGCCGGTGAGGTGCTATTTGAGGGCTCTTAGGATGGATGAGTTCTTTCTCCCATGCTGGCAGCTCCCTGGGCACGCTCCTCATTCTCTTGCTCAGGAAATCTCACGTCCTCCCTTCTCAGTGGCAAATGCTTTTCCTGACCGTTGCTCTGTAAAGGGGAAGCAGATGTAGGGGCCAGTGGGGTCCAGGTGCTTCTGTTGTCCTTACTGTATTAACTACCCCCAACAACTATCCCACAGCAGTTTTTATCTGTGGAGCCTTAACTCGGAGCTCCTCAGAATCCATGTCTAGTCAATGGCATTTTCTCGTCATTGGCTTTCAGATTTCTTCTAGGCTGTTTTTCCCCTATATTCTTTCTTTGTTGGCTTAATACGCCTTCTTTCTTTTAGGAATTCTGCAGGCCTCCTGCTATGGATTGAATATTTCTGTCCCTCCATTATTCTTCTATGGGCCCCCAGTCCCTGTTGTGATGGCATTTGGAGACAGGGCCTTTGGATGCGGATTTTATGAGGGCAGACTTCATGGTGGGATTAGTGTTCTTGTGAGAGAGCATGAGAGCTGGCTTCCTCTCCGCTGCCCCGCCACGTGGCACACAATGAGGAGACAGCACGTCTCACCCAGGATGCAGCCTTCACCAGGCACCGCATCTGCCAGCAATTTGGTCCTCTCAGCCTACAGAGCTTTGAGAAATAAATGCGTGTTGTTTAAGCCACCCAGTCTATGGTATTTTTTGTTATAGCAGCCCGAACTGATTTAAAGACCTTCTTACATTCTTTCTTGGTTTTTTCCCTTTTTTAAAAAAATTCTATTATTTCATGACAGGTAGGATAGAAGTGAGTTGCTCACTCTGATTTGTTGGCTGGTTTGTTTCTCTCCTGAATTTTCAGCAGTAAACACAAGGCACAGCACAGGGCTATGTACTGATCTTAGTAAACTGGCTCACAGCAAAGGGGGGTGGAGACAAAGGTTGTCGCATCTTCTCGAGTTCCCAGGTCTGTGCGTTCTCTCCCACTCTGGAAGATTCAAGAATCCTGAAAATCATTTTTGCCCAATTCTAGAAGGTGAAGTAGTTCTTTCCTGGGGGAGTCTACAGTTTTAAAAGAATCTAAGTCATGTATTAAAGCATTGCACGTACTTACAAGCAATCCAGAAAAATTACAGGCAAAGATAAAGGGCCAGGAGTTCATGTGCACTGCTGCTGTTGTCTGGGTTTGTGTTAAAGGGGAAGGGCTGGGAGGTCACACACACTGCTGCTGTTGTCTGGGTTTGTGTTAAAGGTGAAGGGCTGGGAGGTCATGCACACTGCTACTGGGAGGTCACACACACTGCTGCTGTTGTCTGGGTTTGTGTTAAAGGTAAGGAACATCCTTGCTCATTTTCAAACTTAGGTTTACGTGTTCTCCACAGGTTCTTTTGTCATATCAAAGAGGTCTTGAGTTACTGTTGCTCAATCAAAGGGGACAAATGTATCATTATTATATCTTAACATCCTATTCATTATTAATTGCATGCTAGTGCTATTCTGGAAGGCCCCAAAAGTTCCAGATAGTGAATATTAGTTGAAAATGTATTATTACCTAATTCAAATAAGAAATATTTTGTTAAATTCACAACATATTGGTGGAGAATCAACTTATTGATTTTGATATAATAAGCTTTTACGTTTTAGAGTTTCTGAAAACTTTTTAGAGTTTTTTTTCTTAATATTATAGATTATGCTAAAGATAACTTGGAAAGCCATTGGTGAAACACCCTAATTTAATAGACAAGGACATGAAGGTAAAGAAATAAGCTAGGTGAAGCATGCTCACTCAACTGGCCATCGGCTGCAAACGGAAAGCAACTTCTTACTCCAGCCGCCACGTCCTCGTTCTTTCCATCCTGACACGCTGCACACAAGAAGTTTCCAGTGAATGTTTGTCCCTAATCAGGAATTATTCCAAAGAGCAAATATGAGTATAAGAAATTAAAGAAACTATTTTCTTTTTCATCAAATCTCCTTAATAAACTTTAAAAATAGCATTCCCAGTAACGCGTGCCTGATTTCTCTGGAACAAAAAGAAGGCAGAAAGTAAAACAGGAAATGCACAAGCAGTCCTTGTACTGACGGAACCATTTTAACAAATATTAAACAGTGAATAGCACATTATATTTTTACTGCATGCTGCTTATGTCTTATTTTTTACATTTAACCTAATGGTCCCTGACCTTTCTGATACTTTTGTAAGCAGAAGCAAAATAATGGGGTGCTTTATCATGAAATGAGGTCACCCCTCGTAATCACTACCACAAGTTGCATATTCATGCTTAAATGTAGCAATTGTTTTTCAATCAGAAGTTGGAATAATGCATCATGTGGGGACTCTTTCCTCACAAATGGGAATACATTATTTGGAAAAATGCTCCCGGGGAGGAAGAGTTATGGTGACTCAGTGGAGTCACATGCTGCTTAGACATCATATGGAATTAATGCAATGACCTGAAGTGTGAGTGTGCGTGCGTGTGTGTGAGAGTGTGTGAGAGTGTGTGTGTGTGCATGAGTGTGTGTGAGAGTATGTGTATGTGTGGAGTGTGTGTATGTGTGCATGTGTGTGTGGTGTGTGTGCATGTGTATGTGTGCGTGTGTGTGAGTGGGTGTATGAGTGTGTGAGAGTGTATGTGTGCGTGTGTATGTGTGGGTGGGTGTGTGTGCGAGTGTGTGTATGTGTGGAGTGTGTGTGTATGCATGCGTGTGTATGTGTGGTGTGTGTGTGCAAGTGTATGTGTATGTGTGTGTGTGAATGTGCATGTGTATGTGTGGTGTGCTAGTGTGTGCTTGACAACACAATTTATGTGATCTGGAAAATGTCAGTCTTTTAAAATGATAAATGAGAACATAATTTATGTAATCTGGAAAATGTGTCTTTCAAAATGATAAAAATGTTTGGATTGCATTAAAAAAATCAGCAATTTGACATAAAGTTAAACACTTAAAACAGTGGAAATAACATTAGCAATAGCTTAACTGAGTGCTGATTACATGCTAGGCACTTTTCTAAAGTTTTTCTTTTGATTTAACCCATTCAATCCTTACACTACTAGACAGACATTACCGTTACTCCCATACTAGGGGGCACGGAAACTTGCTCAAAGTCAAACATCAGGGAGGGCACAGAGCTGGGGTTCCAGCCAAAGCTGTCTGACCTTGCCATTCAAGCCTTCAGCTGTCTCCAGGCTGACGTTCCCAGACAGCCTCACCCACTTTACTTTCCTATCCAGCGGCCAGTTGTTACTAGAAGCCTAGGAGCACTCAGGATTTCATGTACTTTAAATTGACGTGTGTGTGTGTGTGTGTGTGTGTGTGTGTGTGTAGGAAGGCAATGGTAGTGGTGGTGGATTTTTAAATTGTTTTTTGGTAGTGAATTCATTTGTGATCTACTTTTTGATAATTTAAACAAACTACCTTGTTAATTATTTTCCCCCACATGAGTGGTTTCATCTTCGTTTCTTTCTCTTCAATATATTCTTTCTTTGATAACATGTATTGTCCCATGTTCTACAGTCTTGATTTTGTTTCAACTGTATTGTCCAGGACCCTAAATTATAAGGTATGAGTACGTGACATTATCTGATTTTAATTTGGAAAATGTTTTATGCATATTCTTGCTAAATACCTTATTAATTTAAATCAGCTTTTAGGAAGAACTTCGTCAAATTTGATATCAGTATGTATTAGAGTTCTCTTCAATCAATAACACACTTTCTTCACCATTTCCCGAAGTGGATGCAATATTTTTGAAGTATCAGTCATGGAGAAAGGACCTTCTTTGTTTACTGTTGAACCCGTCCCCACCGCCTCCCACACATTCTGGCATCATAGGCATTCCATGAGTATCACAATGAATGAACCAATTCATTCCACGAATATCACAGTTGAATGTACCAATAGCCAGCATTTGCCTGCAAATGTTGTATTATCTGTGCACTTTATGACTTTGTTTCGATGATTTTAAATGCTGAGATCTTTTCTTTTTGATATTTTACACTAAAAGTCTAAGAATATAGATGGCAAATTTCCTCTGACTAGGACCTTATACTCTTTTTTTTAATAATGTAAAATTGCTGTGAGGATTCAAATTAATATTTTTCAACTATCCATTATAGTATCTGGGAAATGATAGCGTTTAAATAAATGGTAGCTAGTAAGAGGTTGAAAAATCAATAAAACATGAATAGCATTCTCACGGGAAGTCCTATGGTTGAGGGAGCAGTGTATTCCACTGGACGTAGCAGGCTGAATCCACACACACTCCCCCACCCATAGCTCTGGTTATACTGCTGTACGTTTGTTCTTGGGAAGCTCTTATAGTATAACCTAAACTATAGGACCTCAGCTGCATGTCATGAAAGCCAGATATCTCTTTTTAGTCCAGCAAGTCCTCGCTCAGGGAAACCAGGCCAGGGCTGTCCTTGACCATTCCTCTCCAATATGCTGTGTATCCTGCCTTCTCTATTGAAGGGCTCTGGGGATCTGATTACTCTCTAATCTTCCTTCTCTTACAGATCTATCAGGTTTCAGAAGTGTTCTAGAGTCTCTTTTCAGAGAAAACCCTTCTCTGTCCTATACGCTGTGCTAAGGATGGTTCTGATCTCCTGACACCACAGCTTCTCTTCAATTAGTTGTCGAAAGGTCCATATGTGATACCTCCCCTTCTCGCCTCCTATTTCCTTCTTACCTCACCCTACCATGGCCTCATCACTTCTCTAACATGCTATCACTAGTGCCTTTTCGGGGACTCAACCCAAAGGACACTTTTCTTTCAGCAGATTTTCGTTGTTGTTGTTAGCATTCAATAATCAGTTAACTATTTTGTCTTGGAAACATGCTCTCCTCTCAGCTTCCATGACACCCTACTACCTGACTCTCCTGCTAATTTGACTCTTTCATTTATGTCCTTTGCCAGCCACTCATTCCTTAGCGTATTCCCCAATACTGGAGATTTTTAGGCCTTAGTCCTGGGCTTTCTTCACACTTTCTACTCACACTAAGGTGGATTAATTCAGTATACATAGATAAAGAGGTCTTGAGAGGTAACATGGGATGTTGTCTTTATTAATGAAAGCTTGGGAGTGAATTTGAACTCCTCCCACTCCCCCACCCCTTAGTCATTGGTTTTCTCCTTCTGTTGGAAACATAATTTCCACATCAATAAAAATAGACTTACCTTTAGAAGAGCATGGTTGGGGCCAGGTGCAGTGACTCACACCCGTAATCCCAGCACTTTGGGAGGCCAAGGCAGGAGGATCACGAGGTTAGGAGATCGAGACCATCCTGGCTAACACGGTGAAACCCCGTCTCTACTAAAAACACAGAAAATTAGCTGGATGTGGTGGCAGGCACCTGTAATCCCAGCTACTCGGAGGCTGAGGCAGGGAAATCCCTTGAACCCGCAAGGTGGAGGTTGCAGTGAGCCAAGATCGTGCCACTGCACTCCAGCCTGGGTGACAGATCAAGACTCTGCCTCAAAAAAAAAAAAAAAAAAAAAAAAGAAAGAAAAGCATGATTGGAACATCCAATTGTGTCTGCACTTGTAGACCCAGGTCCCCATTATCATGTGTTTCTGCATTTGGATTTTGTGATCTAGACCTACGTCCCCATTATCATTGTTCCTGCATTTGGTTTTTGTGATCTAGACCTAAGTCCCCATTATCATTGTTCCTGCATTTGGTTTTTGTGATCTAGACCTACGTCCCCATTATCATTGTTCCTGCATTTGGTTTTTGTGATCTAGACCTACGTCCCCATTATCATTGTTCCTGTATTTGGTTTTTGTGATATAGACCTACGTCCTCATTATCATGTGTTTCTGTATTTGGATTTTGCGTTCTAGACCTACATCCCCATTAGCATTGTTCCTGCATTTGGTTTTTCGGATCTAGACTTACATCCCCATTATCATGTGTTTCTGCATTTGGATTTTGTGACCCCAAATGTGGAACATCCATCTATTTTTGTTGCATTTTGTCACAGCACTTACAATCCAACACTACAATGTATGCAGGTCATTTTAAATCTTGAGTCTATCATCCAAAAGAGTCCTTTTTCTCCATGCTTAGTTGCAGGTACATTTGAAAAGCAGGACTTTGGTTTTATTAAAATTAAGGGAAAGGACAAAATGAGAGAAGGTCTGGAGAGAGTGCAATGATGTTTCACCAGAGACCTCACATTCACTGATACTGAGGTATTAAGATCCCCCAGAGACGGCCATTCGAAATGGTAACTGTAAACAGATTGTGTGTTGCCATGACTAGTTATCACAGCATAAATATCATAAGCATTTATTGGGCAGTTATTGTGTACAAGGCATCTTTATAAGTGCTTTTATATGCACAAACCCACTTAATCCTCAAAGCACATCTATGAGCAGATGATATAATTAATAATTATGCATAGATAAAGAACCTAGGGAGATTAGGTAACTTAACCAGGATCACAAAGTTAGTGACTAGCAGAATCAAGATTTGATCCCAAGCAGTTTTAATCTAGATTTTGTATTTTTAACAAATGTGTCCCATTACATAGATACTATAGAAAATTCAGAAGTTTTTTTTGTTTGTTTGTTTGTTTTTTAAGCCAAAAAATATTTTTTGGTAATCAGTCACATCACTTATTCAACTGGGGTGATTTAATTAAGTCTTCAAGTAATTTAAACTGAAAAATGATTATCGTTTATTTAGACTATTTAGAAAAAAAACAAACTTTCAAAAACCACAAAGCTAATTTCTATGCCTCTGCATATTTTCAGAGTAAAATTTTTTTTGAATGAAAAATTTTGAAGCTTATCCTAAATATAATGCTTCTCTTAAATTTGATCAATTTTTTTTTCTTGTTTGTCTGGCACATACTTACCTTGGACCTCAGTTGCCATGTCTGAAATGTTGCTTTGTACCTGGCCTGGTGCTCTATTTTGAGGGCAGTGCTGTTTGGGGGCACAGGGTTCATCAGCCGCAGGGTGCTCTGGCAGCAGTTTTCTGATGGTAATAGATCATCTGAGTGATGTTGTTCCCAGTGCAGCTGTTCGGTGATTATGTTTTATAATCCAGCCGCTTTCTGTTGACACTGCTTAATATGCTGAACTCTTCTGGAAATGACATTAACTTTTTCAGAAGGCTGGATACTGTGTAATGTTCTGAATTGGAATTTCCTAAGTAGTCCTCTTGAACCCTGGAAAGAAGAATTTTACTTCCAGATGGGTTCCATTTCTAAGAACTAGGTTTCGCTCCCCAGAGAAGTGACTCAATGAATGTTAATTGATGATGATGATGATGATGATGATAATTGTACAAGAGCTATAAACCCATCTATTATCTTTGTAACTCTTGTATTCTTTTCATTCCTGACCCTACTAAAATTTGTTTCAAATATTTGACTGAATCTGAGCAAATATAAGTTGTATATTTACATTAATTTTAATATGTATTTTATTTGTTTCTCTTGGTTTTGAATGTTCATTAATATGCATGATATTACTAAGCTATGTTTTAATATTGTCAGAAGTAGGTCTCCTTCTGTATCACTTTGTTATATTTCAGTTGAAAAAAAACCTTGTATTTTCTAAGTAAAAGAAGTAAGAAGTAAGAGATATATTTATTAAAATTGGAAAATATAGATAGAGAAAAAAAGAAAATTGCTTCTAACACCGCCATTCAGACACAAATACTACCAACATTTTAGTGTGTCTCCTTCAAGTATTTTTCTATCAGTGACTGTCTCTTATTTTTACAAAAAATAGGCTCACTCAGTTTTTGGGTGTTTGATCATAGCAGTTGTGCTTAATAGACTAAGAGTCCCCTTGTGCATCACTGCACAGTGTTATGTGACACTATTTGTAATTGATGCATCATATTTGGCCATAATTTATTTACCTGTTGCTTTCAGAGGACAGTTAGATTCCTTCCATTTTTTTGCTGTTGTTGCAATAATTTCTTTACAGATAAATGTTTGAATATTCCTGGTGCTAAGAAGGAGAAATGCTCGTTCTAAGAGTTTGCAAAAGTTTAAGATTCTGCCAAATTGCCTCATAGAAGAGTTATTTAATTTTAATGTTTGACCACAGTCTACAAGTAGTGCTTGGACTAAGTTTTAAAAGCGCAAGTACTCACATAAATCACTTTGATCAGCATGTATCTCAGCATAACAGGCCTAACAGGAAGGCGGTGAAGTGACTTTCCCAGCATTTGGCATATTTCTTGTGACCAGGTTTGTGGTCATTGGTTGCAGGAATGCTCTAGTAACAAGCTCAGAAGCAAACAGCAAACAAATCTAAGTGAGAAATGCTATTGCTTTCTCTTCAATAAAACAATAAAAAATACTTTTCAGATGATAAATAGACTCCATGTAGCATCACTTTCAATATTCTTATATTTGACAAGCATTGCTGGCAATATTAAAATAATAATTTGTTGGTCATTTACTATATGCCAGGTGCTATTCTAAATGCATTACATGTGTTATCTCATACTCTGAATGCTCATTTGGTATGAACTGAAACATCCAGCTCATGTTCTAAGTTAACTAGACTATAATGGTAAAATATAGTTAGTCTGATTTTCCAGGACTTAGCAAAATATAGGTTCTTCCAAAATGTTACTTCCCAGAAATGTTGTTTCTGTCTATTGTGTAGCATTCAAGCCACTAGAACATCAACCACAGATAGCAGTTTTATTCCTATACTAAGTTTTCCATGGTTAGAGTTTATTCAACTTATTTGGTATTAAACATTTTCATATTATTATCACATAGATGTGACCCTGTGTCTCTTACTTAATAATATAAAATCTAAGTATTCTTAAGAAAGACTAAGCATATGTTATATGTCTTACATACAGCATTAAGCTTAGTGACTTAGTTAAAACTCAACATACCACATGCAATCAATTCTTTAAACTAGTTTCTCAATTTTTATGACAAGTGAAGAAAACCGTAATGCTCTACAACCAAAGAAAACAATATGATCATGTTGATACTTCACATAAAAAATTAACAAAATTTTACCTCTTTTCATTTTCTAATAGCTCTTATTTACCTCTAATTAGGAATAAAAGTTTATTTTCTTTATATGATAATACGTACCTGACAGTCTTTTGTAAATACTCTTGGCATTTTTCTGGGCAAATTCTCAATTTTCATTAACCCCAGCTCCATCTCCTGTGCGTCCCCCCGGAGCAGCTGAGCCAGCCGAAGCCGTCGGTGAGCTCTGTGGCCAGGACTCCCGTCTTTCCACGTCTATCTGCCAGGGCGGGGCACTGGCATCCGTCTCTGCTTTCTTGCACCTGCTCCTTCGGATGAGAACGACCGTGTGCTCCGGAGCGTTTTCCTCCCGCTTCCCAAGGACTTTACTCCCGCTGCTGTGGCCCTCACTCCTGCCCCACCCGTCTGCCCTTCTTCATTTCCATCCCTGTCGTAGGCTGTGGCGTCTCCCGCCGCAGAAAACCATCTTCCCCTCACTCCCAAGCGCAGTGGAACCTCTGGAAAGAGACCTTCCCAGTTCCCGTCTCTACTTCCTTTCCTCACACTCCCCGGTCGAAGTATTTTCTTCCTGATCCCAGGGAACCTCTGTTGCCAGATCCAATGGTCTCTGTTGAAGTGTCAGCTGTTCATCCCATTCGCAGGGAGGGATTCTTGTCCCAGGGCTGCAGGATTATCTGAACGCCAATCACCCGCCACCCAACAGACCAGATTGACGGCAGTTTATTAACCTCCTGCACTCGCAGCCGGGGGACGGGAGGCCGCGCAGGGTCCTGGGGCAGCCCGGGGGACACCATCCTGGGGCAGCCCGGGGGACACCATCCTGGGGCAGCCCGGGGGACACCATCCTAGGTCAGCCCGGGGGACACCATCCTGGGGCAGCCGGGGGACACCATCCTGGGGCAGCCCGGGGACGGGAGGCCGTGCACGGTCCTGGGGCAGCCCGGGGGACACCATCCTGGGACAGCCGGGGGGACACCATCCTGGGGCAGCCGGGGGACGGGAGGCCGTGCACGGTCCTGGGGCAGCCGGGGGGACACCATCCTGGGACAGCCGGGGGGACACCATCCTGGGGCAGCCGGGGGACGGGAGGCCGTGCACGGTCCTGGGGCAGCCGGGGGGACACCATCCTGGGGCAGCCGGGGGACACCATCCTGGGGCAGCCCGGGGACGGGAGGCCGCGCACCGCCGTGGGGCCCGAGGGCTGTGCTGGGGACAGAATGAACTACTGGGGCCGTGGGAGGTTTCGGGGTGTCCGAGCGTGCGGCGTCCTCAGGTTCTCACGGGGGTGTGATGGGCTGGCTGGAAGACTGTCTCCGGCTGGCAGGGAGCAGAAACACGGCTCTCAGGGCTCAGCAGGAACTGTGCCCGGCTGTTCCGTCCAACCGGCTGTTGGATGAGAGGACGTCATTCATGGGCAGGTGTGGAGCGGACCGCAGGGAAGCCGCTGCCGGCCCTGCTGCCTTTGCCAGATGTCAAAGCCACGTGTGATTTGGGGTCTTCATTTTTAGAATTGAATCGCACTTCTGTGTACCTTTCTTACTTGGTTTCTTAGATACTTTTCCTCCTGAGATGATGGTGCCCTTTCTTATTAAACACTTTCTAGCCTTGCTTTCCATGACTGCTGGTTTCCCGTTAAGCTCAACGGTTATGTGTTCTCAGAATTCTTTGCTGGGTGTTTTGTTTTGTTTTGTTTTGTTTTGTTTTGTTTTGTTTTGTTTGAGAATGAGTTTCACTCTTGTTGCCCAGGCTGGAGTGCAGTGGCACAATCTCGGCTCACTGCAATCTCCGCCTCCCAGATTCAAGTGATTCTCCTGCCTCAGCCTCCTGAGTAGCTGGGACTACAGTTGCACACCCAGCTAATTTTTGTGTTTTTGGTGGAGACGGGGTTTCACCATGTTGGTCAGCCTGGTCTCGAACTCCTGACCTCAGGTGATTCACTCATCTCCACCTCGGCCTCCCAAAGTGCTGGGATTACAGGCGCCGGCCACCCCTCCAGGCTAATTTTTGTATTTTCAGTAGAGATGGTGTTTCACCATGTTGGCCAGGCTGGTATGGAACGGCTGCCTGCCTTGGCCTCTAAGTGCCTGGAGTATAGGCATGAGCCACCGCGCCCGGCCAAGGCTACCTATTTCCTAAAACCTTTCAGCTGCCTCTCCTAGCTCTTGGAATAAATCGGAGCTGTCTGGAAAGACAATCATGTAAGCCTGCACCTCGCTCCCACTCTGCTCTCCACTGGGGACACGCTCCCCTCCCTGCCTGTCTGCTCCAGTGACACGGAGTCGCTTCTGTTCCTCACAATGACAAGCTTGTTTCTCCCGTGGGGTCTTTCACCGGCACTGTGGTTGCTTGGAGCGCTCATCTCATCGTCACACCTCTGGTCTCTTCTCGGTCTCTGCTTAAATATCCCCTACACAGTGGAGGCACTTCGGACCGTCAACACCCACCACCACTCAGGGACTGAAATCATCCTGTTTCAATGACCTGAGAAGTTCCTTCCATTGCCGGATATTGTCCGTGTTTGTTTAATCATTTTTCACTATTTCAAGACTTTTTAACTTGGTTTTAAATCAAAATTCTTAAAATACTTCTACACTTTAAAAATCAGAATGTGTCTTATAATCATTTGCTTGTAATAGTTTAATTGGGACTTCATTTTTCTTTAGCATAACATAATAAATGATGGCACATCTTAAAATTGATACGTCCTTGATTTACTGATTACAGTGTCCAATTATTTCTTCATTTTATAACTGTCAGTTAACTCTAAGTTCCACAAGAGCAGGAATTGTGTCTAGCTGGTTGCACCATCAGAATCTACAACATTGGATTATTTTTGTTAAATATGTGAAACAAAAAACAACAGAAAATTGATATTTAATGAAAAAAACACTGAAGTACTCTGTTTAAATTCAGTAATAAGAAACAAAGACCTGTAAGCACCATTATATATAGCAATATTCTGGAGGTCCGAGGCAATGCAATTTTTAAAAATGGAAGTTTAGCGGGCGCGGTGGCTCATGCCTGTAATTCCAACACTTTGGGAGGCCAAGGCGGGCAGATTACCTGTGGTCAGGAGTTCGAGACGAGCCTGGCCAACATGGTGAAACCCCATCTCTACTAAAAATACAAAAATTATCCAGGCGTGGTGGCAAGCCCTCTAATCCCCGCTACTCGGGAGGCTGAAGCAAGAGAATTGGTTGAACCTGGGAGGCAGAGATTGCAGTGAGCCAACATCACGCCACTGCACTCCAGCCTGGGCAACAAGAGCGAAACTTCATCTAAAAAAAAAAAAATGGAAGTTACAGCTGGGCACAGTGCCTCGCACCTGTAATTTCACCACTTTGGGAGGCCGAGGCAGGTGGATCATGAGGTCAAGAGTTCAAGACCAGCCTGGCTAACATGGTGAAACCCTGTCTCTACTTAAAAAAAATACAAAAATAGCCAGGCGTAGTGGCATGCTCCTGTAATCCCAGCCACTGGGGAGGCTGAGGCAGGAGAATCTTTTGAAACTGGGAGGCGGAGGTTGCAGTGAGCCGAGATGGCACCACTACACTCCAGCCTGGGTGACAAGAGCAAAACTTCGTCTAAAAAAAAAACAAAGAAGAAGCTTAAATATTAGACAGGAAGACACATGAACAATGGCCTTTCTGGAAAACCTAATGTCAGTATTAGATCTAATGAGACTATTGAGTAGCTTGTTGAGTACGTGAAACATACACTCAAATCAAATGTTTAGAAGCTAATAAACACCAATTGGAAAAAATGGTTACAAAATTTTATTGTATAACAATGAAAATAAAAATTCTAAGCATAGGATGTATGAAGAAAACTACAACATTTCATTGAGAGAAATATAACTTCATTAAACGAGACAAAAAAAAAAAACCCAAAAAATTCAGCATGGCCAGATTACATTTTTTTCCTAAATTATTCAATAAGCTGAATGGAAATGTAAGCAAAGTCTGTGTGTGTGTGTGTGTGTGTGTGTGTGTGTGTGTGTGTAGAAATATATTGTGTGTGTGTAGAAATATATACAGGACAGTATATATATGGTATATATATCCACTATAGTATATATATGAAGTATACTATACATAGTATACTATATAGGTAGCATGAAGTATACTACGTATGAAGTATACTATATATAGTGTGTGTATATGTGTATGTGTATATCTATGTGTGTGTGCATGTGTGTATATACTGCTACTGATTCCAGTAGAAAAAATACAATAAAAAGTTCAGAAACAGGCTCAACTATACAGAAATATTTTTTAAAATGTTAATTTTTCCCTTCTTTATCTGCTTTCTATGGTGTTAACTGAACATCTCATTTGATTCCATTTTATTCTCCTTCTTAAGAGATCAATTATACTTCTCTAAAATATTTTAATGGCTACTCTAGAGTTTGCAATACACATTTTTAACTATTATAGGTTCACCTTTAAAAAGTACTATACTACTTCTTGTGTGATGCTTGTACCTAATTACCTGATAACAGAGTTCCCCTGATTCCTCACCCCTCATCCCCTGTGACGTTGCTGTCACTCACTTCACTTGTCTATATGACATAATCATCTGATACACTGTTGTTATTGTTGTTTTAAGCAAACAATTGTCTTAATTAATTTTAGGGTTAAAATACGAAGACTAAAATATTTTATCTTCATTTATTACTTGTTTGATGCTATTTTCTTTATGTAGCTCTGTTTCTGGCCTATGTAATTTTTCTTCTGCATGAAACGTTTCTCAGAGGGCAGGTTTCTCTCAGTTTCACTCTGAGAAAGACTTTGCTGCTCCTTTACTTTTGAAAGATACATTTATACTGAATATAGAATTCTAAGTTGATGGCTTTTTCTGTCAACATTTTAAATACTTTATTCTGTTCTTGCTTGCGTGATTTCTGGTGAGATGTCCGCTGTAATTATTTTCCTTGTTTCTCCGTTTCTAAAATTTTTCTTAATTATTATTTTTAGTTTTAAATTTCTCTTTCTTTGGTTTTCTGCAGTTTGAACATGACATGCCTGGGTATAGTATTTTGGTCTCCATCCTGCTTGATGGTCTCTGAGTTACCTGTATCTGTAGTTTTGTGTCTATCATTAATTTTGAAATATGTGGGCCAACATTTTTTCTGCTCTTTTCTCTGTTTCTGCTTCTTTTGTCGCTTTAATAACATGTAGTTGCACCTTTTGGTATTGTCCCACAAGTCTTTCATGTCCTATTATGGTTTTATCATTATCTGCTCTGCTCTTTTTTTTTTTTTTTTTTTTTTTTTTTTGAGACGGAGTCTCGCTCTGTCGCCCAGGCTGGAGTGCAGTGGCCGGATCTCAGCTCACTGCAAGCTCCGCCCCCCGGGTTCCCGCCATTCTCCTGCCTCAGCCTCCCGAGTAGCTGGGACTACAGGCGCCGCCACCACGCCCGGCTAGTTTTTTTGTATTTTTTAGTAGAGACGGGGTTTCACCGTGTTAGCCGGGATCGTCTCTCGATCTCCTGGCCTCGTGATCCGCCGGTCTCGGCCTCCCAAAGTGCTGGGATTACAGGCTTGAGCCACCGCGCCCGGCCCATTATCTGCTCTTTTTACAGTTTAGTTTGAGATGTTTCTGTTTACTCACCTTCAAGTTCACTAGTTCTTTCCAGGATCATGTTGAATCTATTAATAAGCCCACTAAGGGGATTCTTCATTTTTGTTACTGTGTTTTATTTTCTACAGCTTCTTTTTGATTCTTTCTTGCTTTTATCTCTCTATAAACATTACACTCATATTTTATGCATGTTGTCTACTTCTTACTTTAGAATCCGTAGCATATTTAGTCCTACTTGTTCTATTCTCTTTTACTTCTAAAATATGTATCACATCAGAACCTGGTTCTTATTGTTGCTTTGTCTTTTTAGATTATATTTTTTTCTTGCCGTGCCCTGAAATTTGTTTTGTTCGAAGCTAGACATGCTGTGCCAGGTCACAGGAACTGAGACAACCAGGCTTTTAGTCTGCATTAGCGGGACTAGGAGTTGGGCTGTGTTTAGTGCTTGTTGTTCTATTGGTATAAGAGTCTTCACAATCTTCTAGTGTCTTTGTTGCTGTCTCACACCTTAACTTGGGGCTTCGGTTCTTACACTGCCAGGAGGGATTCCATGTCCTGCAGCTCTCTCAGCTGTAATCACGGGTGCTATACGGGAGGCCTCTTGTGGTAGAAGATGAAGAGGAGAATTCCACAATCTTCCAAATAATTCTCAAGTCTTTTAGCTGGCCTGTGTCCATGGCCTCCACAAGTAGTATGTATTTTGCTCCCTCTGCTCCTTACTGCCTTCTCTGACTTCAGCTTCCCCAGTTTATTTTCTACAGCTTTGGCCCCTATTGACTGTGGTTTTGGTTTTCATTGTGTTTGTTTGTTTCTTTCCATTTAGATGAGACAGAAAGACTGAAGATGGCTTGTGTAGGGAGTGATTTTCTTCTCCCAGTTGGGATAAGGTTTCAAAACTGCCCTATGGCAGTCTTCTCGTCTGTAAAGTAGGTCTCTTATGGACAAGGTTCTAGTATATTTCACAGCGGTCACCCTTCCCTTTCCCTGGCCAAAGCTAGGAGGGCAGTGTTCTTGAACTATCGTTGAGAATCCAGTAGGGTTTCCAGAGGGACATCCTGTGAATGTGAGGGGAGCCCTGAGACTGTGACCCAAGGAGCTCTAGCCTCTCGTTTAGTCCACATTTAGCCTCTAGTGAGTCAACAAAATTACTGTTCAAGTGTGCCTGCCAGGTCCTGGCTCCAGGAGCTTCTGCTCTAGGTAAGCAGGTTTGGGTTTTATGTCTCTGTGGATATGCCTGTCTTTACAATTTTCAGGGCAGAAGTTGTTCCTGCAAATTCAGACCCTTTGATGGTTCTAAGAAAGTCATTGATTTTCAGTTGGCCCATCTTTTTCCTATTCTAAGCACAGGAGTATTAGCTCACTGGCTCTTTACATATCAGAGCTGAAATTGTGCATATTAAATTTTGAATTTTAAACTGATGGGAGAAGAGATGGTTTACAAAATGTATTCTGTTACAATATAATCCGAGTTAAAATGTTTATAGCTCTTTCTCAAATATAACCTCGAATCAGTTAAAAATACTATTTCAATGACAATATTAGGTCATTAAATATTGGAAATAAATTTAACATTAAAAAACATTTAAAAATGATATGATAATTGGGGCAGGGTCTTCTAAATGTCTCACTAAATCCTGAGACAGGCTGAAACCACACATGATTGCATCTATTTGACCACAGGTACATTAAAAAAAAAATTCCCACAGCACATCAAACAAAAGACAAAAAGGAAAACTTTCTACCATAAACAATATTAAATTGAAATACAAAGGAAAGACATTTAAACCAATAAGCAGTGGAAAATTGACTATCCTTATCTGATACAGGAAATCATTGCATAAAAAATCAGATCATCACCCATCTGTGCAAAAGCAGACCATGGGTATAAGAAAAGGCTGTTGTACAGTCAATAATCATTTGAACAGTTGTTTTAATAGATGTGTCAGATTGGCGATGAGGAAAATGGTGGCACCAGCATCATCCTGGTGTGTGCGCCTCTAAATTAGTGACAATTTATGTGTGATTACTTGTTAGTGTAGGCTGCAAATTTTTTTAATTAACAATTTCTCCCTTTTAATATTTTTCTAAATAAATAATCTGAAAAAATAAGCTAAAATGTTTATTATCACACAGTTTTAAATATCTAAACACTGGAAACAATCTCAATATCCCTCAATTGAACAATGATTAATAACTTGAGGCATAAATATGAAATAGAATATTCAGTGATTATTAAAATGATGTTGAAGGGTTTTAATTTTTGATCTGGAAAAATGTTTTGAACTTTGTCTTAAGTGTTAGAAAAACACATCCAGGAGACAATAAATGAAAATGAAAACCGAGATTATTTCTAATTGTTAAAAAGATCTATCATTTACATTTATTATTTGCATTTTTAATGTGTATTGAATACCTTTTTTTTATTTTTTGGTAGAGATACCTGTCATTATGTCCCTGACAAGAGCTCTGTCCAACTGAAGGCTTTGGAAGTGATGCTTGGCTCTTCCAGTTGATATGGACCCATTTTCAGAGCTGATTGGAAGGGGATGGACAAATAATTTCAGATGCATCAAGTGAAATGTTTGTCTTTTGATCATTTTATTTTATAAGTTTTGAAGTTAGAATCAAGTAGAGCTGTAAGATCATTAGATTTAAGGATAGAAACTACTACATTGGGCCACTGTAATGAGCCAGGTATAATCAGATGGGTGAGCCAAGGGAGTGCTAAAAATCATGATAAGGTGTCTCAGAGAGTGTAAAAGAAAGATCATGCCACACCAGGAGAAAGAGCAAGAGCGAAAGGAAGGATGAGAGACATTTCATGCTGACTTTCAAGCTCTCAGTGCACTTCCAGGAACTCAGCCCTGTTTCTACAATTAGAGTCTCATAGTATTTTTGTTAATAAATTCTCTTTATTCTGGCATGGATTTGTCTGGATTTCTATACTCTGTAAACAAATGATTATAAGAACTTGTAAATAATTTTTTAAAACATTTAAAATGTACATTTTCTTTGACTTAGAAATTCCGTATAGTGGAATTTATCCTGAGGAAAGAATTGAATATGTATCAAAAATTTATCTAACAATGCAATCAGAATGCTGCTTATAAAAACAAAATTTGAAAATATCCCAATAGTTAATTCTTTGTGGACTTCATGAGAAAGTATAAGAGTTTGGTTCCATTTTGGTAAAATTGGAAATCTATGTATTCATGGGAACAACAGACAGAAACAGAATTCATTAATTGTGTCATTAAGGATTACTTCTGTAATTTTGCTTTTTTCTCTTTTTTTTTTTTTTTTTTTTACAATTTTATTCAACAGACTTATGCTGTGTCACTTTTTGTATCAACAACACAACAGTTGTTTATAAAAAGACAAAAATGGTTCTGCTCTGCCTCCAGGGAGTAGTCAGTACATCATCTCTGGATTCTCTCTTATTTTTTCTTGACCCTTTGTTCTGTGCAATCTACACCATCTCAGTTAGTGGTAGAAAAACCCGACTCTTCCCTTTCTCTTCTGCACCTGCAGCTTTGTCAGGTCCTACCCATTGCATGTGTTTAACACTAGGTGATTTCCTTCCCTGTTCTCCATCTTCATCGGCACAGCCGCCGCCTTACTTCGGGTTCTTCTTATTTCCCATTCTGAAATGATCTTCCTGTCTCTACATTATGAATCTCTGGCTCAGCTCACTTCTGCTAGCAAAGACTAAAACACAAATCTGTTCTCAACACTGCTTAAATACTTCACCAAGTCCCCAGCATCTCAATCAGGGTGACGAGCTTTCTCTGTGAGGGGTTAGGCAGTAGATACCCTAAGGTTCGAGGACTTTAGGGTGTCTTCGCGGCTCTCCAAGCTGCTAAGACAATGTGCAATGAACAAATCTGCCTGATTCCAGTAAAACTTTAGATGACAAATGGTGGGCCATATTCAGCCCCCAGCCGTAGTTTACTGACCCCAGATCAAATGATAAAGCCTACTTTTGATTACATTTACGTTTGTCTCATATTCCACTCTCCTGCGCTCAATTCATCTGCATTTGATTCTGAGATTCCCAGCTCATTTACACAGATGGAGACTTCCTTGCTTTTGCAAACATGATCTTCTTTACTCTTTTTGAAAGAACTTTTACTTCCTTATCCAATGATATACGCTTATTCATCCTTAAAACTGAGATTTGGGGCAATTCCTTTGCGAAGCGCCCCGCTGGTCCCGCACCCTGCTTGCCCTCCCCCTTGCCCTCCCCCTTGCCTGAGTGTATGTACCACACCGCACTGCGGTTGCTCCCTCTTATGCAGGAATGTCTTGCTGGACTATGAGCTACTTTAACATGGGGTTCTGGCAGTAAGAACTTAATAATCTTTGAAGAATCTAATAGACTTTTGTATGAGAGTGGGTGTTTGGAAAACTCTCTTAGTTAGTGGACTTTGGGGGCTGAGTAGTATAGACGAAAGACTTCTGCAGAAGCAGAGGATGTATTAAGCATACAGTTTTCACGAGAGCCTATTTGATTGGGTTTTTGGGCAAAGGAGAGCTTTAAGCACAGAGATACAGGGACAGCACATTAATATTCAGAGAAGGTGGTCAATGGTCCTGAGCCGTTCAGGCATTCAGGACTAAGAAAGCTTACGTAGTTCTATGTTAAATGGTTTTTTGTTTGTTTGTTTGTTTGTTTGCATGTTTTCATTTTGGATTTAGGTGGAAAAAGGAATGTGAAGTTAGAAATATGAAGAAAAGAAGCATCAGCTCTTTTATTTTCTTTATTCTTGCTTTTATTAGCTAGTTTATGTTTTATGTTTCTGGCAAAATGTATCTGAGGTGGTTTTGCTGAGAGTTTAATAAAATGAAATAGTCGATGTTGAATAGATCTTGTTGACCTGAGTCATCAGGAGAGAGCCCTGCCAACCACCATTTTCAGCAAGGTTACCTCAAATTGCTAACACAGTGTTTCCACTGTCTTAAAATTAGAGAAAATAAGAGAATGTGTGCAGAATCCAGTCATACAAGACATAAGGTCATCACAGCATGTAGGAAACAGTTTTCTCGTGACTGATGAAAAGATGAACACACATAGCCATGAGAATGTAAACTATTCGATACATCTTTCATTTTTTACACATTTGCTGAGTACAAACCTTTTCTGTTTTTCCCTCTCTCCCGTTTTCTGTGCTATTTTCGTCCCTTTGAGAGAATCTCACCATTAGGGGTCCCTGGTGATATGGTGATAATAAAGGCAGAGACTCAAACTGAAAACCTGCTTTAACTGCCCGTGCAACTATTTTCAATCCCCACTAGTGTCTAACCCCACTTGAAACATCTGAATTGAGCAATGACAAGATTTGTGAAACAGATACTTAAGTGGAAGGCTCTGGAAAAGAAAGAACTAAAGAAACGGTAGAACGCGTTATATGGGACCATCAATTTCTTCAGCACCCCTTTCTGTTTAATTACTGCCTGTAGAAAAAAACACTACTATGCATTGATCTCTCCTTTTCCCACGCAGACATACTCAATATTTCTGAAGAACATGTCAAAACTGGCATGCACTGAGAAAATCACCCGGGCCTGATAAAAAGATAAAACATGTAGAAATGAGAAATATTCCAAGGGACGGACACCTCACATCTCCTGACATGAACATTGTGCATCCTGTGTGTAACAAAACATCCCCTAAATATGTAAAACAATATGTTAATAAAGCATGAAGTTGATCATTGTTATGCCTGTTTTCCTAAGCCTAGGACAGCACCTGGAACACGGCAGGACAATGCTGTATTTGACATTTATAATGTAATATACATGTATTTACATATGATTGTATGTGTAAAGTCATATATTTCTACATTTCTGTCATTTTCAACCTCAGATCCTGCTTTCGATCTGCAGGAATGCACCTGAAGCTCAGATTGCTGCAGATTGCGGCCTCAGTATGTTCAATTTGAACTGGACGTTAGGTAGCATTTAAGCTTTTTCGAAAAATGGAGGCCAGCACTGATTCTATGTTTTATGCTGATAAACACACAGTTCCTTCCAAAGGCGGAGATTTCACAAGATGATTTCAATAAGGCATGATGTTGATTGGAATGGGTTGAATTTTGAAAAACACTAATCTTTGGTGACTTAATCAGGACAAGAAGTGTAAAGAAGTATTACTCAGTGCGGGATACAGACTGGGACTCAGCAGTTATTCAGGTAAAGGAGAGAGGTGAAGATGGGGGAGAAAGCAGGGAAGGCAAAATGTCAACGGTATGCCTGTCAGTATGTTTTGAAGTAGAAGTTAAATGTCATATATATGATTATGAATGAGTCTTTTGGTGAGAGATTCTTTGTAATCTCTAATTACATATAATCTCTTTGATATGATTCTTTGTAAGTTGCACTTGTGGGTCATCGTTCATAACTGTTACTTTTCAAAAAAATGTCCGAAACATTCAGCTCCTATACTGCCACACTTTTTATTCTCATGTTACTTTTCTTTAATAGTTTTTACATTTATTTGATATGAAAAGTATTTTACTTTAAATTTCCTGTAAGGAAGGGCGTATATTAAAAATATTGCATAATTATTGTTTGAATTGGAAGACCAAAGCAAAGGTTGTATAATGAAAATGTAAGGAATCTCCTGCCACACTCATTGCATTTCTGAAGTGTTGGGCTTGATATGGATCCATCCACCTTGCTGCTTGTTCACACACAAACTTAATAGAAACATAATCACAAAGTGGGCAATATTTTTAAGTGACTCTAGGGCACAGAAACAGTCATAATTGTTCTATGAATGGCCCCCCTTCTGCGGAATTTTCAAGTATTTATATATGTTTCAAAGCTAATCATTTAAAAATCCATAAAAATTTTTACAATACAGTGATTACCCACTATACTGTATGTATATATTAATATTTTCCCTATTTTATAATATTATTCAAAGTCCCCTATCCATCCCATCCACTCCCCTTTCAGAGGAAAGCATTTTCATGCATTTTTGTGTGTGGGTTTTCACTATGATTTATATATTTTTATGTTCAGAAATAAAATTTACATAAAAGGCAACATACTATATGTATCATTCTTTTTGTTTTTTATTTTAGCACCATGTTGTTAAGCATAGAACTAGTATAGCATTGGCTCTTGTGAATATACTAGGATGTATCATCTGTTCTCATATGGATGCACTGCGAGGTGGTTGGCAGCGTTTCCCTATTTCAGTGAGCATCACTGCAGCCGTCTTCTGGAACATGTGCAAGAGCTGCTGCAGAGGCATGTAACTCCGCGTGCATCCACAGTCAGGGCATCACTGCAGCCGTCTTCTGGAACATGTGCAAGAGCTGCTGCAGAGGCATGTAACTCCGCGTGCATCCACCGTCAGGCAGCAATGGAATCGCATGGGAACTTGCTGGAAATGAGGAATATTAGACCTCATCCCAGGCCTCCTGAACCAGACTCTGCGTTTTAACAAGATCTCCAGTGATTCGTATGCCCAATAAAATGTAAAAATATTGCTTTAGAAGGTATACCAGAAAGCAAAATCACTAGGTCTTGGGAAATAAATGCTCTCAACTTCACTGTATATCATCAAATATTTTTCCTAAGTGGCTGTTACCACATATAGCCCTGCCAGCAATGTATGAGAGTTTGTGATTTCCTCCATTTTGGCCACAAATCGGTACCAACAGAATTTTTGCATTTTGCCCATCTGGTTGGTGTGAAATAGTCCCTCATTGCAATTTTAATTGGCATTTTCCTTATTACTAGTAAAATTACTCAGCAAAGATCTCTTACTTCCGCATCTTCAATGCTTCCCCTCTCTACGATAATATAAACACTCTTTAATTTTTCCAAATTAAACAAACTTAACCCAACAAACAGACAAATAAATGCTACTTCACTTAATTTTTCCAGCTAAAACTTATTTCTCTGACCTCTTTGTGGCAAAATTCTCTGGAAAAGTTTTTTGCATCAATGTGTTTCAAATTCCTCTGCATCGTTTGCTGCCGTTTACTCAAAAAAAGCTTCGCTTTTACTAGTACATAATACTTTCATATTTCTAAATCCAGTGATTAATGTCCACATCTTAAAATACTTGCTATTTCAGCAATATTTGGCACAGAAAGTCTCTTTCTTCCTCATGGAACACTCCCTCACTCAGCTTCCGTGACACTAATCCTAGTGGGTCTCCTCCTTCACTGACTGCTTTTCCTTGGACTATTTGCTGGCTCCTTATCAGTTTTCTGACACTTGGAGTTTCACAGATTCTGTCCTTGGATCTCTCTCTTCTTGCTCTAAATTTAAGTGGCCAGATTAAATCTCATGCTTTAGCCAGCATCTCCGTGCACGTTATAACTCACACTGTACCTCCAGTTTGATTCTCTCTCATAAATTCTAAATTTTGATATCCAACTGCCTGTGTAAACTCTACAGTGACATTATCTGTAGCTACCTCAGGTTTAACATATCCACAATTAACATCCTTACTCCTCCAACCTCAGTTCCAAAATCTCTTCTGCTTTCTTTTCTATTTCAACAAGTGTCTAATTTTTTTCCCCATCTTCTCTGTGAACCTTAAATGATTCCAAATGGAAGAAGGGCCAACAGGTGACTTATAATATCTAGTACTGGCAACAGCTTTAATTGACAGGAAGATGTAGTAAAATGATTTTTACTCATTTATTCATCAAATATGTGAGCAACTTTTTAAAATAAAAGTTGCTATCTTGACACTGAAACTACACAGATTAACAATGTTTACCCCCAATGAGCTCTCCGTAAACTGTAAGAGACAGGTAAACCAATGCCCACCATACACCATGCGATCCTAAAGGAGAGTGAAGTGATACAGTGGATACAAACTGAGTGGTTAGAGAAATCTGACCGGAGGAGGAGACATTTGAAATGAAACTTAACTATTAGTAGGAGTTATCCAGCAGGGAGAGAAGTAAACATGATCATTCATTCTAGGGTGGTAGAGGTTAGTACCTGTTTTCAGCAAGAAGGAACTGTCTGTATGAACGTGCAGACCCTGAAGAACACAGCATATTTAGCAAATTATAATTATATGGGAATGTTTGGGCTAAAGTATAGGTGTTAGGGTGTAGCAACAGAGAAACTAAAAGACCTAGTCCGGGAAAGGGTGGGATGGCTGACTAGAGTAGCCTGGCACTTATCCCACCCCACTAAAAAGGAAGTAAAGCAATGAATAAATAATTACCTTTTGATTGGCGTGCCTGAGGAAGTAGGCTGGGGAGCCCCAGGAACGGGGCAAAGCCTCTGAGGAGCACAGAAACCCAGGATGACACCTTAGGGAGAAGAGCAAAGGACCATAACTGTCACATGCTCTCCCTTTCCAAAATCACCTTGGAGGCAGTAGGTCCTTTTTCTTAAGAAGAAAGGTAAGCTGGGGACCCCCAGCAGAGTCCCCATTACTACCACAGATGCCTGCAGTTCATGTCACGGGAGAGGATCACAAGCCTTAGAGGCCTTGAATTCAGTTTGGAGAGTTGTCTAGAGTTCATTCAGCTGCAGTGTCTCAGAATAGGACCCCACATTGTGTAACCCTCACCACCCTTTACCTAAGCTGCTATACTCAGGGCATCATCTTGAAACTGCTAGATAGGTACCCTGCCTTGGGGGCTAGTGGCCACTTCCTCTCCCCATCACTGAAGCTCTGCCTTTATTCCACCACATTCACATGGATGGCTGCAGCACAACAGCTTTGGCTGCTCAGAGCTTAGGCCCAGTGCACAGTCCATGTCTGGACCCACATCATACCCCAACCTTTGGGAAAGAGGCAGACCTGCACAGTGGAAGCCAACACAGAGCCATTTGTCCTGCTGAATTCATACGCACTGTGTCCAACAGCTGGCCTGGCAGAGGCCCTCACCCCCTGGAAAGTCTGCCATACAGTTGCCCATCCCACTGTGCCCTTGCACCCAAAGCCCAACAACCAGACCAGTAGCTCCACTCTCAGCAAAACTAAGCTGCCAACATATTAATAGAAAGCTTAGCAACATAGAAAACCTTCCAACCACAGAGACAAGCAACAAAATAGAAAGGAACAAAGGATCTACACAACAAGCAGAAAACAGCAAAATTGTAGGAGTGAGCCATCAATAATAACCTTGAATATAAATGGATTAAATTATCCAATTACAAAATATAGACTGGCTGAATGGATTAAAAAAACAAACAGAAAAGAAGACCCAGCTATATGCTGCCTACAAGATACTCAACTCACCACCCTTAAAGACAAACATAGACTGAAAGTAAAAAAAAAAAAGAGAAATGGGCCAGGCACAGTGGCTCACACCTATAATCTCAGCACTTTGGGAAGCCAAGGTGGGCAGATCACTTGAGGTCAGGAGTTTGAGACCAGCCTGGCCAACACAGTGAAATCCCATCTCTACTAAAAATGCAAAAAATTAGTGGTGGGTACCTGTAATCCCAGCTACTCAGGAGGCTGAGGCAGGAGAATTGCTTGAACCCATAAAATGTAGGTTGCAGTGAGCTGAGATCGTACCATTGCACTTGAGTCTGGGTAACAAGAGTGAAACTCTGTCAAGAAAGAAAGAAAGAATGTAAAAGAGAAAGAAAGAAAGAAAGAAAGAAAGAAAGAAAGAAAGAAAGAAAGAAAGAAAGAAAGAAAGAAAGAGAAAGGAAAGAAGAAGGAAAGGAAGGAAAGAAAGGAAAGAAAGAAAGGAAAGAAAGGAAGGAAGGAAAAAAGGAAGATGATATTCCATGGAAAGAAAGAAAGAAAGAAAGAAAGAAAGAAAGAAAGAAAGAAAGAAAGAAAGAAAGAAAGAAAGAAAGAGAAAGAAAGAAAGAAAGAAAGAGAAAGGAAAGAAGAAGGAAAGGAAGGAAAGAAAGGAAAGAAAGAAAGGAAAGAAAGGAAGGAAGGAAAAAAGGAAGATGATATTCCATGGAAAGAAAGAAAGAAAGAAAGAAAGAAAGAAAGAAAGAAAGAAAGAAAGAAAGAAAGAGAAAGGAAAGAAGAAGGAAAGGAAGGAAAGAAAGGAAAGGAAGAAAGAAAGAAAGAAAGGAAGGAAGGAAAAAAGGAAGATGATATTCCATGTAAAGAAAGAAAGAAAGAAAGAGAAAGGAAAGAAGAAGGAAAGAAAGGAAAGAAAGAAAGAAAGAAAGAAAGAAAGAAAGAAAGAAAGAAAGAAAGAAAGAAAGAAAGAAAGAAAGAAAGGAAGGAAGGAAAAAAGGAAGATGATATTCCATGTAAATGAAAAAACAGAAGCAGGAGCAGCCATACTTACATCACCTAAAATCGACTACAAGTCAAAGACTATACAAAGAGATAAAGAAAATAATTATGTCATGATAAAGGAGTCAGTTTAAAAGCAGGATGTAACAATTGTTAGTATATATGAGTCTAACACCAGAGCACCCAAATATATAAAGTAAAGAATATTAAATCTGAAGGAAGAGATAGACTGCAATACAACAGTAGTAGAAGACTTCAGCATTCCATTTTCAACATTGAAGAGATTATCTAAACAGAAAATCAACAATTAAACATTTTACTTAAACTTCACCATAGACCAAACAGACCTAATTGATATTTACAGACCATTCCATAAAACAGCTACCAAATACACATTCTTCTTAAATGCACAAGGAACATTCTCCAGGATAGACCAAATGTTAGATCACAAAACCAAGTCAAAACAAATTTAAGAAGAGAGACATCATATCAAGCATCTTTTCTGACCACAATGATATAAATCCAGAAATAAACATGATTATCAAAAATTTGGAAAAGTTGCAAATACATGAATATTATACAACATGCTCCTAAATAACCAATGAATCAATAAAAAAGTTAAAAAAGAATTTAAAAATTCCTTAAAACAATGAGAATAGGAACACATTACAAGAAAATCTATGAAACAGAGCAAAAACAATTCTGAAAAGGAAGTTTATAGTAATAAAAGCCTAGATCCATCAAGAAGAGATACTTCGAATAAGCAATTTAATGATGCTCCTTAAGGGATTAAAATACAGAACAAGAAAAAAACAAAACCCCACATGTGTAGAGGGAAAGAAATAATATAGCTCAAAGCAGAAATAAATTTTAAAAAATGATTTAAAAAGTAATTGAAAAGATCAACAAAACAAAGTTTTCTACCCCAAAAGGTAAACACAATTGAAAATCTAAGCTTTTATTTGTTGTGACACTTATTATTACTAATTCAATTTTTTTTACTTGTTATTAGTCTGTCCGGATTTTCTATTTCTTCATAATGTAATCTTGGTTTAGGCTAGACCAACTAAGGAAAAAAGAGAAAAGATTCAAATAAATAAATTAGAGGTGGAAAATGAGACATTACCACTAGTACCACAGAAATACAAAAGATCATCAGATAGTGTTATGAACAATGACACACTAACAAACTGAAAAACCTAGAGAAAGAGGATAAATTCTTGGACACATACAATATACCAAGATAAAATTAAGAAGAAATAGCAAGTCTGGACACTCCAATAACAAGTGAAAAAAGAATTAGTCATATAAAGTGTCCTAACAAATAAAAGCCCAGGATCTGATGGCTTCACTGAAAACTTTTACGAAATATTTAAAAAATTAATACTACTTCTTCAAAAACAATCCAGAAAACTTAAGAGAGTACTTCCAAATGCATTTTTCAAGCCTTCTGATACCAAAACCAGACAAGGATAATACAACAACAAAGAGGAAAACTACAGGTCAATATCCCTTATTAACATATATGCAAAAATTCTCAACCTAATACTATCAAATCATATTCAACAACAAATTTAAAAGATCATTCATTATGATCAAGTATTCATGCAGTGATGCAAGGACAATTCAACACACATAAGTCAGTAAGTGATATAAATCACATGAACATAAAGAATGGCAAAAACCATATGATTGTTTCAATAGGTGCAGAAAAGCCTTGGGCAAAATTCAACAATTCTTCATGATAAAAAAAAAACCCTCAAAAAGTTATGTATAGATAGTATGTATTTCAACACAATAAAGAACATATAATATGACAAGCTCACAGCTAACATCATACTAAATGGGAAAAAGCTGAAAGTATTTTTCTATTTTACTATCCAAAAAAACAAGAAAACAATTTTATTTACAATTGCCCCAAAAAATAAGATACCTAGAAATAAACTTAACCAATAACCAACTCAAAATGGATTAAATACTTAAATGTAAAACCTGAAACTATAGAACCACTAGAAGAAAATATACGGGAAATGCCTGACAACATTGGGATAGGCAAAGAGCTTTTACATAAGACCTCAAAAACACAGACAACAAAAGCAAAAATAGACAAATGAGATTCCAACAAATTAATAAGATTTTTCACAGCAAAAGTAATAATTAACAGAGTGTAGAGACAACCTACAGAATGGAAAAAATATTTGAAAACTATGTATCTGACAAGCTGTTAATATCCAGAACATATAAAAAACTTAAACAACTCAGCACTAAAACAAACCAAAAACAAAATTTAAAAGTAGGAAAAGATCTTAATAGACATTTTTTTAGAAAAAGACATACAAATTACCAACAAATATATGAAAAATGCAAGTACACAACATTACTAATCAGCACAAAAAAGTAAATTGAAACCCTAATGAGATACTTCCTCACTCTAATTAGAATGACTATTATCAAAAGGCAGAAGAAAACAAGTGTTGAGGAGGATGTGGAGAAAAGGGAACCCTTATACACTGCTATTTGAAATGTAAATTAGTACAGCTATTATGAAAAACAATATAGAATTTTCTCAAAAAATTAAAAATAGAACTGCTGTGGGATTTAGCACTCACTGCTGGGTATATGTTTAAAAGAAATTAAATCAGTACATCAAGAGATGTCTGCACTTTCGTGTTTACTGCAGCATAATTCACGTAGCCAAGACTTGGAATTAACCTAAATGCCGCAAAAGAGATGAATGGATGAAGAAAATGTAGTTTATCTATGCAATGTAATACTATTCCGCTGTAAAAAAAAGAATAATAGTCTTTCATTTGAGACAAAATGGATGAACCTAGAGACATTGTGTTAAGTAAAATAAGCGAGGCACAAAATGATGAATACCACATGATCTCACTAATATATAGAATTTAAGAAAAAAGTTAATTTTATAGAAGTAGAAGTAGAGAGTATAACAGTAATTATCAGTACCTGAACAGGAAACAGTAAAGGGAAGGACAGGGAGAGGTTGGTTAAGTGAAACAATGTTAGAATTAGATGGGAAGAGTAAGTTCTGGTGTTCGAGTGCAAAGTGGGATTACTGTGGTTAAAAATAAGACAATATATATTACAAAATAACTAAAGAGAGGTTTTCGAATGTTCTCACCATGAAAAAAATGGATAAATGAATAAAAGTCTGGATCTACTAACTACTGTGGTGTAATCATTGTATATGTGTATGGAAATAACAAGTTGTAACTGCTGTGGTTTGAACGTTTTCCCCTCCAAAAATCATGTTGAAATGTAATCCCTAATTTAATACGGCAGTATTGAGACGTGGAACGTTTAAGAGGTTATTACATCATTAGGATTCTGCCCTTATAAATGAATAATCTTATTATCAATTAATAATTAATCCATGAATGGGTTAATAGATTAATTGGTTATTCTTGGGGAGAAAACTGGTGGCTTTATAAGAAGAGGAAAAGAGACTTGAGCCAGTACACCCAGCCCCCTCACCATGTGATGCTCTGTGCTGCCTGGGGACTCTGCAGAGTGTTCCCACCAGCAAGAAGGCCCTCACCAGATGCAGCCCCTTGACCTTGAACTTCTCAGCCTCTATAATTGTAAGAAATAAACTCTGTTTCTAAAAAATAAATTACTGTTTTAGATATTCAGTTATAAGCAACAGAAAATAAATTAAAATAAGCCCCAAAATATGTACAATTATAATGTATTAATTAATAAAAAAAATTTTTTTAAAAAGCTAAGTGCCACGCAGCATGCATATTAAAAGATAGTTCTTTTTTCTTCCAACTTTTACTTTAGATTAGATTCATAGGGTCCATAGGTAAATTTGTTACCTGGGTAGACTGCGTTTTGCTGAGGTTTGGAGTATGAATCCCATCACCATCACCCAGGTACTGAGCATAGTACCCCAGAGTTAGTTTTTCAAGCCTTCCCCCCTTCCTCCCTTACCCCTTAGTAATCACCAGTATCTACTGCTGCCATCTTTATGTCCATGAGTACCCAATGTTTAGCTCTCACTTATAAATTAAAACATGCAGTATTTGGTTTTTCTGTTCCTGCATTAATTCACTTAGGATAACAGCCTTCATCACATCCATGCTGCCACAAAGGATATAATTTTATTTTTTTATGGCTGAGAAACATTCTATGGTGTATATATATCGCATTCTTTTTATCCAATCTGCCATTGATGGGCACATAGGTTCATTCCATGTCTTTGATATTGTGAGTAGTGCCTCCATGAACGTGCAGGTACATGTGTCTTTTTGGTAGAATGACTTGTTTTCTTTTGAAGGTATTCCCAGTAATGGGATTGCTGGGTCCAATGGTAGTTCCAAGTTCTTTGAGAAATCTCCAAACTGCCCTCCACTGTGCTTGAACTAACTTCTATTCCCACCAACAGTGTACAAGCACTCCCTTTTCTCTGTAGCTTCACCAGTATCTGTTATTTTTTTACTTTAGCCATTCTGATTGGTGTTGGATGGTATGTCGTTGCGATTTTCATTTCTATTTCTCTGACGATAAGTCATGTAGAACATTTTTTCTTAGGTTTGTTGGCCACTCATATATGTCTTCTTTTGAGAAGTATCCATTCATGTCTTTTGCCCATTTTTATTAGGGTTGTTTTCTGCTTGTTTTGTTGTTAACTTCCTTGTAGATTCTAGATATTAGACCTTTATGTAATTAAACATGCATAGTTTGTGAATGTGTTCTCCCATTTTGTAGGTTGTCTGTTTGCTCTGTTAATAGTTTCTTTTTCTGTGCAGAAGCACTTTAGTTTAATTATGCCCCACTTGTCAATTTTTTGCTAATAGTGTTGCAATTGTTTTTTAGGACTTAGTCATACATTCTTTCCCAAGGCCGATGTCAGGAATGGAGCTTTCCACGTTTTCTTCTAGTATTTTTATAGATTGAAGTCTTACATTTAAATCTTTAATCCATCTTCAGTTAATTGTTGTATATGGTGACAAGTAGGGGTCCAGTTTCATTATTCTGTGTAGCATAAGCCAACTATTCCAGCAACATTTATTCAATATGAACTCTTTTTCCTCATTGCTTACTCTTGTAGACTATAAAAAATCAGGTGGCTGCAGGTGTATGGTTTTATTTATGGGTTCTCTATTCAGTTTATTTGGTCTATGTTTCTGTTTTTGTACCAGTACCACGTTGTTTTGGTTACTGTAGCCTTCAGTATAGTTTGAAGTCGCGTCACATTATGCCTCCAGCTTTGTTCATTTTGCCTAGAATTGCTTTGGCTATTTGGAATCTTTTTTTGTTCCATATGAATTTTAGAACAATTTTTCTAATCCTGCGAAAAGGTGTGTTGGTAGTTTGATAGAAATAGCATCAAATCTGTAAATTGCTTTGGGCTGTATGGCCATTTTAATGATATTGATTCTTCCATTCCATGAGCATGAAATGTTTTTTATTTGTTTTTGTCATCCATAATTGCTTTTAGCAGTGTTTTGTAGTTCTCTTTGTAGAGCTCTTTCATCTCCTTGTTTAGATGTGTTCCTAGGTGTTTTAATTTTTTGTTGCTATTGTAAATGAGATAACAATATTGATTTGTCTCTTAGCTTGAATGTTATTGGTGTATAGTAATGCTACTGATTTCTGTACATTGATCTTGTATTCTGAAACTTTACTGAAATCATTTATCCGTTCCAGGAGCCTTTGCATAGAGTCTTTACGGTTTTCTATGTGTGGAATCATATTGTCCATAAAGAGAGATAGCTTGACTTCTTCTTTCCCTATTTGGATGCCCTTTATTTCTTTATCTTGCCAGATTGTTCTGGCTAGCACTTCCAGTACTATGTTAAACAGGAGTGATGAGAGTGAGCATCCTTGCCTTGTACCAATTCTCAAGGAAAATGCTCCCAGCTTTTGCCAATTCAGTATGATGTTGACTGTGCGTTTGTCATAGATGGCTCTTATTATTTTGATGTATATTACTTCAATGCCTAGTTTCTTGAGGGTTTTTGTGATGAAGGGATATTGGATATTGTTGAAAGCTTTTTTCATGTCAATTGAGATGATCATACGGTTTTTATTTTTAATTGTTTATATGGCAAATCGCATTTATTAATTTGTGTATGTTTAATTTCTAAAATAAAGAAAAAAAGACCTAGTGAGAGATCAAGTCATGAAGGACTCTTTACACCAAGCTAAGAGTCTACCAATTTTCTGAAAGCCAAGTGAGCCAATAAGGATGTTATTCAAGGAAGTGACAGGATAAAGTTTGCATATAGAAACATGTCATTGGTTAAAAGCAGAATCAACAGAAATGGACATTTCTTCCTCTTGAAAATAAGAGACAAGAATATTTTGATGTTAATGAGTTGAAATTAGTATTGAAGGGAGCATTAAAAAGAGATTAAAAATTTAGAATGATATTCCAGTAGTTGGTATGGAGAGTGAAGAGCACAAATGGCATCAGGATTAAGTTTGGGCCAAATGGGCAATCTGAAGGCAGTCCCAAACTCTAATGGATATGTAGATTCCTGTTTCTCTGGAAAGAGCCAGCCGTCATCTGCGTTGATTACATGGGCTCCAAGATAAATCATGCTGCCAGGGATAGACTTTCGTGTGCTGAAGCTAACTTATAGGAGCCATTGTTCTTTAGAAGTGTCTGAAGTTGTTCAGTTCAATTGTTTTCAGATTTAATATTATATAAAAAATCATATCTTAGATAGTATCATAATTATATAAACTCACATTTTAGAAATTCAGATTAGCAACAAAAACAAATATTCCTTAGTGACTGGGAAAAGCTTAAATCACATGATGAAGTCTAAATTCTAAGATATACAATGTGGCTATAAAATTGTGGAAGTGGTCTTCATAACATTCTTATATCAAAAATACTAAAAATGTTAATGGATAATATTGTGGTTTAGCAATATGAGTCACTGTTTTCTTCTTCCAACTTTTCTATTTTTTCCGAAGTTTAAATAATAAGCATATATGTACCTAAATATAAATAATGTATATACACATATATGAAATAGAAAGCTCATGTTTCTTTAAATACACACCTATTGTGATTCTGAATAAAAGATCAAGAAAGTAGAGATAGTTTTTATAGGAACAAGGAGACTTTGGAGTGAGTTTTGGGTTTTCCTATCTTGATCAGAGTAAACTTGAGAAAATGACTTTTCTTTCTTCTTTATAATTGTAAATTTACTATAATAATGTTAGTAGAAACAAAAGAAAGAAAAAAATCCTAGAAGATATTAAGAAATGGTTAAGAATGATATTACAATTTCAAATTGGTCAGTTGAAATGATGATAAAAATAGTAATAGCCAAAACAAATTAAATTATAGCTGACATTAACTGAGCCTTATTATGTTCCAGGTAATATTCAGGTCCCTTACAATAAGCAGCTTATTGATTGATATACAATTATATATATATACACACACACACACACATATATAATGAAATTAAGATAATAAATTAAGGGTATGTTTTAGAAGCCCAGTTAGAAGGCTCACAAAAATTCATCATTATTTCAAACTCATTATTTCTAAAACTCACTGTCTTCTCTCTCAAACATGCTTTCTTTTATATTTACTCCCGTTTAATAGTGACTTCATCATTTTCCTCTCTTTTTTTTACCCACAACTTAGAGTTATTTTTGATCTCTCTCCTTTGTTTCCCTTTTAGCATCTAATTCATTTAATCAATCTACTAGTCTATTAATTTTACCTTTGCAAGATTCACCCTTGCAAATTACAATTAAAATTTAAAGAGCAATGCAGATGGTGTTCTCAAATACTGTCTTAAATATGAGAGAGGAAGGAGAAAACAGGAACAAAGTGATTTCTGGAGAGGACAGCATTATACATACTTACCTCTTCTTAATAATTCTACATAAGGGAGATTGCAGATTTTATTTAACTTTTTTGAAAAGAAGAAATAAATCTCTGCTTATATAGATTATGTTTTAAGTTGTCCAAGGTCACATAGCTCCTAAGTCATAGATGTAAGAGTCACTCCAGAGTATATGTAATTCCTGCTGAATAGTATAGACTAACCAATATTCTAGACTGTCAAATTATTGACTGTATAATGTACAATTAATTTTGTTGATTTGTCTTAAAGTACTAATTCAATAATGTCACAATCCATCTTAAAAATAAAATTATGTTTTATAGTTATAAATGTTTATGAAAATGATTGATCTGTGTTAGATTAAGATTACCAGATAAACTACAAGACACTGTTAAATCTGAATTTCATATAAATAAGGCATAATTTTTTGGAATAGTATGTCCCATGTATTATTTGACACATAATTGTACTAAAAACTTACTCATTGTTTATCTGAAACTCATTTAAAGTATGTCTCAAATATTGCATGCTTATACTAAAAAATTACTTGTTTATCTGAAATATGAATTTAATTGGGAGTCCTGTGCTTTTATTTGCTAAATTGGGCAACTCTGTGCTAGGTACAAATATCCAGTCTTGTAGATGTGGCTTCAAGTAGGGGGCAGAATATACTAATTATCACTGTGTCATTATCATCATCATCATATGCTATATCCGTGAAGTGCTGGTGTATTTAATCCTTACCCAACCATATGCTTTTTGACTCATGAGGAAAGTGAGACAAAATTATAGTCATATAAAAAATTGCAACCCTTGATTTAAAAATTATTCCATGTCTAATTTGATACATATTACATCATATTTGGATATTCATGGGCCAGAGATATGGTTCCCACCCCCAAGAAAAATTCATTGGAAGTCCACATTTGAAACATCATTCACATATTGCCAACAGTATTGGCAATTTATGAAACAGAATTTGATCCAGAGAGAAAATTAGTAAGGAAACACTAGACTTCAATTGCAATTTTGACCAAATGGACCTAACGAACATAAAAACTTGCCATCCAACAGCAGCGGAATACACATTTTTATCTAGTACACATAGAATATTCTCCAGAGGTGGCTACATGTTAGGCCACAAAGGAGGTCTTAAAAAATTTAAAAGTTTAAAATAATATCTAGTATAATTTTAGATCATAATGATATGAAATTGGAAATCAGTAACACATGCTTAAAAAATTCACCAATATGGGGAGATTAAACAACATGTCCGCTGAACAACCAATGCATCAAGAAGATATGAAAAGGAAAATTTAAACATATCTGGAGACAAATGATAATGGAAACAGTATTTCTAAACCTAAGAGATGTACAAAAGCAGCTCTAAGAGGGAAGTTTATAGCAATAAATGGTGACATCCATAAAGGAGAAAAATTTGTAATAAACAACTTAATCATGCACCTCAAGGACTTAGGAAAGAACAAACTGAATCTAAAATTATCACAGAAGAAAAATTACAAAAACCAGAACAGAAGTAAATCAAATAGGTACCATAAAAAACCTGAGTTGTTTGTTTAAAGAAAATTGACAAAATTGACAAACCAAATAAAAAAGTAAAAAATGAAGGTGAAGAAATTATAACAGACACATCAGAGATGAAAAGGATCATAAGGGACTGTTATGAACAACTATGTGCCAACGAATTGAATAACCTAAAATAAATGAATATAAATTCCTAGAAAAACACAACCTACCAAGATGGAGTCAAGAAAAATTAGAAAGCCTAAACAGAACGATAATAAATGAAGACAAAATCCTTCTGACAAGGAGATGCCCAGGACCAGATGGCATCAAGGTGAACTCTACCAGACCTTCCAAAAATAATTATAGAAATACTTTTAAACTCTCCCAAAAAATAGAGATAGAGGAATTACTTTCACACACATTTTATGAAGCCAAAATTACTTGATACCTAATCCAGACAAAGATATCACAAGGGAAAAAACAACCCCCCCAAAAAATTATAGGCCAATCTCTCTGAAAAATATTTGCACAAAAATAGTCAATAAATTTTAGCAAACCAAGTTCTATAACACATCAAAAAGATTTTATATCATGACGAAGTGAGATTTATCCCTGACATAAAGACTAGTTTGACATATGCAAATGAATGTGATATATCACACTAAGAGAATGAAAGACTAAAAAGGAAAAGATCATCTCAGTCAATGCTGAAAAAGTATTCCACGAAGTTCGACATTTTTTCTTGATAAAAACTCTTAGCAGTTTAGGTATAAAAGAAAAGTTCCTCAACCTAATGAAGCCTATTTATGAAAAATCTCCAGCTAACATAATCAATTGGAAAAAACTGAAAGCTTTTCCACTAAGATGTGGTACAAGGTAAGGATGCCTACTATCACCATTTCTATTCCAGATAGCACTGGAAGATCTAGCAAGAGCACTCAGATGAGAAAAAAAGCATCTGAATTGGAAAGAAAGAAGTAAAATTTTCTATATTTGACAATGACATGATTCTATATGGAAAATAAAAGATGCCACATACAAAAAAACTATTATAACTAATAAATGAATTTTGTAAACTTGTAGGATACGATGTCAATTCTTATAAAATTAATATCATTTTTCTACACAAATCATGATCTAACTGAAAAACAAAACAAATTCCATTTATGATAGCATCCAAAAAAAAAAGACTTAAGAATAAATTTAACCAAGGCAATGAAAGATTTGTACACTAAAGGCTACAAAACACAGATGAAAGAAACGGAAGAAGACATAAATAAATGGAAAGATAGTTCATATTTATGTATTGAAATAATCAATATTGTTAAAATGTTCGTACTACCCAAAGCAACCTACAGATTCAATGGAATCCTTACAAAAATCTAAATAGCATTCCTCATAGAAATAGAAAAAATCAATTCTAAAATTTGTGTGGCAACATAAATGACCTTGAATAGTTAAAATAATTCTAAGAAATAAAAACAAAGTTGGAGGCATAATACTCCTTGATTTTAAATTATACTGCAAAGCTATAGTAATCAAAACAGTGTGATATTATTATAACAATAAACATATAGACCAGGAGGATGCAATAAAGAGCCCAGAAAGAAATCTAAACATATACATTCAATTTGTTGTTTTTGTTTTTTTGGTTTTTTGGTTTTTTTGAGACAGAGTTTTGCTCTTTCACCCAGGCTGGAATGCAGTGGCATGATCTCAGCTTACTGCAACCACCTGCCCTGGAGTTCAAGCAATTCTCCTGCCTTAGCCTCTCAAGTAGCTGGATTTACAGGCCCCCACCACTACGCCAAGCTAATTTTTGTATTTTTGGTAGAGATGGGATTTTGCCATGTTGGCCAGGCTGGTCTCAAACTCCTGACCTCAGATGATCCAACCACCTTGGCCTACCAAAGTGATAGAACTACAGGCATGAGCCAACATGCCTGGCCCATTCAACTAATTTTTAACAAAGGCACTGAGAGAACACAAAACAGTGCTGAAAAAAAAAAAGTGAATTGCCACATGCAAAGGAACAAAATTGAACTCTTGTCTCAAAGTATACACAAAAATAAACTCAAAATGGATGAGAGATCTAAATGTAAAACCAAAAGCTATAAAACTTGTAGAAGAGAACATACCATTGACTTTGGCAATGATTTTTTTTGGATATCACACCAAAATCTCAGGCCACGAAAGCAAAATAAATTATATAAATGTTACTCCTCAAATTGTAAAACTTCCATATAGCACAGGAAACAATCAACAAAATGAAATGGCAGCCTCTAGATTGGGAAGAAATATTTGCAAATCACACACTTAATAAAGGACTAATAGACAATATTTATAAAGAATTCATACAATTTATTAGTAGAAAAATAAATGACCTCATTAAAAATGGGCAAAATATGTTAATAGACACTTCTCCAAAGAAGACATAAAAAATGTTAACAGGTGTATGAAAAGGCGTTCAACATCATCAGTCATCAGAGAAATGCAAATCCAAACCGCTGTCAGGTATCACTTCACACTTGTTAGTTGGCAATTACTAAAAAGTTGAAAGATAACAAGTGTTGGTGAGGGTGTAGAGAAAACAGTCAATAGACACTTCAGAAATAGAAAGGATCATAAGGGACTACCATGAAAGGGAACCCTTCTACACTATTGATAGGAATGCAGATTGGTACAGCCATTTTGGAAAACAGTATGTAGGTTTTTAAATAAATTAAAATAGCACAGCCATACGACTCAGTAATCCTTCTTCTGAGCATATACCCAAAGGAGATGAAATCATCATTTCAAAAAGATATCTGCACTCCCACATTAATTGCAACAGTGTTCACAATAGCCGAGATATGGAAATAAACTTAGTGTTTGTTGGTGGACCAATGAATAAATAAACTGCTGAATTTATACACAAAGGAATACTATTCAGTACTAAAAAAATAACAAGATCTTGGTGTTTGCCACAGGGTAGATGAGGCTGGAGGATACTATGCTAAGTGAAATAAGCCAGACACAGAAAGAAAATTATTACATGATTTTGCTTATATGTGAAATCTAAAAACAAAACAAAAATTCAAATATATGGAGGTATGTTTGGTGCAGACACAACACAGATTAGTAGGAGAAACATATACAAATTTTAATAGTAATTTTGGTATGCACATGGAAACCTTCACAAGAAAAATGAAGACCCAAAGAAGAGTCAGTGCTGAACACTTGTACACTAACTTGGACAAAGAGTAATACATTGTGAAAACCTAACAAGACAAGGGGCCTCGGGTGAGGGCAGCCAATTGTGGAAAAGTGATTAGGAAGGTAAGGGTTAGTGTAACAAGGCTTGTTTAAACAGATTTCGCCAGCCTCATCTCTCCATCCCTGATGAGAATGCCTTTCTTCCTCCTGGTACAGGGAGGGCACCTTTCACATGGGAATTTGATCTCCCACTTTCACAAAGAAAAGAGACGTTCAGACTGCCTCTCTTGCATTTGCTATTTTTGAAGTGCCTTTAATGCAAAATAGTTAATATGCCACCATGTCTTATTTTGGGGAACCATATTTTGATCCCCTATGTTGGTGAAGGAGGGACTTGGAAAATTTGTCTGATTCTTTGAGAAGAGTAAAAGTGACACATGGGAAACATTGGTCCTGCATAAATCAGTGGGTCTGTAGTTAGATATGAATTTGGTGCCAGTCATGACTAACTAGGTAAAATACTAGTCCTGGTAATTTCACATTATAAAAATGCTCATGATTTAAAATTAGTGGGATCTTGGAATGCAGACTAAGGATGGTAGGGAAGATAATCCTTACTTAAGAGCAATTTCCCGCAGAAGTTAAGATCCTGGGCTCTGAGTTCGTCACCATTGGGTTAACATCCTGTCTTCAGTTCTTATCAGCCTTTGGCAAGTTGCTTAAATGATCCAAACCTCTGTGTTCTGCTATCAAAAGTGAGAATAATATATACAACTTGCAGATCTGATGTTAAAAAAAGGATGTCCTCAGTAGAAATACTGTAAAACATTTCTGGAAGAAAGAACATGAGGAAACAAAACAGCTCTGAAAAAAAAATACATGAGAGAATCTGTTTTCCATGAGCAAACATAAGAACATATTCAGAAAATCATCATCAAACTTGGAGTGAAAAAAATTCACTCCACAAGACCTGGAGGGGAGAGCCGGCAAACAGCAGGTCGGGTAGGTAGAGGAGTGTGGCAGATGCCGCTTCTCCAGAGCATGTCTCCCAACTCCAGCCCCACACACTGACCCGCAGGGACAGCAGGGCTGACCTCACACTAAAAACCCAGAGCTGTACTCAAAGCAAGGGGCCTGCTTGCCTAGAGAGAGCTCCTACGGTAAATGTGAGTAACAGCAAGAAAAGCAGAGCACAATGAGTGAATATAAAAGGGGTGGGTGGAGGAACAGAAACAAAAACGAGGGCAGTATCCCTGTGATAGAGAGCAACAGACTCATGTCCTCCTCTCTCTCCACAGTGGAAGCTGGCCAGAAGCCTGCCTACCATTCGTATTCACCTCTTCCAAAGACATTGTCTAAACATGACACATCCAGCAGTAGAAGTACAAGCTGAATAGTTAGTTATGTAGATGAGAGGAACATGTCATGGGTGGGGCAATCCATGGCTTTTGAGTTGCTGATTTCTACTTTGAGAGCATCCTCACAATGTAACTCCTCATGGTCACTCAGTATGTACTAAAAGTCCTTTCTCCAGCCTTCCTGACAGACAGGAGGCTAAAACCTGACCCAGTTCCTGTCAAATATGTGCACGGGCATGAGACATGGATGCAGAAGAAAGGCAAGGATGCACTCTGCTTGACAGGGACAGGGGAGAAATAAATGGCTTTTAGAGGCCTTAGAGTCAGATGTTCCAGCAGCAGTGGCATAAGTGACCAAAGGGGTAGGGATTATTCACAAGAGGGCCAGCAGAGTATTTGAGAATTGTTCCTACCTGTATCTCTCAGCGGATTTTCAGGCCCTCCCAGGGGTGATATGCACTAATTTGATTTTTCAAGTAAATTCATTTGCTGATTAAAGCAAAAATTATATTTTGTTGCTTGCATCAATGAACCCCCCGCCCCACACTCCCCCCCACCACCTCCCTCCGTGGTACAATAACAGACCTTGAAGGAACTGGGAACTGGAGCTTGGTTGTCTGGCATAGCGTGGGACTCCTGAAGTCTGTAACATGAAGTGGCGAATTGGTGTCACTGCAATTACAGACCCCTGTGAAAGGCATGCGGAATGGCAGGAATGTGGGGTGTGCTATGTCTAACAGTGTTGGAAATAAGCAGGTTAAAACTTCAAAATCTCAACTCAATGAATGTTAAAAGAAGTGAGGTGTCTCTGTAGCCATTTGGTAGTATCTCCTATCTCTAAAGAGAATAATCAATATATCAGAGTCAGATTATCGGTTGGGGAAGAGTGGGTACTGAAAGATTAGATGGGAACGTTGGAGAAGATTCAAATGAATCAGAATAATTAAAAGTTCTGAGCCCAGCCAAACCTCCCTTACCAGCCGAAGCAACCTCTTCTCCAGTCTGATAAAACTCTCCTCGACTTTACTGAAAACTCTGTGGCAACCTGACAGGAGAAACCAGCTCTTCAAGAAGAAGCAATTTCTCCTCATGTTATATCCAGCCACACCTCATGGCTCTCGGGTTCTTGTATGTCCCATAGAGTCCACTGCACAGTCAGACCTGGAAAATGGCTGGTGCAATGGCAGAAAGGCAACATTTTCCTAAGATATTATCAATCTTTACTATCAACAATTCGGGAAATACATGTAGGATTTTTTTTAGGCTGCATATCCTCCCCAGACTAGGAAAATAGAAGCCTGGCTTTTTGTTGGGCTGGACTTAGCATGAACACCCTCGCCAGAGGTTCTGCACTCCATCCAGCCACTCAGGCAGTGGGGACTGCTCCTGCATGCCCAGTCTGTGGCCTGTGGCTGCATCTTAGACCCAGTGGAGGCCTAGAGCAAATGAAGTTGAGGCTCCGTGTATGTCTTGGTATAATATAAAGGAAGGATTTGGAGAGTGGAGAAATGTGGAGTATAAGAGTGAACTAGGCACATATGACTCTATCACCAACTCCTTCTTTATGTCCCTAAGAATACCCTGTCCTAAAGCCGTGAAGAAAACACTGATGTTGAAGTGAGTAGTGGACAATGATGGGAATTCTTCATATGTAAGGGATGAAAGTGGGAGTGAAGACCTTAGCCTGGATTAGTTGAGGAAGACTTGAGCAATTTTTAACACAGATTTTGAGGCTCGCCTTTCTTTAGCCCATTGTTTTTTTTTTTTTACTCGAATATTCCAGTCTCCTTGTCAACATGACCCTTTATATTCTGAAGTTTGAAGCCAATAAAGAACACAGCTTTCGGGCATCCTGTTTTGTCTGGCTTGAAGACTGTCAGAGGCAAAAAGTTGCAAACTTGCAAATCTCACCTGTTGAAATCCTCTGCCAAGAGTTGCCTCACTTTTAGTTTTTGCCCATTTTTTGGTTGCCCCTCTAAGTCCCCCAAATGGTTGTTTTTATAAAAAAATATTTTATGCAGACTTTTGCAATTGTTATATACAGGAAAATTAGTTGGATTAACTAAGAAAAAAGAGAGAAGACTCAAATAAATAAAATCAGAGGAAAAAGGAGACATAACAATTGATACCATGTAGAAATGCAAGGAATTATTGGAGGCTACTATGAGCAACTACATGCCAATAAATTGGAAAACCTGAAAGAAATGAATAAATTGCTAGACACATACAACCTACCACTATTAAACCAGAAAGAAATCCAAAACTTAAACAGACCAGTAATAAATAACGAGATCAACGCTGTAATAAAAAGTCTTCCAGCAAAGAAAAGTCTCGAACCCGATGGCTTCACTGCTGAATTTTACCAGACATTTAAAGAAGAACTAATATCAATCCTCTTTAAATTATTCTGAGGATGGGCAGAATACTTCCAAACTCATTTTAGGAGGACAGTATTCCCTGATACCAAAACCAAACAAAGAAACATTAAAAAAAAAAAAAAAAAAAAAAAACCAGAAAAGAAAAGTAATGTTTATACTTGATAAACCTTGATGCAAAAATTTTTAACAAAATAGTAGAAAACTGAATTAAACAAAACATTGAAAAGATTATTCATCATATTTAAGTGAAATTTATCCCAGGGATACAAGGATGGTTCATCATATGCAAATCAAAAACCATGTGATCATTTCACTTGATGCTAAAAAAACATTTGATAAAAATCAACATCTCGTCGTGATAAAAAGTCTCAAAAACTTGAGTATAAAAGAAACATACCTCAACACACAAAAAGCCACATATGATAGATTCACAGCTAGGATCATACTGAATGGGGAAAAACTGAAAGCCTTTCCTCAAGATCTGGAACATAACATAGACGCCCACTTTCACAACTGTTATTCGACATAGTATTGGACATTCTAGCTAGAACAATCAGATTAGAGGAAGGAATAAGGGCATCAAAATTAGAACAAAAAAAGTCAAATTATCCTTGTTTGCAGATATAATCTTATATATGGAAAAACCTAAAGACTCCACCAAAAAACTATCAGAACTGATAAACAAATTATCAGTAAAGTTGCAGAAAACAAAATCAATATACAAAAATTTGTAGCATTTCTATATGCTAACAGTGAACACTCTGAAAAAGAAATCAAGAAATTCTCCCGTTTGCCATAACTACAAATAAAATAAAATATCTCAAAATTAACTTAACCAATGAAGTGAAAGATCTGTATAATAAAAACAATAAAACATTGATTAAAAATGTTGAAGAAGACACAAAATATGGAGGCATATTCCATGTTCTTGGAATGTAAGAATGAATATTGTTAAAAATGTACATACTTTGGCAAGCAATCTACAGATTCAATGAAATCCCTACGAAAGTACCAATAACATTTTTCACAAAAATAGAAAAAAATTCTAAAATTTACATGGAACCACAGAAGACCCAGAGTACCCAAAGCAATCCTGAGTGAAAACTGGAAATATCACAATAACTGATTTCAAATTATGCTACAGAACTACAGTAATCAAAACAGGATGGTACTGGCATTAAAACAGAAACATAGACCAATAGAATAGAGTAGAGAACGCAGAAACAAATTTACACACCTACAGTAAGCTCATTTTTAACAAAGGTGCTGAGAACATACATTGGGGAAAGAACATCCTCTTCAATAAATGGTGCTGGTAACACTGGATATTCATATACAGAAGAATGAAACTAGACCTCTCTATCTCTTACCACATATGAAAATAAAATCAAAATTGACTAAAAATATGAACTTCAATCTATGAAACTGCTAAATGAAAAAATTGAGGAAACTCTCTGGTACATTGCACTGTTAAAGATTTCTTGAATAATATTCCACAAAGATTTTTGAGCAATATTTCACAAACACAGGCAACCAAAGCAAAAATGAACAAATGGTATCACATCAAGTTTAAAAGCTTCTTCACAGCAAAGGAAACAATCAACAAAGAGACAATTCATAGAATGGGAGAAAATGTTAGCAAACTACCCATCTGACAAAGGATCAATAACCAGAATATATAAAGAGCTCAAACAATGCAATAGGGACAAATCTAATAATCTGATTTAAAAATGCGCAAAAGATCTAAATAGATATTTCTCAAAATAAGACATAGAAACAGCAAACAGATATATGAAAAGGTGCTCAACATCATTGATCATTAGAGAAATGCCAGTCAAAACTATATTGAGATATCATCTCAACCCAGTTAAAATGAATTTTATACAAAAGATAGGCAATAATGAATGCTGGCAAGGATGTGGAGAAAAGGAGCCCTCATACACTGTTGCTGGAAATGTAAATTAATACAATTACTCTGAAGAACAGTTTGGAGGTTCCTCAAAAAACTAAAAATAGAACTTCCATAATAGGATCCAGCAATCCCACTGCCAGATATATACTCAAATGAAAGGAAATCATTTTCCTTTCAAAGAGATGTCCGCACTCCCCTATTTATTGTAACACTATTCATAATAGCCAAGATTTGGAAGCAACCTAAGTGTCCATCAACAGATGAATGAATAAAAAATGTGATACATTAACACAATGGAGTACTATTCGCCATAAAAAAGAATGTGATCCAGTTGTCTGCAACCACATGGATGGAACCAGAGATCATTACGTTAAGTGAAATAAGCCAGGCACAGAAAGATACATTTCACATGTTCTCACTTGGGAACTGAAAATTAAAATTATTGAACTCACGGAGATAGAGAGTAAAATGGTCATTACCAGATAGTGAGAAGAGTAGCAGGGTGGGGGAAGTGGGGAAGGTTAATGGGTACAAAAACATAGATAGAATGAATAATACCTAGTATTTGATAGCACAACAGAGTGACTGTAGTCAATAATAACTTATTGTACATTTAAAAATAACTAAAAGTATATAATCTGATTGTTTGTAATACAAATGAAGGATAAATTGTTGAAGGAATGGATGTCTCATTTACCTATATATGATTATTATGCTTTGTATGCCTGATATGTACATCAGCATATTTCATGTACCCATAAACTTATACACTCACTATGTCCCCACAAAAATAAAAAATAAAGAATCCTTTTTTCTTTCCAGTTTCCATTTTGGATGGTGTCTCTTGCTGTACCTTGTACTTCACTAGTCTTCCATGATGCTAATCTGCTGCTAACACTGTTCAGCATATTTCATCTGCAATATTGTGTTCTTTTCTAGATGCTCTGTTTGCATTTTTAATATCTTCCACGTCTGCACTTAACACTACAAGTATTCCTTTTACCTTTTTGAATAAATGGATTATATATTCTTAATAGCTTTATGAAATATAATTTTATACATGCAATTTAACCATTTATAGTGTACAATTCCATGGTTATTAGTAAATTCACATGTATGTGAAGCCATCATCAATTTTAAAGCATTTTCTTTTTTTTTTTTTTTTTAATGGAGTCTCGCTCTGTCACCCAGGCTGGAGTGCAGTGGCGCCATCTCGGTTCACTGCAAGCTCTGCCTCCTGAGTTCACTCCTTTCTCCTGCCTCAGCCTCCTGAGTAGCTGGGATGACAGGCACCTGCTACCATGCCCAGATAATTTTTTTCTATTTTTAGTAGAGACGGGATTTAACTGTGTTAGCCAGGACGGTCTCAATCTCCTGACCTCGTGATCTGCCCACCTGGGCCTCCCAAACGGCTGGGATTGCAGGCGTCAGCCAGCACACCCGGCCGCATTTTCTTTACCTAAAGAAGAACTTATGTATCCTTCAGGTACCACCACACTATTCACCTGACAGCCTTTACTCAGCTCTAAACAACCCATACTACCCCTTCTGTTTCTATAGACTTCCCTATTCTGGATATTCATATGAATGGTATCATAGACCCAAATGATAGATAGTATTTTGTAACATTTTTCACTTAGCGTAATGGTTTCAAGGTTTATCTGTTTCAAAACACACATCAGAACCTCATTTCTTTTCATGGCTGAATGCTATTCCATAATATAGATATAACACATTTTGTTGCTACATTCATCCATTGATTGACATTGAGTTGTGTCCATATTTTGGCTATTATGAATAATACTGCTATGAATATTTGTGTATACCTTTTCATGTAGAAATATGTTTTTATTTCTTCTGGGCATATATAGATGGTCTCTGACTTACAATGGTTCAAGTTATAATTTTTAACTTTATGATAGGTTTATCAGGACATAACTTTATTGAAACCAAAGGAGCTCCTTATGACTTATGATGGGGTTATGGATTTTACTGAATGAGTATTATGTTTGCAGCATCAGGGACAATCTGCTGTATTGCAAACATTAAATGCATTTTTAACCTTGGATGAGTTTATTGGGATGCAACCTCGTCAGAAATTGAGGATCATCTGTGCCTAGGAGTAGAATTTCTGTCAAATGATAACTCTGCATCTAGTTGTTTGAGAAACTGTAAGACTGTTTTTCCCAAAGTGAATGGATGATTTTCTATTACCACCAGCATTATTGAGGGCTCCCATTTCTTGACATCTTCATCTTTTTAAATTGTTATCTTAATTTTTATTCTAGCCTTCCTAGTGAGTATGACATGGTATCTAATTTTGGTTTGATCTGTATTTTTCTGATAACAGGCACAGAAAGATACATTTAACATGTTCTCACTTGGGAACTGAAAATTAAAATTATTGAACTCATGGAGATAGAGAGTAAAATGGTCATTACCAGACACTGGGAAGAGTAGTAGGGGACGGGAAATGGGGATAGTTAATGAGCACAAAACCATAGGTGTTGAGCAAACATTTTTATGCACTTATTGGCCATTTATATACCTTATTTAAGGAAACATCATTCCAGATTCTTTGCCCAATTTTCATTTTTTTTACTATTGAGTTATAAGGGTTCTTCACATATTCTGTGTATAAGCCCCTTATGAGTATGACTTATGACTTTTTTCATTTTGCATGTAATCTTTTTTATTTTCCTGATTTCTTTTTAGCACAAAAGTTTTTAATTAATTTGAAGTTCAATTTATCAATTTCTCTCTTTTTATGCTGTGCTTTTGATGTCTCATCCAATAATTCTTTGCCAAATACAAAGTCATGAAGATTTTACTCCTATATTTTCCTTCAAGAATGTTACAGTTTTGTTCTTACATCTAGGTCTTTGATCCATTTTGGGTTAATTTTTGTATATAATAAAAACCAGGTGATATGGTCTGGTTGTGTGTCTTTTCCAAATCTCATGTTGAAATGTAATCTCCAGTGTTGGAAGTGGGCCCCGTGAAGGGTATTTAGGTCCTGGCGGTGGATCCCTCTTGAATGGCTTTGGGCCTCTGCAGTAATGAATGAGTTCTTGCTCCGAATTCATGTAAAATCTGCTTGTTTAAAAGAGTATGGCACATGCCTTCTCTCTCTCTCGCTCCCTCTCTTTTTATCTTTCTCACTGTGTGACACACCAGCTCCCGCTTTGCCGTCCAACATGACTGTAAGCTTCCTGAAGGCCTCAACAGAAGCAGATACGTACACCATGCTTCTTGCTCAGCTTGCAGTACAGTCAGCCAAAATCCATCACTTTTCTTTATAAATTACCCAGTCTCAGATATTTATTTACAGTAATGCAAAAATAGACCAACACAGAAAATTGGTGCTGAGGAGGGGGATATTGCTATAAAGATATTTCAGTGGTAAGTAAAAATGTGGCTTTTGAACTGGATAATGGGCAGAGATTGGAGGAGTTTGAGAGCTTAGAAAAAGACAGAAAGATGAGGGAAGCTTTAGAACTTCTTAGAGATTGGTTAACACTTTTCCTATTGAGAAAGAAAGTGCAACGTGCTGCCAGCACTCATTTAATTTTACATAAACACACTCTGAGGCTGAAGCAAATCTAATTTTCAACGTGAAAATAAAACACAAAAACTGTCCTTGAAGTTATTTCTAAACAGAACTAACACCAAAATCATCTGAATCATCAGAATCATCTCTTTTGGAAAAATGAAATTCATCACATAAATCTTTGGCAAACACCTGTTTGAGAACATTGTTAACATCAAGTGTAGAAATGCTACATTTTCTAGGATTTGACATTTTCAGCCACTGAGAATTACTCTATTTTGTAAATGGAAATACCAGTACTAAAAACAGAAGGGTACAACAGAATAAAGATGAAGTCTTTTGTTTCCAAAGTCAATATTCTAGTGTGATGTGAAAATAGTAATAAAAGCGAAATTTTTGCGGCAAAGTTATCTTGGGGTTAATGCTACAGTCACAAGAGCCACCAGTGAGTGTTTTCGGGCAAATGGGAAAAGTTAAATGGTTGTAATCAAAATGCGGATAAAGTATGAACAACGAAGGCCAGACTAATGTGGTGTCAGATAGAAATGAGGAACTTATTAGGAACTAGAGCAAAGCTCACCCGGGTTGTGCCCTGGCAAAGAACTTGTCTGCATTGTGTTCACGTGCTACAATCTGTGCAAGTTTCAGCTTATGAGTGATGACCTAGGGTGTCTGGAGGGAGAATTTCTAAGCAGCAAAGTGTTCAAGGCATGACCTGGCTACTTTGAACAGCCCACACTCAGATGTGGGAGCAAAGAAATTACTTAAAGTTGGAACTTATATTTAAAAGGGAAGTAGAGTGTAGAAGATTCAAAAATTGGGAGCGTGGCCCTGTGGTGGAGAAAGAATCCAAGCAGGCTGAGGAGCAACCACTTGCTCGAGAGATTTTCATGACTAAAAGGGAGCCAAGCGTTAATAGCCAAGACAATAGGAAAAAGGTCTTGAGGGCATTTCAGAAGCCTTTGAGAAGCCCTTCCCATCGCAGGCTCAGGGGCCTCGGAGAAAAGAATGGTTTCAGGGGCTAGGTCCAGGGTGCTTCGGCCCTGCACATCCTCAGGAGGCTGCTTCCTGTACCCGGGCCACTCTGACTCCAGTCTCAGCTCAGAGAGTCCCAGGTACAGCTCAGGCTGCTGCTTTGGATCACACCAGCCACTGTAAGCCTGCACAACTTCCATGCAATGTTCCGCCTGCAGGCGCACAGAGTGCGAGGGTGAAGGAAGGTTGGCGGCTTCCACCTAGATTTCAGAGAATGTAACAGAAAGCCTGGGTGCCCGGGCAGAAGCCTGCGACAGGGGAAGAGTCCCCACAGAGAGCCTCTACTAGGGCAGTGCCAAGAGGGAAGGTGAGGTTGGGGTCCTAGTAGAGAGTCCCCACCAGGGCATTGCCTAGTGGATCTGTGGGAAGGGACCACCACCTTCCAGACCCCAGAATGATAGAACCACCGGCAGCAGAACCTCAGAGTGGAAAAGCTGCAGTCGCTTAACTCCAACCTGTGAGAGCAGCCATAGGGGCTGCACCCTGCAAAGCCACAAGGGTGAAGTTGCCCAAGGCATTGGAAGCACAACCTTTGCACCAGTGTGCCCAGGAAATGAGACACGGATTCAAGGATTATATTGGAGTTTAAGGTTTAATGTCCACTCTGCTGGGTTTCAGACTTGTGTGAGGCCTGTAGCCCCTTTCTTTTGGCCAATTTCATCCTTTTGGAATGGGAATGTGTACCCAATGCCTGCACCGCCATAGCATCTTGGAAGTAAATATCATGGTTTTTATTTTAGAGACTTATAGGTGAAAAGAACCTGCCTGGGGTCTCAGAGGAGACTTTGGTCTTCTTAAATTGAGTCAATGTTGAAATGAGTTAAGATTTGGGGGGACTGCTGGGAAGGCATAATTGTTTTGCAATGTGAGAAGGACCTGAGATTTGTAGGGTCGGGGCAGAATGATGTAGTTTGGATGTGTGACCCCCTCCAAATCTCACATTGAAATGTGATTCCTAACGTTGGAGGAAGGGCCTGGCAGGAGGTATTTGGGTCATGAGGGCAGATTCCTCATGAATGGTTTGGTGTCCTCATGGTAAGAAGTGAGCTCTCACTCTGAGTTAATGCAAAATCTGGTTGTTCAAAAAAGTGTGACACTCTCTCACTCCCACTCCCTTCCCGTCTCTTGCCATGTGACACCAGCTCCCCTCTCATCTTCTGCCATGACTGTAGCTACTGGAAGCAGATGCCAGCACCACACTTCCTATACACCCTGCAGAAACTTGGGCCGAAATAAACCACTCTTATTTATAAATTACCCAGCCTCAGGTATTGCTTCCCAGCAACGCAATAATGGACTAACACAGCAGGAGTCCAGCTTCATTCTTCTGTATGTGGTTGTCCACTTGGCCTAGCATCGTTAGTTAAAAAGACTTTTTCCCACATTGAATGGTCTTGGGATCCTTGTTGAAAATAAGTTGACCGTAGAGGCCTGGTTTTAGTTCGGACTCTCAATTTGATTACATCGATCTCTGTGTTTATTGTTGTGCCAAGACAGCACTGTCTTACTCACCGTTTCTTTGTAGTAACTTTTGAAACTGGGAAATGTGAGTCTTCTTATGTAATTCTTCTTTTTCAGGTTTTGGCTATTTGGAGCCCCTTGCAATTTTGTATAAATTTTAGCATAAGCTTACCAGTGAATACAAAGAAATCAGCTGGAAATCTGTTAGGGAATGCATTGAATCTGTACATCCGTTTAGGGAATGCTTTCACTTTAACAATATTAAATTAACAATATTAAATATGGGTCTTTTGACTCATAAACAGTTATTTATCCATTTATTTATGCTTTCTTTAATTTCTTTCAGAAATGTTTTATAGTTTTCAGAGTATAAGATTTTCAGTGATTTCGCTAAATGTATTCCTAAGTTATAAAATTCATTTGGAAGCTGTTGTGAATTTTATTTTATTTTATTTTATTTTTTGTGGATTGTTTATTGCAAGTGTCTACATATACAAATGATTTTGTACATTGATCTTATATCCTAACAATCTCGCTGTACTCACTTATATGGTCTAATAATGTTTTAGTGAATTCCTTAGGATTTTCTATATATAAGATCAAGTCATCTATGAAGAGATATAGCTTTACTTCCTTTCAAAGTGGATGAATTTGTTTCTTTTTCTTGTCTAACTGCTTTGGCTACAGCCTCCAGTGCAGGGTATAGAGTAAAGTGGTGACAAGAGTAAAAATTCTTCTCTTATTTTTTATCTTAGTGGGAAGACATCTAGGCTTTCATCATTCAGTATGATGTTAGCTGTGTGGATTCCACTTTTAATCCCTCTTTCTACTAAATCTGTGCTCATTATACATCAGCTTTGAATGATTGATTTTTCTTGTCACTATGGGTAGTATATTTTTGTTTCTTTTAATGTCTCATCATTTTTGTTTAGATATCAGACACTGTGAAATTTACCTTCTTTGGGTATTGGATAATTTCCTAATATATTCTTAAGCTTCGTTCTGAGACACAGTTGAAAATAATATAATTCATTGGATCTTTATTTTCTGCTCTATTAGCTGATACTAATATACTTAGTCTAGAGCTATTTTTCCTCATTACCAGGGCAAGATCTGTTTGACTACCTTATCCAATGCCCAGTAAAATATAGTTTTCTAATATGGTTAGTGAGAATAGGCATTATGTCCACTCCTTTTTGTGCTTTGGTGCTTATTTCTGATGGTTTTCTAGGCCTTGTGTAATTTTACCATACACATACATTTAAATAGTAAGCAACTGAATATACAAGGGGCTCTTTCTGAAGTTCTCCGAAGTCCTGCCTGTGCAGCTTTCTCCTTTCCAGTATTCTGTCCAGAAAACTCCGGCTCTCTTCACACTTCCAGTTTCCAGCTCAGTCTCTCTAATTGTGGGAGACTACTGATCATCACCCACATCTCCCTCACGGCACCCCCTGCTGGTCACGCCCACCGGGCAGCAAGCTAGGACAAGCACAGGCCTCATCCCACGTGTTTCTCATCTCTCATCCACTGTTCTTCATTGCCTGATGCCCAATATTGTGAAAAAATGTTGTTTTGTATATTTTGTGTACTCTGTCAATTGACTCAGGCAGGAGGATAAATCTGGAAACTTTTTTGCTCCATCTTGGCCAGAAACAGATGTTTTTTATGCACGTTAAGATTTGAGAATCATGATTATGTGACTCTGAGGCCACACAGCTTTGGTTTGTGTCCTGAGTCTGCCACTTAATGGTACTGTTAGGCAAGTTATTTCACTAATTAGCGCCTCAGCTTTTGCATCTGTAAAATAAAATAATACCTATCTCATGAGTTTGTTGAGTCTTAGGTGAAAAGATGTCAGTGAAAAAGAGCTATTATAATATTCTCTGTCATTCTGTGTTGTTAAAATCTTAACAATAAGAGTTAATGCATACCTTAGACATCAATAGGCCACGTTGCCTATCCCTACACAATATGCAATCATCCTACACAATATGCAACTAGCAGCAAAGCTCTCCTGGCTGTAGAATGTTGCTATAAAATAATGAGCAACATTAGATAACTTTATGTATAAATATTTATATAATGATATTAATAACAGCTTTTAATTATAGAATTAGGCAATGAAACTAACTGTTTCATAATTTTAATTGTTTTGGCTCTATCTGTGTCAGTAATATAAAAAAACTTTATTGAGTTATGTAGCATTAGTGATGCTCAAGTGGGCACTGCATAAACATGAACCCTAAGAATTGCTTTGAATTCATTTAATTTCTTCAAAACAAAAAGTCATAAATAATTACATGAAAATATATTTATTTCTAATTATGCAAAGCTATAAAGCATAGTAAAGATTTTCTGTAAATGCCCACATTTAAAAAATAAATTATTATTTATTGAGATTTTTAAGGCAAAATTTGTTTTACTCATAAACTTGTAAAAACATCAGATTGGGGCCAAAGAAAGCTATCTGAACATAATCTGATTTGTCATGTCTTATCTATTTTGATAAAACTTTTGAATTAATAGTGAGTTATTTCAATTCAAAAGCAATCCTGCATTTCACTAGATTTTGTCAGTAGTACCATATAACTCCTATTTTTTGCTTTCTCAGCTGAAAAATTGGAATGTTAATAGTGACAGGTGCTAGGAGCGTGTGCTCGTGACTTATAAACCACTGCGTATATCAAACAACAAAATGTTATAAAAACGAGATTGTCAGGTTTTATTTTCTGAGAAGCATGTATTGTCCTTCTCCCATCCTCAGGAGTTAAGAAAACAGTTGCATTAGCAAACAAGTGCTCTTTGAATTGTGAAAGCAAGTCTTCTATTGAATGAAGATTTCTTAGAAATGTTTCAACAATGAACTCGTGCAGGATTTACTGGGGAAAGTTTCTGGCTACCATTACCAAACCTAAGGTATTATTGTAGAAGAAGAAATGCAGTTCTTACATTTGTCTCTAAGTGAGATACGACCTGTTTTCCCACAAAAGCAATGTTCTTTTAATTTTATTCTTTGCATCCATATGCCATACTATTAGAAATATTTTCATGTTATTTGGTCAAATGCATAAAGTCAAGAACATTTATTTTTCACCACTTATTTGGAATATATATGTGATGAGATATTTGTTTCTTATAAGCTGGGAAACAGCATGACAGGGCTTGCTGTGAAATGATAGGTGAGTTGCCACCAGCCCGTGTGTGCAAAATGATGTCTGTGGCCCCTGTAGAAGTTGCTTAGTGGAGCAGATGAAAATATGGTCAAATGCAGGAAGGTGCTGGATCCTGGAGATGAAAATGCAGTCGGCTGTGTGACCTCTAGGCCTACATTAGAGTACCTGCTAGTTGGTTTTTTAGTCTGGATTTCAGAATGTTTGTGGTGGGAATTCAGGGGAGGGAGTGAGAAAAAAAGTGGGTTTTGTGCTGTGTGTTCAATCACTGTAATAATTTACAAGAAATTTGATCCATTTCCACCTTGGGGGGGGGGATAGCATTAGGAGATAGACTTAATGTAAATGACAAGTTAATGAGTGCAGCACACCAACATGGCACATATATACATATGTAACAAACCTGCACGTTGTGCACATGTACCCTAGAACTTAAAGTATAATAAAAAAAAATTGTTTGCAGTTTATTTGCATAGTGGAAGATGTTTGTTAAATGAGTGGATGGCATGTGTGACACTGGATGGGATTACCTGACAATGCGTAATCTAACAATGTAATGACTGTTTGAGCAGCCAGAGCAGCACCTCCCCACTCACTTCCTGAGCTGTCAGTCGTCCCTAGCACTGATCGCACTGCCTTGTTTTCTCAGTTAGGCCAAACTTGAAACTAGAAATGTAAAAAGTTGCCACGACACAGATATAAAATGTAAAACACAAGCAAAAATGTATGAGTATTAAACTCTTTAAGACCCTCCAGCACAGGCAAGTAGATCAACTTGGTGCAGGAACTGAGCTGCCCTCTACATTCATGTATTTTTCTTCTACATAATAGGCAACTAGAGAGATGTCCATTTAACCCATGTTATGCTTCAGCCCTACTGATGAAGCCTCCCTTCCTGCTTCCTTTTAAAAATATTACTACAGGAAATATCCTTCACGTGCTCTGAATTTAGCACTGTTACCTCAGTGGGAAAGTTTGTAGACAAAATGAAACAGGGCAAGAAAAATAATCTGTACGTTAGATCCTGAAGGGATCCAAGTTTAATCCCAGGCTCCTAATAAAACCTATAATAGAAAAACTGAGCTATACCATAAATTTCTTGTAGAATTCATCATCCAAATAAGATTTTTTTTTTTCTGCTTTTGCGTCATTCGTGTGCTGAATGCTTTGGCTCAGAGAGAGATTGCATCTGCTGTAATAGATTTATAGCACAGTAATATGAATTGATACTCCAGTGATGCCTATCTTTGATTTTTGGATTTATGTGTTAGCTCCAACTTTTTAAAGTAATTTTTTTTTCTTCTATGAGACATATGATCATTGCTAAACTATCTGAGATATCTAGAGACACCAGTGATCTTCGTAATGAACAGCGAGGGGCCCCAGATGCCAGGGAAACAGTCCTTCTTTCTGTGAAGAAGTTACAGCTACAGGCCAGAGCCAAATCTTTGGTTTTCCATTATAGATTGCGTATGCTGAGATAAAGTAGAGGGCATAATGAATCTGTTTCTAATAACCAAAGGAGTAAAGAGTCTGTTTTTAATAAGCATAGTTTTAGAATAAAGCGAGAGCCAAAGAAAATGCCAACTGAAATTATAATTATGACAAAACCTCCTTTTAAGAGAAGATGTATTGTATCATTTACAGCCAAGCTTTGGACACATTAAAGTTTTAAAACTGTCCAAATTCTACCACAGAGACTTGAACTCCTCAAGCACTCACGATTGATTTGCAGCCTGGCAGCTTTGAACTTGAAGGGGTGCTACCTTTCTGGTGCAAGTTGAAAATTAAAAGTACGGTTTGAGAAATAGGAGGTGTGTTTATAGTAAACAGGTGGCTTCTGTTCAAAAGCGAATTGCTGTGGACTCTTTTATGACCATGCTGATGCCGTGACGTATGAAGTGGAGCTTGTCACTTTCCCATCTGGTCTCGACAACTGCTGGAGGCGGAACCCATTTAGAGCACCGAGCAGCTGCTCCTCAGTGTCTCATAAATAACCCAATCATGGCTCATTCTGCTTTTTATTAAACACAATTTGTGAGGATTGGGTCATTGTTCTCCGAGGCAATTGTCCACAGAGTGTGACTTTTAAGGAACCTGTTACTCAATGTGATCTTTAAAGATTAAAACTCAGTGTTAATAGAAAAATTGTGCAGTGTGTATCCAGTTTATATTCGTTGATTGTACTTTATCTAAACAACTATGCTTGATAAAAAGCCCTTTCTGGTGAAGTGTAATACCTATTTGTCTCAGAGCAACTCTGTGGACTTGCTTTAATCTCCCCTTGGACACATTAATCCATGAGTTTTTATCTCTCAAAGAAGCAGTTTTGGAAGAATGCTGTTTTCTGCACACACCACTCAGCTCGTTTACTTATTGCTGTACTACTTTCATGATTCACAGATAAAAGAAGAACGTTAAAAAGCAAGGTAGTATTTACTAGGTTTTTTTTCCCTGTTTTCCCAGTGAGATGTTTGATGCCTCATCAGATGAGATAGTAATAGAAAAACAAAAGAGCATATTCCCGCCATATATATCAAAGGATTCTATTTAACTTTTAGTAGTTTGTGAATCCCAGCAGTGCTTTGCTCTGAATCAAATGTCTTGTTATAATAAGCTTGGCAGTTGAGATTATTTTTTCTCTACTTTGGATCTGGATTATGTTCAAATCATTGTTTAGGTTAAATGACACTTAGTACATGTGATTACTGTGAATACCTTACTGTTAGGAAATTTTGACTTTTCTTGGCAGAACATTCTCATCCATCATGATGTCACTGGCTGATAAAACACATAAAACCATGAAGTATAATCATGTCTGTGGGTTTCCAATATGTTTGGTAGCAAAAGGATTCCAGTCCCTGTACATTTTCAAAACTCACAGTACATAGAAAGCAGAGAGAGGTACGTCCGTCAACAAGAAGAGACTGAGGGACTCTCAAGGCAAGCTGGTCCTAACTTGCTCAGAAATTAAATAGTGCAAGTTATTCCGAGTAGCCTCGCAAGGTCACCCACGAGTCCTTTTCCCTCAGTCCCTTTATATATAACTGTCAAGATTCAAGATGTATTTAGGAGAGACATCCATTTTGTTGGAGTACACAAATGTCTTTGATTCTTTCCAGAAGCTATGAATCTATACAATTTATTATCAAACTAATTAAACTAGTATGTTCAACTTAATAAAGCAGAATACAATGTTTACCATCCTTATAGTTTGCTAAATTCTGAATAGAAAGAAGTCAGCAATGTGTTTGAGACACTAAATTTGAAAATTGGAAGGTCTGTGAGTGCTGAGGTGACCTCGGCGAGGTAGAACTGAGTCGGTCTGCCGTTTCGTCACGTATTCTCTAACAAGCAAGAAATTCAAGCATGTCTGTAACAGGCTACTTTTATGAATGATGATCTTGGCTTCATTATTCTTCAACACGAAATTGTTTAAATAGTGGCATTATACCCCACCTCCCAGAATTCGTTTCTTCCTATGTTTGATAGATGAGCTATAATTCAGTCTAAGTAGCATGTAAATCTCTAAAAGCTTTTCCAGACTGAGTAATTTCATTAGCACAACTACTACATTTGTATTTTTTAATAGTTGTTTCTGAGAAATTACTAAAATTATCGTATTTATGTCTTTTCATTATAAAGTACATTTATACTGGCTTTTCTTCTTTGATAATTTTTCTCCACAATTTTTATGTTTTGAAATGAGTACTGAAGAAGTTGGAGGAAAGATTGTGTTTTAATTTCTTTTCAAGTTTAAGTTTGTAATAGTGAAATGATAAAGAAAAGATTGACATTAATCAACAGTTTACATGGAAGATCTCAAACAACAAAATTTGGCTATCTGGACATGGATTTTGATCTTTTAAACAAAATGATGGATTCATGGCTAGAGACATTTTATTGTGAAATTCACTTTGAAGAAATGCATATCTGCTGCACCGAAAGAGGAAGAATTAGTAGGACAGCACCCAGTGACTCTCAGGAGGACATTGCCTATGAGAATCTAGTCTCAGAGTATGTGAAGAGTCATTCAATTTTAACAAAAGGAAATTAACATGATATATCAGGTAACACCAATACGTATTGAGAAGAAAGTCGTGATGAGGATGTGTCCGCGGAACTGCGTGATCATGTTTCTAAAGAATCTGGTGTCACAGGAGCACAGGATGGCAGATGCAAATACATGCAGGACCCCAGTGAGCAGGTTCTGAAGGGGAGACCGTGGTGGGAGAAAGCCAAGGGGCATTGTTGTGAGAATTGTCGTGAGACGGCCTAGTTTGGTGGGAGAAGCTTCGTGCTTGTCTCACATAATTCATAACACAGAGAAAATGTGCCTGTCGTTGACCCCAGATATTCAGACATGTGGAAATCTTACCCTGCTAAAGCTGAATGCCCGAGGAATGTTCACCCTACCTTTGTGACAACATCATTCCTTTATTTGTGAAAACAATGAGGAGTACTTCCTGCTAAAGTGTCAACGTTCAGTGCTTGCAGTCTCTGGAATCTGCATAAGTGAGGAAGGCCACGTTTAGACCCATCACTTAGACCGGGCGGTTGTCTTTATAAATTAAGAGTCCCGCAGTCACTCAGCTGCAGGGAAACGAGAAGCCTTTCAAAAGCATGATATTGACAATGCAGTGGAAGGTAATGCCAGTGAGAAGAAACAGACAAAATCATGTAAAGACACCAAAAGTGACTGCATCGATCATTTCTTATTAAATTAGATTTAACTTCTTATATATAGGTGAATGTAAACAAAAAATGTAAAGATATAAAACAAAGGTCAGAATTTATAAGGTTGTCTGGAAACCAAAAGCTCTAAAAAGAGCTGAAGATCAATTGTGAAATATGTTAATAATATCAGGGTTTATTGAGATCTGTTCCCACAAAAACTGCTGGTCTAATGTAACTTACAGTATTGTTTGTGGGAGAAAGACAGTGTGCAATTATATTATAAAAGCAACAAATCTATTATAGAATATATTAGGGGTGACAAGTGCTATGGATAAAACTAGACCAAGATCAGGGGTAGAGACGGGCAGGAACAGAGATTGTCCCTGGAAATGAAAAACTCTAAAAAGAGCTGAGGATTGTGAAATATGCTAAGAATAATAGCAAGGCTTATTCAGATCTGTTCCAACAGAAATCTCCGGTCTAATGTAACTTACAGTCTTGTTTATGGGAGAAAGACAATATGCAATAATAAAAGCAAACAAGTCTATTATACAATACGTTAGAAGCAACAAGTGCTACGGCAAAAACTAGACCAAGATCCGGGTAGAGGTGGGCAGGTGCAGGCAGGCAAGGTGGGCTCATGAGCAGGTAATGTTTAAGCGAGGACTGAAAGTGGGTGAGGAAATTAGCCACGAGCATGGTGAGAGGAAGAACATTCTAGGCAGAGGGAACCGTCAGCACAAAGGCCCTCACATGGGAGCCCGCTGTGTGTCTGAGGTGCGGTGGGGAAGCCCATGTGCTGGCTGGGGAGTGACAATGGGGAGGACGCTTGCTGGGAAAAGGGGGTGTGGTGGGGAGGTGATGGTGTGCAGAGGACAGAAACTGTGCTAGGTCCTTCTCCCACTCTCAGTGAAGTGGGGAGCCCTGACCACAGGGGTGATGTCAATTTGATTAAGCTTCAAAAGGATAATTCTGGATGCTGTATTGAAAGTCAATTTTAGGGCAGTTAGGATGAATAATTTATAAAAAAGGTTTAAAGGCCTGGGGAAGCCCAGTGAGGGTAGTGGTTATGCAGGCCAGGCCAGATGATGCAGCAGTGGAGACAATTGCCAGTGTTAGAACGGTCATTGTATTTTGAAGGTAAAACTAAATGGTCTACACAAGGGCTGACAGGGTTCAGACCTGATTTTGCAAGTCATGTTCTTGGTGACCAGTGTCTCCTGAGAAGCCGACCACCTCCACACAGGTCTCTCACTCCACAACTCCTCTCATGATTGCATCATCATTGCAAAGAGCTTCTTTTTTCTTACTAAAGCTTGGCCTTCAGTCTTTTTGTTGTGTTCATCCAATAAATCATTTTTGCAGAGGCTGCTCCTTCGTGAAGTCCATTCCCTAATCTCCCCCTGGCCTGCCTTGCTTCAGATCCTGTCTCCTCGGGAGTCTGTGTCTCTGTGTTGCTGACTGCAGGGCTGCAGATCAGATTCCTACAAAGACCTTGTCTCTCCTGGCTGGCCATGCTGATAGCGAGTATGACCTTGAATTATGTAAGATAGAAAACACCAAGATTCCTACAGAGAGATTTTACATTGCTGGAGTTAGAGAAGAGATGCAGTTGTCACTAGGGTGTTAAATAAAGAACCACAAGAAGGGACTATGTGACAAATATCTCAGTAAGTTGAGAACATGGCTGACCGCAACTATAAACTGCAGAAATTCAAGTCTCATACATTTATCTTGTTCAATATTAAATATTTACAAATTAGAGTATCTACCTGTTGTATTTACTTATAATGGAATGAGCCCATAACTCAATCTGATCCATTTTTTAAAAGAAAATCCTTATAATTTATTGTTTCTAAAATCATAAAATTGTTTTACTTTCTTAGTAATTTACCTGGCTTTAAATACCATTCTTGGTGTGAGAGACTCTTACACTAATCTAAGTTGCCAGTGTTGTCAGCAATAATAAACTGTCAACTACTATTTTTTTCAAAATTATCTCATTAGACCACCATAGTGTTTTATAATGAGTTCCTTCATACTGAACGTCCATTACTTTATGTGACTCCATCCAAATAAAGCTCAAAAATTTATCATGAATGGAAATAGAGCCAGTTTTGAAACTGCAGGAAGACTGGCTCTGAATTTAGTATACACATTGACAATCATAACAAGAAGAGAAGTGTGTACTCACTTAACAGGTATACAAACCTATTGATTTGTTGTTTCCTGTTGGACACTTGAACTGTTAAAAAACATTTCAAAGAAAATGTGTTGAATCTAATCGTAATGTTTGTCTATTGGTGTTAGTAATGCCAGTGTTTAGAATCTTGAGCTTCGTATCTTCTCTTCTCAAAGCCAACTTTCGTGATTATATTCAATAGCTATTCTCATCCTTTGCCTATTGTTCTTAGTTAGGACTCCAGAAGAGATAAACAAAGAAGACACATGAAGGTAAATGTATTAATTCAATATATATTCATCGGAGGCCCACCATGTTAGAGATATAGTAGAGAAAAAACAAATCTTCAACTTGGATAGAATTTAAATTGTACTTGGAGAGGAGGCAGACAATGAAAACAAATAATTATATACCGTATAAAGTGGAAATAAGTGCCATGAAGAAGAATAAATCAGGAAAGAGATTAGAGATAAATGGGTGGGGTGGTGCTATTTTATGTAGAGCAGTCAATGTGTTCTCTTTAACGCTAAGTACTGTGACAACCCATTCCTTTGTAGGTTCATAGCCCTGGTGAGCTCTGCTGACTTCTGTTGAGCCACAGGAAGCCCTTGTGCTTAACTGAGCCAGCCCACATAGGCTTCCTTTCCTTTGGGCCTGACTCTGGAATTCGTTTGGCTTCTCAATGTTGTATGAGACTAAGGGTAGAGCCCACACTCCTTTCATCATATCAACGGATGAGAAAGATGTTCCAAAATAGTGTGGACTCAGAAGAAAAACCGAACAGTCATCATATAAAAGGAGAGTCCCATGGAAATAATCCAGAGGACATGCTAAAGAGTTTCCAATGCCTTGCACACTGAAAGCAACATTGCCCAGCATGCTTGGCCTTGACTAATGTCCCATGTGCTCCTTGGGCTAAGACAAGATAATCTCGGGGTTGGGGTAAGCCTTGAGTTCCATTACAGTGGAGGGTCTCACTTGTGTGCTTAAGTTTCATTTAAGGAGCTTATTATAAGGCAGATCTCCAAGTGTCACCACCAGATAGCCTGCTTTAGCAATTCTGGAATGGATAAAAAAAGTATATTTAAAAAGAAAAAAAAATCTTCAGGTGATTCTGCTGCAGAGTTTATCCAACATAAACTGAGTCACCTCTGGCCCTGTAATTAGACTGCTTCAATTTACCTAGGTCTATAAGACTGGAATTCCCAGCCTAGTTGATTATAAGAATCACCTTGAGGATTGTTTTAAAAGCTAGACTTTCAGTTGAATATTTAAGCCACATGAATTTGAATATTTAAAGGTTAAGTTTTAGAAAAGTGTACTTTTGAAATGCTCTCCAATTTTATTCCTCAGAGGAAAGCTTCATTATTACAGTGTATATAAGGGAGGGCCAGGGGAATACAATATCTGCCTTTCTACCTGATAACCCTAAACGAACTGATGAACCATAGCCACACAACAAAAGTAATTTAGATAGCTTAACTTCCACAAAACAGAAATATCTCAATTTGGTGTCCTCAGAAATGTTTAAATATATTTTATACTTATATAGGATCATTTTATATGGAAAACATTAAAGAAACAGAGGGCTGGAGAGAAGTCTTGGAAGTAAAAATTAATTTCCAATGAAAGAGTTGCAATTTTCAGTTGAACATAAAGTGCATAAAGATGAAAGAGGAAAAAATGAAAAAGGAAAAACAATAGAGAAAGATAATCTATTTAGATGATTCAACATTTAATTCATAGCAATGTTGGAAAATAAAATGGCAGAGAAAATGGAGGAAAGAACATAGTAAAAAAATAAAAGGAAGATAAATAAAATTTTCAAGTGTTCAAAAGAAAACTGAGACTTCAAAATGATAAAGAGTAACAATGATTGAAGAAGATCGAACCCATTCAGCAATGTTAAATAGAAGATTCTGAACAATTTCAGAAAGGAGAGCAAAAGCAAAGTGAAACAAAAACACAAATAACAAGATAGGCCACTTATAAAGAAATGAGAATTCAATTGGCATCAGGCTTCTCATGCAATGTCATGCAACCATCATCACTAATCACAGCAAAGATAGATGCTGGTGCCAGCAGAGCAAGTCCAAAGACTGAGTGAAAACAATTCATAAGATATACTTGTCATAAATCCATTCTTGGGAGTGAGTACCAGGCAAATGATCATGTTATCCAAAGAAGACAAAGATGAGGAATAAAGGGAAATGTTGACCAAAACCAAGATTTCAGCCATCAGCACTTTCACGAAGAGACCTGAGCAGTAGGCTTAGAAATCTTTGTACCATTAGACATATTTAAAATCCTGCTACTAGATTTGTCATATGCAAGAAATAACCCCATTCTTCCAACTGTTAGAAGAAAATTCTTAGACACATTAAATTTAGCAGAACTTATTTGAGCTAAGAATGATTCATGGATCGGGCAGCACTTGGAACCATGAGAGATTCAGAGATTTCTGCCCAGCAGCATGAGCAGTGACCTCTCATGGGATAGACACCAAAAGCAATGGCAACAAAAGCCAAAATTGACAAATGGGATCTCATTAAACTAAAGAGCTTCTGCACAGCAAAACAAACTACCATCAGAGTGAACAGGCAACCTACAGAATGGGAGAAAATTTTTGCAATCTACTCATCAGACAAAGGGCTAATATCCAGAACCTACAAAGAACTCAGACAAATTTACAAGAAAAAAACAAACAACCCCATCAAAAAGTGGGCAAAGGATATGAATAGACATTTCTCAAAAGAGGACATTCATACAGCCAACAGACACATGAAAAAATGCTCATCATCACTGGCCATCAGAGAAATGCAAATCAAAACCACGATGAGATACCATCTCACACCAGTTAGAATGGCAATCATTAAAACGTCAGGAAACAACAGGTGCTGGAGAGGATGTGGAGAAATAGGAACACTTTTACAGTGTTGGTGGGATTGTAAACTAGTTCAACCATTATGGAAAACAGTATGGCGATTCCTCAAAGATCTAGAACTAGAAGTACCATATGACCCAGCCATCCCATTACTGGGTATATACCCAAAGGATTATAAATCATGCTGCTATAAAGACACATGCACACGTATGTTCATTGCAGCACTATTCACAATAGCAAAGACTTGGAATCAACCCAAATGTCCATCAGTGACAGACTGGATTAAGAAAATGTGGCACATATATACCATGGAATACTATGCAGCCATAAAAAAGGATGAGTTTGTGTCCTTTGTAGGGACATGGATGCACCTGGAAACCATCATTCTCAGCAAACTGTTGCAAGAACAGAAAACCAAACACTGCATGTTCTCACTCAGAGGTGGGAACTGAACAATGAGATCACTTGGACTTGGGAAGGGGAATATCACACACCGGGGCCTATCATGGGGAGGGGGAAGGGGGGAGGGATTGCATTGGGAGTTATACCTGATGTAAATGACAAGTTGATGGGTGCTGACGAGTTGATAGGTGCAGCACACCAACATGGCACAAGTATACATATGTAACAAACCTGCACGTTATGCACATGTACCCTAGAACTTAAAATATAATAAAAAAAAAAGAAAAAAAAAAGAATTACCTGAGATTGGGTAATTTATCAAGAAAAGAGGTTTATTTGACTCAGAATTTCACAGGCTTAACAGGAAGCGGCTAAGAGGCCTCAGAAAACTTACAATCATGGCAGAACGTGAAGGGGAAGTGAGGCACATGTTATATGGCAGCAGGGGGGAGAGAGAGAGAGAGAGAGAAAGCGCCACACTTTTAAACCATTAGATCTCATGAAAACTCACTCACCATCATGAAAACAGCATGGGGAAACTGCCTCTATGATCCAATCAATTCCTACCAGTTTCCTCCCTTGACACAGGGGGATTACAATCTGAAAAGATTTGGGTGGTGTGATGATTAATACTGAATGTCAACTTGATTGGATTGAAGGACAAAAAGTATCAATCCTGGGTGTATCTGTGAGGGTTTTGCCAAAGGAGATTAACATTTGAGTCAGTGGGCTGGGAAAGGCAGACCCACCCTTAAACTGGCTGGGCACAATCTAATCAGCTGCCAGAGAAGGAAACAACAAAGCAGACAAAAAAATGTGAAAAGAGACTGGTCTAGCCTCCCAGCCTACATCTTTCTCCCATGCTGGATGCTTCCTGCCCTCAAACATCGAACTTTATATTCTTCAGTTTTGGAACTCGGACTGGCTCTCCTTGCTTTTCAGCCTGCAGACGGCCTATTGTGTATTGTGGGACCTTGTGATCGTGTGAGTTAATACTTAATAAACATATATATATATATATATATATATATATATAATGATATATATGCTATTAGTATTTGGCTTCTCTTTATGCAAAATTCTGCACATATATATGAGTTTAAGTAATTTTATATATATATGAGTTTAAGTAATGAGATTTTATATATATATATGAGTTTAAGTAATGATATATATATATATAGCATTAACTTAAAAGTCCAAGTGCAAAGTCTCATCTGAGACAAGGCAAGTTCCTTCTGCCTATGACCCTGTAAAATCAAAAGCTAGTTAGTTACTTCCAAGATATAACGGAGCTACAGGCACTGGGTAGATGCTCCCATTACAAATGGGAGAAATAGGCCAAAACAAAGAGGCTATAGGCCCCATGCAAGTCCAAAACCAAGCAGGGCAACCATTAAATCTCAAAGCTCCAACATAATCTCCTGTGACTTCATGTCTTACATCCAGGCCACACTGATGCAAGAGCGGGATTCCCAAGGCCGGGGGCAGCTCCATCTCTGTGCCTGTGCAGGGTACAGCCCCTGCAGCTGCTTTCACAGGCTGGTGTTGAGTGCCTGTGGCTTTTCCAGGCTCATGGTGAGAGCTGTTGGTGGATCTACCATTCTGGGGTCTGGAGGATGGTGGCCCTCTTTTCACAGCTCCACTAGGTAGTACTCCAGCGGGGACTCTGTGTGGGGGCTGCAAACCCACACTTTTCTTCTGCATTGCCTTAGTAGAGGTTCTCTATGACAGCTCCATAGAGACTTTTACTTTCCATACATCCTTTGAAATCTAGGTGGAGGCTCTTAAAGCTCAACTCTTTTCTTCTGCACACCCACAGGTCTAACACCACATGGAAGTGACCAAGGCTTGGAGCATGCACCTTCTGAAGCCATGGCCCAAGCTGTACCTGGGCCCCTTTTATTCATGGCTAAGGCTGGAGCTGCTGAAATGCAAGGTGCCATGTCATGAGGCTGCACAGAACACCAGTGCCCTGGGCCTGGCCCATGAAACTATTTCTCTTTCCTAGACCTCCAGGCCTGTGATGGGAGGGGCTGCTCTGAAGATCTCTGAAATGCCCTGGAGACATTTTCCCCACTGTCTTGGCTATTAGCATTTGGCTTCTCTTTATTTATGCAAAATTCTGCAGCCTGCAGCTTGAATTTCTCCCAAGTAAATAGGTTTTTCTGTTCTACCACATGGTCAGGCTGCAAATTTTCCAAACTTTTATGCTCCACTTCCCTTTCAAATATAAGTTCCAGTTTCAGACCATCTCTTTGTGAATGCTTAAAACTGTATCCTTTCAGAAAAAACAGGTCACATCTCGAATGCTTCGCTGCTTAGACATTTCTTCTGCCAGATACATTAAATCATCTTTCGCAAGTTCAAAGTCCCACTCATCTCTAGGGCAGGGGCAAAACGCCACCATTCTCTTTGCTAAAGCATAGCAAAAGTGACCTTTACTCCAGTTCTCAACAAGTTTCTCATCTCTATCTGAGACCACCTCAGCCTGGACTTCATTGTTCGCATCACTATCAGCATTTTGCTCAAAACCATACGGCAAGTCTCTAGGAAGTTCCAAACCTTCTCACATCTTCCTGTCTTCTTCTGAGTCCTCCAAACTGTTCCAGCCTCTGCCTATTACCCTGCTCTGAAGTGATTTCCACATTTTCAGGTACCTTTATAGCAATATCCCACTTCTCTCAGTACCAATTTTCTGTATTAGCTCATTCTCACACTGCTATAAAGAACTATCTGAGACTGGGTAATTAATATAAAAAAGAAGTTTAATTGACTCACAGTTCTGTAGCCTTAACAGGAAGCCTGGACTGGGAGGCCTCAGGAAACTTAAAATTATGGTGGAAGGCAAAGGGGAAGCAAGGCAGGCCTTATGTAGGAGTAGAAGAGAGAGAGAGAGGGGAAGCACTACACTTTAAAACCATCAGATCTCATGGTAATTCAATCACCATCACAAAAACAGCACGGGGAAATGCCTCCATTAAATGCCTCCATTATCCAATCACCTCCTATCAGGTCCCTCCCTCAACATGTAGAGATTACAATTTGGGATGACATTTGGGTGGGGACACAGAACCAGACCATATCATCAACAAATCATAACTTATGTTCTGAGTCAAATTTTCCAACTATCTGATGTATATATGTGTAGATTCACAACATCTTTTATTTCAGAACAGCTTTTCATCTACTTTTTCTGTGTGTCTGTGTGTGTGTGTGTGTGTTTTGCTTTGGTTTTGATCCTCCAAATATATTTATCTTTATTGTGTCCATCTTTTTCTTATTTTTTCACTGAGGTTTTCATTATGTTTATTCATGATTATGTTCTTTAAAATTTAGTCTGTCTTCATTATTTCCTAAGATCTGTTGTTTTCATTTTGTGTCTTTGTCTAGTCTTTCATATTTCTGAGCTTATTTATTTCTGATCCTCTTAATTTGGCTTATTTTATAATATTAGAGTTATTCATTTGCTTATTGCCACTTTTTTTTGGTTTGTTGTTTTTTTTCTGTTAAAGGTAGGTTCATTTTCTTATTTCTTTTCATAATACATTTGTCTGGTATCGGACCATATCAGTTTTTTCCCTGAGACCTAATGGGATGAGCTTCCCTGGGCTATTTAGAGCGGTTCTTGTGGAGGTGGGGGAGTGAAGTGGAGGACTGCCTCAGCTTTCCAGCTTCAGGCTCCTTTCTTTCTTGTGGCCATGAATACGTGAAACATGGTCTTTGTGTACAGTTCTTCTCCATCTCTCAGAGCCAAATCTGGTTCAGGACAATTTCCCTGTCAACTCTAGAGCTCCATGGACCTCCTCTTTCAAGGCAGATTCCTCTGGTTTAGACGTGGTATTTTGTTATTTCAATGCTTTCTTGATTTGCTTTTTACAAGCCCCTCTCACCAACCATTCTTTAAACATTCTTGCTTCTTACTCAGTGCTCTGACCTGCTCATTTGGGTTTTTATTGCTAGTAATTTTCCCTGAAGGTGAGGCTTTATTCTGGTTAAGGTCATTTTTGTTAGTATTTATTTGATATTTCTGAAATTCTCAAACTCCACAGCTTGTTCCTCACAAATTTGAGTACAGATTTCTGCATTCATTGGCAAATTAAAATTTGTCCCCATTTTGTTGGCCATTCTCAGACGCAGGAAAGGGTCCTCTGTTATTTGAGTCAATTATTGTTGGTGCCTTTTTCCTAGGGATTTTAAGGTAGCGTGAGTAGTGCAAGGTCAGAGATAGCCAGGTTCAGACACGTGTGTGTCTTTCCACAAGTTCAGACTTTTTTTTTTTTTTTTTGAGACAGTCTCGGTCTGTCGCCCAGGCTGGAGTGAGCGGCGCCATCTGGGCTCACTGCAAGCTCCGCCCCCCGGGTTCCCGCCATTCTCCTGTCTCAGGGTCCCGAGTAGCTGGGACCACAGGCGCCGCCACCACGCCCGGCTAATTTTTTTGTATTTTTAGTAGAGACGGGGTTTCACCCTGTTAGCCAAGATGGTCTCAATCTCCTGACCTCGTGATCTGCCCACCTCAGCCTCCCAAAGTGCTGGGATTACAGGCGTGAGCCACCACGCCAAGGCGGTCAGACTGTGATTTGGTATTTCAGTCATAAAAGCCTTGGCTACATGGAGTTCCGGGGAGGGAGGGGATTCCCTGCAGCACTTCCGGTTCCTGTTTCATACTCCTCAGTAAGAACCTCAGGCACAGGCTCAAGCCATTCCACAAGTCAATCAACATTGCAAACCATGCATGATAGTGTATTTAATCAATATATAAATATTTTACAACAAACAAAGTAACATTAAACATCAAAATAAATAGGAAAAATGGTTAATGAACAGAGAGAGTGACATGGACAAAACAAATGTCCCGGCCTGACCCCAGGGGCACTTCAGAGTCAGGGTCTTGCAAGGCAGGGTCCTGGATGTGGGCAGAGCCTTTGGTGGCAGATGCTGAGTGCTTATCACAAGTGATGGCGAGATGCTAAGACGGCCACTTTCAGCTGGTGAAACCCTGTTCTTTTCTGGCCACAGAGTCCTCTGGTGAGGGCCGATAGTGGAAGAGTGTGCCTAGTTACGTCCTTGTCTGTTCGGATGCCATCTGTATAGATTCAGCCAAACGTCTGCTCCTTGTTGGGAAAGTGCCTCACGAAATGGAAGATGGAGTCTTTGTAAGAAGGAGTTACTTCCGTCAGGTGTGGTCAGTAGGGAACTTACTTGTCTCTTCCCCTCCCATCTCATGTCTCTTCCCTTCCCATCCAACCTCACACAGTCCTGACACTAGAGCTGAGTTAACCACAGCCACCAGAAGGTGGGGACTATGTTGGCTAAATAACTCATTTATGCTCGTTTGTGTTGTTTGATAGTGCTGTGTATAAAAGCATTTTTTTTTGTGTATGGTTTTTGGGAGGAATTTGGAGAGATTAAAAACTTCACTGTCATGATGATCATTTATTACTACTATAGCTGACCCTGGCAATACAATTTTGAATTGCCCAAGTCTACTTACATACTCAGATTTTCTTCCACCTCTGCCACCCTGAGACAGCAAGACCAACCCCTCCTCTTCCTCCTCCTCCTCAGCCTGCTCCATGTGAAGATGATGAGGATGAAAACATTTATGATGATCCACTTCCCCTTAATGAATAGTAAATATATTTTCTCTTCCTAATTTTGTCTTAATCGCATTTTTTCTCTCTGACTTTACTGTAGGAATATAGTGTTTAATGCATATAACGTAGAAAATACATGTTAGTAGACTGTTAATGTCATCAGTAAGCCTTCTGTTGGTAAGCATGTGGAGCATCAGTAGTTATGTCAGTAGGCTATTAGCAGTTAAGCTTTTGGGGGTCAAAAGTTATATGTAAACTTTTAACTGTGCTAACCCTGTGTTTTTTCAAAGGGTCAATCATACTTAAACTCTTCTGTGAGGCCTAGAAAGTAGTTATTTTAGTGAAATGTCTTGCAGCTGCTATTTGACTGCATGCTCTGTGTTCAGAGCTACATATGATCTTTTCAAGTGAACATGGCATTTTCTACTTTTTGGTGCTGTTTGAATCACAGGTCATTCAGGAACCTGGATATATTTAGTTGTCTTCAAGGATTCAAGCCTTACTGTTCTAATTGAGCCTTTTGAAATCTTGTTGTCATTTGCGTTTAAACTCTCTGACTTAGATCTCTACTTTGTGATTTTAAGCTTGGGATTTTCTATTAATTTTTTTTTTATCAAGACATAAGAAAACAGTTTAGATAGTAGACAATAACTTTTAGTTGGTTTTTATATTCCTTGGTATTTTTGAATTTTTGGGGGGTACTACTCCAAGTTGTAGTTCTTAGAGGTATGTAAATTTATTGTTGTTTGGTAAAAGCTACAGAGATAAATTAGTAAAGTCCTCTGAGTTCATTAGGATACTCACTGTTGTACTGCTAAGGTAAATCATATGTCACATTTCACTGAAATAAGACAGAATACAATATGGGAATTGAAATCTGCATGGCTACAAGGCCTCAGTAGAATTATGCTTGGTGCAAATTTTTCTTCTAACCAATATCTGTTTAAAACGCATTTAAAATTTTTTTTTAAAATTATGGTTTCATTAGGACATTTGAGCTATATTTTACCTAAAATATGTAGATATTAAATTGGCATTGTTTGCTTTTGATCTTTGAAGCCGTGAGTGCTAATTCTTGTTACTAAAGTTTGAGTTTACAGTATTATTAGTCAATTAACTAACATAGTCTCAGGTCATCCCATTCCTATGGTCATGTCTTATAGGTGATCTCTTAGTCTTATTGCTATCTCTTTATATGTTGTATAACATGCTGCCTTTTAGGTCATCTCAAAGCTCTCTTCCCTTCCAGCATTTGTTCGCATTGTTTCCCAAATCTCTTAAGAAAAGCTGCTTTGATTCGATCGAGTCTAGTCTTCAGAGGAAACAGAAATATATTTTCAATTACATGAACACTATAAATTTATTTGGCTTATTGAGTGTAATTGGCTTAATAGCTCCTTCTTCTCATTTCTATTTTACCTTTTAGCTTCCTTTTTCTTTCCTTTAGAATAGAAAATCTAGAGCCACACTGTCCCGTAAGGGAGCCAATAGTGGCCTGTGTATGTGAGCTCTTGAAATGTGAGGAGCCCGAATTAAGATGGGCTGTAGCTGTAAAATACACACCAGATTTCAGAGGCAAGAAAGGATATTGAACTGCTCATTGAAGATTGTTGTATGCATTAGCAGTTGAAAGGTCATTATGAGGAAATGTTGGGTTAAATAAAACATGTTATTTCATTAATTTCACATATTACTTCTTATTTTTTAATGGAACTACTAAAAATTTAAATTGTATTTGAGATCTCATGATATATTTTTGGACAGTGCCGATCTTGAGGGACAAGATACAGCTGCTAAGACTTAAACCTAGCAAAGTACGCTCTCATTGTTCTAGTTCCCTCAGCGTCATGGTTCATTGTGAGATCATAAAGAATTGTACACCAAGTAAGTTATTCCAAGCTGCCTCCTTTTCACATGGATATTGAAAACCTGTGTTATGATTTGACAGGTTAGTAAAAGCTGAGATCTAGAATCCCAGCCAAATATGATCTCATCATGTTATCATAAATGCACAAAAAGTTTGTGACAGTTCTTAGGAGTTTTCTAATTAATGCACAGAAGTTGAAATAAATGGAACTAATAATTTCTGGGAAACCAAACACATTCAGTGCATTATTTAAACTTCTATTCAGTGTCAATAGCGCTGACACTATTAAAGACTCTATTAAAAGTACAATATGTTTTCTGCAATCATGTATGTCTCAATGGTTTCTCACAATTTCAGTCATAGAGCTTTTCCAATCTAATAATGGTGGCACATAAAAATAAATTTCTGCAATTATGGATTTATGCCTTATCAGTAAAAATAAGCAACTGATTACCCAATACTGATACCAGCCCTAGCTTCCTACAATACTACAAATTAGATTACTTGCTAGGAAATAAACCAGAAACTAGAAGGACATGGTATCTTTCCCTGTATTTATAGAAATATCAGTCATAGAGACCAAACGAAGGTTGTCTTTCTTTTCATCCTTTCTTAGAAGTGGATAGAGGAAGAGGGTGTCCCCTTTTCTTACATTCCCATCTAGAAATCTTGCCATAAATTCTGTTTCTAGCGTTGTTTGCTAACATTCCCAGCTTCACAATTTTCTTAAAACTCTACTGAGAAGACGTATTATAAGTTCATGTAATGCTTTGACATCTTTGAGCCTCACCGGTTTCCCTGCAGGTACCTGCTGTAGCCCCCAGCACCCAGCAGGAGAGCCTCCTGACCTGGCTGCTCCGCACAGCTGGGCCAGCTGCACCCTACCCAGTCCTCAACCTAATGGGCTGCAGCTCCCTGTGAATCTGAGGCATTTTTCAAACAAATGTCCTCTTGGAGGAACACGAGCACCTCATCCTTCTATTACTGTAAATCCTGCCTCCCCAGTCCCTGCTAGTTCACTCTCTTCCTGAGTGAAACCTCCACGTGACCCTGTGTGGCGTGTGGCACCCCCTCCGGGGCTGTGAGTATGTGTGACTCATCACTGAAGTCCATCTCCTCTGTCCAACAAGGGTATCATATGTTTGGCCATCTTCAGAACCTAGAATGGGACTGTCTCCCTCACCAAGGAGTAAAGAGGAGACAAACAGAACAACCGCCAGCAACAATGGAGGGGCCTGGCCATGGTGGAGGACACTTAACAGCTTTCACTGACTGTTCCTTTTGTCACTAACTGGTCCCTGCTATGGGGAGGCCCCCTGAGATGGAGCTGCCAATCGCTGGCTGGCTCCCACGGCAGTTCGTGTCTCTCTTGGGTGCTGCTGTCTCTTTCCTTTCTGAAATGCTCCTCTTGCCCTCCTCGAAATGAGAACTATTATTAACTGGTTATCTCCTGGCATGAGGTTCTGTTAGCTGGGGCTTATGTCTGCCAGGTTATCGCTGAGACCCTTGCCACCAAGTCTGAGACGGGGGGGCGTTAAAAAGCCCACTGAAGGGATGATGGGAGGCTGCTCCTCCAGTAGAGGACAGGGGTGGTGACCACATAGTGTCTGAACTGGTGGACACTTGTGAGTGGTCAGTCTGGAGCCCTGGCAGATACTGACTTCCGTGTATAACACTCAGCCTGGTGACTGGAGATCGATTTCTTGAGGCGATCACCGGGTCACCTTTCTTGTAAGAACTTAGGGAAAGGAGGAGTCCCAGGCTGTCAACAAGGGAAATATTAAGATTGACGCCCCAGCTGCCTGGCAGGCGAGGGTAGTGGCCTTACCCTTTCCCTGGGCCGCTGCTTCCCTTTCTGCTGTCATGTGCTGTCCTCAACCCCAGGGACGTCAAATTCCATGTGCATGGTGGCCAGCGGCCCCAGCACTGATGAGGAAAACTAGAGAGCATTTGGAACTCTCCTGGCCTCCTCATGTAGAAGCCCCAGCCCATGTGCCGGTGCTTTCCTTGTGCCGCTGCTCACCTGCTCACCAGCTGCCCAAGGAGTCAACTCCTGATCATGGTGCTTAAAGGCCCCTGCCTGGGACACAGACAAAATGACCCTGGGATAGGGACTCCATCCCAGAAAAGCTGACTGGCATTCCCCAGAGGATGTGGAAGATCCCCGGGCCCCCCCTTTCCTCATAACCATTCAGAAGGTCCATGCTATGAATAATCTTGTGGAAATGAAACCCCCAAACCACAACTGTATGGCTAGAAACCCTAAAAGGAAAAAAAAGGTGGGGGAAGCCCTCCTGGAAGAACAAGATGGGGCAGAGGACGGTTTCATTCCACTGGCCCTGAACGGTGGGCTGGTTGTGCTGCAGCACTCTGCCACTTATGGTTCGCTCAGCAAAGACCTCGTTCCCAGGGTTATGGGGAAAGACACCTGTGGTGCCCCAAGGCCCAGAGAACGGAGAAATCCAAACCTGACTTAAGTCCAGGGTTCTTAAACCTCACAATCTACCCGGAAGGAGGACCTTAACTCTGAAGATACCAATTTTGGGTTGTCTGAAAGAAAAAAAATGCACAAAACAAAACTGAAGAACTTGGAGTCTTATGTTCAAGGGCAGGAAGCACCCAGCAGGGGAGAAAGATGGAGGCCGGAAGACTCAGCAAGTCTGCTGTTTCCATGCCTGTGTTTTATGCTGGCAGCTGATTAGCTGGTGCCCACTCAGACTGAGGCTGGGTCTGCCTCTCCCAGTGCGTTAACTCAAATGTTAATCTCCTTTGGCAACACCCTCAGAGACACACCCAAGAACAATACTTTGCATCCTTCAGTCCAATCAAGTTGACGCTCAATTTTCACCATCACAGCCACATGAGCCAATTCCTTAAAATAAACTTATATATATTCACGCAACTGATAAATATTTTGTTGTTATAGATTTGGCTAACATGTTCTTTTTGTGCCTATTTTAACAGAGTCTCAGTCACAGCCTGCCTTCATCTCTGAAGGGAGCAGGTGTCTCACGGAGTGCCTCGGCAGCCTTGTCATTTCATGCAGTCTTCACAGACAAGATCTCACTGCAACCACCTTTCTACAGGAGCACAGGTGTGACAATTTACTGATGACATCATTCTCAGAGAAAATTCATTGTACACCCTAAGGACACACAGATACAAATAGCCTTATACAAAGGGAATAGACCTTTCTCCAACACAGTAATGCAAGGCCCTGCCATTTTGGCTAAATTCCTGAAAATCCTCTGGTAAACTGAGGGCTGATGTATCCCTGACACTTTCAATAAGTGGTTATTGACCCTCTCAGTATCCACAATGTTAATACAAGTCTAATATTCTTTCTTTATTTGTGTATTTTTTGAGACACAATCTTGCTCTGTCACCCAGGCAGGAATCTAGTGACTCAGACTCAGCTTACTGCAGTCTTGACCTCCTGAGCTCAAGCAATCCTCCCACCTCAGCCTCCCACGTAGCTGGGACTACAGGTGTGTGCTATCACACCCAGCTAATTTTATTTATTGTAGAGACGAGGTCTTGCTACGTTGCTGAGGCTGCTCTCAAACTCCTTGGTTCAACCAGTCCTCCTGCCTCAGCTTCTGAAAGTGCTAGGATTACGGATGTGAGCCACTGTGCCCAACCCTTTCGTTCTTTATTTGGGGTGCAGGTGACAACATATTCCTCATTTTTCCTCATTTACAAATTTTACTTACTGTCACTGATGCTGTCACTTGCACGCTAACCCACCTTGAATGACGCTTCCTCCAGCAAGTCTGGAATCTGTCCGAATTTAAATTAATAGGTGCTCCTATGAATTCCATCAGAGAACACACTGCAGATGCTTCAGCAGCCTCTTCCCACGCCTCCTGAAGTATCTGGGTTGCATATGGTGGCTATAAGTTGTCCATGGGCTTCTGATGGACAAAACAAACCTGCCCCCTTTTGGCCGTGTGCTGTACAGCATCAGGGCCGTGATTGTTGACCACATACTGGACCGTCTGGAAGCAGAGGGCTCCATGTCATGTCCATGAGCCTTCATGCCCATCTGGCCATAAGGCCTTGGGAAACAGCATCCCACAGCCTAAGCACAGCTGCAGAGACCTCCCTGCCTTGGGATGGAGTCAAATCTGGACGCCCTGCAATTCTCGGCTGCAGGAAGCACTGGCCTCCTTCATCCTCAGGCTGTGGTGCTGGAAGTCACCCTTCTCCCAGGCTCCTTGGGATCCCCTGAGTGACCAGCAATGAAGGTCCTCCGCCTTCTGAATGGATGCCATCATCGGACGTGATGGAGCTCAGTGGGATGCTGCTGTCTTCCCTCCCTTAGCTGGAAAGTCCCTGATAAAGGATGACACCCAAGCCTCAGCACGACCGGCCAAACTTCAAGTGGTCATCTCAGCATTGATGCTAGGCCAACAAGTAGCCCCATTTGTACATTTTTACAAACTTTTTGGCAATTGCCAAGAATTGTCCACCTCCCCTCCCCATTGAATTAAAGAAACTTCCTGTCTCATGGATATTCAGAATACCAATCAAGGTAACAGACGCCTTTATTTTAACCAAGGACACAGTACGGATCTCACAGGGACACTCCTTATCCCCTGCAGAGTTCCAGACACTACTGATGGTGATCAAGGCAACATTTCATCAGAAAACACAGTGCTGGGCTTGTGAAGAAGATGTCCAGTAGAGTTTCCACTGCCCCTATAGGCTGCAGGCAGCTGCTTTAGTTAAGAGATAGACTGAGGTCCTCAAAGAATTCCTATTTAAGTTACAAAGCAGCGTGTGGATGCCCTGCTGGGTTCCGCTCTTCCCACAGTCTTTGATTACTCTAAGTTCATACTCCTTAGGAAAGTGCACTTTTTACACCAAAGCTGCACAGTTCCCTCAGCTGCCTTTACTGGACATCAAGGAGTTCGCATTTTTGACAACCATTCAGTCCTGGACTGTCCAAGGGGTCAAAGTAGCTCCATACAGGAAGCTGCCTGCTGCATGTGGATCAGTAATACCAGACTTGCCCAGCAACTCGCTGGAGACATGAAAACCAATGCATGGGGAATGCATGACGTCACCCAGATACTTACGAACACGCTTGTGCTGCCAGAGGCCTCCTTTCCTGCCTCCTGCTAAACAAATGGGGGCAGTAGCTTCGCATCGGCTTCCACATTTCATTACTCATAACTGTGACCTTCCTAATCTCTCATGCCCCAAGCACTTATTACAGTGTCTCAACAGCCTTCTCTCAGCCTCTTAAGATATTAGTCATCATTAAAATAAATATCTGATGTTAAAGCATCAGGGGTCAGTTGTATTATGACACCTAAAATTTCATGCTGCACCCCACCAGGTCCTCAGTGTAATGGCTTTCACCCCCTGCCCGACTGCAAAACTCTTCAAATAAGTCAAGCACTTTTCCCCAAGGGACCAGGGGCCACCCACCCTCTGACTACTTCCAAGCCTGCCTCCCACACCGTCTCTGCTTGTTCATTCTGTTCCTGAGTGCAACCCCCACATAGACCTGGAGAGATGCAGCATCATCCTGCCCTGGGCTGAGTATGAGTGACTAATCAATTACTGTCAGTTTCATCATCCCAGTGTTTGTTGTGTCTGCAGCCATCTCCAAAACTCTAGGGCAAGACTAGCTTCTTCACCAGTGGGGTGAACAGGAAGCAAACCCAACTAGGAATTACCTTTTAAAAAAATCCCTTCCCACCCTCTTAATTACATAATGCATGCATTTTTGTAGCTCTTTTGCTCATTCCATTATCTGAGGCCAGTCACTGATATTTAAGCCATCCTTAGCCTCGGAGGAGGGCAGAGGAACACTGGTCATGTTGATTCCCCAGCGGCGACATGGTTTCCTCCTGTGCCACTCGAGTTCTCTCCTCCTTTAACTGGATGCTCGGTTGGTTGCGTTTCACTCATCTTTGCAGATTGTTAGAAGATGAGAATCAGCTTTCATTTTTAATGTTGCCATAGAGAAGACTCTGTGGGGATGCTTATTTACACAATCACCTTTCTCTTCTTTTCTCCCAGAAATTGCAAACTCTCGTGTGAGAGACAGCTTTCTGGAGTCTGCAAACACAGTTTATCCTCCCTCTTTTGAGGGCAAATGTCTTATATTCCCACAACAATAATATACTTACATATAATTGTGTCATGTCCTATTCATTGGCCACTATAAGGAGAAAATTCTTCAATTTTAAATCCAGATTAATTATGAAACTTTGGGTAGTCACAGAAAAAAATCTTTGTATACACATTTATAGACCTTTTATTAGGATTAAACGAGGTATGAATAATATTTATTGTGCACTTAGCATATGGCAGAAGCTTCCTGTGTATGATTTTATTTCATACTTAAAACAATATTCTATGCAAAATGCTATCATTTCCCCCTTCCTGCAATTTAGACAGCATAAAACTGAGCCTAGTCAAGTATCATGCCCCAAAGCTCTCTGCTTAGTAAGAAGTAGAGGCAAGCCCAAACCTAAGTCATCTGATTTCAGAGCCTATGCAGTTAAATGCTCTAAATGCAGCTTCCTATGATGATGGTGACTGTGAGAGCCTGTCGCATATGATGTAGGTCCCCAGTGCTTCCCTGTAACACGCACAAGATTCACCCAAGGATCTCCTTAAAATGCAAAACCGTAGACCACACTTTGACTACCTGGCATAAGGGATCAGAGCATCAAAACGAGTGTGTAGGTGACTGTGCTAAGATTCTACTGCTCATTTGGACACTGGCTCACCATATAAACAAAGCTTAGGATCTCTAGTCCTTGCTGGAAAAGAAATACACATACATAGGATGTGACTGTGCCTATGGAATATCTGTTGTGTTCTGGACATTGTTCTAGACACTAGAGATAAGAAGCCAAATAATCCCTTGTCTCTATCTCAAAGCAGCTTCCCACACAGTGGCTTCTGGCTGCAGTGTGTATTTTCTCTTCTGACCTGGGAGAGTGAGTTCTACCTCAACGTTGGTAACTGAACACTGCCCAGTGGGTTTGACGGGGAGACCAGAGCCAACTGTGCTCCCACATAGCTATGACCATAGCATATCTCACGGTGCCATTTCCCCCATTGTCAGAAGGCTCCCTCCAGTATCATACACACTCCCCATGATTATACATTCTTCTTCCTTCCACCCAAGTGCCCCTAAATTTTGCAAAGATAAAACATAAACCACATTCTTGACATTAATTGTATATTAATAATGAAATTGTCTTACTTTTCATGTATTTAAATTTTTCTCCATTTATAGAATATATTGATTAAAATAGGAGTGAATTTTAGCCATGCATCTCTATTACAAACTTCACGATATACCTTGCTATTTTTAAATTTCTTATGCTCCTATAAAATGTATGTTCTGGACTCACGTTGGCCTCCATTTCTTCACCCTGGCTTCTATTAGTTTAGGCTATGAGCAGAGGTGGACGAGGTGGCTACTGTAATGGTGAAGGCTATGAGGAGAAATAGATGAGGTGTCTACTGTAATGGATCAAGGATATGAGCATTGTGTGAAGTAGGATGGTAAACCTGTAAATATCAGAATGAATCCAAATTTATGGGCTCAAAACTGGATCATAGAACAGTTCAAAATGAACTAAAAGCAAGGCTCTGCACTTTGGGAGGTTGAGATGGTTGGATCACTGGAGCTCAAGAGTTCAAGACCAGCCTGGGCAACATGGAAAAAAACCGTCTCTACAAAACAAATTTTAAAAATTATCCAATCGTGATGGCATGTGCCTGTGGTCCCAGCTCCTCAGGAGGCTGAGGTGGGAGAATCGCTTGAGCCCAGAAGTTTGAAGCTGCAGTGAACTGATATCACACCACACTGCATTCCAGCCTAGGGAAAGAGTGAAGCCCTATCTCAAAAACAAAAACAAAAACAAAAAACTACACAGCTCTAAAGAAAGATGATTAAAAAAATAGTTCAAGCTATTCCTATCTGGTTTACATACAAATGAAAGAGAGCTATTTACTTGCCCCCAAGTAGCTCCATAATGCTGAGAGCAAAGTCAATTGTTCTAGCAGGTTCTGAAAAAAATTATCATATCATGGGGTTCAATGGCAATATCAAATCGTAAATATAATGATCAAATCTGAAAGTGAATCCAGTTTCAGAGACCTGCAGAAGCCACTGTGTAGGAAGCTCCTTTGAGATAGAGACAAGGGATTATTTGGCTTCTTATCTCTAGTGTCTAGAACAATGTCCAGAACACAACAGATATGCCATATGCACAGTCACATCCTATGTATGTGTATTTCTTTTCCAGCAAGGACAAGGACTGGAGGTCCTAAGCTTTGTTTATATGGTGAGCCAGTGCCCAAATGAGCAGTAGAATCTCAGCACAGTCTCCTACACACTCGTTTAGATGCTCTGACCCCTTATCCCAGCTAGTCAAAGTGTGGTCTATGGTGTTGCATTTTAAGGAGATCCCTGGGTGAATCTTGTGGCTGTCAAAGGAGGAGAAGCACTGCCCTCAAAATACAGAGCAGGTGAACTAAATTACTAATTTGCAGAGGTGGGCTGGCTATTTATCTTGTTAATGGGAATATTCAAATTGACATACACAATCACCTCCATAAGGATTTTGGATTAAAAAACAAAGGTTTAGATATTAGATGCGTTTTACAGTCGCCACACCACTCTTTTTGCTACAGTATGGAGGAACACCCTTCCCAGAGATTTAGAGGGAAATTTCTATCTCATGAGCCTTCTGTTAGTATTTTCAACATTGGATATTCAATAAATAGTGGCCAAACTGAATCTCTTACAGGCATCTCACTCAAACTACAGTCATACTTTCTAATAGGCCCCATGCAAATCATTGTTCTGGAGAAGCCTAATGTATTCCACCTCTTTAGGCACTTAGGTAAATACAATAATGCAAGTCGGCGTGTGTGTGTGCGTGTGCGTGTGTGTGTGCATGCATTGCGTACTCTGTGGCCTCTTGCCCAGTTTCTGCTGCACTTGATGGTGGTTCAAGTTTCATGTAAATAACGTCTAGCCATGTTAGAAATCTTGACTTTTGTGTGCCCATCAGGTAAAGAAGATAGATGTTATTGTAGAGAAAATTTTCTTTATGGATAAATGCATACTGTTTGACTATTGATTTCATGCTTTTCATAGATATTATGCCCAGATATTATATTCCAAGGGTTATATTTCAAAATCATAAAAAATAGAGAGCACGTTTTATATTTCTAGCTGGAAATAATAACAGTAATTAGCCCACCTCTGGGGAAATGTGATAAAAATACTAATCACCATCACAACTCATTAAAAGCATAAAATTTGCAATGCTTTAAACTACATGTTCTTCGTATGAATCTGTGTAGATATATACACACATTCGATAAATGCTATTTAAAGGCTAAGTGCATTGGTCAACCATTCAGACATCTGTAGGCTGAAGGGATTACTTTTATCTGCCTTTAGAGTGAGAATTAGATTTCTCTTCTTTATAAAGCAGGTAATATAGACTTTGCATGGAGTAAATGTGTTCACTCCTTATTAATACTGATGGCAGCTGCGCTGCCGAAGAGAAAGCCTGCCAGAGTAACGTGTTCAGTTTTACATCGTAATCAGAGGCGTGTCAATCTCTGCTGAAGGCAGAATTAAAAACCCCTTCAACATTTTTTAAATGATAGATGAAAAACATCTCAAAGTCACTTTTAAAATTTGAATTGGCAATTCCACGTGACAGGAAAGGGACGAAGAACATCTTAAAGGAACACTTCACGATGGAGGTGATGTTTTCAGTTCCACATGACAGGAAACGGACCAAGAACATCTTAAAGGAACACTTCACGATGGGAGTGATGTTTTCAGTGCAGTTTCATCAAGGAGAAGTTTTTCCAGAAAATCTTTTGACCTCAGTAAGAATCTCATTAGTTTACTCTGGTAAACAGTTTCTAGTAAAATAAGAAAGACTCATTTTTTTAAAACGATAAACAATTTACAGGGTTTAATCTACTGTTGTGATTTCCATCGTGCTACTTGTGCCCTTGTGGTTACATATGTGTATTTATCTGCATTTTCTTGGCTCGTTCAAAAGTCAATAAAATATTTTACTAGTCAGGCTCTGTAAAAACTGAATTAATTTCCAAAACCTGAGGATTGTATGTATGCCGTGGGGTGTGTGGGGGTGTAAGTGTGTGATGTGTGTGGTGTGTGTGTTTGATGTGTGTGTGATATGTGTTTGGTGTGCTGTATGTACTGTGTATTGTGTGTGGTGTCTGTGTGTGTACTCTATGTGTACGTGTGTATGTGTGTGGTATGTGTGTGTTTGATGTGTGTGGTGTGTGTGTGGTGCTGTGTGTGTGGTGTGTGTGTTAGGTTCATGTGTGTGTCGTGTGTTGTGTGTGCAGTGTGTGTGCGTGTGCACAGTGTGATGTGTGCGATGTGTGGTGTCTGGGGTGTGTGCTTGTGCACATGGTGTGGTGTGTGCAGTGGGTTTGTGTGTGGTGTGTGCCGTTTGTGTGGTGTCTGTGTGTGGGGTGTGTGTGCGTGTGCACATGGTGTGGTGTGTGCAGTGTGTGTGTCATGAGTGACTGCTTCTCTTAGTGCGTGGACATCAGTCTTCCAGACCAACTTTCTCCACGTGTCTGGGAACATAAGAAACAAGTTTCTGCAATAATTGCTACACAGCTTTTCCAGAGAGGGACCGAACCTCTGCAGTGAGTGGGTATCTGCGTCATTGCAGGAGGGAGTGTGAGGTCCTGGCTTGGCTCACACCCTCCATGAGTCTAGGCAGGGTCCAGGGTTTGGAGCCTTTCGTGGCTCTTGTTCCTGCTGGATCCCCCACTGTGGACAGAGAGGGAGGGCTCTGTTTCCACCACCGGGCACCCGAAGAGGACTGGAGTGCGGGAAGACCAGGTAATCATAATGGTATTAATAATAGCAGTAATCATACTGTTTTATACCTTGTATATGGCACAAGGGTTTTAACTTTTACGTAACATAATTGTTGTAAAAATGTCCCCAGTTGTTTGTCTGGTGCTTTTTACATAGTGTTCAAATGTGTAAGAAGTTTACACTTTAGGCAGTTTCGTTTATTACTCCAATAATACCACCAATGGGATAATTATTCTTGATTTGTCGTTTTAAAATGTTACCCTGTTACTACACAAAATTACACAAAATTTCTGTGTTTTTAATTCTCTTTCATTTATGTGTTTATTTTTGTGCCATATCAAATGTTTAATTTTGAAAAGTTATAATGAAACAACAAAAAACCCACAAGCACACCTCAGAAGTATTGTGGATTTTGTTCCAGACCACTGCAATAAGACAAATGTTGCAATGAAGTTAGTCATACAATTTTTTTGGTTTCCCAGTGCATGTAAAAGTTATGTTTAAACTATACTGTAGTCTAATGAGTATGTTAATAGCCTTATGTCTAAAAACCGTATGTGCATACCTTAATTAAAAACGCTTTATTGCTAAAAAATACTAACAAATGTCTGAGCCTTGAACAGGTCATAATCTTTTTCTTCGTGGGGATCTTGCCTCTGTATTGATGGCTACTGACCGCTCAGAGTAGGGGCTGCTGAAGGTTGGGTACCTGTGGCAATTTCTTAAATTAAGACAATGAGGTTTGTTGCATTGATACCCTGTTCCTTTCACAAAAGATTTCCCTGTAGCATGTGATGCTGTTTGATCGCATTTCATCCACAGTCGAACTTCCTTCAAAACTAGAGTCAACCCTCTCGAACCCTGCTGCTGCTTTCTCAACCAGGTTTATGGAATATCCTAAATCCTTCGCTGTCATTTCAGCAATGTTCATAGCATCTCCACCTGGAGTAGGTTCCATCTCCAGAAAATATTTTATTTCCTCATCCATAAGAAGCAACTCCCCATTCGTTCAAGTTTTATCATGAGTTTACAGCAACTTCATCTCACCTTAAGGCTCTAATTCTAATTCTAGTTGTTTTGCGATTTCTACCGCATCTGCAGGGACTTCCTCCACTGACATCCTGAGCCCTCAAAGTCATCCAGAAGGGCTGGAATCAACTTCTTCCAAACTCCTGTTAATGTTGATATTTCAGCCTCCCCCCATGAATCACAAATGTTCTTAATGGCATCTAGAATGGTGAATTCTTTCCAAAAGGTTTTCAGGTCACTTTGTTCAGATCCATCAAAGAAATCACTATCTACCACAGCTATACCTTTACAAAATGCATTTCTTATTTAATAATAAGACTTGAAACGTCAGAACTGCTCCTTGATCCATGGGCTGGACAGTGGATATTGTATTAGCAGACATGAAAACAATAGTAGTTTCCCTATACATCTCCATCAAGGCTCCCAAGAAACCAGGTGCATTTTCAATGAGCAGCAATATTTTTAAAGGCATCGTATTTTTTCTAAGCAGTAGGTCTCAACAGTGGGCTTAAATTAGTCAGTAAATCATGCTGTTAACAGATGTGCTGTCATCCAGGCTGTGGTGTTCCATTTCCAGAGCACGGAAACAGCAGATTTAACATAATTCTTAAGGGCCCTGGGATTTTCAGAAAGGTGAATGAGCATTGGCTCAACTCGAAGTCACTTGCCGCAGTGGTCCCTGAAAGAGAGTCAGCCTGTCCTTTGAAGTTTTGAAGCCAGGCGTTGACTTCTCTCTAGCAATGAAAATTCTGCACGGCATCTTTGTCCAATGAAAGGCTGTTTCACCTTTATCGAAACTGATCGTTTAGTGTCGCCACCATCATCAGTGATCTTATCAAGAACCTTCTAGATAACTTGCTGCAGCTTCCACATCTGCACTTGCCGCTTTATCTTGCACTTGTAGGTTACAAAAGGGGCTTCTTCACACCTCATGGACCAATCTGTCAGCTTTCAACTTTCTTCTACAGCATCCTCACCTGTCTCAGCTTTCGTAGAATCGATGAGAGTTAGGACCCTGCTCTGGATTAGGCTCTGGTTATGGGAATTTTGTGGCTGGTGTGATTTTCCATCCAGACCACTCAAACGTTCTCCTTATCAGCAATAAGGCTGTTTTGCTTTCTCATCATTTGTGTGTTCACGCAAGAGCAGTTTTAATTTCCTTTGAGGACTTTTCCTTTACATTTACACCTTGACTGTTTGGTGCAGGGGGCCTACCTTTTGGCTTATTGTGGCTTTTGACATGTCATCCTCACTAAGCTTAATCACTTCTAGCTCTAGAGTTAAAGTGAGAGATATGCAATTATTTCTTTTATTTGAATACTTGGAGTGATTATTGTGATTATTTATAGGCTCGATTTAATATAACTGTGTCTCAGAGAACAGGAAGACCCAAAGACTGAGAGACAGAGATAGAGAGACAGAGAGACAGGGGAGCAGCTGGTTGGTGGAGCAGGTACAACCTAGAGACGCTGTATATGAAATATGCCATCTTATGTGGGCATGGATCATGGCACCCGAAACATTGACAATAATAACATCAAAGATCAGTGATCGCAGACCACCGTCACAGAGATAACGATAATGAACACTTTAAATATTGTGAGAATCACCAAATGTGACACAGAGACTGAAAGTGCTTCTGAAAATTTGTTGGCAGTAGACTTGCCCAAAGCAGGGTTGCCACAAACCTTCAGTTGGTAAAAAAACAAAACAAAACACATTATCTGTGCAGCAGGAGAAAGTGAAACACAATAAAATGAGGTGTGCCTGTCCTTAAAATTTTCCTGGCGTGAAGGTAGCGAGTGGGCTCTCGGTAGGTTTGTTGGACTCAGGTATTGTGTGGCTTCGTTCAGTGATTCCAAGGTGCACTCAATAACTATCCTCCTAACAGACTCATTTTTTTCTCTAAAAAAGTAGAGAAATTTTTGGAATATTGCTGCTTCTTTCATGAAGAAATTCCAAATATGTAGTTGTCCTTTAAAAATCATATAATGCTCTAATGACTGATTTTTTTGTAAATTAACTCTGTCTTCGTCACAGCAACTCCACAACACCCATCCCAGAGTATTTTAGTGCAATCTCATCATCCACTGCTCTGTACATTTATCCAGCAGTTTGGCGAGCATGGACCTTGTACTGACGGTCAAGGGAAAAATTCAACCTAAGGTGTGACTACTTGGGACTTTAGGTTAGGTCTAAGATCTCTTATGACAACTGACACCAAAATGTGACTCAAGTTTCAATTAGTAGGCTCTCTACCCTTTTAATATTCAGATATACATGACTCGGAAGCCAACCCTCGATTTTTCTCCCTCTACTTTACCCTGCAGCCACAGAGACCATCTGTTTCCGCCACAAGACTGACGTGGCTGCAGAAGTCTCCTCTCATGGTGTCTTCTATATCAAGCATGCCTCTCTCTCTCTCTTTCTCTCTCTCTCTCTCTCTCTCTCTCTCTCTCTCTCTCTCTCTCTCTCTCTCTCTCTCTCTCTCTCTCTCTCTCTCTCTCTCTCTCTCTCTCTCTCTCTCTCTCTCTCTCTCTCTCTCTCTCTCTCTCTCTCTCTCTCTCTCTCTCTCTCTCTCTCTCTCTCTCTCTCTCTCTCTCTCTCTCTCTCTCTCTCTCTCTCTCTCTCTCTCTCTCTCTCTCTCTCTCTCTCTCTCTCTCTCTCTCTCTCTCTCTCTCTCTCTCTCTCTCTCTCTCTCTCTCTCTCTCTCTCTCTCTCTCTCTCTCTCTCTCTCTCTCTCTCTCTCTCTCTCTCTCTCTCTCTCTCTCTCTCTCTCTCTCTCTCTCTCTCTCTCTCTCTCTCTCTCTCTCTCTCTCTCTCTCTCTCTCTCTCTCTCTCTCTCTCTCTCTCTCTCTCTCTCTCTCTCTCTCTCTCTCTCTCTCTCTCTCTCTCTCTCTCTCTCTCTCTCTCTCTCTCTCTCTCTCTCTCTTCTCTCTCTCTCTCTCTCTCTCTCTCTCTCTCTCTCTCTCTCTCTCTCTCTCTCTCTCTCTCTCTCTCTCTCTCTCTCTCTCTCTCTCTCTCTCTCTCTCTCTCTCTCTCTCTCTCTCCCTTTCTCTCTCTCTCTCTCTCTCTCTCTCTCTCTATATATATATATATATATATTTTTTTTTTTTTTTCCTGAAGATTTAGGGGCTCCTGGGAAGAAGTCATGTGCATCAAGCATTGCCTTTGGGACAACCTATAAAATTCCTCCTGCTTCTCCCCTTCATCTGGGAGCCGGGCCCCACCTGCTCCTCACCCTTCACAGCACTTCAGGCTCCTTACCTGGCCCCGGCCTCCAGCACAGCGGGAGAGAAGGAACGTTCATTGCGCCTCCTCCAGCTGCTGCTGTGGGGAGGGAGCAGCCCTACCAGTTTTGACTGTTTCCAGAGACCTTCAAAGAAGTACAGTGAAGTCTTGGATTAACGTTTTCCAATTTACTTAAAGGCAATCAACTGTAAAACAAAAAATGTATAGTTCTTTTCATTATGGAACCAATAATTCAGTATCAGTGAATTTCATGGTCACAAAATCCACGACCAAGACGTTTCTGATTGGGAAGCGAAGGTGCTAAAACTTTTACTGTCAGCAACTACACGTATTGTTTCAGCCCTGAAATCAAGACAGGAGAGCTAATAATTTTCATTCTTGGTGTGGAAATATGTTCCTGTTTCCTGTTGAATTATGTCAATCAAGGCAAGCAAGCATTCATTTTATTCCATTTCAAAGCACTTGTCTCATGCATTAATTTTTTGTTTTTTTAAAGTTTTTACTTAATTACATATTAAAATAATAGTCAGATTAACAAGTATTTGTCTATACATGTGATATAAGATTTTAAAATATATTGGCCGGGCGCCATGGCTCACGCCTCTTATCCCAGCACTTTGGGAGGCTGAGACGGGTGGATCGCCTGAGGTCAGGAATTTGAGACCAGCCCGACTAACCTGGTGAAACCCCATCTCTGCTAAAAATATAACAATTAGCTGGGCATGGTGGCACATGCCAATAATCCTGGCTACTCGAGAGGCTGAGGCAGGAGAATCACTTGAATCCGGGAGGCGGAGCTTGCAGTGAGCCGAGATTGCACCATTGCACTCCAGCCTGGGCAACAGAGTGAGACTCCGTCTCAATTAAAAAAAAAAAGTGTGCATATATATATATATATATATATATACACACACACACACACACACATACTGTAAAAGTCAAAATAAAATGTGTTAGGCATTCATTTTATTGAAAAATCATTTTAAATCAAATGTCATGGGGATACTCTGCAGTGCACCCTTCAGCCCATTTCTACAACAGATTTATATATTGTCAGCAGTTGTCAGCAGACAGGAGCTATGATTGCACTCTAAAATTTATTTTACTACAAACATAAACTCTCGAAAACCTTCATAACATATTTTTCCCAATGGGTTTCAGTATGAATTGTGCATTTTGAAAATACCATGACTAGTTTAAAATCCATAGAAGACTGAAAAGAAATATTTACATTTCCCAAATGTGGCTTGTTACCTAGATCTACTAGTTTGTAAATGGATTCTGGCATTTAGGAAAATGAATTTAGTCTAAATTATCTGGTCATGGCTATGGGCCTCAGCATTGTGCTTTGCCTTTCCTTGGGATATTCCGCCCAGTGAACGCCTGATACTTTTGGGGCGCCATTCCAGGTGCTGCGGTACAGCCACAACAAAGCAAAGTCCAGTCTTCATGGAGTTTGCTTTCTAATGAAAAAGGCAGATAATGAAGACAACATCGAGGAAAATAATGGTGTAGTAGATGGTGTTAGGTGTATGAAGAAAAATAAAACAGGCAAAGGAACAGGGAGTGCCCGGCTGGTCTGTGGGGGTGGAGAGTCCTGCTGATTTATGTAGTTACTCAGAGAAGTTTCCCAGACATGGTGATATTAAGAATAAAGGCAATAAGGAAGGAAGCTTTGTAGATATCTGGGGAAAGAAATTCCAAAAACGTCCTGGGGCAGGCTCCTGCTTGTCATTTCTGTGACCAGTAAGGGCGTTGATGTGGCTGGAGCAGAGAGGAGGCGCCAGAGTGAAAGACCCAGAGATCAGAGCCAGGGGCAATGCACGGTGTAGTCCAGAAGGCCTCGTGGCCCATGGTGAGGACATCCGCTTCCGGAAATACAGGAAGCCTATGAGCAGATTCTAAACACACGAATGATGTCCCTCCTCCCATTGAAAATAATCACGCTGGTTATTGCACACGAATGATGTCCCTCCTCCCATTGAAAATAATCATGCTAGTTATTGCGCAGGGCACAGAAGCTGAAGTGGGGAAAGCAGAATGGATATTGCAATAACCCAAGACTGATGTTAAAGGAGGCCAGGGTTGTAGAGCTGAGAGTGAGAAAATGATCAGACTCTACATACACGAAGCAGGGTTGCTAGAGCCAGCTGACCACCTGGATGTGGCTATGAGATAAAATTATAGCTCATTTTTAGCCCAGGTTCACAACTGAAAGAATGAGGTCACTATTGAAATTAGTGACAAAAACTGCAATTACTTTTGCACCAACCTAATCACACATATAAGGGAGGGTGAAGGAAGAACAATTTTGAGGATGTAAACTCGGGAATTTAGTTTCAGACGAGCAGAAGTTAAGACACTTCTTAGATTCCAGATGGAGTTGTACAGACACATCAGGAATCCAGCAGTGATGTCTGGGCCACAGACAAAAGTTTTTGAATCATTTTTATGCAGCTGTTATTTAAAATTTCAAATGTAGTTTATTTGGACTCTAGAATGAGTATAGATAGGGAGTTTTGAGGATTAACCTCTAGAGAACTTTGGCAGATAGAAGTGGATAAACCAAGCAAAAATATGAGAAGGTGCCACCAGTTAGGTAGATTAAGGGCAAGCATATTGTTTTTAAGTGATATTTTAAGATTTCAAAGTAAAAGAATATAAGTTAATATAAAATGTCAGCTCGGACAAAATTATAGTCAAATTGTTTCTATGTAATGCCAACGCCTTGAGAATTTAAAAAGAATTATATGGCTTCAGATAAAAAAAGAACAGCTAGAAAGTAAGAGAATTCAAGGTCCAGTTATATCATTTCTTCTAAGTACACCACACTGTAGAAGGCATTTAGCGTGTGGAAGCCACAGTTTGAGTCAAATGTAAATAAGAACATTGCCCTAGATCAATGTGTGTTCAGCTGACTTCAGCTCTGTTTCTGCTAACTTGTTACATTCTCAAGTGTTACAGGAGAAGAACAACAGGGGAGAGATGAGGATTCGAGTGGCTACTGCTTTTACTGAGGAAAGAGGATTGAAAGCAAGGGAGTCAGGTGGTGGAACTTCCAAATAGATGCTCTCTGACATTGTGTGGGGTGAGAGGATAGGCTCTAGTTTCTTGAATTTTAGATTTGTGTCAAGAGAATGATCTCACATGATTTTTATTTTACTCTAAAAAAAAGTCAATCAATCAATCTTAGAAACTATTTGAGTGTGCTCCTTCTTTCTCACACCTGGCATTGATCACAAATTTCCTGCCTTCATCTTCAGAATATATCCAAAATGTGTGCATTTCTCGTTCCCTCTGCCACCACAAATCAAGTCCAAGCCATTATTCCTTTGTATTGGAATAACTGCAACAGCTTTCTAAGTAGCTCCCCTGCTTCTCTAGCTTCATCAGTAGATTCTTGTCTCACTCAGAATAAATTCCCAGCTCCTTCAGAGTTGCCCTGCCACCTATGTAAGCTCATCCCCAGACTTCATCCCCATTTACTGAGCTCTTCTCTATTTTTCTACAACATCAAGCACTGCTACACCTAGGGCTTCTGTGGTGACTGCTTGCTCTTCCTGGAATGCTCTTCCCACAGACTTTCATTGACTTCCTCACTCCTTTTACATTGCTGTTCAAGTGTCACCTGATCAGAGAGTCTCCGCACAGCCATCTGTGTTGCATAATGCTTCTTATCTCCTTCACCCTCCATAGTTTCCATGGAAGTTGTCATCATACTACCCATTATATGCATACTTTTTGATCGTTTGCCTTTTTTTCCTTACACTGGACTATAAGCTCTATGAGGGCAGGTATTTTATTAGTTTTGTTTATGCTGTGTCCTTAGTGCTGAGAATGTGCTGAGCATACAGTGGACAGGGAAAGTTATTTACTAAATGGGTAAGTGCATAAATGAATGAATCCTCGAGTGGATGAATGAGTGAATTTGGTTCTTCCTGGGTGATAAATTAGAAATTAAAATAAATGCAATCGCTTTGATAGAGACAATTTTAGAAGGTGGCATCTGTTAAGTTTACCTAATCACAAAACTGAGTTAACCAAATATTTACTTTCTCTGTAGAGGAGCATAGGTTTGGATATCAAAGGCTGAGTTCCAGGTAGTAAATTATACTGGAAGAACACTGGGCCTAGATGCCACTGTTAATTCCTACAAGACCCAGTTACTTGGCAAATTCATAAAGCTTCTTTACTGCTTTTGCTACACTGAAAAATAGTTATGTGTAAGATCCTGTCTAAATCTATAATTCCATATGCTAATTTTATATTGCATCTGCTGCTCTGCAACCTACTATCTGTGTGAGTGTGTATCAGTCATTTAACTCATCCAGGGCTGCAAAATTGTAATCCGTAAAAATGAGTGATAATTTCCTTAATTCATTTCTTCTAAAATGCTCTCATATTTTTTTCCAGTAAGGACTTTCTGACTTTTACCTTGGTATATTTTCTACCTTCCTCCACCCGGAATTCAAGTTGAAGAGGATAGGGTATATAGGAGCTTAAATCTGAAGCATTACTGTCTGACATTTTTCCTGCCAAGTTGTGTTCCCAGCCCCAGGCAGGGATCTCCTTTTCCTTTCTCTGTGTTGGCAACTTTCATAAAGTTTTACTCTACTATTAACCTCTGTATTCCAATCCTGGAAGCTTTGTTACTGATATCTAAAGTCCATATTTGAAAGTTTCAAGAAAATGCTTTTTTTTTCTTACAATAAATCCTGGCTGCAACAAATCCAAATCATTTGCTTTGAGACTATTACACATTACATACTAAAAATCACTGCTCTTTTTAAACCTAGAACAAAAGAAGTGAGTGCTTTGTTCTGGGCCATATAGAAGTAAAGCTTTCATGCAGCAAACAACTAAGAATTCCTAGAGATAAAGTTAATGCATTCTGGAACTAGAAAATAAGAAGAAGTTAAATTCAAAGTAAAAGATATAAGATAGTAAAAATTAGAGCAGAAATCAATAAAATTGTAAACAAGAAATCAATAGAGAAAATCAACAAAACCAAAAGCTGCCTCTATGCAAAGATCAATAAAATTTATGAACTTGCAGTCAGTCTAAGAAAAAATGAAAGAAGATACAAATTACTAACAGAAATGGAAAAGGGACCATTCTGATCCAACAGATATTAGAAAAATAATAAAGGAATTTCAGGGAGAACTCTAAACCTACTAATTCAATAACTTAGAGGAAAAGATTAATTATTTGAAAAAATAATATCTGTCAAAACATAAATAATCTGATTAGGCGTATAGTGACTTCAAATTTGAAGTCTGTGGAACTTTCAACTTGACAGTGATGATTTGGGGTGTCTGGCCGAAGAAATTTCTAAGCAGCAAAGCATTCAAGATGTGATCTGGCTGTTTCCAACAGTGTATGGTCACATGTGTGAGCAAATAAAGTACCTGAAACTGGAACTTACATTTAAAAGGAATGAAGAATATAAAAGTTTAGAAAATCTGCAGCCTGACCATGTGGTAGAAAAGGAAACCCCATTTTCTTGGGAGGAATTTAAGCCACCAACTGCAGAAATTTGCGTAAGTAAAGAGGAGTCAAATGTGAGTGGCCAAAACAATGGGGAAAATGCCACAAAGGCATTTCAGAGACCTTTACAGCAGCCTCTCCCATCACAGGCCTGGAAGCCTAAGAGAAAAGAATGGTTTCATGGGCTGGGCCTAGGGCCCTGCTGTCCTGTGCAACCTTGGGACACTGCTCCCTGCATCCCAGCCACTCCAGCTCCAGCTGTGGCCAAAAGGGACCCAGAAATATCTTAGGCCACTGCTCCAGAGGGTGCAAGCTGTAAGCCTTGGTAGCTTCCATGTGGTATTGAGCCTGTGGGTGCACAGAGGGCAAGAGTTGAGGCTTCACGTCTTCTATCTAGATTTCAGAGGATGTATGGAAATATCTGGATGTCTGGCAGAAGTCTGCTGCAAGGATGGAGCTCTCATGGAGAACCTCTACTAGGGCAGTGCAAAAGGGAAATGTGGGATTGGAGCCCCCACACAGAGTCACCATTGGGGCACTGCCTAATGGAGCTGTGAGAAGAGGGCAACCATTCTCCAGAGTCTAGAATAGTAGATCAACTGACAGCTTGCACCATCTACCTGGAAAAGCTGCAGTCATTCAATGTCAGTCTGTGAAAGCAGCTGCAGAGGTTGCACCCTGCAGAGCCAAAGGGGCAGAGTTGCCCAAGGCCTTGGGAACTCACCCCTTGCATCAGCTTGCCCTGGATGTGAGACATGGAGTCAAAGAAGATATTTTGGGGCTTCCAGATTTAATGAGTGACCTATTGGGTTTTAGACTAGCATGGAGCCCTTCGCCTTTTTTTTTTTTTTTTTTTTTTTTGGCTAATTTCTCCCATTTGGAACGGGAACATGTATGCAATGCTTGAATCCCCATTGTATATTAGAAGTAACTAACTTGTTTTTGATTTTATAGGCTTGTAGAAAGAAGGGACTAGACTTGTCTCAGATGAGATTTTGAACTTTTCAGTTACATGCTGGAATGAGTTAAGACTTTGGGGTACTGTTGGAAGGCATGGTTATATTTTGCAATGTGAGAAGGGCATGAGATTTGGGAGGGACCAGGGGCAAAGTAGTATGACTTGGATTTTTGTCCCCACCCAAATCTCATGTTGAATTGTAATCCAGTGTTGGAAGAGGGGGCTGGTGGGAGGTGATTGAATCATGTGGTGGATTTCCCTCTTGCTGTTCTAGTGATAGTGAGTGAGTTTTCAGGAGATCAGGTTGTTTAAAAGCGTGTAGCATGTCCCCCTTCAGTCCCTTCTTTCTGCTCCAGCCATGTAGGATGTGCCTTCTTCCCCTTTGCCTTCTGCCAGGATTGTCAGTTTCCTTAGGCCTCCCCAGCCATGCTTCCTGCGCAGACTGTGCAACCGTGAGTCAATTAAATTTATTTTCTTTATAAATTACACAGTTTCAGGTAGTTCTTTATAGCAGTGCAAGGATGGACTAATACAAACCACAATCTTTCATGAACATAAATGCAAAAATTCTTAACAAAATATTCACAAATTAATTCTGGCAATATATAAAAGGATTTTAAATTGCAATTGCAACCAAGTGGGATTTATTCCAGATATGCAAGTCTGGTTCTACACTCAAAAATCAATTTATACAATCTATTGCATCAGAAGGCTAAAGAAGAAAAATTATATTATTATGTCAGTGGATGTGGCAAAGTACCTGCATAATTCAACACTCATTCATGATTAAAAAAAAAAAGAAAGAAAAGAAAAGAAACTCTCAGAAAACTGGAAATAGAAGGAAACTCCTTTAACTTGACAAAATAATAGTTACTAAAAAAGTGCTAATATTGTACTTTGTGGTTAGAAACCAGATGCTTTCAACCTATGATTGGTTACAAGACAAGGATGTCCACTCTGACCACTCTTATTCAACACTGTACTAGAAAACATAGCTACTGTAACAAAATAAGAAAAATAAAGGGGAAACATATGGTGAATAAACAAAACTTTCTTTGAAATGAACAAGTTATCTAGCAGAATAAAAAAAAAAATCTTGTGGACCTAATAAGTGATCATAAAAAGATTTCAAGATACAAAGTTAATATACAAAAGTCATTTGCTTTCCTGTATACCAGCAATTGATAAGTGAAATTTTAAATTAAAATCAGAAGAGGTTACATACAGCATGATTCCTATATAACATTCTGGAAGAGGCAAAACTAGAAACAGTGAAAAGACCAGTGGTTGGCAGGTTCTTGGAGAAGCGGGGAGAGATGAATTGTTGGAGCACAGGGTAGTTTTAGAGCAGTGAAAAATTCTTCATGATACCGTAATGGGGGCTTTGGGCTTGGTTAGCTTGTATCCTGCAGCTGTTGTCACAGACTGGCATTGAATGACTGTAGGTTTTTAGAGATTTTTTATCTCTATCTAATCATCCCAAAAGCCACCATAACAGTATTACCATTAGATATATCTAATCAGCCCAAAAGCCAGTGTCATGTTTAATATTATACCCACATCCCCATTTACTCCATAACAAGAGGAAAAATAAAGCATTATGAGTAACATTACTTAAAACTTCTGTGTAAATTTTAGGCAAATAGTGATATTTATAGCTTAAAAACATGCACTTGTCAAACTCCATGGAATTGACAACAAAAAGAGTGAATTCTTATGTAAATAAATACAGCACATGCACGATACTGTTGCAAGACATTAATAATAGGTGAAACTATATGTGGGTTGGGATGGGGTAAATTTGGTCTATGGAGACGCCTTGTAATTTCTTCACAGTTTTTTTGTTTTTTTTTTTTGGTAAACCTAAAACTGATCTAAAAATAAAGTCTATTAATAAAAAAATGAGTCCACATTTTCAAATTAATATTACATTACGCTTATCATTGAAATATATAAGATTAGAATCTGGAAGGAAAAGGAACAATGCTATGACCAAAACAAGTTGACAGGCAATGTGAAGGCTGAGTTTGGGCGGATGTCTCTGTGCTCTAATTGTCTCGTGTTTCATTGTGACGACTCAATAGATACAATGCATAGTTGATAGCTCAAGATACAAAGGCATAATTTTATTATATAAAGTTATACATATCACTAGGGTAGTTAAAAATCTAAATGATAAAATTTCCCCTTCTCCAAAAAAAAATACAGTTAAAGAAAAGATAAATGATACAATGAAAGACTGTTTAGTAAGAGAAAACATTATTGACAATAAGAACAATATACTATAACAGAACTATAAACAAACATGTTATATCTGTATCAATATATCTAATTGGTTCAAGATATATTGGGCATGGTGGCTCACACCTGTTTTCCCAGCACTTTAGGAGGCTGAGGCAGGTGGATCACTTGAGGTCAGGAGTTCAAGACTAGCCTGGCTAACATGGCAAAACACTGTCTCTGCTAAAAATACAAAATTAGCCAGGCGTGGTGGCAGGTGCTTGTAGTCCCAGCTACTTGGGAGCCTGAGGCATGAGAATCCCTTGAACCCAGGAGGCAGAGGTTGCAGTGAGTTGAGATTGCGCCACTATACTCCAGCCTAGGCGACAGAGTGAGACTCCGTCTCAACAACATGAACAACATCAGTTCAAAAGCCAGTATCATGTTTAATATTACACAAACATCCCCATTAACTAATTCAGTTATAAGAGAAAGATAAGCATTCTGAAGAACGTTACTTATAACTTCTGTGTAAACTTCAGACAAACACGTGATATTTACAGCTTAAACACATGCCCATTTATTTTTTTTCCTTCCTGTCATAATCCAAGTGATATATTTCTCTTGTTGGCCAATTCTACCTCCTCTTGAATTTATCTTTCTAAATTACACCTGGTCATTTTTTTAACTTTCTTATTGATTGAAATATACTCAAGACCTTCCTGTTCAGATACACAAAAATTAACAAACAAAAAAACACACAAACAAAAGTCAAAATTTTCCCTGATGGCATATCTTCTGTCAGAGAAGATATACTCTACTATCTCTATCAAGCTTGTTGTAAGAATTATTTTTACTCTTGATGTCTCCAGTGATTCACTGTGCTTGATTTTGTCTTTGAATTCACTCCTCAGCTCAGGAGAATCTCCTTCCCCTCACAATTCCTGTGAAAACTCCTTGTCCATCCACCCTCAGCAGTCTCCTTATACCTGAACCCAATAGGTACTTTGTGTCCCTGTCTTGGTCAGTAACCAATACTGGGCTGGCCTTCCTCCTTGATGTTTTCTCTTTTTTACATGCCTAGAGAGCTCTCTTAGTTTTCTTTTTAATTCACAACCTTTTCTCATTTCAGTTTGTCTTAAGATTCTTCTCTTCTCCATAGCTTTGACCAGGGGCACTGGAAATGGAAGAAAATGAATGTGAGTTAGTTCAAGATAACTCAAGGAGGCTGAGTAACTGCAATGTGGTCATTGCTAAGGCATGACAAGTAAAAGAGAGGAAGGTGACAAGGCTGACTTTCTAGTGTCTGGTTTATCCAACTGAGTGGTTGATATTAGCAATTCCTGAAAGATCACTGGGGTGTGAGTAGGTTTGGAGTAGAGGAATTATGGGTTAGTTTTGACGTATGTCGAGCTTAAAGGAATCAATCACTCTCATGGTGTCTTTTCTAACTGCTCCACTTTTAAAATCTAAATTCAGCCAGCTCTTACTCCGAGCACAATCTTTATATTTTCACTTTCTTGCTCCAATATTCCAGCTGCAACTGCACTTTGATCTCCTTAGAAACTTAAGTCTATAGCTTCCTTTAATTTTTTCCATAAGCTCCTCAGGCCTTCCCTTCCTTCCCTAGAGAGCTTATGTTAAAATTATATACCTATTATGTATCCACAGAAATTAAAAATAAAAATTCAAAAGCTATGTTTCCTTATTTCACGCAGTACTGACAAAACCCTAAGTCAGAGGTTCCCAAATCTCTTTTCACAGTGCCATTAATTTCTTGTTTTTCCATAGCATACCCAGATACGAAGAAATATCTGACAGTTTCATTTCTTAGGTAGTTGTGTCTACACAACTTAATAAGTATTCATACCATAACAACTCAGGAGCCACATGAAAAAATGTAAATTGGAAAAAAGTAATATTTTTCCTTCATTTTTAGCCAGAATTAAGGATGAATGGGATGTGCGTGTCTGCTAGACATTGTACAACTGGTCATGCTTGCGATCTGGTGGAACATCACTGACCATCATGTTCTGTTTCACACTGATTTTAGTATAATACTTTCTTCTTATCACAGAAACCTCTGACAACCCAACTTCACAAAGACACCACGTCATTAAAAGATATGAGCACGGTCTAGTTGAAAGTGAATGCCTGCAAGCTCATTCTTGAGATATTTCAAAGGCATTGAGGGTCATCATTTTTACCAATTTTGTGAAATTGCAAATTCTTGAGTCCTTGCCACCATTGTCTTTCCTGGGGAATACAACATTATGAGAATTTTTCTTTTCTTTTCTTTGTTTTTCTTTTCACTTTTAATCTTGTTCTCCAACTTTGGTTTCACACTGCAGCCAGAATCATCTTTAAAAAGACAGAAGTCTCGTCATGTTGGTTCTGTGTCTGTAACTTTTCAAAGACTTCTTACTCTCACAAGAGGGTCCAGTTCCTCATCCTTTGTGATTTGTGGTCTGCTTGCCCCCAACCTCATTTCTTACCAAATTTACACCTCTATCCCTTTTACTCAATTTCACGACACACTGTGTTTCCCTCAGTTTCTCAAATGTGCTGGATTTTGGTCTTTTTCACAGACCCTTCTTTCTGCCTGGAACAAATAAGTGTTCCTTCTTTTTTACCTGGTTAACTTCTCATTTTCTATATTTTTTTCTTAGCCATTTTTTCCTCAAGGGAGCATTCTCAGATTCCACAGGCTCAGTTAAATTTTATTGGTGTGTGTTTCCTTTTGTAACTCATTCTAGGACAAACTGAAATATTGCAAGTAAATGGTGTGATTGCAGGTACATCATATTTTTCCTTGACTAGTCTATGGACTCATTGAACACACTATTTCATGGTCACCTCTGCAACAGCTGCTCAAATGGTGCATAGAAAGGGATCAAAAATATTTACTAAATAAATGAAAATAAAACTGCCATAACAAAACATAGATCTTAAGGACATGTTTTACCAAGTAATAATAACTATTGTATTAAGAGTGTAATGATTGTAATATATCTTACAGTCCTCAGTGATAGAATCGTACAACATTGTACTCCAGGAAACTTGGCTGTTTTGTAGTAAAACTTTGTGTATTATTCACTGAAGTTTTAACAGTTATCGTATGCAATGGTATCCCTTTCACTCATATTGTTTGGTTTTACTGATATGCAAAATCTAATATCTAAAATGAGTAAATTCATATCTATAACATACTGAATTGTGTAAGTTTATTCTTAAAATATTTAAGGTATGTGCAATTTGATTACTTACTTAGAAAAACTTGTATAAAAAATCAAGCACCGACAAAACTCATTCAAATATTTATTTTTAATAAAAGAAAGCTCGGGTCAGTTTTATTTTGAAACAGTTGATGTATAACCAGCAGCATTTGGGGAGTTTCTGTGACATTTACCTGAATGCCTCTTAGTGACCCAGCGGCAGTCACGTAGAGCAGGCTTTGGAGGAAAAAAACATTCCAGGTCTTCATCCTCATCTCACACAAGATAGTAGGAGCTGGAGAACGAAAATGTATTCTGCTTCCACCTGGGAAGAAACGTACTTTCCCCTACACCTGGAGAAGGTTCTTTTCAGCAAAGGGCAAGAATGGCTTCTGAAGTCATTTTCTGAAGGACCAGAAAATAGCCACTCATTTTCTCCTACAAACTTGCTATGGATGCTCTGTGTTTGAGAAGGTGAAGTCAAAGCTGGCACGTGTGGCGGAGGCCATGAGAGCTCACCCTGCCTTGCTGCCTTTCTAAACTGTTTTCTATAGTGCTCAGGCAAAAAGTCTCTATGCATCTCTCTGTCCCAGAAACATCCCAAATGAACTGGGTTTCTTTTGTTGCTGTTTCTGTTGAAGCGAAGAGCTTTTAAATTCCCTTTAGCCCTTCACCTAGGAAGAGCAGGGATTATGTGCGTTTCGTCAGCATCTCAAACTTGGCTTAATGAAAGAGGACATTGGTTCCTTTGTTCCATCACCAGGAAAGCTTTGCTTCTCTCACAAAGAAGAGAAGAATCAGAAGCCTCATTTTTATTTTTTATTTTTTATTTTTTATTTTTATTTTTTTTGAGACGGAGTCTGGCTCTGTGGCCCAGGCTGGAGTGCAGTGGCCGGATCTCAGCTCACTGCAAGCTCCGCCTCCCGGGTTTACGCCATTCTCCTGCCTCAGCCTCCCGAGTAGCTGGGACTACAGGCGCCGCCACCACGCCCGGCTAGTTTTTTGTATTTTTTAAGTAAAGACGGGGTTTCACCGTGTTAGCCAGGATGGTCTCGATCTCCCGACCTCGTGATCCGCCCGTCTCAGCCTCCCAAAGTGCTGGGATTACAGGCTTGAGCCACCGCGCCTGGCCAAGAAGCCTCATTTTTAAAGACCTATCATACTCAGTCATCTATACTTCAAGAATGTGTTTTATAATGAGTTTTTTTAGCCTTGGAGAAGTTTTAAAAGAAAAGATTGAGCATTTGGGAAGAGAATGGACTGAGGAGCGAGGTAGTGAGTGTAGAAAATCTTGCTAGCTCCTTATTAAAGGAATCTAGAATGCAAGCTCCATGGTGGGCAATAATTTTCATTAAAAAAAAAAAACTGCCATAGCTGCAATACCTAGAACATGGTATAGCACATATCAGTAAAGACTTTTAAAATGAACATATAAAACCAAGTCTAGATCCTGATTGACAATGGAAGGAACAGTTCTACACAGAGACATGAAATGGGGCCACTTCAAACCTCATCTCCAGCATGTCTAGTTACATTTGATGAATAGCAAAGTGGGCAGAGGTACTGGTTGAGGGAACAGTGCAGCGCTGTCTGCAGAGAGATTGCACTGCCTAGAGCTTAGGGGCCCAGCTGGTCTTAACCTTCCTTCTGGCAATGGGTGCAACATTGCATGGATAATTGAGAGTTATCTGTAATTATTTTAAGACCTATCATTTTAGCATGTAATTTGCCTCTCTCTTATTCTTTGTAGACAAGAGAAATCATAGTTCCTCCAAAAGCCATTACATGGAACCATTACTCTTTACAATTTGGCCTCTTTCCATAGAATAGTGTGTAGTGTTTGGCCATCATTTGTACCACAGCAATTCTATTGCTTCTGGAAGAAAATGGGTGCCAAGTTTGAAACATCTCATGCATCATTCTGGTCTAAATATGAAACTATTTGAGATAGTGTGACAGATCCAGCACCAAGAGATGGTAGCATAGAAACAATTCGAAATTGTCACTTAAAACAGGTAGCAGAGACTAGTCAAGGAAGATGCTCGGCAAAGTCCTGCTTTCAAAACTGGATTTTAATTATTCTCTATTCTATTATTTATTTATTTATTTATTTATTTATTTATTTCTGATTTCAAAAAATGGTACAAGTTCTTTTGTGGAAATTTTGAAAACATACGGAAAATAACTAAAGAAAAAAGAGTAATCATAATTTCATTGCCCCTGTATAATTATTGTCAACACCTTGGCATGCAACCTTTCCAACTTTCATTTCTTAACTCTTATTTTGGGTCTGAAGGTACGTGTGAAGGTTTATTACATAAGTAGACACATGTCACATGGGTTTGTTGTACATACTATTTCATTACCAAAGTATTAAGCCCAGTACCCAACAGTTATCTTTTCTGCTCCTTTCCCTCCTCCCACCGTCCTCACTTATGTAGGCCCCATTGTCTGTTGTTTCCTTCGTGCTCATAGATTCTTATCATTTACACACTTATCATTTACACAACAGTGTTCTCACTTACAAGTGAGAGCATGTGGTATTTTATTTTCTGTTCTTGCAGTAATTTGCTAACGATAATAGCTTCCAGCTCCATCCATGCTCCTGCAAAAGACATGGCCTCATTCTTTGTATGGCTGCATAGTACTCCATGGTGTATATGGGCCACATTTTCTTTATCCAACCTGTCATTGATGGACATTTAGGTTGATTCCATGCCTTGCTATTATGAATAGTGCTGCAATGAACATTCATGCGCATGTGTCTTTATGGTAAAATGATTTCTATTCTTCTGGGTATATACCCAGTAATGGGATGGCTGGGTCAGATGGTAGAGCAACAGATGTATTAGAAAATCTTCAACATCACTCATCATCCAAGAAATGCAAATCAAAACCACAACGAGTTGTCATCTCATACCAGTCAGAATGGCATTCGTTAAAAAGCCAAAAGTAACAGATGTTCATGAGGATTCAGAGAAAAAGGACATTTATACACTGTTAATGGAAATGTAAATTAGTTTAGCCACTGTGGAGGGAAGTTGGGCGATTTCTCAAAGAATTGAGAGTTGAACTACCATTCAACCCAGCAATCTTATTACTGGATATATACCCAAAAGAAAGTAAGTCATTGTAGCATGAAGATGCATGCACTTGCATGTTCATCGCAGCACTATTCACAATAGCAAAGACGTGGAATCCATCTAGGTGCTTATCAACAGTGGATTGGATAAATAAAATGTAGTACATATACACTGTGGATTACTACACAGTCATAAAAAATAATGAAGTAATGTCCTTTGCAGAAACATGGATGGAGCTGGAGGCCATTATCTGAAGCCAGTTAACAGAGCAACAGAAAACCAAATACAGAGTGTTCTCACTTAAAAATGGGAGCTAAACATTGGGCACACATGAACATAAAGATATCAGCAACAGACACTGGAGACTACTAGAGTCGGGAGGGATAGACAGTGTCAAGGACTGAAACACGACCTTCGGGTACTAAGCTCAATGCCTGGATGACAGGATGAATTGTACCCCAAACCTCAGAGTTACACAATACATCCATGTAACAAACCTGCGCATGTACCCCTGAATCTAAAATATAAGTTGAAAAAAAATTGTCAAGTTTAGGGAAAGGAAGACAAGCTGGCTTATCTGTCAACTCTCCATGTTGGCACAGGACAAGACATACCTTTTTCCTGTCTGGTCTTTGATTTCTCTCCCTACCTAGTGTGGCATATTCTAGCAGGTCACCTCACACTAGGGATGTGAGAACTTTTGCTAACTCTATGTACTTAAATGGCTTTTTCTCCATTCGCAGTACAGGGATCTTCATTTCCTTCAGGGCAAGGAAACTGACTTTTATTTTGTCATACATTCTTCCTAATCTATTATTTATAAGTGAACTTTATTTCTCAAATCCCTCAGGGTTCTAGTATTTGGTTCTCAAAAGGGCTTGAAAATCATTGCCTCCCATACATAATGTCTCTACAGTGAGTATTGAAAATGTATTTGGAAAAAAAGAAAAAGCCAAAAATAGTTTTGTTGTAACTAGCATTTTTAGAGGTAAATAATAAGTGCTATCTATAGGGAACAGGAATAAAAGAATAAAAATGAATTACTGAGAGGAAATTAGATTGGTTGAATTATTGTATTGGTATGTTTAGTCAAATAAAGTTTTTTAAAGAGTAACAGTTTTTTTAAGTCATAACATATCTCCTCACGGATGAGGAATCAAAATGGCTGTGTCGGAGCATGTTGCAAAAGAGACTGTAATTGGAGAGCTCAACAACCCCTCGCAACGGATAGAAACTACATAGGACATCAGCAAGGATATAGAAGGACTTCAAAAACCTACAGGACCTAATAAACATTTATAACACACCACCTCTTCCAAGTGCACATAGAATAGTTATCAAAATAGACTACGACCTTCGCCATAAAAAAACTCAATAAAATTTTTAAAAATTGAATAATTCAGAGTATGTTATTTGACCACAAGTGAATACAAATAGAGATCAAAAGAAAAATAACAGGAAAGTCTCCAAACACTTGAAAACTGGACAGTTTTAAATAAAAAAATTAAAACTAAACAAGGGGAAGGGTCAAGATGGTGGAATAGAAGCAGCCAGTGTGGGCTGCTCTCAGGGAGAGGAGACAGGGAGTAAACACTGACCCTGCAATATGATTGTCTAAGAAACTGTGTTAGGATCCACCAAGGCAGCGAGGGGACACAGAGAACAGAGGGGAGCAAAACTGAGCAAGGGACCTGTGCCAGCCTGGGAACGGGAGATTCCACCTGCCCCCCAATCCACTAGGCTGATACACATAACTGCCTGGAGTCTTTGCAGAGGCAACACTCAGGTCCACAGGGACTCCTCCAGCAGGCCGTGGACCCCAGTGCAGCCTGGTGCCAGTGCCACAGCTTCACAGAGGCCACCGTCAGCCACAGTGCCCGAAAGCAATAAGATTGCTACACCACTCCTCAACAGACAGGGCCCGGTGAGGAGCCAGCTTCCAGCACAGCAGCCCTGCTTCTGCGTGAACTCTGTAGGCAGACGCAGCTCCGGGTCCCCCCGGAAGCACCTGGATGGTGGGAGGTGGTGTTGCTGCTCATAGCCAGGCAGGCCACGCGTGCAAGAGCCCCCAGCACAGTGGACCCACGTCTGCCTGAATTCTGGAGGCAGGTGCAGCTCCAGGTCCCTCCAGGAAGCACCTGGATGACACAGCAGGCAACCACACTCGCCCAGGCTTCTCCCAGCCAGGTGGGACATGCCAGTTGGGGATTCCAACACCACAGAGCCACCTCTGCCTGAACTCTGTGGGTGGGCAAAGCTCCAGTTCCCCTGGGAAGCACCCGGTCACTGGATTGGGTCACTTCACCCACCCCCACTGCTGAGAGTCAGTTGGGACTTGCCGTCTTCTGCAATGCCCAAGAAGCGGGGAAGTCGTCATTCTCAACACTGAGAAAAGTGAGGTGCCTGTGACTGCAGAGTGAGTGGAGTGACAAGGCATACCTGCCTCCAAAGGACCTGCTGGGAAGGGTATAACCCCTCCCTGAGAGAGCCCCATGGACCACAACACCTAACAAAGGAAAGGCAGGAACAAAGCCAGTGATCAGAGGAAGCTTCTCTAATGCTCAGGAGTGGACCAGGTTAGGAGTCATCTCTCTCCTCCAACCGCCACCACAGAGCACTACTGCCAGCTGCATCAAACACCACCACAGAGCACTACTGCCAGCTGCATCAAACACCACCACAGAGCACTACTGCCAACTATACCAAAATAGAAAAGAACCCTCTGGCAAGTAAGAGCCTATCCACCACCACCACAGAGCACTACTGCCAACTGTGGCAAACACCACCACAGAGCACAACTGCAGCTGCACCAAAGACCACCACAGAGCACAACTGCAGCTGCACCAAAGACCACCACAGAGCACTACTGTCAACTACACCAAAATAGAAAAGACCCCTCTGGTAAGTAAGAGCCTATCCACCACCACCACAGAACACTACTGCCAACTGCAGCAAACACCACCACAGAGCACTGCTGCCAACTACAGCAAACATCACCACAGAGCACTACTGCAACTGCAGCAAACACCACCACAGAGCACTACTGTGACGCAGCAAACACCACCACAGAGCACTACTGTGACGCAGCAAACACCACCACAGAGCACTACTGTGACGCAGCAAACACCACCACAGAGCACTACTGCCAAGTGCAGCAAACACCACCACAGAGCACTACTGTCAACTGCATCAAAATAGAAAAGAACCCTGTGAGTAAGAGCCTATCTACCGGTCAACATTCTTAAACCTCACCTACTGGATCACAGCCCAAGATACAACATCAAAATATTTTGCAAGTACACAGTACCTTCGAAAACTAAGGCAGAAATCCAGCTACAAGTAAAGATTCTAAACAGAGTCTTGGCCCTCTGAAAACACTCAGAAATGAAGCCAGCTGACTATACTCAACTTACATCACAGTGAAAGGAACATCAGGCCTCACACATGAGAAAGAATCAATGTAAGAACTCTGGAATCTCAAAAGCAATGTGTTCTCTTGCCTCCAAACACACATACTAGTTCCCCCAAAATGACTCTCAGCCATAGTGGGATGACAAAAATGAAGGTCATAGAATGCAGAATCTGAATGGCAAGGAAGGTCATTGAGATTCAGGTGAAAGTTGAAACACAATGCAAGGGCTCAAAGGTATTGAGTAAGGTGATCCAGGAACTGAAAGACAAAATGACCATATTAAGAAAGAACCAATCAGTCAAAAAACTGAACCTCTGGAACTAAATAATTCACTTCAAGAATTTTATAGTAAAACCAAAAGCATTAACATCAGAATAGATCAAGTTGAGGAAAGAACCTCATAGCTTGAAGTCTGGTTCTTCAAAGCAACTCAGTGAGACAAAAATAAAGAAAACGTAATTTTAGAAAATGAACAAAACCTCCAAGAAATATAGGATTATGGAAAGAGACCAAGTCTGTGACTCATTGGCATACCTGAAAGAAGCTCTACAATCTCTAGCACATGGCTTCCAAGGTCACTTCCAAGGTCACTCTGCTCATTTCCTTTCCAGCTAAGAGAAACAGGGACTTGAATATGGAGGACCCATGCTGCCACCTGGAAGAACTCAGCCTCAAGTAGTACATACCATTTTCATTCACATTCTGATGCCTAAATTAGTCACCTTGTCTCCCCTGACTTTAAGGGTGCATGAGAAATGTGGTCTATATGTGTGCTCAGTAAGAGCAGTAGCATACATGTTGGTGAACAACTATCACTCTGATAGAATCACTATTATCAAATTGTAAGGGGAGGGTATATAAATGCAATAAGGGAGAGAATGGGAGATAGATTTACAAGCAACTTGTCTGTATTTTTATTGAATATAGCTCTACAATATCGGGGTAGCTTAAGTGGTATAAAGTTCTAAGAGCCAACCATAGTAGAGAATTTGTCACTGAGATGCTCTGAATACAAAGAAATGTTACCAGTACTATCATCTGGGAATTCCTTCACTGTAAAGTTACAGAGTTGTCCTCTATGAATAACGCCAATATCCAATAATGCAAATTTGAATATAGCAAATATTAAATGCATATGTCTATATGAATCAGCTTAGCAAACAATTATGGATTAATTAATAAAACAGTGCTCTATTCCTTTCTAGGGTTATTCCCCAGAATATCTTATCACTTGGTCAAGTACTGTTTGGTTATAAAGTTGGATCTTTAAATGTCAAAAGAAAGATTAATAGGTGATATGGTTTGAATGTTCATGCCATCCAAATCTTGTGGGGAAACGTGATCCCCAGTGTTGGAGGTGGGGGCTGGAGGGCACTGTTTGTGTCATGGCGGTGGATCCCTCATGAATGGCTTGGTGTGTCCCTGTGGTAATGAGTAAGTTCTTATTCTATTAGTCACCTGAGAGCTGATTGTTACAAAGAGCCTGGCAGCACCTCCTCTCCCGCTTTCTCTTTCTCTCACCATGTAACACACCTGCTCCCCCTTTACCTTCTGCTACAACTGTAAGTGCCCTGAGGCCTCACCAGAAGCAGATGCTGGCACCATGCTTGTACAGCATGCAGAACTGTGGGCCAAATAATCACTTTTTCTTTGTAAATTGCCCAGACTTAGCTATTGCTCTATAGAAACACAAAATGAACTAATACAATATGTTTTACCAAAAACACAATTTTACTTGATAAAGTTGTTTAAGGAATTGTTTGTACTTCATATTGAATATTATATTTTAAAACAAATCAATTACAACAAAATTTTGAAAAATATTAAAATGTAGGAGAGTAATAAAATCTTTAATCCTTGTCTGTTTTCATTAAACTTTTTCTAATCATAGTGTCTTAATGAGCTATAAATGTCAGTTTGTTATAAACCTGCTAGAAATGCTAAAGTTGATCTTTAAATTTTATATGGTTTTAAAGCTACTAATTAAAATGTGAGAGAAAATAATTTTATCTAGAGTTATTCTTTTTGTGTTTATGTGTGTATGTAATTTGTGTATGTTTATACAGTTTTAAAGTTTGCATGAGTCAATAATAGCAATCTCAATACAAATAACAACAGAGAAATAAGGGCAATAGTTAGAAATATTTTACACAAACAAAACAAAACAAAAAAAGACACACATATAACAGCCACTAACAACAAAAAATGGGATTGGTTGCTTTGATAAACTTTATATGATGATATAATACAGGAAGTCATTTAGTGGTGCAGCTCTTCATATTAGTGAGAGGCCATTGTCTGTTTGTCTGCGTTGTCTATTTCCTGCACTGCCTGGAAGTGCGGGCAGTCAGAGCTGGAGATGACATAGTTGAATTCGATAAGGCTCATCTCCAATCAAAATCAGAATACATTCTTATACTAGGACAATCACTGTCGCAACAAACTCTATATTTTTATTTAACTCAAAATTAAACCAATATTTTGAGGAAGATTTTATAAGATTTACCTTCTTCTATTTTCTAAAATTATTATGGATACAAAATAGGTGTACATATTTATGAGGTCTGTGTGATGTTATTATACAAGGATACAACGTGTAATGATTAAGTCCGGGTAACTGGGATACCTATCACCTCAACACTCATAATTTCTTTGTGTTAGGAACATTCCAATTCTACTCTTTTGGTTATTCTGAAATAAGGAATAAATTATTGCTAACTATGGTTGTTGTTCTATTGTGCTACCAAACACTAGATCTGATTCCTTCTATCTAAGTACACTTTTGTACCCATTAACCACCTGTTCTTTGTACCCCCTCCCCACCACACTTCCCAACTTCTGGTAACCACCATTCTACTCTATCTCCATGAGTTTCATTTTTTTTTTAGCTCCCACATATGACTAAGAATATGCGATATTTGTCTTTCTGGGCCCGGCTTATTTTACTTCACATGATGTCCTCCAGTTCTATCCGCAATGCTGTGAATGACAGAGTTTAATTCTTTTCAATGACTAAACAATATTCCATTGTGCATATACAACACATTTCCTTTATCCAGTCATCTGGGGATGAACACTTAGGTTGATTCCATGTCTCGGCTGTTGTGAGTCGTGCTGCCATGAATGTGGGAGTGCAGATATCTGTTTAATATGCTAATTTCTTTATTTTGAGTATTTACCCAGCAGTGGAATTCCTGAATCATATGGTAGTTCTGTTTTTAGTTTTTTGAGGAACTGCCAAACTGTTCTCCATAGCAGTTGTACTAGTTTACATTCCCAACAACAGTGTACAAGGGTTCACCTTTCTCTTTTTGAAAAATATTTAGATAAAAATAAATCTTAGGAGCAAATATAAGATTGATTATTTACTGTGGAAGTGCCATTCTGAATGAAACACCTGTTCCATTTTAAAACATCATAAAAACATTTTCCCTTAGTGTATGTTTTCCTTAAGTGTTCAAGTTAAACAATGTGTTATGTAATTTAAGGTGAAAATAGAGTGGAAAAAATTGAGTAACAATTAAATTGTTGTTACTTTGTATGTAATTCTTTAAGGAATTGGTGCATGTGTTTGTTCTCAGATCAAATTGAGTATTTTACTTAACTGCTAAACAGGTTTCTCTGTAAAAGTACTACAGACCTCGTAAGTGAAAACAACAAAAAAAAATCTTGCTGTTACATAACATCATACAAGCAATTTGCATGATAGAATTATTTAAAAAACCAGGAAGACATTTACTGTCTTATCAAAGCACGTGCTGGTACCCCCTAGGCTAATATGAAGTACATCAGGCGATTGCCTCTAAGGAATGTCCTTTATTTAAAGGGATTTCTTTTGCACTGTAGTATGTTTAGCATGGTACAGAGCCAGGACTGAGTAAAGCTGTTGGCCCAAAAGAGTATAAATAAAATTAAAATTTCACATAGAGTTTTGTGAATTGTTTATTGATGATCTATTACTCCAGGAGGATACTGGCGCTGAGAATAAGATGCTTTTTTTGTTTTTTGAGACAGAGTTTCACTTGTTCCCCAGGCTGGAGTGCAGTGGTGCAATCTCGGCTCACCGTAAACTCCGCCTCCTGGGTTCAAGTGATTCTCCTGCCTCAGCCTCCTGAGCAGCTGGGATTACAGGCGTGCACCACCACGCCCGGCTAATTTTGTATTTTTACTAGAGACAGGGTTTCACCATGTTGGTCGGGCTGCTCTCAAACTCCTGACCTCAAGTATCCACCCACCTTGGCCTTCCAAAATGTTGGGATTACAGGAGTGAGCCACCGTGCCTGGGGCATAAATTGCTTTTTTAATCGAATTTTTTAGACTCTACTTTTGCCTCTTAAAAAAGAATTATTTTCGTTTCTATGAAACTTTGTTTTCCTCGTAGAAAGTTAAGATCTCGTTATAGAGTTTCGATTAACTTCGTTTTGCTTTTATCCAGTCGATTTCTCTATTAGTTTAAAACTATTTGAAACTGAGAGAAACCAGTTTCTTTTTATATGAACAAGACACTCCTCCAAAATGGCAGAAGAAAATGATGTAACTTTTCAGCTTTTCATTACAATTTTAAACTAATTCAGGGACTATGTCCTTCAAAAGTCTCTGTGGTGACTTGTGCAGCACATTGCGTACAGGAGGGTCTTCAAACAGCCTACAGAAATATTTCTCAGTTAGCATTTGACCGGGATTTTTTTCCTCATTTGCACAAAATACGGAATTAAAAACCTCACCTCGAGTTGCTTCTTTTATGAACACATCATATTTTCCAAGCCGACAGGTAAACAAAGGAGATCTCCTTATAGTTTAGTGAAAACTATAACAATATTAAATTTTAAGTTTTTCAAAAATAAAGACCATATTTTGATCACAGTCACATTCCCAAGGGAATCTAATGTAGTATTCTAATGAAAATAAGTTTTCAATACATTTTTTTTTCTAAACTTAACATAAATAGACAAAACATGAGAGACAAATGGCCCAGTTTAAATTGTGGAATCCTCCTCCTTTCCTAGGGTCTGCAATACTTAGTGTTTCAAATTGTAACAAATCGACTCCCAAATGCCAGTGGCACTCATAGAGCCTTGTTACTGCGTGAGTAGAGCCTTGTTACTGAGTGTACAGTTAAGCCATGATTCTGGAACCTGAGTTCCTTCCTTCCCGTAGCTTTGCTTCTTTCTAGGGTCTCCTCAGCCTCTGCATTCACCTAACAGAAGACTATCGAGAATGGGAGAGACACAACCACTTCTTGAAGTCCGAGTGGACACTCATCATCATTATTCACTAGTTACATTGGCTGGAACTAATTACATGGCCAGACACGGATGCCAAGGGCGGGCAGCTGGGGGAAAGGAGGATTTTAGGCAGAAGCGATGAAAATCAAAGCAAGGAGGCATTAAAGTGCCTCATATATTACAGGAATGGAATATACCATTGTCTGCTGGTCTCCGGAATTATGTGTAGAGAGTGAGTGACAGGGGCTGGAGCCAAAAGAACGTAAAACTAAAATGTGAAGGAACTTGAAAACTGGGTGGAGGGATATTTTGGAGTCTGTATGTTTTTTTATGGCAGGGTCTTGTTCAGTGGCCTAGGCTGGAGTGCAGTGGGACAATCATAGCTCACTGTAGCCTCAACCTCCTGGACTCCAGTAATCCTCCCTCCTCAGTTTCTTGAATAGTGGGGACTGCAAGTTCATGCCACTATGCCTGGTTAATTTTAAATATTTTTTATGGAGATGGGGTCTCACTCTGTTGCCCAGGCTGGAGTATAGTGGTACGATCATGGTTCACTAAAGCCTCAACCTCCTGGGATCAAGTGAATCTCCTGCCTCAGCCTCCTGAGGAGCTGGGACTCCAGTCTGCACAGCCACACCCAGCTAAATTTTTAATTTTAATTTTGTTTTATTTATTAACATGAGGTCTCCTTATGTTCCCCAGGCTGGTCTTGAACTACAGGACTCAAGGCACCCTGCCTACCTCAGCCTATGAAAGTGCTGCAAGCATGTCACCTAGCTCAGCTCGGTATTTCAGAATACATTGTTTGTTTCTAGCTCCATGGCAGATTGGAATGATAAACGCTGAGATGAGGCTGAGGGAACTGCAGAGGCTTTGAATAGAAGCTCATCACTGGGCACAGTAGTTGCCTTCATGTTTATTCAATGCTGGAAGCGGGAGGAAGACACTTAGGTTCTCCATGTGCCGAGTGCCGACTTGTGTGGCATCAAGACTCTCAGCCCGAGGAATCAAGATCTAGAAAAGAAAATGCACTGTGACAGCTAAACCTGGAGGTTTCATCATCAGAACCCTCTCTAGATCCTTGGAAAATGCATGCGTATATATACGATCTTTGGAAATAAAATTTTCACTTCATTCACACAGCTTTTCTCCCTCCATTTTTACCTATGATGAATAATTAACCTGTTGACCAACACATGTCTATTTCAAAAGTTTTTTTCTCAGGATATATTTTGCCTCTAGACTGAAACACAAACATTTAGTTTCAAAATGTTTGATTATAATCAAAATGTGTTGGGTTTCTCTATGAGCTAACCCATCACTGGAACCTATCAAAAGTATACATTGAAGGACTTATGACAATCCAGTTACCACTTTAAGTATGAAGCATTTATTGCTATTTGTATGTTTTCTCTATTAAAAAGTCAATGAACATGATGCTACATTTTTATGTAGTCTTGGTTCTCTTTGGAAAAAATGTATGAGTATAGTGAGAATGAAGCTGCACAACTAAGAAAGTAATCTGATAACCAAGTACTGTTGCTTTAAATATGATCTAGAATGTAATAGCCTCTTATATACAAACATATTAATAACAATTTATTTTCTAGCATGACATAATATACCAAAAAGGGGTTGTTAGCTACCTTTATTTTGTTGCTGGATAATTGAATAATCAATATTGCTGATATTAATAAGTAATTTCAGTTTTTTTCATTTGTTTTGTGAGCAATAAAAAATAACCATATGAAAAAGTTGAAACTTGCTTTCTGGCACAAAAAACATTGAAAATGCCTGTTCTACATAGTGATTTGCAGTGGAGCAGCACAAGGATCCCTGTGGGGGAAAATGAATATTGAAATATTTTTCCTGTTTATTTCAGATTTTCATGGATGATAAAAATGCCTTTGAGGAATAAACATAAAAGCTACATAAATTGAATTATAATGGCAAAGTAAAATACCAAATTAATCAGAAAATCTAGATGAAATCCCATTGTTACATGAAAATAAAAAATCATTATTATTATTATTTTTACTTCTTGGTTAATTGCAATGGATGATATACTGAATGTCAAATCTTAGGAAACTGACAATTAATTTAGGAGAGAATCTGTAAGTCATTTTATTTATTCAAATGAAAGAAACATTTATACATTTAAGTTGGAACAGTGTGACTGTAATGCAGCATATTCAACCATATTATGTGCAATATTATAATGCAGCATATTCAACCGTATTATGTGCAGTACTAGAGTCCAGATGACAGTCTTCTTCACTTCCAAATGAAATGTAAAATTGGCTTTATAAAGTTTTTCTTTAGAAAACACAAAGAAAGATTCAGCTCTTCCCCTGGCTGGCAAATGAACCAATGTTGTAATGCCTGCTGTTGGTATTTTAAAAGTTGTTCTACAAATCTGAGGACACTAAAGAGCTATTTCTAAATAGTAGGACATTTCTACTTACAGTTTTATAAAATTATAAAATGAGAACAGGTTGCCACTCCTCTGTAATGCTTGCTAACTTGCTATATAGTTAGAAAAATTTTAGAACCGAGTATTATTTCTCACACATCAGCTTAGCAAAACCAGAAAACGTTGAAAATGTGCTCTTTCGGCAAGATTCGGAGAACCAGTTGCTCTGATTTCTTGTTGGAGGTGCAAATTGATAGAATCCCTATGGGGAAAACTAATTTGATAATATCTAAGAAACTTGTTACTCCTTGTATTACTTGACTGAGCAATACCAACTCTATAAATATAGCTGTAAGATTCACCTCCACAAACAGGGGAAATGCACAAGTTTATTCAGTATGCCATTATTGGTAAAAACAAAAAATTAACAAATAAAATTAATGCCCACCAACCTAGAACGCATCACCAAGTGAAATGTTGTTAACTGTAAACACACACAAACTGAAAGACAGAGAGAATGAAAGACCACTAAGATATATTTGTAAGTGATCAAAGCAGGGGGTGCATGATACTGTGTACATTGTATAAAAAAGTAGAAATAAGAATATATCCAAACACTAGACACATATCTGAATATCAAACTAGGAACTAACAAAAATTATGGATAAGAACAGGATAGACAAGTTTGCAAGACTTGTATGTGTATGTTTAAAACAATAATTTTGATCTTTAATCATACAAATATTTTACATGTACAAAAATACATTAAGGGCAAAAAAAAAAAAAGCCAATGCTAAGATTGAAAACATTAACAAGAAAAACAGTAGAATATGCTCACAGTCTAAGCATGACGGTATTAGACAACCGAGGCAAGAATCCAGCTAGAGAATTGCTAGGGGCACATGTGGAGCTGTAGTCATCATCCATATTTAGAAGGTCATCCCTACCATCACAGTATTGAATCGTGCAATAGACATTCGGTCTTCACATAACATTTCACTCAATACTTTTTCCTGGAACTGAGCTGGCAGGTTATACCATGACTTTTTCTAGAATGTTCCTAAAAAAAGCTGGCACAGTTTAGTTTTTATTGTGAGATGACTGGGAAAACAGGTCACTGTGTTCACTGAGCTCTTCAGGGACTGTGATGAGCCAAACTGACAATTTATGTTCTGATTGCTTTATCCATAATGCACAGAGCTGGTCAAAGGGGTCACTGAAAAGAAGATAAATAGAAACTGATTACAGCACAAATCAAGTGTGCAAATAAACATCATAATCTCATTTTGACATCCTAGGACTGTGATTCGGTATCATGTCATCCATCTTTCACAGGCAGTTCAGCAACCCTCAGTCATGCCCGAAGCAGGGTCAGTGGTGACCCTCTTGCACTGGTGGGGTCACCCAGCAGATGCGTGGCCAATGGATGCTTCCATCATGCCTCTTTCAGACCTTGAAACCTACACCTCTCTCAGATCAGATTCAGAGATTTCTGGCTTGACATGCCAGGTTCTTGGTGTTCTCATTCCACTTTCCTCTCCAGCTTGATGAGATGATTCCATTCTTTATGTGTATATATCTAGCCTGTAATAGTTTCTCTCTTCTAAATGCCATGACCGGTTTTTCCTATGCTTTTCCATTCTTTTTCTTCTATCAGTAAAGATCTATCCTTTCTTCTTTCTTTCTGTCTTAGTAAGACCACCTGTTCTTGATTTCATAATGATGGCTTCTAACAATTTATTTTTCCCTTCACATTAACCTTTTTGGTTATACATTCACTATATGATGTTAGAACATCTCTATATTTTCTTCAGATAAATAGATATTTAAAAGTAATTTCCATAGACAATTATAAAATTTCTAAAAATCTGTCTTTTTCTATTTTCTAACACCTTCCGGAATCAGAGAATTAGATGTTATTGGCCTAATGAAGCACCAGAATAGTTATTTCAACACATCCAGATGAAAAAACCTACTAATATAAAATACCTTATACTATTTAGATCTTTATTAGACTTTTTAAGCGTGTGTATTTTATAAGTACATATAAGGTTATTTAAATTAATATAATTTCCCCACAGTGGGGGAAACCCTTGATATCTATCTAATTATTCACTATCCAGATAAATTACAAACTTTAAAAACCCCAAAATATGAATTTTATTACCTAAATATTTGTAAAGAATGTTCTTATTTGAAGTAATATTTTATTTTTTCCAAAGCACTAGGTCCAGTACTTGATAATGGAGTTGCTGGGTTTGCAGGATGCGTGAATTTGGAGGTTTCCACTCATCCTTCCCCTATATTGATGGAAGACAGCCCCTACTGATGTCTGAGATTCTACAATTAGAAGTGTATTAATTTGACAAAATTCTTTTTATATTAAAATTTATATAATAAACATTTAAATGTGCTAAGAATTCCATAAAATAATGTATGAACTTGAAAAACCTAATTAGCTAGTGAAAAATTATGTAAATCAACTCAATCCCTGAAGAGAAAGTTTGAGTTGGAGGGAGTATGTGGTCACTTAGTGGCTAGGAGGAAGTGTACAACCGAGATGAGCAGAAGAAATGCACAAAAGGCGAAGGGCTCCACTATGCCAAGATGAATCGTAAATTACTCATGTGTTGCCTGGTGGAGAGAACATATATTTCTAAAGAAAATATATTTCTAAGATAATTATGAATGAAGAGATCCAGAGAGCTGTGCTTTAAATATTTATCTGGCACTAAATTTAAAAACATGTTGACATTTTGCTGCTGATTTTTAAATACCTGGATATGGAATGACAGTCAAATTGTTTTCTGTAAATTCTGAAGGACACAGAACGTGTGTGAGTAGACGTGACTTCTCGGTTTAACTCCCTTCTCGTTGCAGTGGCTGCCTTATAGCCTTTTTGATTTCAGTCTCGTTAGTTTTACAACCCCTATCAAACTGCCCTTTGACACCAGCTGCTCTGAGTGGCTGGCACCATACACTAGAGATCTTGCAATAAAACATCACATGGTCAGGAAAAGCTAAATCCGACTGGATGTTGATGATCGATACACATGCTACTGGAAAAAGCAAATCAATATTCGCCTCGTCAGATCTCCGCTTTGTACTGACAAATGGATTTTTCTATCCTGACAGTATGAGAGGTTATCTAATTTAATGAAAGAACCTAATATAACCTCTAGTGAAAAAAATCAGAAAACTGCAAATTATTAATGATTTATTTTACTTTCAATAGAAATGTAAGGAAGAATAGTAGAATTTGAAATAGCAAGTTGTGATAAATTAATAATTCAGTTCTAGTTTTATAATCCCATTATAAAATGGCCTTCTTTAGTACTCACTCGAGGTCAGTGTCCATTGACTTTCTATAAGATCAACAGAAAATGAAAATAAAATTAAATATAAATAGCACTATTGCTATACCTATAGAAATAAATAAAATAGTCTCAGTTTTAGAAGTTCTATGGATTTCTACATCTTGTCATATGTGTTCTGTTTCTTTTCTTCCATGATAGTATAAACAGCCACTTGACTTTTTTGAATATCTTCTTTTTTCTTTTTTTGGTAAATTGAGGGGGCTGGGTTAGATGGTCTTTAAAATAACTTTAGATCCAAATATAAAGGTTAATTTATATAGTTTTTAAAACCAGAAGTCTTTCCTACTTGGAGTTTTGGTGAAATCAAGAAAAGAAATGGTGGGAAATGGCATACATATTTCTTTTATATAAAAAACAAATAATGACATAAACTACTAAAATTATAAATAAATAAATATATATATATGTTTTTTTTTTTTTTTTTTCTGAGACAGAGTCTGGCTCTGTCCCCCAGGCTGGAGTGAGTGGCGCAATCTTGGCTCACTACAACCACCATCTCCTGGGTTCCCGCCATTCTCCTGCCTCAGTCTCCCAAGTAGCTGGGACTACAGGCGCCCGCCACCACACCTGGCTAATTTTTTTTTTTTTTTTTTGTATTTTTAGTAGAGACAGGGCTTCACCATGTTAGCCAGGATGGTCTCGATCTCCTGACCTCGTGATCCACCCGCCTCGGTCGCCCAAAGTGTTGGGATTACCGGCGTGAGCCACCACGCCTGGCCCTAAAATTTTATATTTTTAAGATTTGGTTACTTACCTATTAATTAGCAACACACTACTATGTAGTCATGATATAATTTTTTTGTTTTGCTCACCAAATAATTATAGCTATGCAGTGAATAAAAAAATAATATCTGCCGTAAAACACTAATTGAAAAATTTGGCAATTATGAATATTCCTATGTAAGTAGTTGTAGACATGTTTTTATTTCTATTAGGGGAATACCTAGAATTAGAATTGTGGGGTTATATGTACAATTTTAGCTGTTTAATACAACTTTTTTTGCAAACTAGTTCTACGATTTTCCAGTTTCCCCAATGACACATGAACATTCCCGTTGCATTCCACCCTCGCCAATGTCAGATTTTATCATTTTTTTTTCTATTTCTTCTATATCTGCCAGATGTTTTAATTTACATTTCCCTGGGTACAAGTGATATTGAGCACATTGCATGTAGATATTGGTCATTTATAATCTTTCTTTGAAATGACTGCTAAGATTTTTCATATGAGGTTATTTTACCTTTTACTATTATAGAAATTCTTTATAAATACTGAATTTATCAAGATTTCAGCTCTTTGATAAGGATTGTTTTGTCAATATTTTTTCCAGTGTGTTACTTGTCCATTTTTTTCAATAATGGAGTTTTTAGGAACAGAAATTCTTTTATTTTAATGGACTCCATCTATTGTCATGATTATTTAATTCTGTACCATGAGAAAAAATTGTCATAGACACAAAAACTTATTTTTATTTTTTCTCTTAAAGTTGTATAGTTTTTAGTTTCCTCATTTATTTGTATCAACCAATTTAAACTAATTTTTGAGTATAGTGTTAAATAGGGGTTACATTTTATTTTTTCTGTGTGGATATTTATTTTAGCACCCTCTGTTGAAAAAAAATTTATTTCCCAATTACCTTTGTGTAAAATAAGATGACTGGAGTCTAATTTGTTCTTACAATTGTGTGTCATTTGTTGATTGAAGGCTGGTACCAAGTGACTTGATGATAGTATTTCTGTAAGTCTAGGAATCACATGGTGTGAGTCCTCTGACTCTGGTTTTTGTTTTGTTTTGTTTCGTTTTTTTCTTTTTTTGGCTTTATTGTTTTTGGTCATTTGCATTACCTTAAATTTAAGAGTAAAATTGTAGATTTCTATAAAAATGTCTACTAGAATTATATTTAGGATTGCATCAAATTTAAAATTAATTGGAGATAATTAACATATTACTATTGTGTGTTATGATCCAAGAACACTTTATGTCTCAGTTTATTTAGATATTTTTTGGTTTTTTTTGGCAATGCCTTGTAGTTTTCTGTAAAGATATTGCCCACTTTTTGCTGAAATAACTTTTAAGAATTATGTTTTTTGGTGCTATTGTGAATGATATTTTAACGCTTTAATTTTCCAATTTTTTATTGCTTTATATAGAAGTATCATTGACTGCTTAAAGATAAGCCTAACTCGAACTATGCTCAATTTGCTTATTGTATTTACTAGTTGTTTTGTAGATTTCTTAGGATTTCTGTGTGAACAATCATGTCATCCACAAATCAGAACAGCTTACTTCTTTCTGGTCTTTATGTCTTTTCTTCCTTCCTTTTTTCCTTCCTTCCTTTCTTCCTTCAGCATGCAGCTCCTTATTATATCCTCATATTATTGTTTTAATGTTTGTGAGATGGTGCAGGGATAATGCCTCTCATATTTCTGATATTGGTAATTTGTGTTTTCTCCTTTCTTTCTTGATCTAGTAAGCTAGGGCTTTATCACTTTTCTCATCTATTCAAATAACTATATTTGAACATCATTCATTTTCTCTGTTATGTGCTTATTTCTATTTGGTTTATCCATTTCTCAAAATCATTTTCTTAAATATGCAAAATCCTGATATTTTAGAAGTTTTGCAGTACCACTAATTAATTGATTGTCTTTATATTGCCATTGTTCAGTTGAATATTTTGTAACACTCAACAATCTTTGACCTGTTAGGCGGGAAGCTATCCTGGCCCTAAACAAGGGAAAGATCGGATTGGGGACAAATTTTAGAAGTTGTTAGCTTATTAGTATTATAAATAAATGATCCATCTAGATAGCAAATTTTTAAACTCCATCTCGCTCTCTCCTTAACACACACACAAACACATACACACACAAACATATACGCTCACAAACACACACACAAACACGTACACACACAAAGTAGATGTTGTGTTTATTCATTTAACAAGTACTTGTTGAGTGACAAATTTGTATTAGCCATTTTTCAAGACACTGAAAATACAATGTATATCAATAGCCATCACTATGATTTATCAAGCTACTGTATGCTAGGCATATATATTATCCCTAATCACAAAGATTCTATGCTGTATTTTTAGGGCAGAAAAATATGACTTAAAGGAGTCAAATGTCTTCAGAGTTTTATTTAACTTCCTTGTATTGGGGTTCAAAGCCAGGCTGGTCAGATTCTACAATCAAAGCACAGTAAACTAAGGCAGGCAAAGAAGCATTTAGGAAATAAAAAGCATGAAGGATCTTAAAACTTTTATTTTGAAAAATACATTGAAATGTCAGAAATATTTAAAGTACAAAAAGTCAGCAATGGTTTAGCAATGGTTTATTTTGTACTTCAAAATATTTGAAGTACAAAAAGTCAGCAAAAGTTTATTAAAAGCAACATTCCATAAATCTAAGCCATTATTAAGCACCCTGTATCTTAACAATATATGTCGAAAGGCTTCTGGGGACAATATTCAGTTGGAAAGTATTTTAAAAAGTCACAATATGACTTACTATGGCAACCAGAAGTGATAACTTTGTTCCAGTGGCAGGTAATAACCTGCTTCTTTCTTCCTATTAATACATGATTTCTTTTGTGGCTGTACTAAAACAACATATACAAATGATTCATTACAGTAAAGAAAAAGATGTTAACATTTTCATTCTGTTGAATTCAGTGTAATTTAATTTAATGATATGCCCATGAACTAACACTTGACATTACCAAAATCTGTCTAAAGGGGCAATCATTGTGTTTAATTTTAACTCTTCTATTTATTTTTTTGAGATTAATACAGTATGCAAACCATTTAAGCTAACTTGCATTTTGAATGTCAGCATCAGCTACAGGAAGTTGCTTACTAAGTTTACAGTGTTAAAGATTATAACATACAAAATTATTTTCTAATACTAACTGAAGAATATATCATGCATGCTTTTGGAACTTGGGATAGTGTTGGATGCTTTTCAATGGGTGTTTTTTTGAATGCTTTATTTAATGCTTTTTAAAAATAATAGAAACTTCCTTTTCATCACAGAGAGACACTCATTAGGATGGCCAGTGTGATTGACTTCCAAATAACCATTCTGTGACAGAGGACAGAAGCCAATTCACAAAACCAGTATTATCCTCCTTGCCAATCCTGATTTATGGATGGTATTATGACCCAGTTCTGGTCGATGAAGCATGAAGAAATTCTACTGTAGGGCTTCTGAGAAACGTTTCTCCTTCTTGAAAAAGAAACACTTCCTCTGGACAGGGCCAGGTGATTCGTACAATTGCACAGCCGTCCTGTAGCCATGAGGGCTTGAGGCTGAGGGTAAAGGTGACGCTCTGAGACTGGCAGAGCAGAAGCCAGGACCTGGGTCTCCAGTGACTACAGTGAGCTGTTGAGACACTCAGGCCTGGATCTTGTTCTACCTTCAACTGAGAGAATGCTTTTCCATACTGTTTATCAGAGTCTGACTTGGGGTTTCTGTTACAGCTGAAAATCTCCTAACAGATTCATTCGTTTAGTTGCACATAATCATGGTGTGGTCAATTCCGGTGGAAATCTGAATTTGAGATTGTAGATTATGTTGTAATGCTATAGCTTTTCCATCATATTTAGTAGATACAAAGAGAAGAGTAAAACCAAGGTCCTGTGCACTTTAAGCCTTTTAGGATCTATTAAAAAAAGTCATTTCTAGAATTTCATTTCATATTGTGTACAATAATGAAATCAAGAGCGTTTTGTCTTAAGTAGCAGCTTGAAAGCAAGGACATAAGAATAAAATTCATTTGCGCTTGTTTTTTAAATTTTAAGTTTAATATTTGTTGTCGTTATTTAGACAAGTCCAGAACAAAAGAAAAATTCCAGTTACAGAAAGAAGCAGCAGCCCCTAACTACCAACTGCCGTCTTTTCTATCAGAAATTCTACCTTGTTCCCTTTCTTATCCTCACTCCTGCTGCTCACCCACCCTCATCCTGGCGGTTGTAAGGGTGCCGACTCCTTTTTGTCCTTTTATACTTCGACCACCAGTAAGACAGTAGTGATCACTGTTCGGTCCATAAAATTCTAGCATCAAAAAAACTTGGACCAGTGGTTACAGATGAAGATTTATAAACCCTGCACCACACTTTACAAATCAGAATCACACTTTATAAATCTGATGGCAGAACCCAGGGATCTGTATTTTTAATAAGGCCCATGTGAAGCACATTCAAATATGAGAACTCCTCTTTGAAGTCTTTTGAGCTCAGATATTTCCTCTTGTTAGCATCCTTTCTGAATTTCTCCGTTCCACGATGGGATCCCTTCTTGCCACTGCATTCCCCATGATTGTTTGCACTGCTCATGGGGGGACCCAGCTCAACGAAGGCTCCATGGAGCAGGCTGTGTGACCATATTCACAAATCCATTCCACCTCCCAGCACAATGCCTGATTCGAGGAGGTGCTCATTGTGTCTGAATAAGTAAATGGGAAAATAGAGGTCACCAGTTTGGGGACGGTGGGGAGGATGGAAAACGCTGTGTGGAAACAGAGCAAGAGTCACCAACAGCATTGGGAAAACGTGACATGACCAAACCTTGCTGTAGAGTAGCTTCCGAGGATGGAAAAAAAATGGGGCAGTGGTGGATGTGAAACTCAATTTCACAGGAAAAGAATTTTCCTTCCGCCGACAATCAGCACCAAGGCTGGAGTAAAGGATAGGGAGGGAGCTGGGGTGATCTGCGGTGACACTACACGCCCTTTCCAGAGGAAGTCTTAAAACCAAGAGTGCAGTAGTAGGCTCAATTCAGAGTCTAAAGATGAATCTAATTAGACCAACACGTTTATTTATATTTATGAAGAAAAAAGGCAACTGGTCTTTAAACTTTTACGTTTCTGCTTTAGTAGAATGCAGCCCTCAGACCAATATTAACCAGGTAAACTTTGTTCATTTAACAAATTTGGGTTATTTCTGCTTGAACAAAGATCTGCAACGTTTGATGGAAACTATGAGATACTACATTGTATCATATGCTATTGTTAAGCATCTAGCAGTACACGTAGTAGTTTGGGCTGGGTCTCGAGTGTGTGACAAATTTAAAACACATTTCATGGCATCCGTAGAGCTGTGATAACTGGGTTGACCAAGGTGTGCAGGTGCTTCTAACCAAGAACAGGAAGTGAGTTTCACACATCTCTCTTAAATACTGTTTCATATCCTAACTTCAGATACTGCCAAATACTTCTGTTGGCAAGAAAAACGAGAGAAGAAGATTGATGGAAATCTAAGAATATAAGAATTCAGAAGAAATGAAATTATCTATTTACTTACAGTAAATAATTACAAAAATCCAGAACAAGAAAATCACATTCAGATATTTGCAGTACATAATGTAAATTATATGGGAATAAATAAAAGTGATAAATCACTCTTCAAATAGCATTCCTCAACTGTCCTTACATAATTTATTTTTGTAATCTTGATAAAGCATTTACCAAATCTTCATGAATCATTCTAGAGAAGCAATTTCAGGGGAAGGGAAGAGGTTTATGGAGACAGAACAACACAGGAGTTTGGGCACAAAATTCTTCCCAGTCAAAGGGGTGACCTGGCTTCTGTTCTTCAGCTCAAGGGCTGAATGTCCTCATGGAAATAATGGCTAACACATGAGTGCAGTCAAAAGACGGTATCTCCACCTCTTATGAGGTTAGGTTCTGTATACCATTCATCAATGTATCCCCAGGGTCTACCTCAATACCTGGTACATAAATACACAATAAAATGTGTATTGATTTGAAGCAGACTCTTAGAACAGAGGCACAAATATTCTGAGTCTATTTAGAGGATACTTTAAAATATTGCCTAAAGTTTGTTTAGAAGATATTTTCAGAAACTACTTTTTCATATAAAATTGACTTAAGTGAATATTGAGTTCTCCAGTTCTGATACTACATGAAACTTGAAATAACAGCTGCATTCTGTACTTCTTGTGATCCAGAAAATGACAAATTTATAAATAAGTTTTACTACAACAGCTTGTATTAGTTTTTAAATTTGAATGAATTTTTTTCACCAGCACATTTTAACCACTGCATTTCATCACTGTATGTTCCTGTGCATTTTAATAGTTCAGTTCAGTAAATATTTAGTGAGTGTATAGTATGTGCAGAGCATTTAAAATAGTTATATAAATTCTAAACATGAAAATCCAGGTTGCAGACACCAAGAGCTCAGCAACTGGTGGAGGGGACCGACATATAGAGAAATCATTTCAGTATAAGGTTGATGGCCAAACGTGTTCAAGTGGACAATATAAACAATGTGATACTTGAGTATAGGAATACTAATTTTAATTTGCAAAAAACATTTTATTTGTAGTAAAATTATAGTTCATAGATAACATGTCAACTTAGTAATTTTTAAAATGAAATATTTTAGCCCTTGAAAACTAAGATTATGTTTACTTGTCTAAAGTAAAAATTAAAGTCATTGTGGACCATTTTGTGCCTGTTCTAAAGGGTGTTTTAGGGCCATTTTTAAGTGAGCAAGAATTGAACTAAAAATTTCTAAATCCATTTTCACTTTAAAGTTTGGGTCCTAATTTTTCCCTTGTATATCTGTGCTGTATTCAATTTAGTTTTTAATACATAATTTAGTTTATGATTATTTAAACTACATTTAAGTAATACCATCTACTTTACGGAGACTTCTTATCACTACCAACCTTCTACCATTTTACCTTTAAACTCTGGAGTGGTATTTATCACATCTATCTGGTTTCATAATCCTTTGAACATGTTAGGAGTCTTCAAACGTTTATGTACCTTATGAATCAAACTATGCATAGATTTCAAAAATGTTTTGCACCAAAATGAACTCACACTAACTTCTTATAATGTGTCTGAACAGGACCTTGTATGAGGAACTACGAAGGATAAGATATGAGTTTGAATAGAGTCCATATCAGAGCAACACAAATTCTGCTAAAATTTAAGCAAGAACAAGCATCAAATTTATAGTGATGCTAGGGTGAAATAATAGTAAAAGCATCAATGATTTATAAAAGTTTATGGAGACAATGCCCCAAAGAAATCAACAATGTACAAATAGAAAAGTTATTTTAAGAAAGGATGAGATGGTGTTGAAGATGAAGTCTGCAGCAGCAAACCATCCACATCAATTTGTGAGAAAAAAATCCATCCTGTTTGTTCTCTAATTGAAGAAGATTGATGATCAACAGCAAAAACAATAGCCAACAAAATAGACTCCTCCACTGGTTCAGCTTAGACAGTTCTGACTAAAACATTTACAGTTGAAGAATCTTTCCACTTGCTGCATACCAAAACCAATGTGAACAGACCAACTGAAGATGAGAGCAGATGTGAACAGATCAGCTGAAGATGAGAGCAGATGTGAACAGACCAGCTGAAGACGACAGCGGAGCTTGCAATGGAAATTTTGAACAAGTGGGATGAAGAGCCTGAAGCATTTCTTCAAAGAATCGTAACAAGAGAGGAAGCATGACCCTACTGCTACAATCCTGAAGACAAAGCACAATCAAAGCAATGGCTATCAAGAAGCGGAAGTAGAGCAAAAGTAGACAAGGCATCTTGCTTGTTGACTTCCTGCAGAGGCAAAGAACAGTAACATCTGCTTGTTGCGAGAGAGTATTGAGAAAGTTAGCCAAAGCTCTAGCAGAAGAATGCCCAGAAAGCCTTCCCCACAGAGTGTTTCTCCACCACAATGCTGCTGCTCAATTACTCTCATCAAACAAGGGCCGTTTTGTGAGAGTTTCAATGCAAAATAATTAGGCATTCTCCTTGCAGTCCTGATTTGGTTGCTTCTGGCTTCTTTTGTTTCCTAATCATAAAACATCTTTAAAGGACACTCATTTTTCTTCAGTTAAGGATGTGTAAAAGACCACATCGACATCCTTAAATTCCAAAGACCCTCAGTTCTTTACGGATGAACTAAATGGCTGGTAGCATTGCTTACAAAAGTGTCTTGAACTTCATGAAGCTTATGTTGATAAATAAAAAGTTTTGTTTTTTATCTTTTACTTTTATTTTTCCACAAACTTTTTGAAGTCCCCTCATAACTATATGATGCTCTGAGGACAGACAACACTGATCTCTCATTGTTTTAAATTCCTTCACAACAGCTGGCTCAGAACTTCACAGTTTCAACCTGTATTCATCGAATGGTTTTCCATGGGTTTCCTAGTAATTACGTTTCCTAGTTTCCTAGTAACATAATTTATACATTTCCTAGTAATGTATAAATTATGATAGGAGCTAAATGTTTGCTTCTAAGTAAAATGAAGGTGGATGGGAGTAATGGATTTTACCAGCTAAGGGTGCATTAAAAAAATGGAAACAAAGGGATAAACATAAATTATTTGATTAACTTATTCATTTGAATGATATCATATCCTTATATTTATTAAATTAATCTGTCTCACATTATTTTACCTATAAAATTAGCTAATTTTACTCCTGTTACTTAATCCTCTGGATGCAGTTTGAGTGGCCCTGCCAAAATTCATGTTGGAACCTTAATTCTCAGTGCAGAAATGTTGGAAGGTGAAACTTCCAGCAGGTGGGGACTAAGGGAGGTGTGTGAGTAAGGTCATGTTGGGGGCTCCACCCTCATGGGCAGTTTAATGCTACGGTAGTGTAATGAGTTCTCACTCTTGAAGACTAGATTAGCTCTTGCAGAAATGGATCCATTCATGAGAGGGTAGGTTGTTATTGAGCTAGGTTGCCTCTGGTGTCTTGCCCCTATTGCGCACCTGCTTCTGTGTCTGCTTCCACCTCTCCACCATGTTGTGGTGCATCATGAGGTCCTCACCAGAAGCTCACCAGACATCAGCTCTATGCTCTGTGGACCTCCAAGCCTCCAGAGCAGTGAGCCAAATAAACCTCTTTTCTTTATACATTACCTTGTCTCAGGTACAGCAACACAAAATGGAATAAGACAAACCTTACTACATAAAATGACATGTAGAGTTAATCCATACCTTAAAATGTTTATCCTGATGGCGTTATTTTTGACAGCCTGGAATGCATAAACTTCTTTCCAGGACATCATTCAGGCATTCATTTCTTCACTGCTTCATCATCAATTTAACATCGTAATGTCTTTGGAGATACAAAGAAGAACAAGATGTGATTTCTACTCTCAAATGACTGAGGCTCAACCAGAAAGGAAAGATATACAAAGGTCTAATTTTAAAACAATGTGAATGTGTCCTAATGAAGATATTAAGAAGGGCTGGCAGGTGGTAAAGGAAGAAAATGGTTGAAGTGGTGTCATGGGAAGAAAGCATTTTGTGAAGGTTAAGAGTGCCAAACAACAAAAAATGATCCCGAGAAATCAAGCACTGTATGATATAAAATATGTTAAAAGGATTTAGCACATGAAGGTCATTTGTTATGTACAAGGTCACTGGCAGAAGATAATTGGAGTAAAAGCTCAATTGCAATGTGATAAGGACTTTTTAGTTGGAGGTGAGAACAGGTAGCCGACACACACAGATAATTCGGTGAAATTAGTTTATTATTGAAGTTTGGGGGAGAGCCAGAGGAATAACTAGAAGAGCAGGTCTCTTAACAAAATAATTTTGTTTCATTTTTGGTTTAAAAAATTAAAACAGTGATGGGAAGGAGCCAGTGGAGAGTGGGTGTAAATATAGTAGAAGCTATCAATGCAATAAAACTGAGTAACACAGAAGGCGGGAAGAAACAGGGACCAGAGTCAAGAAGGAGGAATTAGCCATGTGGAGAAGAAACACTTCTAATGAATAGTGATGGAAGATGGAGGAGGAAGGTGCAAACTCGGGCTTTTACAATTCATGATAGGACATCAGAAGGGGTTCTGCTCTGATAGTATTTAAGTATTTTTCTAAGAAGTAGGAGGCAAGGAACCACGAAATTACTTGAATTGGCAAATTATCATATTGTCTTCCATTTCAATATTCTCATTTAAAAAACAGGGACATGAATTGTTGATCTGTCTCCTCCAGAGAAATTAAATGAGTGCGTACATTTTTATTAATGTAGCAGTTAACATTGGAGGTTACTTGATAATATCAGAGAGAGGATATCAACCTATATCCAAGTTTCAAATAGTATGTCATTTTCCTTTTCTTTTGAGCTGGAGTCTTGCTCTTTCATCCAGGCTGGAGTGCAGTGGTGCAATTTCGGCTCATGGCAAGCTCCACTTCCTGAGTTCAAGTGATTCTCCTGCCTCAGCCTCCCCAAGTAGCTGGGACCATAGGTGCATGTCACCACGCCCAGCTAATATTTGTGTTTTTAGTAGAGATAGGGTTTCACCATGTTGGCCAGGCTGGTCTCAAACTCCTGACCTCTGGTGATCCACCTGCCTCGGCCTCCCAGAGTGCTGGGATTACAGGCTGAGTCACCGCACCTACCTAGTATGTAATTTCTTAGATATGCATCCAGTGATGGACCACAAATTCTCACACCCACCACCACCACCACCACAAGTCTACCACCTCCACTAAACATCCTTTTAGCAGTAGGGTTTATTAGCCACTGCTCCAGGCATTTTATGTATACAGTATTATATGCCTTTTAACCATCCTGGCTATACTCAAAGGTAGGTCATATTAATATTTCCATTTTATAGTTAAGGAATCCAAAACAGAGAGTTCAAATAATTGACCAAAGATCACACAGAAAGTGAGAGGTAGATCTAGGATTCTCCCCAGACAACCCAACAGCCGAATCCTGATCTCAGCTACACGTTCTGTACTAATGGGCTGCAGTGTCAAACTCCCCTTGCGTTCACACAGGTCACCTGGAACCCAACAGCCAAATCCTGATCTCAGCTACACATTCTGTGCTAATGGGCCGCAGTGTCAAACTCCCTATGCGTTCACATAGGTCACCTGGAACCCAAGTGGTTAAACGTCATAGAAAGAGGCATTTGGGGAGAAGACCCACCGGGTTCTGTACTGATGGGTAGTACAGAAAGTAAGGGAGCCCGGATGAGTCCTTACCAGCCTTATACATACACACATATTTTTAAATGATTTTAAACAACTAGTGCTACATAAGTAAGTGAATATAGATAGTTATTCAATAAGTTATTCAGTAACTATCTATATTCACTTACTTATGTAGCACTAGTTGTTTAAATTTTTATATCTATTTTTAAATTATCTATATTTATATTTAAATATATCTATCTATATTTATATCTATCTATATTTAATTATATCTATCTATATTTATATCTATTTATATTTAATTATATCTATCTATATTTAAATTTTTATTTAAAGAAATAAATAAAAATCAACTTTTTTCTTTGTTTTAAAATCACCATATTCAAGTTTTTAGTATTGTCTTGAAATTGTGCTTATTTTGTAATTTAGTAATATTTCTCTCATTTTAGTGACTGTTTATGCATACATACTTTGACCAGGTCTCATTTCAACCATTTTCTTTCAAGGTCAATTCATAATTATGTGTACTACAATAAGGAAAATCACTGCATTAATTATAGAAGTTTTAATTGATATCTCATTTAAGCATTTCATACAGAGAACCTAAAAAGCTAGCACTACCTGGGTATTATATGGAACAAGTAATTTCTATATCTTTCCAAAGCTGGTTCTACTCTTGTGTTGAGAAACAGCAAAGACATATTCAACTTGGCAAATCAGGAAGAATGTGCACTTCTGGAACTGGTACACTTAGATCATAGAATATTTGTCATTGTAACATCTGAGCCATCTTTAGGATGAGAAACAGAGTCGAATTTTGACTTCATAAAGGCATGCCACCTTTTTGATCTATGTACTCAGCTAGTCAACGAAACCATCCACCACACATTCATGTAGCTGAGAGGCCTCTGCAGGGTCTGTTTAAATCCCAGGGTCTGCACCCCTGCGGTACAATGGAGTCATTACGGCTGTCAGCCTGATAACCTTGAAAACCTGCCCATACATTTTCTACACACTGTACTAATCACAGCAGAGGTGAAAACGGTGTTCCTACTTCGGCATTAGCAATTTGACAATTTTAAGTGGAAAAAAATGTTTTTCGTTTTTTTCCATAGTCTTTGAAATTGATATTTTAACTAACTAGCAACCCTAAAGCCTCATTCCAGAGCTACTGTTTCTCTCATGTAGTTTTAATTTTTCCTCCCTTTGGTGAAATGACCTTGGACTACTGTGCTAAAGAGTAAATGGCTGATTTGATATTTACATCCAAGGTCCTGTTCAGTAAATTTCAGTGAAAGAAATATAAACAAGGTAAAAGTGCATTTTTGCATAAGTGCTTCCTTCTGAGAGTCAGTGGAAAAGAATGTGCCAGTCTTGACAGTGATTATGTCCCTTGCTCCTTTTATTTAATATTTAATTTTTACAGAAATGTCACAGGTGAATACAACTCTCTCCAGCATAAGGTTTTTATTTTGGGAAGTAATTCAGAGTTCAAAGCTTCCAACTGTGACAGAATGGTCATCATTGCAATACCAAATATCTCTGTCTAATACTTGCTTACAAAAAGAAGCTCCATGGGCCAAATGAGGAACAGTAGTTTAGTGCAGATGCTTGCCCTAGTTTAAGCATGTTTGGTATTCCATTCCTAGTAATGATGTTTATTTGCAGTATGCATTATAATTTACAAAAGGTTGACATATCCATTTCTCATTGCTACAGAATTGGCTGCAATTTCTGAATCATTCCAAAAGGCCTCTACTTGAGAACATGTTCATTATTACTCCTGCTAAAACTGCACATCTTAGGACATTGTTATTGCTTCTAGCTCAAATAATAGGAAGAGGAGATATGCTCAGGTAGAAGAATTGAAGAAATATGCTACACTTAACAAAGACTTCATCAAGACTCTAGTGAACACCAGTGATTGCTTTTTACGGAAAAGCTGTGTCCTAGGATTTACCTTGACCTGCTGAACACAGAGGGATTTTTCACTCCTTGTTTGCCAGGGAAAGCAGCACCACTATTTCCTGCAGTCATTCAGGGAAAGAATAGAAGAGCTCTGCTCTCCTGCAATGAATCCGCCATGTAAAAACTAGGGAGGTTCAACCTGTCAATCAACTTACATCATTCCTCTCTTAAGGACACTTCAATGTCTTTATGAGTTCAATGCCCATAGAGTAAATTCCAGAGTTTTCCATAGTCCACAGGGCTCTAAATGATTCCATGCTTGCTTGCCTCCTTTGTAGTTTTTTGCCATTCTGACATTACCCACTTCATGCCATCCAGACTATTTTGTCACTGTTGCTGTTGCTCCAGGTCACATCAGGCTTACCCTTGCTTTTTCTACGACTGAGATTGTCCTCCCAGATACTTAGATGGCTGGTTCAGTTCCATGTTTTACATTTCACTTCTGATGCCAGTTCCTCCAACAGCTCCTCATGCCTCAGAATCACTCCCTGTGCCTCCTGTCAATCACTCCCCATCTCTTGACCTTGTTTTATTTCTTTATAGCACCTAACACTGCCTGTAATTACCTTATCTATTTATTTATCTAATTTCTTTGTTCCTTCACTAGAATGTAAATTTCACAAGAGAAGCGACTGTGTCTGTCCTATGCATTGCTGGGTCTCCTAAGTCTAAAACAGGGTCTAGTCCCAGAGTAGGTGTGTACTCAAAACACGTTGATGAAAAAAATAAAAAACAAAAAACATTTCTTCTAAATGCTTTTCTTGAGGAAGAAAAAATGGAAACTGTTGAAATGATTCAAGCTAACTGTTGAAAATTAGAACTGTAAAGATTCATCCATCTTCTGAAACCCTTTCAGAATTCTTTTGAGACATTCTTTGGCATCCCCGAGTCTTTTAAAAATATTTCATGCATTGCCTTTAATAATGCAATGTGTGTCTGTTGGAAAGCTGGTCTGGACCATGGTTGCCAGCATTGACTGATAACCACCTGCAGTGAACAGCTCCCCTGGCATCCATCCAAGGAGCAGACAGCAACAGGAACCAATTCAGCTTTCAGGATACTGGTCATGGAGAAAAGGGGTCAGTTGGGGGGCTCTTCTTGAGCAATCTGTGCCAAGACAGACAACCAGAGAGGGAAGGGGGTTCCAGGACACTCAGTGCAGAAAGTCCTCTTGCAGAGGCTCAACGTGCTGTTAGATTCTACTGGCCAGTTGGGTTTTCTCATCTTTATTTTCTGTGGATATTACCATCTCTTGGGTCTTCAGTCAGTGACGACTGTCTCTGCTCTTTTTGGACCATTGATCTACACAAGAACTTATGTTTAGACACAAAATAGAGAAAAATCACAATTGCTTAGTTCACATAGAATTTTAATATTTCCTCATAAGGCTCAGAAAGATAATCCTAATATCCGATATAGCAAATATTCCTCATAAAGCATTAGAAAATAATTAATGATAGCCCATTTCAGTTTGATAACTGACCAGAATGTCCAGTTAGAGAGAACAGCTGAAGTTTGGAAAAGGACTGAGGCTAGATATGAGTCGGCAGTCTATATTTTCTACTGGCCAAAGGCAGTTCATCCTACTTACAGCTTAGTGTTGGTCTCTGTGAGGCTTTACTCTGTTCAGTCTCTTGCCTCAGTATCCATTTGCGTCTTCTCTTCTTTTTGCCACCTAAATGTTGACCGTACCTGGGATTCAGTAGTCGCCCTGTTCTTTTTCTTGGTTTGCTCTTCCTCTTACTAGTGAAGAGCACAGCTTTTTTTTTTTTTTTTTTTTTTTTTGATTTGCACATCTTCAAATCACCTCTGGAGTTGGATTCACATCTATGTCTTCTGCCCTGAGTTTCAACCTTGTCTTCTATACATTTTTCTACACTTTAGTATTCATCATTTATTCTGCAAAATCAACTGCCTGTTCTATTAGTTTTTCTTATAATCTCAAATACAATAAGCTCATTTTTGCATGAGATCAGTTCTCTAAACTTCAAGGTTTATATGAATGAAGAGACTGTCTAGCAGTCCTGCCTACCCTACCACAGCCCTAACAATGCCTAGTTTGCGAACTTATCAATAGCTACATTTGTTTACAACACTTTGCAGCTTAAAAAATAAGTTAATAGCTGCCATGCTCAAATAAAAAGACACGGTTTCTACAAATGAGTGAGCTACAGAAATGGTTTGATGATAAAACATTCTTCTCACTTTTAATAAAATTTCAATTTATTATTATTTCGAGATGGAGTCTCTCTCTGTTGCCCAGGCTGGAGTGCAGTGGTGCGATCTCAGCTCACTGCAACCTCCCCCTCCAGGGTTCAAACAATTCTACTGCCTCAGCCTCTGAAGTAGTGGTGTGTCCGGAACTGGTGGGTTCTTGATGGGTTCTTGATCTCGCTGACTTCCAAGAATGAAGCAGAGGACTCTCAGGGTGAGTGTTACAGTTCTTAAAGACGGTGTGTCCTGAGTTTGCTCCTTCAGATGTGTTTGCAGTTTCTTTCTTCTGGTGGGTTGGTGGTCTGCCGACTTCAGGAGCGAAGCTGCAGACCTCAGTATTACAATTCTTAAAGGCAGCGCTTCTGGACTTGTTCGTTCTTCCTGGTAGGTTTGTGGTCTAGCTGGCTTCAGAAGGGAAGCTGCAGACCTTCCTGGGGAGGATTACAGCTCATAAGGAGTGAGCGCCAACAAGATTTACCCTAAAGAGCAAAAGAGCAAAGCTTCCACCAACCAGAGGCATATCCCAGCGTGTTGCCTCTGTGGACTCGAGCAGCCTGCTTTTATTCTTATGTGGCCCCACCCACATCCTGCTGATTGGTCCATTTTTACAGAGAGCCGATTGGTCCATTTTGACAGAGTGCTGATTGGTGTGGTTGCAATCCCTGAGCCAACACAGTGCTGATTGGTGCATTTACAATCCTCTAGCTAGACACAAAAGTTCTCCAAGTCGCCACCACACTGAGGAGCCCAGCTGACTTCACCTAGTGGATCCCACGCCAGGGCCCAGGGTAGTGGCCAGAGTTGCTTGCTAGTCCCTCCCCCATGCCTGCATTTCTCAGCCCTGCCCCACCCCATACTTCTCAGCCCTTGGGTGGGATCCTGCCCTGAGGGCGCCCATCAGGGAGGCTCGGGCCATGTGGGAGCCCACTGCAGGGTTACTTGGGTATGGCAGGCTGCAGGTCCAGAGCCCTGCTGCATGGGGAGGCAGCTGAGGCCCAGTGAGAGTTCGAGCATGGGGCAGGGGGGCTGGCAGTGCTGGGGGACCCTGCTTGCAATCTCAGCAGCTGCTGGCCTGGGTGCTAAGCCCCTCACTGCCTGGGGCCAGCTGCGCAAGCCAGCCACTCTGAGTGCAGAGCCACCGAGCCCAGCCCACCCGGAACTCGAGCTGGACTGTGAGCCCCGCCAGCAGCCCCGGTTCCCGCCAGCACCTCTCCCTCCACACCTCCCAGCAAGGAGAGGGAGCCAACTCCAGCCTCGGCCAGTCCAGAGAGGGGCTCCCACAGTGCAGTGGTGGGTGAAAGGCTCCTCAAGCGCCCCAGAGTGGATGCCCAGGCCGAGGAGGCCTGGACAGCCAGCAAGGGCTGCCAGCGTGCTGTCACCTCTCAGTGGGATTACAGGCATGCACCACTACTCTGGTTAATTTTTGTGTTTTTAATGCAGACAGGGTTTCACCATGTTGGCCAGGCTATTCTCAAACTCCTGGTCTCAGGTGATCCACCCTCCTCGGCCTCCCAAGGTGCTAGGATTACAGGCATGAGTCACAATGCCCAGCCAAAATTTCAATTTATTATTTAAATAAAATAAGAAATTTTTATTTTTAAGGGTGATATCAAACAGTTTCAGGTTTTAGCAAACATATATTATTCACACAAAAAAATGGATGCAGACACACACTTTTACCCACCAGAACAAATAGTCCACTGTTACCAAAATTTACTGTTGCTCTACAATGTGTTACCCTCAGCAAGTTTCTTTCTTGTCTTTCCTCCTCCCCTTTCTTGTTTTCTTTTTTCTTTCTTTCCCTTGTCAATAAACCTAGAATTTGCTCAGATCTGTTTACATAACTAGTCATTTTAAATTATTGATTTAAGTGGCATTTTGATCAAGTCATCTGAACATGACTAATTTGGGAATTTAAGCCTTAACCATTATAATTTCCAGATAATTTTTTAAACTTTTTTTTTCCACTAAAATGTGTCCTTTAAGAACATAAATACTCAAGATTTTAAGAACACAGTGCAAACCTATTTTTCTGCTTTTTCCCTTGATTTATGAACTCAATTAGTCCAAACTATAAATAACCCCATTTAATAATTTTTATTATAAAAGTCATAAATTCATGAATCTGATAAAAATTCTTGACTAATGTGAAAGATCACCATTTAAACTGTGCTGTATCCAAGTTATTTCAACTTTATGTGAAGTTACCTAGCTATTAGTTTATATAACATTTCTGGTTTGGGATATCTACCTTGTAAAAATTCTTCGAATAAATGAAAACAATTCTTATCTTCTTTCTAGCATAACATTATTCAACTCTCAACATTACTCTGGTCAACTCTTGTTGTTTAATGTGAATTTAATGGATGACAAACTTGGCAGAAGTGTCTCTCCCAAGGTGTCAAACTCAGTCTTACTAGCCTGTCACGGAACTTGAGGAGACTAAACAGAGGGGTCATCTCCCATGCCACATTGTCTTATAGCTTCTGAGGATGCATTGACCTGATGCCTCTGCTTCACTTTTCACTCATGCTACTTCTATCCATTTCAGCATCAACCAGTTCCTAGATTTTTTGATTTAATACTTCAGTAAACATTCAAAACAAAAATTAGGATGTCAAACAGGTTTTCCGATTTTTAATTTTTAAAGTCAGAATACTAAAATTTACATTAAATACCTCTCACTTAATATCACAAAATATTTATTATCTATCTTTATTTATCTAATTTTACTATTGACCAAAAGACAATTGTTTTTTCCAGGGAGAGGGGAACATATTGGCTTCCTTTTACATTTGTTATTTTTGTTTTCTTTCACACTAGTTTTTTCTTGTTTATCCTTTTTCTACCAAACAATGCCTTGTTTTTACCCTTCCATGAGAAACTTTTCCTGTCTTACCAGTTTGCAGACTCCCTCCCATGGTGCCTCTCATAGCTGCAGGTAAACAGCTTTCATAAATAAACAACCCCAACTGAAACTCACTTGTTACTGTTTAAGTGAGAAAATCTTGGTACTTTTGGAACATATAACATAGCCAAAATTAACATAAAGTAGGTAACACAGAAGACTGGTAGAATGCAATGTTCCAGGAATATGCATTTTGGGAGATTGCAGTGTCATTGTCTATATATTCAGAATATGCTCTATATTCAGATGAATATAAATGAAAGTTTTAGTCAGTCGAATTTTTGTTAGTCCATGTTTAAAAAGACCAGGGTATCAAGATTTGGGGAGTTGTTATTTAAGCAGACTAGCAAATTCAGTTGGCCAAATATTCAGTAACTTCAAACTTTCTCCAGTTGCACTGAGATTACCTGTGCTGGAGAAACATCAACACTTTTATCTATTCTTCAAAGCTGCAGAATTCCAGGAAAAGTTTAAATGTTTATCATAATATTATTCACCAAACTAATACTATAAACTTCTATACTTACTTCTCTGCCTTTGTAGCCCTTGAGTTAGCTTTCAGCAAACCGTGCTACAATGATATAGAGTTATTTACATCTGCCTACGCCTATCAAAAGAGCCTCAGATATCTTGTTCAGTTTGATAGATAGAAAAGTCTTAATCTCAGCATTCCAAAATTATTATTGTGCACACATCACCCAAGGGCATGTTACTATATGCTGCTAACAAAACGGTAAATAAGGTAGTTAAGAGGCTGTATTGGTCAAGTTTCTATTTTGGAGAGGGAGATATGCACCCACAAGAGGAAAAAAACAGAAGAAAATAAATAGAATAGTTGCGAATTGCAGTGAGTTGTTGGAATCAAATAGATAGGTAGGCCTGTTTTCTGTCTGTCGGTCACAGACAGCCTCTTTGCAGTGTGGACATGTGAGCAGAGAGCTGATGGATGAGAAGCAGCCAGACAGGCTGCCTTCAGGGGAAGAAGCCGGAGGTGGAGAGGTGTTGATGACAGAAAGGGGTGGGGACTGGCCTGCGAGATGGTAAATGCAGAGGAGCACAGAGAGAAAGAAGGCTGCGTGCCACAGAAGGTAGGAGCACTCACTGAACAGAGGCTTTTAGGCCAGGAGCGTCTCCATTGAAGACCTTGGCTCATGTCACCGGGTTTATGACTCAGAAATAGCTTCCAGAGCATTTGCTATGTTGAATGCCTTTGTGAACACGGAATGGATAGAAGAGACATTTAAGAACGAGAAGAGTGTTTTCAGGCGGCAGTTCAATGCTTCTGTCCTCAAGGGTCACAAGTGAGCTGCCAATGTGGGCTCTTTCCATGAGGTTTAGTTTACAAGAATCTGCAAACCACAGCTGAAACCCTGTGCAATGATCAAGCACAACCCAGACACTTGAATTTCTGTTATGAAGCCCTCATGGTTTATTTAAATAGTGCACACTGGTTTCTTTAACCACAAAAACACAAACTGTTCTAGGGCTTTAGAATTGTACATTTCTTAAGGGTATTATTTAAAGAAAAAATATATAATGAACAGTGTTTGAACACAAGAGTTTCTATAAAGGTAAGACAAGTTTTGATGTTTGTTCTCCTTCCTCCCTGCCTTCCTCTTTTTTTCTTTCCCTTTTTTCTTTCTTTCTTTCTTTCTTTCTTTCTTTCTTTCTTTCTTTCTTTCTTTCTTTCTTTCTTTCTTTCTTTTCTTTTTTCTTTCTTTTTCTTTCTGTAAAATATACTTATTATCTATTTATAGTCAATAAACACGTTTTAACATTTTAGTAAAACATCATCAAACAGCAAATGAGCAAAATACAGTTGTAGAATAAAATATCTCCTTTATTTAAATATATATCCCCAAAATATAACAAATGTGGAATATTTTCCCTGCCCTGCTTTTCTCCTTCTCTACGACTGGTGGCGCTCCTGAGCTACCACACGATGCGTGCATTGCCAGGCCGCGGCTCCCCTGGGGCATGCTGCCAGTGTGCGCTGAATCGTGGTTTAAGTTTGGCATTCTAAGAGAATAGCTGAGACTGGATTTAACCAACTAGTGTTTATGTCACAATGTCCAGGGGAGTGAGGCTGTGGTTGATAGGAAATGTGTTTATTGATATTGTCAAGAATCTGGCCAGAAACCCTATCATTACAGATCACCAGACAATGAACCCTCACACAGAATGTTGTTCTAACTTTGTAATCATAAAGGAAAAGGAATCCACTTAGCGTTTTAAATTTTAGGTTTGGAAACTTCTTAGACATTTCTTTGAGCTCTCAAATCCAATATCTTTGGTAAGAAGCTAGAAGTATCACAAAAACTAGCTTTTGAATGACTTAGTTTTTTCCCCAACTCCATTTATTTTTTAAAAAATCTTGAAATATCCACATATTATTTTCCCTTTTCTCTTTTTTCCACCATTCAGTGATTTAAGAACATACATTTGATTCAAAACATGTTTGCATTTTACACTGACATTGTAACTAAAGAAGAGATTGGCTATTTCGTTTAGAGTCAAGTATCTCTGCTGTGTTCAGGTGTAATTGTCACAGGTAAAGTGTGTGCCATAACGAGGGCCACTCGCTGTTCAACAGAACCAGGGAAAGAGGCAAACACATTCTGTGACCCAAATGGCAAATCCCTAAGGACAGATTGCTGATGAGTTAAAATGGCATTAAAAATGGACCCAAGAAATTGAACCAAGGAATAGTTTCCGTGAGATAGACCTAAATCAGGAAATTCAGGTGATTATAGAAAACCCAGGATGTCTGAGCACTGATGCTACTGGGTATTCACCTGCTTCATCATGTTCTCTCTCTTGGTTTCTCTCAGTTTCTTCCTTTCTTGGTTTTTCTCTCTCTTATTCAGTCACTAACAAGTTCTCACACAATCTATGTAAGATGATGTTCTCCAAAATTCTGTGTTGCCTTCCGGGTAATGTTCTACTTTTCTATTTTCAAAGTTCCACGTCTCCTAATACAGCAGGTTTAGGAAGTGAATATTTGCCTTCTCCATTGCTTAAATGTCCACTCACTTTTTCATCAGCTATTGCCTTACATAAACTGTTCTCTACTGTTCTCCCCTGCTAGCCAATGCCTACAGGCTGTTTGTGCATTGTGTTTTTTCTTATTATACAATCATATTTAGTGTCTTCAAGGATCTTGTGTGGTTCTAGTTAATCAGCCTTCCCCCAGGGGCGACTTCTCCCCTGCAGCTTGATTCTTGTCGTAGATGAGCCTTAGACTCTGTCTGATGCTTAAGCACTTTTCTTACAAGAGGGTTAGTGGGAGCCCGCTGTGGCATGGGCCAGACAGTCAGGGTCAGATGATTGACTGGCCAGGGGGACTTCCAGCCAGAGACCATTTTCAGTATTTGGGGGACTTCTCCTCCTTCTTCTACCCGTATTCAATCCTCCTTCTTCTTCTACCTGTATTCAATTCAGGTCAACTACCAGGCGTTTCTTCTGTAAAGAGAGTTTAAGCCATTCTTTAAGGGTAAACTTTGTTTCAAGGCTTATGAAATTGGCATCTGTGCTGAGGTGGCCTTGTCTCTAGAACAACCAGGGTTTTAGGTCCCCTTGTCCTAGAGTTCTGGTAATCCCTGGGCCAGAAGTGGAAATCCCCAAGCCAGGTGACATTAAATTGCTGAGTGATACATAGTGCAGGCACTGTGAGACGTCCAGGTGGCCTCATGGCTGTCATTAGTCTTATAACCACGATATGTCGCTTATAGTAGACTACACATAGTCATAACACTTTGTCACACTCATTGTGCTTACTTCTTTGTCAAATTTTCTATATTGCTTTCTATTGAATTAGTGCCTAAGGGCAGGGACCATATTTAGTGTGCTTACTGTTGTATCCGTGGTGATACCTAGTACAGTGCCTGGCCCATCGAAGGTATGAATCAGTCTTTGTTTAATTTAAATCTCGATGAATTAATTGCAGAAAATTCAACAGAACACATGTGTGAGGCTCTTCTGAGAGCAGGGGTCCATGCAACTGCACAGGCTGCATACTCGCGATCCTCACTACTTCTAATAACCTCAAAGTGTTTGCAGCAAAGCTCTCCTCCCTGAAAAATTTCAAGTATTTCTTCTCAGCAACATAAAAACAAATCTACTAAAACAACAGGAGGTTTGCCAAATATGTTACTACTTTTCTTTGCTTTTTGGGCTCTCAATAGAGTCCACAAATATTGCCCGTTCATTTGTAGAAATGAAACTTCAGAGAATCACCTTCTATAATGGCTACTTCTAAACTTGACATAATGTGTTTTTAGTTTGATTATTAATGACTTTCCCTGTCTCACTTTTGAAGTTCAGCGTTGTCGGTCACTGTGGCATCATTTCTAAATGGAACGTTGGATGTTGAATCTTCTGAGGTGTTTGGTTGTGCCATGTCACTGATTATCTAGAAACATAATGCTCTTGTGAGATAGATTTTCAGAAAACTAAAGCAATCATATAATAGATATTCAATAATAAGCAAAAACGGAGAGTAAAAGATCATATGGTTTACATGAAATGATGTCCTAATGTATACATTGTTCTTTAAGCTTGGAAAAAAACAAAACAAAACAAAACAAACCTGCTCTCCTTTTTCCTCACTTTTTTAAAAGAAGTATTTAGAGTCCAGCCACGTCGTCTTCTGGCAGCTCAGTCACAAAATGTCCTCATTCCTAAGGACAGAAAATCAGTTCCATGAAATGGTGACAAATGAAACAGGATTCTTAATGTTGATCCCATGCCCTTTTTAGAATGTAGCAAACCGCTTTAATCTGATGGCAGCCTCAGCAATTCCAGGTACATTCTCTTTAATACAGGTGTTTTCCTTAATTCCAATAACCACACTTATGTAATCCAAACACTTGCAGCCCTATTAAGATGACATTCTATAAATTAAAAATGCCTGTGTACGAGCAATATACAAATTTCTTATTCAATAAATGAATTTGAGCAATATCTAGAGATGCTTTAAAGTGACACATGATATAATGCGTAACTTTTTCACAATAGGACGAAGTGATAAGTTTCAGAAAGAAACCATATTCAACCCCTATGGAGACATATATATACGTTTACATTTTATTTCAATCAAATGAACCTAAGAAATGTGTGTAATGCTATTCTAAGGTCACTACGTAGGAGTGAATGAAACATTTGCGAAGCTGAATTTTTATTTATCTGGGGTAGGTCATTTACTTCTTCATGTGTTGATCTGTTTGTTTAAGCATAATTCATAGGTTTAGGGTCACACAACTTATATTAAACCATTAATTTTTCTAAAATATGTGTTTTATTTAACAAATACACAGTGCCTACTATGCATAGGCTATTCTAAACATTTTTAAAATATTAATTTGTTTACTTGTCATAACAACACCAGGATGAAGGTACTTTGATAATCCCTGTTTCATAAAGGAAGCAAAAAGGACTTAAGTAATAGGGCCCACCAGAGTGAAGAATAACTATTCTGAGCTACTGGGAGTCAGGAGGGGGTCATCTCAGCAGGGGCAGCAATGGCCAGAAAGAACAAGGGGAGGGGCCTCTGGGTGCTTGCCCCCTTTTTATCTGAATGTCTGTGCTCAAAATATGCTGAGCTGTACACTTAAGGCCGGGGTACTTTTCTCCAAGTGTATTAGCATATGTATTTATATATGCATATTATTTTTAATACGATGTTGGAAAGAAAAAAAAGTCAAATGTCTTGTTCAAGGTCAGACAACATGTAAACGGCAAGGCCAGGATTTGAACCAGGCTTGTCTAGGTTCTTAATTACCATGGTGGTAGAATGTTTTCTTGAGGTGCCGGTTTTTTTTTTCTGCTCTTTGAATTTTCTCTCCCAGGTCTTTCCCATTCTGCCTTCTAGGCAGCAAGACCCTGACTATTTTCCTGCTTCAGGGATCTTTGCTCCCCTGAATCAAAACTTCAGGAAACAACAGCTGTTTATGCTATTTTCCCCTTTATGTAAAAGTGTAAAACCATCGATGAGAAGAGAGACAGAAAATCTCCCTTCTATTGAACATTCAGCATGATGTTGGCTGTGAGATTGTCATAAATGGCTCTTAATATTTTGGGGTGTGTTCCTTTGATGCCTCGTCTGTTGAAGATTTTATCATTAAGGGGTGTTGGATTTTATCAAAAGCTTTTTTCTGCATCTACTGAGATGATCCTATGGCTTGTATCTCACTATAGAGAAGGAAGATAGAAAACAGTGTCTGAATGCGGCAGAGAAGTAGAGATTTTCCCCTATACTGATGAAGGGATGACAAGGGATGATGACCTTTAGGATGTGGAATGGGTCCTTATAAAGTGTAGTTCCCACACAACACTGACACTGAGGTCCCATGAAGTTCCCACACAACACTGACACTGAGGTCCCATGAAGTTCCCACACAACACTGACACTGAGGTCCCATGAAGTTCCCACACAACACTGACACTGAGGTCCCATGAAGTTCCCACACAACACTGACACTGAGGTCCCATGAAGTTCCCACACAACACTGACACTGAGGTCCCATGAAGTTCCCACACAACACTGACACTGAGGTCCCATGAAGTTCCCACACAACACTGACACTGAGGTCCCATGAAGTTCCCACACTTTAGAAGGACCCGTCTCCACATTGTAAGGGTCTGTCAATGGGGATGGCAACGGGTGAAACAAAGGTTGCTGGACCCATGACATTCACAGCCCTGACATTCACAGCCTTTGCACAGATCCCTGGGGTAAAAAGGAACAGAGAGCCAGGGGGCTTCATGGGACCTCAATGTCACTGGCCAATGAGGATATCACCAGTGACCATAATTGGGTAAATATTAAATGAATTACATTCATTCTCCAGGCATTAAACATCTAGATTATTTGAATCAGTTTTTCCGATTCTTTGTCTTTAGTTTATTGAAGATCATTGCTTGGAATAAAATAGAGGTTAAAAAGGGGACGTATAAAAGTCTCCGAGACTACTATGAACAACTCTATGCACACAATTAGAAAATCTAGAGGAATCGCATAACTGCCTGGAAACACATCATCTCCCAAGATTGACTCAGGAAGCGTTTGAAACCCTGAATAGACCCCAGTATCAACTTCTGAAACTGAATTAGTGATAACCTATCAGCCGAAAAAGCCCTAGACAAGATGGATTTACAACCAAATTCTACTAGACACACAAAGAGGAACTGGTGCCAAGCCTACTGAAACTATTCCAAAAAATTGAGGAGGAGAGGCTTCTCCCTAACTTATTCTGTCAAGCCAGCATCAGCCTGATACCCAAATCTGGCAGGGACACAATGAAAAAAGAAAACTTCCGACCAATATCCCTTATGAACATTGCCAAAATCCCCAACAAAATAATAGCAAATTGAATCCAGCAGCACGTTGAAAAGTTAATTCACCACAATCAAGTAGGCTTTATCTCAGGCTGTGAGATGCAAGGCTGGTTCAACATAAGCAAATAAATACGTGTGACTCACAACTTAAACAGAATCAAAAGCAAAAACCATAGGATCATCTCAATAGATGCAGAAAAATCTTTTGATAAAAGCCAACATCCCTTTACGATAAAAATCTTCAACAGACTAGGCATCAAAGGAACACATCTCAAAATATTAAGAGCCATTTGTGACAGTCCCACAGCCAACATCATGTGGAATGAGCAAAAGTTTGAACTATTCCCTTTGAGAACTGAAATAAGAAAAGGATGCCCACTCTCACCACTCCTATTCAGCATAGTAGTGCAAGTCCCAGGCACAGCATTCAGGCAAGAGAAAAAAGGAAAAGGCCTCCAAATTAGAAAAAACATAAACTATCTCTTTTCACTGATATGATTCTATACAATGAAAATCCGTAAGACTCTCCCAAAAGGCTCCTAGGATAAATGACTTTAGCCAAGTTTCAAGATACAAAATCAATATATGAAACTCAGTAGCATTTCTATACACCAACAAGGTCCATGCTGAGAATGAAATCAAGTGCATAATCCCACTTACAGTAGCCACAAGGAAAATGAAATACCCAGGCATACAGCTAATAAAGGAGGTGAAAAATCTCTACAAAGAGAATTACAAAACACGGCAGAAAGAAATCAGAGACAAATAAATGAAAAAATGGTTCATGTGCATGGACTGGAAGAATCAATATCATAAAAATGGTCATACTGCCCAAAGCAATTTAGATTCAATACTATTTTTATCAATCCACCAATGGCATTCTTCACAGAAATAAAAAATACTATTCTAAAATTCATACGGATTCCAAAACAAACCTGAATAGCCAAAGCCATCCTAAGCAAAAAGAATAAGGCTGGAGGAATCACACTACCCAACTTCAAACTGTATTATAAAGCCACATTAAGCAAAAGAGCTTGGAATGGGTGCAAAAACAGACACATTATGACCAATGGAGTAGAATAAAATTTCAGAAATCAAACCACACTCCAACAACCATCTAATCTTCAACAAGGCCAACAATAGCAAGTAGCAGGAAAATAATTTAAATTCCTTAAATCAAAGCCACAGTGAGATACCATCTCATACCAGCCAGAATGATTATTGTTAAAAAGTCCAAAAAACAACAACGATGAAAAAAGATGGTCAGGCTGTGAAAAAGGGAATGCTTACACATTGTTGATAGGAATTCAGATCAGCTCAGCCACTGTGGAAAGCCATCATGTGGAGATTTCTCAGTGTGGAGGTTTCTCAAATAACTTAGAACTACCATTTGAGCCAGTAATTCCATTATCCAAAGGAAAATAATTCAAAAAAAGACACGTGCACTCATATGTTCATTGTCAAGCTATTCACAATAGCCAATGGAATCAACCCAGTTGTCCATCAATGGTAGATCAGATAAAGAAACTATAGTACATATACACTAACAAATACTGCATGGCCATAAAAAAATTAAGTCATGTCCTTGTAGCAGCGTGCATGAAGCTGGAAGCCATAATTCTAAGTAAACTAACACAGAAACAGAAAACCAAATACTATATGTTCTAACTTAAAAATGGTACTAAACATTGAGCACACATGAACGTGAATCTGGAAGCAGTAGACACTGTGGACTCATAGAAGGTTTGGGAGAGGTGGGTTAAAAAACTACCTCTCAGGTACTATGCTCACTATCAGGTGATGGAATCCATACAACAAACTTCAGCATCACACAATATTCCTATGTAATAAATCTACACATGTATTCACTCTGTCTAAAATAAAAGCTAAAGCAAAACGAAAGAACAGTCACAATTTATAAATTTGGAAAAAAGAGAAAATGTAAGTATACATATTTCTGTATGCTCTTGACATATATAGATGTAGTCTAATCTATGAGGGACAGATAGTTCATCTCAACAGAGAGATTAGTTTTGGAATATTTTCTTAATACAAATTACCATATTTATTATGAAATAGGAAAACAAAATTGTAAATGAATAATCAAAGTACCTGATTTTGAAGTTTTAAAGTAGAAATTCTCATTTGTCTTCTTGGACTAGGCCTTTTGCATTGACTTGCTTGTTTTATCAGTTTTATAATTTGCATTAGTCCATTGTTCTCATGCTGCTATGAAGCAATACCTGAGATGGAGTAATTTATAAAGAAAAAAGGTTTAATTGACTCAAAGTTCCGCAGGGCTGGGAAGGCCTCAGGAAACTTACAATCATGGCAGAAAGGGAAGTAAACACCTTCTTCTTCACAAGGTGGCAGCAAGGAGAAGTGTCAAACAAAAGGAGAAAAAGTCCTTTATAAAACCATCAGACCTCATGAGAACTCACTCACTATCATGAGAACAGCATGCGGATAACGACCCCCATGATTCAATTACATCCCACTGGGTCCCTCCGATGACACAGGTGGATTATGGGAACTGCAATTCAAGGTGAGATTTGGGTGGGGACACAGAGCCAAACTGTATCATGAATGCAATGGGATTTCTGAGGCCAAGTACAGATATCTATAATATAAATTGCTTTTAAGGAAGAAGCTTCTAAATTTCTGCCAAATTTGAACATTTAGTATACCTAAAATAGGTCCCCTGATTTTAAGAATAGTGAAGAATATATAATACCAACAGAATAAATCATGCTATAGTATAGTAAGAATGAAAAATAAAGTAAAGAGAATGGCCGATTCTCTCAGGCTGCTCCTATTTACTAGGATATTACTGGGGAAAACCGGAGGTAAGAAACTGTATTAAAAGGAGATCGTCATTCACAGATATTGCAAATACCATGACACTCCAGGGCTTTTTCCCAGTCTGTGTATTCAGCGTCGGAGTCTGGGTAATAGTCGCTTTTTGTCAACTAAAGTCAGCAGGACTGGCTGCTGGCTGAGTTTGGAATTAATTATTTATCTCCTGCAGGTCCAGAACCACTGTAGTATATTCTCATTTTGGCCCAGAGGCATCACATCACAAGAGCGGCATCGTGTAGAAAGTGGTACAAAGACTCAAAATGACTCTTGGGAGAATCGCTGCAAACTGTACACAGTTGATTATTTCCTGGTCCTAAATTATAAGCTGTCTGGGTGCCAGAGTACTGTTCATGCATTGGAATTTGCTCATGAAAAGGTTGTTTGTTTTTGTTTTTATTCTGTTTGCTTCTAAGAGCCAAAGCCTATCAAGGAGTCAAAAAGACAGTTTATTGACTATAACAGGCAACAATCAAGATTGGACTGGCACCCTTGTTTTCTTCTCTCTGCCAAAGTTGTCCATGGAGCCATTGCTGTCTCTTCCTATTGCTATCGCTGTCTCTTCCAGCCGAGCCACTGACATTTCAGATTCCTGTGTATCCTTGAGGTTATGAAACCTACAATGGAAGAATGTAAAATGTCTTGTTCTCATAAACAAGAAACACCTGGGATCACAGCACTCCCGGTATATTAGTCTCCTCTTCCTCTACAGAAATGCAAAATATACAAGCAGCACTATCATGGATATGAAACTTTCCTTCACTTTTTCCCTAGAAAATAAATTCATGGGTTTTATATATAGGAAGACACTTTTTAGAGAAGAATTTACCATCTGGACTTTTACAGATTTGTTATTTCGAATATTATATACAAGATCAAAATAAGTCAAAGCCTTTTTTAAAACGGGTAGCTCTAGCTGCCTTAGGGGATACCATGTGTACCAGTCACCTTGGGCTGCCATAACAGCTACTATAGACTGGACAGCTACACAACAGAAGTTGACTTCTCACAGTTCTGGAGTCCAGCCAGCGAGGGACAGTGCATTCTGCGTCTTCTCCTACCTTGTAGGAAGCCACCATTTCATTGTGTACTCACGTTGCCTCTTCTCGTGTGTTGCTAGAGCAAGATCGCTCTCTCCCTCTTCCTGTTCTTAAAAGGGCACCAGGGCTGGTCTCGGTGGCTCACACATGTAATCCCAGCACTTTGGGAGGATGAGGCGGGTGGACAAGGTCAGGAGTTCAAGACCAGCCTTCAAGACCAGCCTGACCAACATGGTGAAACCCCGTCTCTACTAAAAATTAGAAAATTAGCCAGGCGTGGTGGTGAGCACATGTAGTTCCAGCTACTTGGGAGGCTGAGGCAGGAGAATCGCTTAAACCCCGGACGCGGAGGCTGCAGTGAGCTGAGATCACACCACTGCACTCCATTCTGGGTGACAGAGCGAGATTCCGTCTAAAAAAAAAAAAAGGTACTAGTTGTATGGATTAGCGTCCTGTCATTATGACCTCATTTAGCCTCATTATTTACTAAAGGCCCTGTCTCCAAATACAGTTGTCCTGAGGGTTAGGGTCTCAGCATAGGAAGTGGAGGGTGGCACAATTTAGCCACATTATGACATCATAGAGGGGATCATAGTATTTGTGTGTTTGTTCCCTCCAAATCTCATGTGATCCTCAGTGCTGGAGGTGGGGTCTGATGGGCGGTGTTGGCTGGGGGGGTGGTGAATGCCTCATGAATGGCTTGGGGCCCTCCCCTTGGAAATGAGTCCTTGCTCTATTAGTTCACACTGGAGCTGGCCATTTAAAGGGTCTGGCCTCCCTCTTCTCTTTCTCTTCCTCCCTCTTTGCCCATGTGACAGGCCTGCTTCCCATTTGCCTCCCTTCATGATTGGAAGCTCTCTGAGGGCCTCACCTGAAGCACATGCTGGTGCTTGCTTCTTGTACAGCCTGCAGAACTGTGAGTCAAACACACTTCTTTTCTTTCTAAATTATCCAGCCTTGGGTATTCCTTTAAAGCAACACAAATGGAGCAAGAGAGGAGGGGATTAGAAAAGAACAAAATGACTTGATAAGAGAGAGAATAAAGGCAACACTGGGCAAGAGCCGATATCTACGTTCTGTTCCACTGCTTCGTAATTCCACTCGGTCACCTCTGAGTTTCCAGGAACCATTCCAATGGAATATTTTTCTTTTTCCTCCTTCTTCCTGGTTCACTTACTCTCTTGGAGAAGTTGACAATGTGGCCGCTTTTTGTCTTGAGATTCTTTTCTCCCTTCTCATTCCCTTGGTTTCTCTTGCTGACTCTGCTCCTTCCTGCCTCTTCCATAGATTTATTTTCCCTAACCACCTCTTAAATAGCTGCATTTCCTGGATTTGAGGACCAGACCTTCTTTTCTTTCTAACTCAGGCACCCTTGTTCCTGTCCATTCTTTCACCTACTGCTTTATAATGATGACGGAAACTGATGTTTGTATCTGGTGTTCTCGCCTGCACTCTAGGATTACATACAAACCCACCCTCTTAGACGTCACATCTGTTCTTCAGACTCAGTGCTTCTCCCGTGGGGTCAGGGTGTTCCCCTCTCTACAGCGAGATGCTTCTCCTGCTTTCTGAGACGCTGCTTCTGCTTTTCTTCTCTGATTTTTGGCCCGGTCACCTGCAGAGCAGGCCTGACGGCCATCTTACCTGCCACCTCTTTCACTCTTTTGTATGTTTGCTCCCAGTCATACTGCTAAGGCTTTTAAGTAGATCTGATCCCCATTCCCATTTCTGCTCTCTCTGTCCACATGGACAGTGCTTTACTCCAGCCACCCTCGCTCCTCATGTGAACCATTAGTCATTCTCATTGCAGTCTCTCCAGCCGTGCCTTCTCCATCCGTCTTCCACAGGGCAGTAGAGTGATCTTTCCAAAACAGTTATTTGAAATTATTCCCTGCATTTCCAATTTCAGTGACTGCCACAGTCTACAATACATGATTTGAATTTCATACTACGGCGCACATATGTAGCAGCAACCATGAAAAAAAAAATCATGCCATCTGTTCTTGAAAGGTCAGATTTTGCTGTCTCATGTTTCTTTGCTTTTCCCTTTTAAAATAGAACTTCTATTTATTCTTTAATCTCACCTCAAGCTGTATTTTTTAGAAAAGGATTCTACCAGGCACACTTAGCAGACCCCTTCCACAGGCTGTGTTAGCTGCAGATGTACCATACGTTTCCCACACAGTGCTTGTCACGCCGTGCTCCCTGGTTTGCTGGCACACTCATAGGCTACCTGGACCCAGGGAAAATCTCATCATTGGTCCTGCTACTTAGCACCTAGTCTTGGTTTAATAGATATGTAGCAAATGTAATAATTAATGAAATGCATTATCAAATATACAGCAAATTTGCTATTAAATGTATAGAAGTATGTTCATAAATGTTATTACATGTACACTAAAAAAGGTATTAAAAATTTGCTTCAAAAATGAGCTTTCAAGGATGACTTATGTATTTTGAACAGAGATGTGGAGAAATAAAGTTTTTTCAGATAGAGAAAGTAGCACCAGCACTGGCACAGGGGATGTTCAAATTGAGTGAGTTATTTGATGGGAGAATTTAGGGGAGAAGCTGGGGGAAGTAAACGTGAAGAAAACCATATTGTGGAGGGCCTTGAATATGTTGTATTTTCTTTGATTAGAAACAAAACAAAACAAAACTTCAGCATAGACTGTGTGTTATAGAAAGATCTTAGCTGTATTGTACCCCCAAGAGGCATTATATACTATTTGAAGTACGAGGAAACATCCAGGAATACCAGGTGGTTACTTTGCAGGTAAAGGACGCTAATGAGGATTCCTCCCTCCAAAGAGAGTAATTACAAATAGTACTGTTATCTTTCGTCTTGATCAGAGCTACTCATTTCTTCTTATGTGACATAAAGAAAGCTAGAAATATTTTATCATTGGTGGAATGTGTCTCCTTAGAGATATGTGAATGGACTTGGGAAAATGTAAAACACCGCCCTCCTTGCACAGACAAGGCAAGCGTGGTTAGCAAGCTCGGAAACCTCTGCTCCTCTGAGTGCAGCCGTGGCTTAGGGCTCCATTCCACTCTGCCTTTCTGTCACCTGAGTCCACTGAGGAAGTCACCTGAGACCGCCTGAGACCGCCTGGCCATGTTCCACCTTTCTGGAACTGGAATATTCTTCCACATAAGCTCATATTCAAGGTAAGGGTTGGAGGGCTAAAAGAAAAGAAAGATTTGTGATATCATTGATCAAATAATGCCAGATATTGTGTGTGACAGGTTGTGTGTGCGTGCACGTGTGCTTGGCACAATTAGGTCTGAGATTTGATTTTATTCCACCTCGTCATGGTAGATGTCTATTGGAAACTGATTTTCTACCCCCCAAAACACTAATAAATGTGAAAAGCCAAAGTGACTTAGGTCAGCCCACAGCATAGGTTAATAACTTGATATTTAATTGGTTAGGAAAAGGGAAATCATTGATGTTCTTGAGTGGCCAGTGGTTAGTACATGATGCTTTTGAGCCAACAAAAAGAATTCTTCTCTGATAGGAAATTAGCTTCAATTCCTGCTAAACTGAAGGTTTTTCTTTTATGTATGTATGTGTATGTATAAGTAAATGAGCTTTTCTGTATGTCTATGTAAATCCAGACTCTATAAATTGGTATTGATGGATTATCCCAAATCCTCAACCATTTCTGCTACTTCTAAGAAAAATCATAATAAGCAAATCTCATACTAGTATCTTACGTGTTACCACTGGGTTTTTACTTTGATATGGTTGCCAGCGTGCAATCAGTATTTCGCAACTAAATGTTGATTGGCGTTTGTGTGTGTTTGTGTCAGGCTTTAACATTTAGGTGATTTTAAGCCATAATTTTTCAAACTGTTGGAATGACAAAATCTTTGGATGTTCTTGCACCATCCCTGTTGCTTTCTGCATTGGTGTTGGTGTCTGTGCTGCTCCAAGTACATTTAATTGTAGGGCAAGAGCATTGGACAGCAGTTAACTTGTTAGTTTTTTTCTAAAAACCTTGGAGACTTTCCCAAAAGTTCTGCTCCAGGAGAGATCTGGCAGTGTTCGCCTGAGATGAGTCCTTTCCTTCTGCCACCTTCCCAGGACAGGGCAGGAAAGTTGGACACTTTCCACCAAACACATGAAAAATGAAGACAAGAATCACTTCTCCAGATACCTTTATTTCTTGCTATGGTTTTGACAAGTTCAATGAGGACTAAATTTCTCTGCTGTATAGGAATGAAGATACAGGCATGAATATACCTCATGAAATGATTAAAATTCAATTAAAGTTAAAAGATAGCCTTACATTTTGTCAAAGCTATATGACAATTTGAAATTCATTTTCATACTTTCTATTAAGCCTCAGATGCAGCAGGCAGAGTTTTACCTTTAATAACATCAGGCTATGTTATAATGTTATACATTTGTCTTAAATGTATCTACCGGGTAGGAAGAAAAAAGTGTTTGGGAAAGATGTTAATTTCCTGGTCTCTGACAAGCTGTTGGCCAAATGACTTTCCTGTGACAATAAATAGGTTTTGCTTGACATACTTATTTATATACTATTTAATACACCTTGTATTGAAAGGAGATGAATAATAACTTGACTCAATGCCAGATTACCTTACTCCATACAATCAGAAGCTAAATTCAAGACCTCTAATACCAAATGACACTAATCTGTTCCAAATTCTCTGTGACTGCCTTCCTTTTTTAGGAAGAAACTTTAGGAAAAGGGATACTGTTCTTGTTTTCTCTTATGAATAGAGAATAGTAAATATAATAAAATTCACTGAATAGTATAGCTTTTTCACTTTCACAAATTTACAAATAATAAATTTATCAGAATATAATGATGGAATTTTTTAAATATCTCCCGATATCCTATTTGGGGGAGTTATTTAAGGTTTTTAATCTTTTAGAATTCATTCTGCAGGTATAGTTAAAGACTAGCATCTGAATATTAAAAATTTACATTGTTAGGCTGGGCACAATGGTTCAAGCCTGTAATCCTAGCACTTTGGGAGGCTCAGGCAGATGGATCACTTGAGCTCAGGAGTTTCAGACCAGCCTGGACAACACAGGGAGACCCCATCTCTACCAAAAATACAAAAATTAGCTTGGGCATGGTGGCATGCACCTATAATCCCAGCTACTCAACTGGCTGAGGCACAAGAATTACTCAAATCCAGGAAGCAGAGGTTGGAGGGAGCCAAGACCATGCACTGCACTCCAGCCTGGGCAGCAGAGCAAGACTCTGTCTCAAAAAAAAAAAATATATATATATATATAAAATTAATGATTTATTTTTTTCAGAAATGTATCTTCTTGTATATAACAGGGATTGCTTTTGTAATTCAAAGCCAAATGATCTGAATAGATACTTAAATGTATCTTAATTAGGGGCTTTGTGAAGGTAAATTTTAGACTTTGGTGACAATTTTAGAATCAACTAAACTCTCTAATAGCCTAAGAATCGCACATCAGCAGTAATATTAACTCTCCAACAGCCTAAGAATCGCACGTCAGCACTATGCTTTACAAGTGATTGAATTCAATAAACATCTATACAAGCCTGACTTTTTGGTGCACATAGTAAAGAAAAGGGTTCTGGACTGCAATTGCTAGCAAAACTCTGGGTGATGAACAGCGTATATGGTGCCCAAAGCAGCCCCTGTATCCACCACCTGGGTTTCATTCTAGTCAGACTCTGGATAGAAGGTAAAAGATTAAACAGGGGACCCACATGGGCAAACTGAGACCTTAGCAGTAAGTTAAATATAGATAATAAAACCTCTACAACCACCACCCTTCCGCTTTATCAATAAATTTATTTTGGCAAAACAAACAAATTAAGACTAAGACTAATTAGTACTTTATGGTATAATTATATTTTAATATTCCCAGTCTACTCCAAGGCAAAGCTGTGAAAGGAATGAGACACATCCCCCATATATCTCCCAACTTCCTGAGCCCAGCACAAACACATTCCTCCATATTTCTTTCAAACTTCAGAAAAACACCACCTGGGAAATCTCCGATAAGGACGCAGCGGGAACCAATAAAAATGCTAAATGTATAATATTAACCAGTTGTAATGCTGTAACCGAGAGAATTACCTTGTTCCCTGTAACTTTACATATCCTGTTTACATCGGGCTATAAAAAGCAAGCACTCGCATTGTTCGGGGCCCTCTTGTATGCTGTGGAATGGAGGGACCAAGTTCGAACTTGTAGTAAAGATCCTTGCTGCTTGGCTTTGACTCTGGACTCTGGTGGTCTTCTTGGGGGAACAAACGGTCTAGGCATAACAGCTGAGGCACAAAATATAATTTCAAGAGTTGACTTGAGCCAAAGTGAGCACAGCTTCCCAGAAGACTCAGACCCAGGTCACCTTGGATATGAGCTCTGTGTGGCCTCTGTTACAGGCAGGCTTTTAAAAACAAAAAGGCGGGCAAGGAATGGGCTGACACGAAGTTGCTTGTCAGGAATTCCCATTGGTTTACAGAAATAGCAATGGTTGGTGCCTGGCTCTTTGTTGTAGGGATTAGGCACCAGGTGTGTGGCATTGTTAGGTTAATTGTAACTACTTGTGAAACAGCAAGCAGTTTCAAGAGCTGATTCCCTAGCGCAAAGAAAGAAGGGGGATGGGACCCCAGTCTTACTCCCTGTTTCTCTGCACCTCATCATTTCTGCAGATACGAAGTTTCCTTTCTTTCCCTTCCTTGAGAGATGGGTAATCAAAGGAACCCTCAATTGTAACATTAGGGAAAGGGAAAAAGTAGAACTAGCCACGTGCCTCTCAGGAGAAACTTAGGTTTTGCTAGGGTAGTACCACTCCTGTGTTTGAAAGTTGGGTGTGAAAATTTACAAGGCAGCATGCATTTCACAGGCAGCCCACACATGTCTGTGGTCTCCTTCGCATCCTCTTCAAGAATTTCTCCAAATTCTCGCCTAATTCAAATAATCAACAATGGGGTTATTTTCACTGGTATGTCAGGTTAATGTAGACAAGTCCCATCATTACTTCCTTTGTGACAGTTTGTATCAGCACAAAACTATTCATTCAGTTTTTTTGTTTTGTTTTGTTTTTGTTTTGGAGTGTGCGTGTATGAAATTTGGGTAAATGGTAAGGAAACCTTTCTTAAAATTAAAATTAACTCAAGAAAGTATAGCATTAGAAATTCTGGAAAGCAATATGATTATGAATTGATTTCAGGAGTCCCAACTTTATGACCTTGATATCAATTCTCATTAATAGAAAATAGAATTCATAGATAACCTGGGCAGAATGCAGCATTCTAAAATACACTTTTAATCCAAAAACTGTGGCTCATTTGCCATGGGTGGGTTCATTGAGCTTTTGCATTTTTCTCTTGCCACTTAATGGCACTGCAGAGTCCTGGAAGTTGCCTGGTATCACAGTTGCGAGCTGTCGACATAAGTAAAAGTAGATATGAAACCTGATAACTTTGGTGAATTATGGAAACTCTTTCCTAACTGCAATTATGTAGTCAGCAAAGCACTCCCGGCATTGATTCAAAAGGTCCAGTCTAGACTATTAGAGGCCCTCTGTCCTGAGGGGGAACTCCTATGCTAGCAGGTAGGCTTCTGAGCTCGCATTCATCCAGAGTGACAAGGTCTTCATCTTGAATTTTTCCCAGGGCATCTCCATGTCAGCCGACACAGACACAAAAGAAGATCCATCCTTACAGAAATCAAAGTAATTATGACTGGCTGCTTCTGCATTGCAGTGCCTTAGATCAACATTTTGCTGTGTTCATTACTGACAAGTACAGACCTTAAACTATGAGAATTCAAATTGTGGGATAGACCCAGAAAAAGCTTCCTTCCTAATAGCATTGCTGTTACATGCAACACCAAATGCAGAATTCTAAAAAAGAAGCTGTAAACACAGGATGTACATGCACAATATTGACACTCCTCTTTGCTTTGTATGACAGTGTCTTCTGTTACTGCATTAAAGCAACGGTGAGACAGTTTTTTCCCCAAATGTCTCTGTGTATTTACTTGTACATTGTAAACATTCTTAACTTTGAGTATCTCTTTCAACATGAAGGTATGTGTACATTTTAAACCTCTACCAATACTTTCATTCCATAATTAACCTCAGGGCTGACTGATCAGCCTGAAGTTAACTTGAAGCTGTGTGAGGTATTTGAAATCGTTTGGCTCTCAGTTTTGCCAGCCATTAGTAACACAAGACTGTGGTTTGCAATCTTCATCCACACGTATTCCACCCCTTCTGTACAACAGTGTAGACATTGCACTCAAGTTGTTTATGCCTTTATTTGTTTGATAAGGAAATTTGTTATTTTTCAGGCATTTGCAGCAAACTGTTTAATAGGAAATGGGGAAACATTTATAAAAATACTATAGCATCATAGGAACTTTTTGTATTTTATTTTAAAAGAGACTTTATTTCTCTTACGGCTTACATGTGATTGTGTTAACAGGTCAAACACAAAGGTAGATAAGTTTCATCTAGGTATTTTTAAGGGAAATAGTTAACAAACTTTTTCCATTTTTGTATCTATATGCATAATGTATTTGATTTCTCCAATGATTCCAAACAATGCCACAATATGTTTTACAAATTTCTTTCTTTTAAAGGGCAAAGAAATTCATTTGTATTCTTGCAGTTCTTGAATGACCCTCACAAAACTAGTTTCAAGTTTCTAAAGGGTAGTTATAAATAATAAAAGAAAAGGAATAATTTTTTCATGCTATGGGAAAATATGTTGAAAGTAACCTTTTTAGTTTTGTAGAACATGAAAGTCAATGCTTGGTTATATTTTTTTCCAGCAAAGTGTTCTTGCTACTTGTTTGCTACACAGGATTTTTCCTACAGTTTTTATTTTATTTTGGCAACTAGTTCTTTGGGTGCTACCCATTCAAACTGTGAAAAGAATATGCTTCTTGATAGCAACTTTTTTGTTGAGCTGGCTTTAACACCTTTAAATGTTCAAAACTATTATTTGTTTCCACACATGATAGGACTAAAACATGCCACAATTCCTAGAGCAATACACAAATGAGTAATAAGATGATGTAGAATCAAATGCCTATTGATGCAATTCATATTTCTTAGAGTATTGAGTCATAAATTGCTATTTTTAATAAAAATATATATAACATATTTAAGTTATATTCTAAAACAAGTTACAGTACCAGTGATACTTGGAAAGAAATACATCAAGTAATTATATTATTTAATATACTAATAGAACAATGCAGCATTTTAATATTTATTGCATTGTATTTTCATTGCTTTCCACAATCTCCCTTGTATTATCCATCTCAGGGAAATTGTGCACACTATATGCCAAATTAGGTGGTATAAATCTTCTAGCTACGGGACCAATAAATGGAATTATTAGTCATCCATTTAGAACATATAAATAACTGAAATACTTCAGTTAAAGGATGAAATACTATTCTATTGTTTATAGCTAAGAATAAGATAAGAAAACTGACATCTATTTCTTATTCACCTGACCTCAGTATTTCTGAGTGTAGAGCTGGATGTGATGCCAAATACTGAGGTCAGGTTAATATTTTAGAAACAGGGTCAAGCCATTTAGGGCCAAACCTAAAGCCAGGGCTGAGCCATTTCGGTTTCATCTCAAGCTCTGCGGAAGCGAGCCACATCAACCCAGACGCTTCTTCCGGTTTTCACGGCGAGACTTCCAGCATGTTCCCAGCTAAGACGCGCTGCTGGACTTGGCCCATGGTAGCTCTTACTCAGGTTTCCTATTGGGATGTGTGATGGAAAAGTCAGAGACTTATCGGGAAACACGAAGGCACCTAACTGCCAAGACTTCCCCAAACATCATTTTCTGTCAACTTCACAAAGGCCAGGGAAGACCACGGAAGCCATGTCCATGTGTTTCTAATGGGAAAACGAGTCTCAGTGTTGCAATTTCCTAGACTTAGAGATTTTTTATTATTTATTTATTTATTTTTTGAGATGGAGTCTCGCTCTGTGGCCCAGGCTGGAGTGAGCGGCGCCATCTTGGCTCCCTGCAAGCTCCGCCTCCCGGGTTCCCGCCATTCTCCTGCCTCAGCCTCCCGAGGAGCTGGGACCACAGGCGCCGCCACCTCGCCCGGCAAGTTTTTTGTATATTTAGTAGAGACGGCGTTTCACTGTGTTAGCCAGGATGGTCTCGATCTCCTGACCTCGTGATCTGCCCGCCTCGGCCTCCCAAAGTGCTGGGATTACAGGCGTGAGGACTTAGAGATTTTTAATTAAAGAACTCAATTTACTCACAGTTAATGTAATAATGAGTAGAAAAGAAATGAGGGTAGGCAGAACAATCCCATTTTTGAGTGGTTTATGTGGTTTCTTTGGAAAAAGAATAAAAGAAGGAGACAAATTACCAAGAAAAGCATGACCAAGCAGGGAAGCCTTTAGAGAATCAACCAGAAATGAGAATTAGAAATCAGAATTAGAGAGTTTCAGTAATTTGCCCAGAACCACCCTGAGAGTTGGTAAAAGGGCAAATGTTTGAACCATTGTACTTCCTCTGTGAAGTGGAAACCAGAAAAACTGCCCATTGTCCCAAAGACACAATGGAATCCACACAGAACTGGGATTCCAATGGAATCCATGCAATACTGAGATTCTAAGCACATGCCAAGAAGTGATCCAAAGACACAACAGAATCCACATAAAACTGGAATTCCAAGTAATCCACACAGAACTGGGATTCCAAGCACACACCAAGAAGTGATGCAGTCCAATTTCATACGATATGGACGGGAGAGAATTCCTAACAGGAGGTCATCAGCATAAAAACAAGAGGCCTGTACTCCAAAAGTGAACTTCTGAAGCGATTTGAAATATCAAAGAGAAGGGAAAAAATATAAAATAAGAACAAGACTTTCTTAAAAAATATGATGTCCTGCTTTAAAAAAATCAGATATTTTACACATTATATAAATTGAATGAAGTATTAGTGGGTTTAGTAAATTAGCGGGCTTAGTGAACTGAGATGTAAACAAGAGGAAATGACTGAATATAGAGACCAGTGAGGAAAAGAGATAGAAAATATGAAAGAGAATTTGAAAAGTGGAGGAGAGAAGCCAAAGCTCCAGTCATTATCTATTCGAAGCTCAAAGCAGGGAATTGAGACAATGGTTAAGATGCAATCTTCTAAATAAATTTGTTGAGAGTCTCCTGGAATTAAAGGAAGATGTGAGTGCTCAGGCCGAAGATTTATACTAAGTTTCAAGCAGCATGAATAAAAACAAATTCCCACATACACTGCGGTACAGAGTTGAACCATCCAAAACAAAGAAACACTGCAGATGACTTGCAAAGGAACAAGACAACAGATTTTTCTTTGGCATTGGTAAATGTCAGTGCAATCATTGTAAGGAAAAACAAAGGCAACTTCAGATATAAAAGACTGAGTTTACTGCTGACAGAGGCTTGCTGAAAATTCTCCCCAAAGATGTGCTTCAACAATGAAAAACCCAGAAGAAGAAATAAATACAAAGTAATTGTATACATAGAGGTTGGTAAAAGTTGTTACATTTATATTGGTATTGATTGGAACTGAAAAGAAACCTTAAGATAATTTTGGGGAAACTTTTAGAAAAATGAATATTAAATTCTACATCTCAAAAATATGGAAGATGAGAAGAGTATAGAGTTGTATTGTTTGGGAAGATGACAAAGATATTGAGCCACTTTAATCTTTCCAAAGATAAGCATGCATGTTGACCATTTCAGGGTAAATATAAAAGTATACTGCTTTAATTTCAAACCGGAGAAAGCCAATATGGGAATTAAGAATTAAGGAAATGAAATCTATACAACAGTGGGCAGAGGAAGGAGAAATAGAAAACAAAGTAAAAATATGACAAATTAGAACCCACAAAACCAGGTCATAGAAACTACATTATTTTACAATATTAGTAAAAAAGAAAATAAATCAATGTCTTATTTTAAGACAGAAACTTTCAGCATAAATAACAATAAACCAGCTTCGTGAACAGTATGAGGAACCTATATTTTATCAATAAGAGGACAGTATAAAAAATTGTAGTTCATTATTTGTAAGAAAAAGTAGTATATGGTATTGGGACTCAGAAAACAATAACCCAAAATGAAGGCCCCCGAAGCAAATGTTTTTCCCTGACTGTCTCCTGCCCACCTATCTCAGTCTCATTCTCTCCTGAGGCCAGCCATAGAAACTAGAATCCCTCTTCCCCAAAGCAGGTTATAGAAACCAGAACCCCTTTTGCCCTAAGCCAGCCATAAAACCTAAAATATTGTTCCAGCTTTGCCCCCTCAAGTCCATGCAACACTGGCAGCAAAGACACCCTCTGACCTACCTTGTTTGACTGTAGGTCATGAGACCCGGTGCAGAGAGGGCCCCGCCCCACACCGGGAGGGAAGGATGCTGCTCAGAGGCCAAACGGAACGTGAGTGGCAGGCCTTGCTGGGTGTCCCCACTCAGTGTCTCAGCATTAGATCACACCCGTTTTGTTTAATCATATTTCCACACAGCTGTGCATATGTTGTTGAACCTGAGCATAAAAAAGGGGAATTTCCCCTGCATCTCTGGGTCTTCAGTCTGAAGGCTCCGCTATGATCAAATAAATGTTTTTCTCCTGTTAGTCTCCTTTCATGAGTTGATTTTTCAGCAAACCTTCAGAGGGTAAAGAGCAGCTTTCCCCTGGCCTCGACAACAGGACGGCCTGGGTCTGTGACATCCACATAGACAGGCCCTGGAAGCAAGTTAGAGAAAAAGGTGAGATGAGAATGGCACACATGACATGCCTCCTCGGTGAATAAAATCCCGACTCCCGAAAGCAGCCTGTGTGGCCTGCATCAGGGATTCTCTGCTGTCTCCAACTCTGCAAACATCTTCTCTTGCCCATCTCCCCCTCAATCAGTCTGAGCTGTTTCCAACTGACTTTCTTCTAGCAGCCTGCCCCTGTGTTTTCAGAGCAGGAACTGACTTTCTTCTAGCAACCTGCCCCTGTGTTTTCAGAGCAGGGCCTTGCACTCTGCCTCAAGTGCTCTTCCTCCAGGTCTACACACAATTTGCTTTGGAACTTTCTGAGATCTCTGCTCACAATCACCTTTTTGAAGAGGTTCTACTCACCACTGTCTCCAAAATGTCACCCTCTGTTGTGCTCTGTCTCCTCATCCCTTCCCATGGCCTTTAATTACTTGTTTACTATGTCCATCCTTCCCACATCAGTCTTTTTCATTCACATGCAGGCTTCTTGGGGACACAGCCTGCCACTGACCAGTGCTCAATGAATTCTATCCATTGGATGAATGAATACATATGATGTTTTATTATGTGTTAATAACCATAGGTTTAATCTTGTTTGCAAATGCGGACATATGTAAGGAAGAGTGAGAAGAAAAAAAGCAAAATTTATTTCCCTGTTCCTCCCATCACAGGGTCTCTCTAATGACAGAGGATATGGAACCCTCCACAGAGTCATGAAGGTTTCTGAGCCATCCAAGGCTAGACGGCCTCTGAAATGGCCTTCGAAAAAATTATGTCCATGAGAAAATTAAGGCAGTAGGGGAGGTCTGATCTTGCCAATGCCTCTTTTTGCCTCTAGCTTTCAAGTTGCCTTAATTATTCAAGGGCTTGGGCCTAGGTACATTTGGAAGACATTTAGGTTATAGTTTAAGTGATAACAGCCCTTCCTCAGAACTCAACCATCTTTGTAAAGCTAATGAGAGACCGTTGGGCTAGGGGGAGAAAAAGAGCTTAAATTCTGCTAAGGTATAGACTGGTCACAAGATAAACAACTCCCCCAATTATTCCTGCAGATAATATCTCTATAGTAGACTGGACTTTTGAAATCGCTTTTTAGGTTTTTTGCATCTCTGACACTGATGGCTGCACCTGGACCTGCCAAACCACCTGTATAGCACCCACCACTCAGGAGCAATTCTGCTCACGAGACAGCTTCAACCACTTATGAGTTCATCTCCATCCCAACCAATCAGCAGCAAACACCCATTTCCTAGCCACTGCTGCACCTTCTCCTAAACTGCCTTTGAAAAACCCTGAACCTATGAGAGCCTTCAAAGAGATTGATTTAATAACTCCATGTCCCACATGGCCTGGCATCAATTAAACTCTTTCTTCACTGTAATAACGTGGTCTGTATTTGTGCAGCAAGCAGGAAAAACCCATTGGGCGGTTAAACCTCTTTCCCTCATAATAACAGAAACCCCTCCTTTGGATTGGCAGGACACACCTGTTAGCCTGAGATGACACTCCTAGTTGTCCATAGTGTGGGTAGAATGTGTGGGGTTCCATGTGCCCTGGTGATCAAAGCAGGGGTGCTGAGAGGACAGTGAGCCCTCAGGGTAGGACCAGGAGCCTGTGGAATAGAGGAACGTGGGAGCCAGAGGCAGAGGCCAGACAGGATCAGTGGCACTTCACCACAGCCCAATCTACCGAGAAGAGCAGCCTCTGCGGCTCAGGTCACCAACGACCACAGACCCTAAGGCAGATTGTATTATCCGAAAGTGGCCGCAGGGATATTTCCCATTCCACACGCTCTTGCAAAGGGATCTTGACAATATTTGCCCTGAGCGTTCTGAATTATGTTCCCTTCCTTGGAATATGAGTGAGCTTGTAACTTGCCTGCAATCTGGACAGTGCAGCAGAAGTAACTTGTGTGCTTCCCTAGGCTGGGTCCAGAAAGGTGATGACCATGGGGATACTTGCTTTTGAAGAGCTTGGTTTTCACGGAAACAGATTTCTGCCTTCACGCAGCCTCCCCATTAGCTGGGGAGGAAGCCCTAACTAACCCAGGGATCACATAGAGGTGCCTGGGTACCTGGCCAGGACGTAGCCTTGCCTTTCCTGTGGGCTCAGCTTCAGCCACAACCTGTGGGCAATTCATTGGGAAACCACAAGCCAGAGGAGCTCCTCCAACTTCAAAGCACAGAAGCTATGAGACACAACACAGTCGCTGTTCCTTTACTCACCACATTTTAGAGTGACTTGTTATGCAGCATTAATGACTGGAATAGGCTCCCTTGGGCATAGTTACGGGGGAGGGTAGGCACCTGGTAGACCCACACACCACCAGAGGGAGAAAAAAGAGGAAGAGGAAATTAGAAAAAAAAAATCATTTATGAAAAAGAGAGTTCTTTAATAAAAATATATTTATTCTAAAGAGATAGAATAACAGAATGTTTAAGCCAGAGGAATTTGAGACATGTATAAAACTGGCATTTAAAATAGTTCTTACTCCAGTACTTGTTGTGGTAAGATACCTTTGGGAAGATCAGACTCAGAAAAAGTAGAAAGCTAGTGTAAAATTACACATAAAATGTTAAATATGATCATATAAATAGAAAATGTCTAGCATAGAAAAAGGCACATAGTGGATATTAAATTAAAGAGTTAATATTATTACCATTGGCACTGTTACTACTATGGTAAACAGCTGTTCACCTCCTCCTGATGACCTCCTGATGACAGCCACATATACATGGATAAGGCAAATGCTAATCTGGAATCCATTTACAATAAAATTTAAAAACTAAGGGAATGTTCATTCTCTATGTCCACTTGAATAAAAGAATTAGTATCTATTTACAAAAAGAAACATACTTGCAATCCTCAAAACTCTAAATAAATAAACCCACTAGGTAATTAATTATTACTAGAAAGAGGAATCATGGAAAAACTCATGCATTTTGGTGTAACAATTGCATACTGATTACTAGAATTGCTTGTAGTCTCTTACATTTCAACAACGTTTCAAAGCAGTGAACCTATACTCTGAAGTTGATGAGGCAAAATGCTTCTTTATGAGAAGTAACATGATTTTGATAATAACATCTTTAAAGTCTTAACCGACACCATCGTGCCCACTGAGCTGAAGGAAATACTGAATTATAGAACTTTTTTAAAATACCATCAAAGGTACTTTTCTTAACCTATGAGAATACCAATCCTCATCTTTGATCGGCAGTGCATACTCGTGGTCAAGTTTATTATCTGGGAAAGTTCTTATTGCAGTGCCTTGTCACGGCGAATTTGAGTTATTAATCACATGATTTGACATCAAATGTATCTCACTGATGATGTCTCTTAGTAGGATTAAGTTATACTTCTAAATTTTTACACCAAAATATTCAAATTGTCAATTTATGAAGTGAGATATAATATTGTTATCACAAATGTATGTACATTATTTTAGCCTGAGTATTTAAGCTATCTCCCTTCTATAATACAGTTTTGAAGGATGCTGCGTGAAAGGAGAAGAGTCATATGACTTTTGATGATCACTCTGTCTTGCATACACTGTTTTAAAATGCATACTAAACATTTACTGAATGCCTGCCATTTGTACAATGCTACCCTAATAGAAACTTATTGTATATACACATGTTGCGTGTGTGTGTGTGTGCGCATGTATGGCAGGGGTAAGGTGACAGAAAACCCAAAGAATGATAAAAAGTAGAAAGGATTCATGAGGAAGGGAATGTGAGTGAAGATATGACAATCTTTGGCAAAGCATGGGATTAACCTATCATGAGAATCCAAACTGTCCAATTAAAGTGAAAGCATCAAATAATTTTAAATATTAGAACGGTCATGGCTCTACTCGTGTCTGGGAGTAAGACTGAGAGCTGTTAAAGAAAATGTTTTTAAATCCTGTGCTGTTAACTTAATTAATGGAAGATACTCAAGACGGCAACCAATTTATTTTAGAAAATAAGCCAACATAAGTGGACACATCAGTGAATGATGATAAAATGCTGTCTAGTAGCTACACCTTTCCTCACTGTGAATAAACTGTGCAGACTGAGAGGCTCCTTGGAAGGCCCAAGGTAATAGCTGACTTTGCACATGACCTATGGACTCGTTGATGCTGAAAGTCAAGCCTGCTGTGGACATACTGTTCTAAGACTGCTGGAGGGAACCTCATGTTCACCACAATACATTTATCGATCAGCTGGATGCCTTCATTCATTACTTCGTTTATATTTCTCTAGCTATAGAATCACGCAGTAAATAAATGGAGTAAGGCAGTAAGATGCAGTGCAACCAGCAGGGACTGGTTAAATCATTCATTCTTCTCAATGAGAATGTGTCTCATATACCAGGCTCTGGAAGGACAGTTGATAACTAGCTGGCTGAGATCTAAGAGAGGAGGCTGACACATGGACACACATGGGGAATCTTGGGATGAGAGCTACACAAGAAACGCTCCTGCAGAGAACAGGGGGAGCCCAGTAGATGGAGAGACCTACATTTTTGTGGGCTCTAGAAAGACTTCAGGAAATGATACCACTACGAAGGGCTTGGGGTGAAGAGACAGTATGATAAAACCACAGAGGCACAAGAAAACATTGTCACAGTGGAAGATCCTTTAAAAAAACTAATTTCAGGCAATTGAATATGTTAATCAAAATAAGGCAATTTTGTTGCTTTATGATGTTATTTTTTAAAGGAAATATTTCGGTCTTAATTAAAATTTTCAGTGTGCTGTGAGCCATTTCCCCTCTTATAGTAATGTGAAGACGTTTGTTTGAACTATTATCACAGTCACAGAAGACAAGGTGATTCCACGCATGTAAACCATACTAGTTTTTCAGATAGATCTCTTTTTTTTTTTAGTGTTTCTCTCCTCTTTTGAGTTCATATTTTTCAAAAGCAGAAATATGCAGAGCTGATTAATGATTTTTCTTCTTTTATTATTTACACTAATCTCTTCCCCATTGCCTATCAGAAAAATTACAGATAATTATTATGAAAGTATTTAATGGCAAATAATTTAGATAAATGAAAACTTGCTGATATTATCATCAATTCAATGTATCATCTTAGGGCAGTTATCCCCAACCAGATCTACTCTCACTGATTTGAGAAGACAGAGAGAAGCTGGACTGAGTCATCATCACTGACTTGGAGGAAAGGAGAGAAACGAGTACAAGGAGCTCTTATTGTCATCAACCCACAGAATGACCTTGGGTTTACGGCCTCACCAGGCATCACATTAACCACAGGTAATGCAAGAAGAAACAGCAGTCCCAACCCTCACCACATATTTCATGGAGATGAAGGGAGAGTTAATGAGAAAATGTTAGTAAAACATTTTAAGCTCCTTTGTAGGAAGACACTATATAAATACAGAGCAATAGTATCAGTCATTTTAATGGGTTGGAGATTTTTACTGCTTGAGAAAGATATCTTGTTTGAGTTATGCTGGTCTTGCATTGCTGTATATCCTTTGCTTTATAACATAGCACAGGTGTGTTAAACTTCTGAATTTCTATTATCTCTGCATATTGGGGATGTGGCTTTCTCAATCAGCAGCTCTGCACTTAAAGTTCCAAAGGGAAGGTTCGATACTGAATGGCTTTTGGATTCCATGGTGATGGGCCGTGTGCTGAGAGATGTATTATTTATTGTCACTATGCATGAAAGAAAATCACAATAAAAAAGGCAAATGCTGACTAGAGAATAGAACCCGTCAGCCAGGTCGGTGGCTGCAGAAATCCCAGGGCAAGCATTCTTACTGCAATAACTCTGCGGTCCCACTCCCCTTACTCTCTCAAGCAATAAAAGGCCAAGAAATCATTAGAGGTTCAACCAAGGAGCCAGGCTTTCCAGGATGACAATGCACTGCTCACTTCACATAACTGTAAAGAGTTATGCTGGAACTCTGAATAGGAAGGCAGCGTGATGCATTTCTTGAGCAACCAGATTTTAGCAATGTGTTTCAAACAGTGCAATTTCAGATCATAGTTTGTGTGAATATGTCCAGAGGGGCACCGCTCACCTTTTCTCTGGCAAATAGACCCATGTGGGCAGTGCTGCTGGAAAAAAGTTTTGAAGTAAGAACCAGTTTTATTTTACATCTGCTGCGACACACATTAGTAATAAGCACTGGTCCTTGCAAATCTCCGTTTGAATCACATTGGAAACATAACAATCAGTGTGAGAACTGGCCTCATGTTTCCTCTGCCTTTCAGGTTTCTCGGGATATGGCACCGACTTCCCTCATGTTGTTATTGGTCATGTTTCTCTATCACTTGGCTCACTTCTCTGTTTTTCCCTTTCACCTCCTTCTGCCTTCCAGGCTGACTTACAGTGTCCACCCCAACCACCATCACCCCTGCCTCACTCGGCTTTGCTCTTCCTGACTCAGGGAAAATTCTGCTTCAGTTCACCTTCTCTCCAGATTCCCAGACCACAGCATCTCTCAAAACTGCTCCGTCTCTGAAACTGGAAATGCTGACATTATTTTCCCATCCCTCTCTTCCCTTATCTCTTTCCTGTCCCTCAGCCCTTCTCCCCTCCTATGCCGTAGGCTTCTGTTACCAAGGCGTTTCTTCACTTCATTCTGACCTGTTCTCATAGTCCTGGGCCCTCCCACGACTTAAAGTCCCTTCCCGCCTAGCCTGGACCTCGCAATCTGGTAAGAGTGCTCTCACCAGTGCCCGCCATTTTCCTGTGTCTCTGTCTTTCCACTGCCAAGACTTAATCTGTTTAAAAATGGGGTCAACTCCTGGGTCTCCGGGTTCTTGTTTCCTCTTAGAAAATATCGCATAGCAGTGGTGATGGCACCAAGACACTTGTGCAAGCTCCAATCTCAGCCCGGTTCTCCAAACACTTTGGGAAACTCCAACTCCCTGATTTTTCTTTCTTCTCATGTTCCCTCATCATGTTTGCTTTGTCCTTTCCAGCAGATGACTTTTAACATGCGAATCCCTGAAAATCAGAGACATGGGCTTCCCTAGCTTCTCTTACGTCAAGCCCCAAATCTGTATTCACAACTTTGACATCAGGGGTGATACTGAAAATACTCAGCGATCAGGGAAGAACGGGCACTGAGTGATGAGAACTAGAAGGCACGTTTCAGAGGCCTTCTGCTGGGAAGGATGTGGGCTGGAATGGCAGATGCGATGTGGAGAGAGCTGGCGTGTGAGCCCTCAGAGCCACAGCCACACCACCACCATTGTGAGAGCACTGCAGTATTTCACACACAGGCATGGCTGAACCAGTGGGCACTGGATGGGTGTCAGCTCCGGTGAAGTTTTCCTCCCGTTGCAGAGAAAGACCCTCTTCCAAACACACCTGTGCACACTCTGTGGAAGGCTCACTCTTGCTCTGGGCTTTTGTTAAGCGCTCCCTCCCTCCTCCTCTGGGCCGCAAAATCTAACCACCCACCTGTCTGTATACCGCTCATGGTTCTCCTTGTCCGAAAAGTACTATTAACTTCAGCACTGTCTTTTTATTTTCAGCCTCCTTAGAAGAGTTAGTCAGATGAGTTGATCTTTCAAAGGCAAGGTTAAGACTTGACATTTAATTTCAACTCACAACAACATGGCTCAGCTCGTCCTTTTCTGAAGAAACAGTTTTAGCATAACCACCTGTGCACTCCCAACTAGTAACTCACAGGCTTCCATTTCCATAGCATTCTGTCTGACACATTGGGAATATTTACCCTGCAAATCCTCTTCTTTCCTTGGCACTTTCTCTTTTTTGGTTTCCGTGACACACTTTCTCAGACTTCGTTTCCCTCAGGACATTACTTTCTGGTCTCCTCGCGTGGCAGTCCTGTCTTCGTCTGTCCCTTAAAGGTGGGTGTTCCTGAAAGGTGTTCTCTCAGCCTGCCCCGTGTGTCCTTCCCTCACTTCCGGGCCTATGGCGTCCGAGGCTACAGCTCCGGGCACGCTGCCAGCCCCGACGCCAGCACACACAACGGCCCTGCTGCAGGAGCACACCCACACCTCACCACGGGTCCTTTGCTCCTCTCCCCTCCTTCTCAAATGTTGGTTAACTTAGCCACTTCACCTGCCTTTCGGCCCCACCACTTTAACTGAGGCCCTCTTACACCTTCTGATACTTTAGCTACTTTCTGTATTAATACATCATCTCTCCTGCCATTGTTTCCATTTCTAAAACTCAGAATTATAATTATGCACTGTGGAGCAAACCTTTCAAACCTTTCCATTACACACACACACCCACACACACCCACACATGCGTGCACACACACCCACACACACCCACACCCACACCCACACACCCACACACACACACACCCACACATGCGTGCACACACACCCACACACACCCACACCCACACCCACACACACACCCCCACACACCCACACCCACACACACCCACACATGCGTGTGCACACACCCACACACACCCACACCCACACCCACACACACACATACACACACCCCCACACACCCCCACACACCCACACCCACCCCCCCACACACACATACACACACCCCCACACACTCCCACACACACACCCGCCCACACACACGTCCACACACACACCCACACACACCCACACCCACCCACACACACACACCCACACACACCCACACACACCCACACACACCCACACACATGTGCACACACACGCACACACACCCCCACACACACCCACACACACACACGCACAAACCCTTCAAACATAACCTTCAAAAGACTAGCTTTCAACTTACTTTTCAAACTTCCCTGACCAATATTCTAGCTAACCTTAGTTTCTTCCTGTTTCCCACACACGTACATCTGTGTGTTATGCGCCAAATTGTTCCCTCACAATTTATATGTTGAAACCTTAATGTTTATTTGGAGATGGGGACTTTTAATAAGATAAATAAGGTTAAATGAGACCATAAGTATGGGGCTCTCATCTCTTAGAACTAGCTTTCTTACAAGAAGAGGCAGAGACCCTAGCAATGTTCACACAGAGAGGAAAGGCCATGTGGGGACATAGCAAGAAGGCACCTGTCTACAAGCTGAGAAGAGAGGCCTCAGGAGACACTAGCCCTGCCAGCACCTTGATTTTGGATTCCAGCCTTCAGAACTGTGAGAAAATAAATTTCTGTCGTTTAACCTGCCTGTTGGTTTTTTTTATTATGTCAACACTGGCAGACTAACGCACTGCGCCTTTGCCCATGCTCTTCTCTTCAAAAAAGTGATATATCTACATCCTGTACATCCTCCAGTGCCCAGGTTCAACATAGTTTCTAGGGCCAAGCCTTTCCTCCCCTCTCCCCAGCCATCCTTGGAAGGCTGGTAATTCTGGTCACAGCACCAGTGTTTAGGTGATGGTGGGGTATTGACTTAGCTCATGGGTAATACCCATGTTCCATTCTAGATGGTGAATTCATAAGAAAAGGTATTGGGTCTCATTTAGGTGTAGAATGTTAGGATAGGGAAAGAGAAACACATAGGAGGAGAATCTCAGGATTTACACTTGGAGAGACAGAATACTTTCGAATGATGACATCGTCTGGGATGCATCCATAAGAAGTAGGTTAACTGAAACAAAAGAAAGTTCTGAATTTCCAAGAGCAAAGCTTTCTGAAGCCAGCGTGGTGCTATTAAGAATGAATGTATTTTCGTCAGACGGGGTGGCTCACGCCCTTAATCCTAGCACTTTGGGAGACTGAGGCAGGTGGATCACTAGGTCAGGAGATCAAGACCGAGACCATCCTGCCTTACACGGTGAAACCCTGTCTCTACTAAAAATACAAAAATTATCTGGGCGTGGTGGCAGGCACCTATAGTCCCAGCTACTCGGGAGGCTGAGGCAGGAGAATGGCGTGAACCTGTAAGGTGGAGCTTTCAGTGGGCCAGGATTGAGCCACTGCACTCCAGCCTGGGCTACAGAGTGAGACTCCATCTCAAATACATATATATATATATACATACACACACACACACTAGAAAATAGGGAGATAATGAAGAGAAATGGTAGCTTGGAAGAAAGAGGAGAAAACCATAATACTAGGCTGGGCACAGTGGCTCACACCTCTAATCAGCACTTTAGGAGCCTGAGGAACACCTGAGGTCAGGAGTTCGAGACCAGCCTGACGAACACGGTGAAACCCCGTCTCTACTAAAATACAAAAATTAGCCGGGCGTGGTGGCAGGCACCTGTATTCCTAGCTACTCAGGAGACTGAGGCAGAAGAATCTCTTGAACCTGGGAGACGGGGATCACAGTGAGCCAAGATCGCGCCACTGCACTCCAGCCTGGGTGACAGAGCAAGACTCAGTCTCAAAAAAAATAAATAAATAAAAAATAAGAATGTATTTTAAACATTTTATTTGCAGATTGTTTGTTTCTAGTATACATAAATATTATTAAATTTCTATACTGATTTTTGTGACTTGTAAGTTCTGCTAGCTTATTTTTAGGTTTCTTAATATTCTGCAAACAAGATTCTATGTCATTGATGACACTTTACTTTTTCTCTCCCCACTTTCTTGTGAGTTTTGTTTCTTTTTCTTGCCTTACTGTCCTGACCAGAACACCCAGTGAAATATTAAACAAAAGTGGTGAGAATGAAAATCCTTGCCATGTTTTTGATGTTGTACCAAGCAATCAGTATTCAGCTATTAACTGTGAAGGTGTCCACAGGAATTTTGTAGATTACTTTTATTCAGTTCTTTTTCTGGAATGCTGAGGACATATTTTTAATGAGGGTTGAATATCTCCAGTGTCTTTTTTCTCCGTATCAATGGAAATGATCATATAATCTCCTTTATTTACTTAATATGTCAAATTGCGTTGATAGATTTAGATATTAAACCAATTTTATATTGCAGAGATAATGCTTAGTTATTCAGAATACATTAAATGATATGTATTGTTGAATTTATCTTGTTCACATTTGATTAAGAGGTCTTGCAGATATCTTTAAGAATATTGATCTACATGGTTTTTAAAAATTTATTTGTTTGGTGTTGGTATTATGGTAATATTGGACTCAAAAAATAAATTGGAAGGTATTACTATTTATTTTCTGGAAAAGTTTGTATAGACGTTTCTATTATTTCTATAAGAAGCAACAATGAAATAAATTTCTATGAAATTGATAAAAAGCTATAAATTTACCTCTAAGTAAATTTTATCTATATGACAATTTTTCTCATACTTTTATTTTCCTTCAGTTAAATACATTTTAATTTCCTTGAGATTTCTTCTTTGACCATAAAAGTATGTTATTTGGTTTTCAGTTCAATTAATTTGTTATTAATATATACTGTTTTTCTCTGTTGTTAGTGGATATATTCTTTATTATATTAATCCTTTAAAATTTTTGAGATGTGTTTTACAGCCCACCATGTTGTCTACTTTATGTCAATCTTGTATGTGTGGTTGGAAAAATAGGCAAAATCTTGAGTTATTCCAGAGAACTTTTTCTAAGTATCAATTAAGTTAAAGAAATTTATATTCTTGTTGAAGTCTTCTGTATTCTTATAATATTTTTGTACTACTTTTATAGATTCCTAGAGAAAAGTACTAAAATTTTTAATTTTTTCCCTTATTTTAATTATGTCATGTTTTGTTGTAATTATTTTGGACATCTGTTTTTTGATGGAAGAAAATTTATAAATATTGCATCTTCCTTCCCTGAGACTCTTTTACCATTACAAAATATCTCTTTGTCACTGTAAATATTTCTTACTTTTAAGTGTATTTTCATTGCTTTTTAAAAGATCTAATAATGTTTGAAGTTTGTTTGGAATATTGAGTCCATTTACATTTAAAATGATTGTCAGTAGGGTGGTGAGACTGACATTTTGTTATTTGTTTTCTATTAGTCTTATTTCTCTTTTTTTTTCTCTTCCTCTTTTACTGCCCTTTTCTGTATTGAACAGGCATTTGTAGTGTATCTTTTTAACCCCACTACTGAGTAGTTAGCTATAGATCTTTGATGTTTTTTCAGAGTTGCTATAGTGATGACAATATTATTTTAACTTATCAAAATCGACTTTAATGTTGACTTATTTCTTATAGAATATAGAAAATTTGCTTCATTCAATCTGCCTCCATTTTATTATATTCAAATGTTGTATGCAAACACATAAAATAAACTGAAAAAGAAACACTGTTGTAACATTTGCTTTACACAATCATATGTTGTTAAAAAATGAAGAGATAAAAGAATGTACATACAGACATTTATGTGTGAATATGTGTGTGCACGTGTGTCTAATATTTCATGTTGCCCAGACATTTTCCTTTTCAGTGCTTCTAATCCATTTTTCTTCATGAAAGGTCTCATCTGGTTCACTCTCCCTCAGACCTGAAGGACTTAACTGAATGATTTCTTGTATGTAGGGCATACCTGTTAGCAACTAATTCTCCTAAGTTTCTGATAAGATAGAAGCGTTTTATTTCATTTTCATTTCTGCTAGGTAGTATTCTTGAATATGGAATTCTTGGTGGATTTTATGTCTATCTAATGTTTTCTGTCTACTTTTTTTCTGAAGTTAACCATTCTTTATTGTTCTTTCCTTTATATGTGATATATTATTTAATTTTTCTTTTCATTATCTATTGTTTACAAGAGAGAGTGTGTCTGTGTGTCTAGTCATAATTTTCTTTGCATTTATCTTATTTAGGGTTTGGTGAGCTTCTTTGACCTACAAATTTAAAATTTTATAAAAGTCAAGAAGCTTTTGGCCATAACTTAAATTTTGTTTTCTGTTCCCTAATGTCTTTTGGGAATTTTAGTTATTGCTTTCTTGAAATTAGCCCTCAGATTACTGAAGCTCTTGTTTTCCTTCATCTTAAAAACAATTTATTCATATTAGATTAATTCTATTCATCTAACTCTGGGTTCATTTATTCTTTCTCTTGCCATCTCAAATCTGCTGTTGTAGCCTGGAGTTAATTTTTTTCATTCCATACATTGTCCTTTTTAAATCTCTAGAACTTCCACTTCTTTTTCAATATTTCCATTTTCCCATTGACAGTACCTATTTTCTCATATTTAGCAATTATTATCTTTTATATGAAAATAACTCATTTGGGTCATTGAATCTTTTCAGGATGTTTGTTTTGAAGTCCTTTGTACCAAATTTAACATATTTGCCCACCCAGTGTCAGTTTCCATTGACTCTTTATTTTTTCTGAATATGCCTGGTACTTTGCTGGCATATTTTCTATCTAGTATCTTTCATTAAACATTGAACATTGTAGATAACACACTGTATTATATAATTTTTTCTCTGAGTGTTGTTAGTTTTAAATTTTGTTTTGATTTGCTTCAATACTAAATTAACTTGCCTGGACACAAACTATATACAAGCGTGCAACCACTAATGCCTCACTCATACCAGGATTTTTGTTTGGGTGTTTGTTCATGGCTAACTTTCTGGGGCTTTCTTTCAGCTCTATTGCTTAGTGATGATGCAGTTATTTATGCAGAGGCTATGCCTAAACACCCCAAGCCAGAAAGATTTCCACTCTTTGTCACTCAGGCATGGCTCAGGTTCAGGAACACAGTCAAAGATCAGCGAATTCACAGTTCTTTCCAAGGATTCACTTTTGCTGTGCTTTCTATCGTCTCCACATACATGGATAGTTCGGTAGTTGTGCGATGATCTGTTTAGGGTCTCATCCCTTTTATGGGGCTTCTCCATGTGACTGAGCTTTTCTTATTTCAAAAATATCATCCTTAAATGTTTGGCTGCTTTATTGTTTACCTCAAACCTCATCTACCACCTCTAGCTGATAAAGGCATGGATTACACTGCCTAAATTGGGGGAAGTTGGGAATATCCCTAGGCAAAAACCCCCAAAGCTGACCTTTTTACTTGATGTGATAAAGCAGTTTTTCATAACAAACATTTGTCTCATTGTTGCTGGACTTTGGTCACTTTCCAACGCCCTCAAAGGATTGTTTCTACTATTTTTGTTCTGTTTTCATATTAACACTCTATAGATTGGAATTGCCTGCATTCTTTATGCTGCTCTTAAAAAAGTAGAATCCATTTAAAAAAAAAATAGTCTTCAACTTTATCGAAATGTTTTCTAAGAAGCAGAAGTGGATTTCCCACTTTCCTCTCTTACCACTCACAATTCCCTAATGGTTGAACTAAAACTTTTAATTATTATGACTAGCAAAAATGGTAAACTGATTACACTGCAAATATGAAAATACATGCAAGATATCATTATTATTCTAAATTTTACTTGCCTACTTAAACGGTCCTTTGCAGTGCTAACTGTTCTCTAAAGAGCTCCTTTTGAGTGCTTTGACCATATTCATTCACTCAAAGCCACAAAAATGACCGATGACCACTCCTAAGGAGCTTTCCCTTCCTTCCATTAGGTATCTCTACAACTCATGCCTGCTTTAAACATGTAGAGGCTCTGAATTACGTTTTTTAATCCTGAGGGTTGTTAGAATTTTGTTTTGTTTTGATTTGCTTGCCTGAACTCAAGCTACAAACCAGTGAGCGGCCACAATCCACAGTGTCATATATATATGTATATGTATATATACACACACACACACACACATACATTTTCAGTATTTTAATATTTCTGGTATTTCAAGAACCCCTGACCTGTCAAAATTAACTCCTTTGAGCAAAGAGCATGGGGTCTTGTTTATATTTCTAAATTGTAGCATAGTACTAAAAAAGAGAGAAGATATTAAATTGGAATCTTATTGACTAAATGGATCATTACTTTGCTTTCACCTGGTTGATCTATCAGCCTTATCTTCTATCATTTTACTCATGTTGTTCATGTTCTACGTTCATCAGCAGAGCAAGGTTCCAAATAGAATGTTCCAGTTCTAGGAGAGGAGAATAGGAGATGTTGGAACATACGTCATGATGCTTCATGCAGAAATCATGCTCACTTAACTAGTATTAAGTATTGAAAAAAAAGTTTAAAAAACTAAGTTATTTCAGATTTTACAAGCTTAGGAGCTCTGCAGTAGCATAACAGAAAAGATCTTCCACTTTTATTATATTTTATGTCTCATTCTACTTATAACTAAACAAAAGGATTTCTTATCTAACTGCGATGAAGCAATATGTTGCGTGACTCACATGGGACTCCTCACACATATTTTCAGAAAAAGAAACCTCACAATGGTTTGTATCATAATCTGCAACATTCTTGACATAGTTCTGTTGGTTCTTTAATCCTCCAACTTGTTGCTAACTTGACAGTACATATCTGTTTTGCATTGTTTTTCTTTGGAAAACAAAAAAGGCAGCTTTAGCAAGGCGGTACATTACTTTTGTAAAATTGCCTTCTGGTAATTAACTTTTTATATATTACAAAAGGTAGTTATTGATACACAAGCATATTTCTTTGTGTTTCTTCTTTCAATATTAAAGCAATCTAAGGAGTCTTGGATGTATTCTTCATACTAAATTTTCTGTGAACATGTTTCTATTAAGATCAATTGCAGTGCCTTTCTCTTAAAAGGATTCCAGATAAACAACAGTAAATCATGCAGGTAGCTTTCCGATATTGCAAATCTGCATAGGAATAACAGTAAACAATATACTGAAATCAGGTCTCTGAAACTCTGGAGAGTAAAATCAATTCAGAGGACATGCAATAATGAGCTGCACTGCAAAGCTAGGATTAGTAAGGATATTTTTGTTCTGGAAATATATCTGTCAATTTTCTAGATTTATTTTTATTCCAATATGGCTGAAAATTTTATTTCAAAATATCTACCAAAATACGACTGAACATGCTCCATATCAAAATGTAGCAGAGACAAACCAATGCAAATACATATTATCTCAACCTAGTTAACTAAGAAATTCTTCTCTTAGGTATAAGTAAAATAAAAACACATTTATTACTCCTGCTTTACACAAGTTTTTTCCCATAGAAATCATATTCAATTACTGCGATTTTTTAAGTTTAACATTAATAAACTACTAAAAATGGGCATGTATAAAACAGGAAACATTATTTTGTTTCTTACACTCTGAGGCCAATTAATTAAAGACATTTTATTAGCTCAGGCAATTTTGGCCACTGCTTTAGCTCATGTCATTTTCTTAGGTTTCTGTTCATATTTTGCTTGACCAAAAAAAAAAAAAAAAAGAATTACCTACATTTAAAAACTGAAGTTTAGCATCTTTTCAAACAAAAATTCATTCAGGTAGTGCCAAAGATAAGATTGCAACTTTTTTTTTTTTTTTTTGAGACGGAGTCTCGCTCTGCCGCCCAGGCTGGAGACAGCGGCGCCATCTCAGCTCACTGCAAGCTCCGCCCCCGGGTTCCCGCCATTCTCCCGCCTCAGCCTCCCGAGTAGCTGGGACCACAGGCGCCGCCACCTCGCCCGGCTAGTTTTTGTATTTTTAGTAGAGACGGGGTTTCACCGTGTTAGCCAGGATGGTCTCGATCTCCTGACCTCGTGATCCGCCCGCCTCAGCCTCCCCAAGTGCTGGGGTTACAGGCAGGAGTCACCGCGCCTGACCAACATTGCAACTTTTAAGAAAGATGGAGAGGCTGGGCGCGGTGGCTCAAGCCTGTAATCCCAGCACTTTGGGAGGCCGAGACCGGCGGATCACGAGGTCAGGAAATCGAGAGAGGATCCCGGCTAACACGGTGAAACCCCGTCTCTACTAAAAATACAAAAAACTAGCTGGGCGAGGTGGCGGCGCCTGTAGTCCCAGCTACTCGGGAGGCTGAGGCAGGAGAATGGCGCAAACCCGGGAGGCGGAGCTTGCGGTGAGCTGAGATCCGGCCACTGCACTCCAGCCTGGGCGACAGAGCCAGACTCCGTCTCAAAAAAAAAAAAAAAAAAAAAGAAAGATGGAGAAATGTAATCTTTAAAGGTGAAACAGGTAATTCCTCAGACTAAGTGCCAAACTCCTTTCACTGGAGACCAAATTCAAATACATTCCAAAGAATCGTTAACTCCATACTGAATGTTTTATAAAACGATTACTGTCAGGCCTCGGAGCCCAAGCCAAGCCATCGCATCCCCTGTGACTTGCACGTATACGCCCAGATGGCCTGAAGTAACTGAAGAATCACAAAAGAAGTGCAAATGCCCTGCCTGCCTTAATGGATGACATCCCACCACAAAAGAAGTGAAAATAGGTCCTTGCCTTAAGCGATGATATTATCTTGTGAAATTCCTTTTCCTGGCTCATCCTGGCTCAAAAAACTCCCCCACTGAGCACCTTGTGACCCTTACTCCTGCCTGCCAGAGAACAACCCCTCTTTGACTGCAATTTGCCTTTACCTACCCAAATCCTATAAAACGGCCCCACCCTTATCTCCCTTCGCTGACTCTCTTTTCGGACTCTGCCCGCCTGCACCCAGGTGAAATAAACAGCCGTGTTGCTCACACAAAGCCTGTTTGGTGGTCTCTTCACACGGATGCGCATGACAATTACCACTACAAGGTAAGTGGAAATTAGCTCCCAAGGTTAAATTCTGAAGTTACTGCAGAGTTCTTGTTAATGTTAAAAACAGCCAGCTGGTCAAGTGGAGATTGTTACAACTGCTACAGTCAGTTTTGTGATGTGAAAATTCATTTTATTTGGTATTAGCAGCTCTCCACAATGCTTGGAGGCTGAAATGAGAAGACACTTCTTTATTATTAAATAATCTCACAATTCATAACTATTCCATAATGCAGGGTTGTAGGTGATCATACATGTTTAGTAAGAGAATAAAACTTTTGACATTGTGATCCTTCACAGTGTTCTGACATTCAGGGTCTTATCCCTGATTTACCATCTTTCCTCTACTAAATCACAATACAAAATTTCACTGTTTCAACTAGAGGCTTATGAGAAAACCCAGATAAGTTGAAAAAAAATTCCAGCTGAGCAAAGGGATTTCACACTGAATGATCAAATATGTTTGTTTTGTTTTTCTATCAAAATCTTACACGTGTGACATGAATAGATATTTTATGAGAATTTTCCATTAGCCAAACATTCTTTTTTCTTTACCTTGCTCTAAATAGAAATAGATAGATAGATAGATAATGATAGATAGATGATAGATAGATAGATAGATAGATTCTAAAATTTAACAAATCTAATGTACCCGGGGATTCCAGCTGAAACATTTTTAGTTCCTTTGGAATTTGTATTATAAACAAAATTACCACAAACTGTAATCACTGTAGCCCTAAACCACAGGGAATCTTTATATATGCCTGAGTGACTGCTTTAATGTGTATTCAGTTTTGTTTTGTTTTTCTTATGGTCTTACTTACATCTGTGACTACATTTTTCTCTCCAACTAGAGTTTTACTTGTTCATAACATCATTTCCAGAAATAGTGCTACATGGTTTTTTAGTCCTTGAATAACATGTTTACAAAAAGGAGTATTTTCTGGTATGATAATTTTTCTGGCCAGAGTTTAACAATAAACATTTGTTTTACTCTTGATCCACTGAACAGGAAGACGTCTGCCAAAAATACCTAACACTGAAACCACCTTTGCAAAAATTATATCAGTAAGAACATTATGACAGTGAAAGAGATCTGTGCTAATCCACCCCCCACCTTGCCTTTCCCTTAATTATTCCCCGGCTGTTGGGCCAGGATGCCTTTGGAAGTCATTTAAACTGTAGTTTAAATGATAATAGGCCTTGGTGGGAAACTCTTTTGTAAGCCTATAAGAGGCATTAGGTGAAGGAGAGGAGCCTCAGGGCTGCTAAGGCAGGGATAGATGATTGCCAGCCATTATTCCACAAGATATAAGGTACGAAAGAATGGACTTTTGAGACATATTTTCAGATTTTTTGCATGTATCACACCCATGGTCCTACCTAGACCGACCAACCTCGCTCCTGCTCCTGTGGCCCCACCTAGCCATGATTCAGCCCACAGGAGGACAGCTTCCACCCCCTGTGATTTCATCTCCACCCCAACCAAGCAGCAGTCAGCACCTATTACCTGGCCTTTTCCGCCCCTTCCCCTAAACTGCCTTTGAAAAAATCTGTGAGCTCTGAAAGAGATGATTTGAGTACAAACTCCATCTCTGAAGTGGCGTGGCCAGCCTTGTGTCTGTCACCCTCTTTTTCTACTACAATCCTGTGGTCTTTCTTTATGCAGCAGGCAGGAAGAGCCCCTTGGGCAGTTACAAGACCAGAGCTTCAAAACACAGGAAGCAATCCTGACAGAATTAAAGGAAGAAATATAGAACTTAACAAAAGGAAATATTTGAAGTCTTCAATATCCCACTTTTAATAATGAATGGAGGAATGAAGGAGAAAAACAACATGAAAATGAAAGACTTGAAAGGCAGCGTCAATCACTAACAGAAGGAGTCTGGAATACTTACAAATACGTGGAAATTAAATAACACACTTTTAAATGCTAAGTGAGTCAAAAGAGAATTCACAACAGAAATTATAAAATACTTTTGTCACACGCATCCGTGTGAAGACACCACCAAACAGGATTTGTGTGAGCAATAAAGCTTTTTACTCACCTGGGTGCAGGTGGGCTGAGTCCAAAAAGAGAGTCAGCAAGGAAGATAGGGGTGGGTCAGTTTTACAGGATTTGGGTGGGTAGTGGAGAATTACAGTCAAAGGGGGTTTTTCTCTTGCGGGGGGCAGGGGCGGGGGTCACAAGGTGCTCAGTGGGGGAGCTTCTGAGCCAGGAAAAGGAATTTCACAAGGTTAATGGATCAGTTAAGGTGGGACAGGAACAAATCACAATGCTGGAACTTCATCAGTTAAGGCAGGAATAGGCCATTTTCACTTCTTTTGTGATTCTTCAGTTGCTTCAGGCCATCTGGATATATACCTGGGTGCAGGTCACAGGGGATATGATGGCTTAGCTTGGGCTCAGAGGCCTGACAACTTTGAGATGAAGCAAAACAAAAACATGTTATAACAAAACTTACAGAATGCTGCTACATCAGTGCTTAGAAGGGAATTTATGACTCTAAACATCTGTATTTAAAAAAGAAAGACCAAAAATCAGTAACCAAATCTTCCATTTGCACAGAATATAAAATAAGAAAAAACTAACCCCAAAGCAAGTAGAAGGAAGGAAATAGTAAAGAATGTAAGAAGAAATAAATAAAGAATAGAAAACTAATTTTAAAAATTAACAAAATCAAACCTGATTCTTTGAAAAGATGAACAGAATTAACAGATGTTTAGTTAGACTGAAGAGAGTGGGGAAGAGAAGGCTCACATTATTAAATCAGAAAAGAGAGAGGGGGTTTTCAAAAGTAAAAAGGGTTATAATGATTGTCATTGATAATTGTATACTAATGAGTTAGAAAACATGGACAAAAGGGCCAGATTTTTTAAAAGCCCCACAAACTTTCAAAACTGATAGTTTTCATAGAAACGATGCATAGACCTATAACAAGTAAAGTGATTGAGTTAATTATCAAAAATTTCTTATGAAGAAAAGCCCTCCACCAGACAGATGTTTTAACTGGTGAATTCTCCCAATGTTTAAAGAAATGTGAGTACCAATTCTTCACAAACCCTTCTAAAGAATAGAAAGGGAAAGAATACATTCCAACTTATTCTATGAGGCTAGTATTATCCTGATAACAAAGCCAGATGAAGATACCACAAGAAAACCACTGCCTTTCAAGTCTTCCATTTTCATGTTGCTTTTCTCCTTCATTCCTCCATTCATTATTAAAAGTGGGATATTGAAGACTTCAAATATTTCCTTTTGTTAAGTTCTATATTTCTTCCTCTAATTCTGTCAGGATTGCTTCCTGTGTTTTGAAGCTCTGGTCTTGTAACTGCCCAAGGGGCTCTTCCTGCCTGCTGCATAAAGAAAGACCACAGGATTGTAGTAGAAAAAGAGGGTGACAGACACAAGGCTGGCCACGCCACTTCGGAGATGGAGTTTGTACTCAAATCATCTCTTTCAGAGCTCACAGATTTTTTCAAAGGCAGTTTAGGGGAAGGGGCGGAAAAGGCCAGGTAATAGGTGCTGACTGCTGCTTGGTTGGGGTGGAGATGAAATCACAGGGGGTGGAAGCTGTCCTCCTGTGGGCTGAATCATGGCTAGGTGGGGCCACAGGAGCAGGAGCGAAATGCCCCTTATGAGAATTGAAAAACCCTCAGTAGAATACTAGCAACTGATAAGGCAACATATAAAAAGATTTCTGTGACACGACCAAATGGAATTTATCCCTAGAATGCTAGAATGGTTCAAAATATGAAATTCAATTATTATAATATACAACATGAATAACACAAAGAAAAAAAGATCATTTCAACAGATGCAGAGAAAGCATTTGACAAGATCCAATACATTTTCATTAGAAAAAACCTAAACTAGGGATAGGAAGAAATTCCTTAAATTAATAAAAAATATAAAAAATTCCTAACATGATACTTAATGGTAAAATAGTAGTGCTTTCTTCGTAATATTAGGAAGAAAGAAGGATGTCTACGCCCACCATTTCTGTAATGTTGTGCTGTAAATTTAGGCAGAAAAATTGTCAAGTAAAAGAAAAAAAAAACACTCAGATGAAAATGAATTTAAAAATCTATGTCTATTTGCAGATGACATGATCTTATATATAGAAAGTTCTAAGGTCACTCTCAAAACATTGTTAGAGCTAACAAACAAATCTATAACTGCATCACAGGTTATAGAATAAATTATTAATATATAAAAGTTAATTATATTCTATACAGTATCAATGAACAATCCAAAAGTAAAATTAGAGAAGCAGTTTGAATTTCAATAGCATTAAAAAATAAAATATATAAGGATAATTTACTAAGAGAAGTTCAAGTCTTGCACATTGAACACTACAAAACATACTTTAAAGAATTTAAAGATGACCTAGATAGGAGAAAATATATCTGTGTTTAAGAATTAGAAAACTTAGCATTGATAATATGGAAATTCTACCCAAATTTATCTACAGAGTCAAACAATCTCTACAAAAACTCTAGCTGTTTTTTTTTTCAGATATGATATTAATCCTAAAATTTATGTAAATGCAAGAGGCCCCAAACAGCCAATGCAATCTTGAGGAAGAAACATTTTGGAGGACTTATAGTTCCCAATTTTAAAACTTAGCACAAAGCTATAGAAATGAAGACTGTGTGGTACTAGCAGATAGGATAGGCATAGCTCAATGGAATAGAATCAGGGATCCAGGAATAAACCCACACATTAATGGTCAATTGATTTTCAACAAATGTCAAGAAATTCTAGTGCAGAAAGAATAGTCTTCTCTACAGGAGGTGCCGTCATGACAGTTCCCACCTGCAAAAGAAAAAAGAAAATGCAGCTAGGTCCCTACTTAACATCATACAGAAAAATTAACTTGAAATGGATCAAAGATGCGAATGTAAGTGCTGAAACTACACAATTCTTATAAGAATACATAGGTGTAAGTCTTCATTATCTTGGGTTAGGTATTGTTTTCTTAGATAATAAAAACACAAGAAAATGAAACAAAATAGATAAATTGAACTTCATCAAACTAGAACTTTTGGGTTTCAAAGACACCGTCAAAGAAGCAAAAAGACAACTGAGATGGGGGGAAAATATTTGCAAATCATTTATCTGATAAGGGGCTAGAGACCAGAATGTATAAAAAGAACACTTACAACTTTATAATAAGACAAAATTAGCCTTACAACTTAATAAAAAGACAACATTTTAGCCACTCAAAAATGGGCAAAGGATTTGAGCACCCATTTCTTTAAAGAAAATATTAAAGTTGCCAACAACAGATGAGGAGACACCCCACATCATTAGCCAGAGGGAAGTGTACATCAAAGCCACATTGAGACACACTGGACTCCCACTAGGACAGCCATAAAAAAGACAATTTGACATGTTAGAGAAGATGTAGAGGAACTGGAACACTTTTACCTTACGAGTAACAACATAAAATGTGACAGCTCCCCACATGATTAAACTTAAGAGTTCTGATATGACCCAGAAGCTCCATGCCTCAGTATATATCCAAAATAATTCAAAACACTCGTGCATTGGTTTGGACATGGTTTTCTTGTCCCCACCAAATCTCAATACCCAATGTCGCCTGCTGGGAGGGGGGACCTGGTGGAAGGTGTTAGGGTCATGAGAGATCTCTCATGACTAGCTTGGTGCCTTTAGTGGTGGTGAGTTCTTGCTCTCACAAGGCTGTATTGGTTCTCCGGCAAATGACTTTGTTTCTATGATGGTGGCTTGTTATAAAGCCAGGATGACCCTGGGTTTGCTCCCTCTTCACCCATGCCCACTTCCCCTTTGACCTTCTCCATCATGCTTTGCAGCAGCTCCAAAGCCCTCACCAGAAGTTGAGCACAGTGGGTGCCATGATTTCTGTAGAGCCTGCAGAGCTTGAGCAAAATAATAATAATAATAATAACAATTTTTCCTTCATAAATAACCCAGCTTCACGTATTCCTTTATAGCAACATAAAATGGACTCAGACAATATGTTGACACAAAAAGTTTTGCATGCATGTTTCAGCAGCTTTAATCATAGTAGCTAAAAAAAAAGGAAGCAACTGAAACGTTCAGCAGATGAATGGATAAGTAAAATGTGGTATATTCCTACAAAATGTGGTATATTCATACAAATATATTAATCAGTCATAAAAAATGTGGCATTGATTCATACGACAACATGAATGAAACTTGACAACTAACCTATGTCAATGAAGTCCAAGACAAAAGGCCACGTATTGTATAATCATTATACTAACATGGAATATCGAGAAGAGGCAAATCCAGAGACTGAAAGACACAGAAAAGTTAGTTGTTTCCTGGGCCAGGCGAGGAGCAAACAGCAAGTGACTATTGACTGATGTGGGTTTCTCTTTGGGATGGAATGTTCTGGCACTAGAGAGTTGTGATGGCGCCACACATTCATGAATACACAAAAAAAGCACTGAATTTTTCACTTTAGAAGTTGAATTTTATGGTAGGTAAATTATATTTTCAAGCTTTTCTTGATGATTTGGTCATTTTTCATCTAAAATTGTGTCAAGTACATAATTTTTTTTTTTCCTGTGGGATAGTCTTCTTAGTGTAGTGTGATAGAAAACATAGACCATTTTACTTTTTAAATGTCTATAATAGTAAAATAAAAAGCACAGCAAGATAGGAGGAAACAAATTTCATCAATTTTATGCATTTATGTGAATTTAAGTGATGAAGGATTTAAAGGACAGAAAATTGGCAAGAAAGAGCTGTACATAATCATAATCATTGCAATGTTTGAATTTTTTTCTACACTATTACCTTTAATTTTGATGACACTAACTGTTAAAGTTTTTATTTCAGAATATTTCCCCCAAACTCTGGTGATATAACATTATCCAAGGTTCTGATTACTAATTTTTAAATATTCTTGCATTTTAAAAAAGGTATTTGGATTTATTTTCTAATCAAATAATAATATACTCAACAAGAAACTAGATTATTTAAATGCAAAACTCCAGGCAGTTTGATTAATCACATAGTACTATGAAGCAAGCAGGGCATGTAAAAGAGACAAGCCACTAGGAAGCCATAATAATCCTAAATGTGTGTTTACCTGATAAAAGACCTTCAAAATATATAAAGCAAAGCCTATTAGAAATAAAAGAGAAAATAGTCACATTCATAATTTTAGTAGAGAACTTCAAGTTTTCTGTATCAATTGACAGAACAAGTAGAAAATTAGTCAGGGTATTGACAATCTGAAAAAAACTACCCACAGATTGAGCATTTATAGAAAATGCATTTATAGAACACTCAACACAACAGCAGAATAATACACATTCTTTCAAACTGTGTATGGATTTTTCACCAAGGTAGACCATATTCTGGCATAAAACAAACCATAATAATTTTTTCTAAAATTAAAATTAAACAAACTATGTTCTCTGGACACAGCAGAATTAAGCTAGAAGTCAATAGTTGACATAGAGGAGGCATATCTGAAAATATTTAAAAATTAAGCCACCCTTTTATGAATAACACGTGGGTGAAAGAGGAAGTCAAAAGGACATGAAGAAATATTTTGTGTTGAATACAAATAAAACAAAATGTTTCAAAATGTATGAGGTGCTGATAAAAGTGCTTAGAGGGAAATTTGTAGTGTCAAATACTTCTATAAGAAAATTCAGATATCATTGATTAGATTGCACCTTAAAAAACTAGTAAAAGGAAGTAAATTGAACCCAAAACAAATGGAAAAAAAGAAATAGTAAATATGAGAGTAGAAGTTAATGAAATTGAAAAAAATATAGAGTGAAACCCAAAATTGTTTGCTCGAAAAGATCAATATAATTAATCAATGAGTCAGATCAACCAAGAAACAAAAAGAGAAAAGAAAGAAACTGTCAAAACCAGGAATAAATTACGGGACAATTCTACACACCTTGAGGTCATTTAAAGAATGAAAAATAAATAGTAGGAACTATTTTATGCCTTATGTTTTATAACTTAGATGAAATGGACAAATTCCTTGAAAGCTACAAAGTACTAAAGCTTGTGAGGAAGGAATACATAACTCAAATAGTCTATGTATATTAAAGAAACTGAGCTATAGTTAAATACCTTCCAAAAAAGAAAACTCTATCCACAAGTGAATAAATTGGTGAATTCTAAAAAAAAAAAAAAAAAAAAAAAATACTTAAGGAAAAATATTAGAAACTCTACATAAACTCTTCCTGATAGTACAAGTAGAGGCGGATACTTCCCGACTCGCTTTACGAGATCATAATTATCCTGCTACTAAAACCAGAGAAAGACACTTAAGGATAAGCCAACTATAGGACCTTATATTATCCATCTTGAACATGTGCACAACACCTCTCAAAACAATTTTTGTAAGTAGAAAATAGTGACACATAATATGGGTAATAGATCACAAAGGGTGTCTTATCCTGGCCAAGCAAGGTTCATTTAAGGTTTAAAATTAAAACAATGTAATTTGCTATATGAATACGCTGAAGAAGTAACACACAGGATCATCTCAATAGATGCCAAAAAATTATCAAAATTCCACCCCCATTCATTACAAAAACTATCAACAAGCTAAGAATATAAGGAAACTTCAACCGTATAAAGTGCATCTATGAACAACCTGGAGTTCACAGTAAAGTATGTTTCTCCTTTTAGCAGTTAAAAAAACAGTATTTCCAGCTTTCGACAATTATTACTAAAGTTGCTACACCCATTTACACACGAATGTTAGGATGTGCGTAAATGCTAATATCTCACAGATAGGTGTCTAAGAAAGGACTGCCTGGCACACATGACAAATGTATGTTTAAGTTTGTCAGAAGCTGTCAGAGTGTTTTCTAGTGTGCTCTCCCACAGCCGGCAACCTTGCCTGCACCTGGTGGGTGCACCTCCCCCCTCCCTGTAGCCAGCACCTGGTGGGGGACGCTCACAGCCCTCCCATGCTCTGCTGTCCTTCAGTGCCTCACCGAATGACGTTTAGATCTGCGCCTCAGGGATTTTTAACTCCCCAGGATGGGCCTTTCTATCCTGTGGCTCTGTAAGGTCTGGATATTCTGAGGGGTCTCTGGAATTCTGCGGGTCTCTTTCTATGTGGCTGCTTGTGGGGTTGATCTCAACTATGGGCGAGGCTGTATTCCTGTCCCTCTGGAAAGTTCTGTGCTGTTTTCGGCTCTTTAGTCATCTAGTATCTTTTCCCACGTGATGACTTTCAACAGTTTTTTTTTTTGATGTAATTTAATACTGTATAAAGAGGAGACTTAGAAACAACTGTCTCAACAGGCCAAAGACGGACAGTTTTAGTAACAGCCACAGCCTCGTCTTCCTTCCTTATCACTTGAAATGGTCACTTACACTTCTGCTAGATAACACCTGTGAAAGGCAGGGGTCTCCTTCCTCTGAATGTGTTTACTGATTTCCTGGAGGTCACCGGGTCGTTGTTCAGTAAGAACAAGAAAGAGCTTCTGCCGGTGCTTTCCACTCTCTTCGGAAGACAGAGGATCTTTCTCCGGGGGCTACCATGGACTCCCAGGGTTTAGAATATTCAGTTCCTCAGATCCCTGTTTATGGTAGAATCATAAGACCCTGCAGAAGATTCGCAGACACAACAAACAGTGGCACAGAGCATGGCCCTTTTCCTTCGTGGAGAAGCGTGCACTACCCACTCTCAGAAACCTTAGAGATTTCAATGTAAGTATTGTAAAAATTACTTTATAACACATTTGACTTTCGAGGGGAAATTACACTGTAGCCAGCTCTTTTGCATCTTTTTTTTTTTCTGAAGATAAAATTATGCTCTCACTATTAAATAACAAGTCTTAAGGGGTATAATACTGCTAACAACATTTGTATACTGGGTGTTTCTAATATTGCTAGAGACTGTTGAATTTAAAACCTCTAATTACATAGGTGTTAAAACCTAAATATTCAGTATCTAAAAACTAATGGAATCTTTTCAGGATTATTCAATACTACCTGAGTCTTTTGAATTATAAAGTACTCACACACGTATAAAATAAATATGTTCAGTAGCAAAAGTCCTGATGTGGCATATTTTTCTGTATCAAAACATGTAATCTCAAAAATTTGACTTTTTTTTTTTTTTAATTTAATGGAGTAACAAAGACTTGTGAAATGGACAGAGAGGATGAAGGGATATTAACAGTAGCCTGTTTAACCCTCCATTAATTTTGCCTTTCACTTCTCCTACACAGCGTGTCTAGGCTTAAATTTGAATAAAAACCCAAGGGTAAGAGCAGAAGACTAGAAGAGGAGTTATTTTAACAAGCTTTAGACTTAGAATCAGTTGCCTTTAAAATTTTCAAATGTAATAAAGCTTTAGAAGGTGATCATGCTGCGGTGAAATAAAACCAGAACAAACGTGAGGCGGTCGCTGTGTTGCAGAGCAGGGTTGACAAGCTTTTCTGTGATGCGCTGGGTAGTGAATATCTTTGTTTCAGGCCACGTAGGCTGTATGGGCTTGATATAGCCACTACACGGCTTCGTATGTGGTATGAAAGTAGCCACTGATGAAATGAGTGGGTGTGACTGTGTTGCAATATGTTTATTTACAAAAGCAGGTGGTGGGCCAGGTTTGGTCCTCGGGCCATAGTGTGCTGACCCTTGGAATAAAATGACTAGAGTAGGCTTCACAGAAAAACCTGAAGAGGAATTGACTACTTATGAAAACATCTATTTTTGCTTTTATATAAATAAGAAAAGTGTATCAGGCTTTAGCCATGTTTTTTAGGGTTTGTTTGCTTGTTAATTTAGTTTTGTTTTGCTATAAAACCTAGTATTTCTTGAACCAATGCCACTCCCATTGCTTCAAATCATCCTGTATATGCAGATAACTCCCAAATGTATGTCTCTAGCTCTGTCCTTTCTCCCTAACTCTAGACTGCTGTGTCGAGCTGCCTACCACCCGACAGGCCTAGTTGAATGCATTACCCACATCTCAATCTTCACTGAATGTTTGACTTCAGTCTTAAAATCTGTTCCCACCCCAACCCCTGTCAGACTTTCCCATCTGAGTTGATAACTCCATCCTTCCAACCTTTGACCCAAAGATTGCAGTTCCCTTTGACCTTTCCTTTTCTCATACTAATATTGAGGCAGTCAGGGCATCCTGTGTGCTCCACCTTCACAGCGTCCGCAGAAGCCAGTCACTTCCTGCTCCCTCCGTTGCCGCCATGCTGATCTCAGCCTGCTGATCTGCTCTTACCTGGGTTGATGATCTTCTTGCCTCTGCTCTTGGCTCCCTGTGGTCTTGTAGCAGACAGTGTTATCCCTTTAAGACAAACCTCTGCTCCAAATTCCATCATGGCTCCCAAGCTCACTAAAGCGAAAGCCGAAGCCTTCACCATGGCCTGGGCAACACTACATGATTTGGCTCCGTGACCTCCCTGATTGCGTCTCCCAGCATTTTCCCCCTGTTCACTCTTCTCCAGCCATATTGGCCCCGTTGATATTTCTTAGACACTGCAGGCCCCTTACCAACTTAAAGTTTTTTGCACAAGCTCTTCCCTCTGCCTGAGATGCTCTTCCCAAATAGTTGAATGGCTGATACCTTCATCTCTTTCCGGTCTCTAATCGACTATCACCTGCTCAAGTCACCCTATTTAAAATTCCAACACCAGCCCTCAGAATCTCCTACGTCCTACTCCAGATTTGTCATTTTTCATAACATTTCCATCTTTCCAAATACTGTAGTATTTACTTATCGTTAGGTTTCCTTCTTTCTCCCACATTAGACATTAAATTCCTCAAAAGCAGAGAGGGACATTTTTCTCTTTTGTGCTTACAAGGGTAACTGGCACAAAATAGGTGCTCCAAAATTACTTGTTGAATGAAGATAAACGACTTGAAGATGATATACAAAGGTGGTCAGTCCATCAGTTTTCTTTGAGAGTGGACTGGAAATAGAAGAGTCCAGAATGAGAAACAGTGGGTAGGTTGTTTCTACCTTGGGGCTTAACCTTTATAATCAATACCTTCTAACGCAGTATTGTTGACAGGAACAGATTTCATGTATATGTACTGACATTTATTTGTAAATGAGTTCTTCAAAGCATTGGAATGTTTTGTGGTTTGAAAAATTAAGTGCCTTTGATTAAATTTAAAACGTTCTCATTTCTGGGTTTGTTAATAATAGAGGAACACACTGTTTTGTATTATCTCAAATTTTTATTTTTAAACATTATCACAATATACATCAAAAGTGAGGTTGCAACTCTGTAATGCCAGTATTTCTTTTCAGAAATGTAAACTGTCAGTAGATACGTAGAAACATCCACATTTATGCTAAGTTAATTACCCCATGCTGTATACATTCTCCTGTTAATTATTAGTTTCTGTTTTATATTCATATAAAACAAAATCAACCAACATAATGTTTTGTTATTAATTGTAATAAAATATAAGCATATAACAATTTATAAGGGTATTATTAGTCTGATAAAAGCATGCATTAAGAAGTTTGTTAATTTGTAAAATTTCAACATTGGAAATATATTAAAAGTCTCAGACAGTGAACCTTTGTGACAGTATCATAGGTAAATGACAGCAGTCATTCTTTATTTTCATCAGTGCTAATAAAACTATTTTTCAAATACGAAAGTCCTATAATAAATTATTACATATTTGAACAACCAAATTACAGTGTGTAAGTTTCTAAGTCATATAGCTTTTTCAACTGAGTTGAAAAAACCTATATTAAATACATCTTATATCTTAGGAATGCAAAATGTTGGTTCCCGGGTGCCACAAAGAAATAGCACTTGAACATAAATTTAATTCTGTCAGCAAGGCAATTTTTACTTTCTGCAGAAAGGTACACTCACCAGCAGTCTTGCCATGAGAGTACACCAAGCATAGGAAAAGCAGGGATATTTATACCTTACGCATTTGGGTCGTCTGTACTGCTGTGTCCTGCATCCATTGGCTGGAGCCGAACCTCACAATCTAAACTGATGCCCGATTTGCTAAGTATCTGAAACTTCTTTAAATAGGTAAAGGCAAGAGAGAACAAAGGAAAGGAGGAAGCTGCTTATGAAAGATTTAAGGAAGCAATAACATTTCCAAATAAGGAAGGGGCATAGGCTGTGAGCTGGAACGTGCCTGGGAGCATGTCCAACAGCTACATAGGATAGGGCTTAACAAAGAGTTATTAGCACAAAGCAAGGAAGCTTGAAGGAAGTTAGTCTTTAAAAGAAACTATTATTTCAAACACTTATGATTTATTCTTTAAGAAGAAAGGAAAATTTGAAGAGGAAACTTTGTGCTTTCTATGTATATATTTACATGACATTAACATATTGACACAAATATTTTCCTTAAAAAATGCATCCTATTGCTAAGAGTAGCAAAAATGAGCCCAAAATGGTATTTTATAATTGTGTTACAAAAAGTAATTTGAAGAATACTTTTACTCATGAGCAATGCATGATGTATTTATAGATCACTGATTTCAAAGAGTTACAATGAAAGCAGGTGCTTCACTTGCATGAGGATGTGCTGCAAAGATGATTGGACAGGACATCAGGGATTCTGGAAATGACTTGTGGAAATGCTGCTAACTAGCTCCCTTGATAAATGACTTAACCCTGCGATCGTTAATTCTTTAGGGGTGAAATCACCATGGTCGTTCTCAAACCTAAAATTTTATCATCCCAATCAGCACTATTCAATATAAATATAAGGCAAGTCACACATGTAATTTAAGTTTTTATCCTAGCCACACTGGAAAAGTTAGAGAAATGAACAAAATTAATTTTAATAATATTTTTTACTATATATATTCAAAATACTATGTTAACAGGTAAGTGAGAGAATGATGAAGATATATTGCATTTGATAATACTAACTCTGAAATCTGGCATGTAGTTTACATTTACAACACACCTTAATTTGACCTAGCCATATTTCAAGTCCTGAACAACATGTGGCTACTGGTGATGATATTAGGCTACACAGAAATAAATATGAAAATAGCCTGTTATTTCTTGTAAAATAGACACAGAGAGAAAGAGAGAATGGGTGAGTGTAATAAAATGTTGAGACTTCTCAGATCAATAACTTTGACATTTTTCCATGATGATACTGTGGGTATTTTTTATGTGAACAAAGAATGACACAGACATGTACACACACACCCTTCTAATGATGCACAGCAACAAACCATATCTAAACTCCACAGTTAATTGATAATTCCAATGCAGTGCGAGCTTTTCTATCTTAGTTATAAATGGATTTAAAAAATTAACCATGATATATTGAATATAGATTTTAAATTTAACTGTGTTCTTATCATCCTTTGCTATTAAACTATATTTATGCAGTAATTACAACAAAATTTGATTTGATCAGACCTGATACTCTACCTTTTATTCCATTTACTTTGAAATAGAAATTGCATACATATAGTGTGGAGCTTGTCAAGTTTAAGCAAAAATTATCAGATAGTTTAGTTTATTAACAACAAACGTCTGTTCAGCATTTTCTCTGTCATTTAGAACAGAAATGATTAAAACAACACGCTTATGATGTTGTAGGGAAAGATTATTTAGGGTAGAAATCATTAAATGCAACTCAAAGAAAACACCATTTTTTTTCTTTTTTTGAGATGAAGCCTCACGTTGTCGCTCAGACTGGAGGAGTGCCATGGAGTGTGATCTAGGCTCACTACAGCCTCTGCCTTCTGAGCTCAAGTGATTCTCCTATCTCAGCCTCCCAAGTAGCTGGAATTATAGGTGTGCACCACCATAACCTGCTAATTTTTGTGTTTTTAGTAGAGACAGGGTTTCACCATGTTGGCCAGGCTGATCTTGAACTCCTGACTCAGGTGATCCACCCACCTCAGCCTCCCAAAGTGCTGGGATTACAGGCGTGAGCCACTGCACCCCTACCAAAATTCTTTTTTAAAATGAATTTAACTGGTTAAGGAATGAGACCTCAAAAACAAACAAACAAACAAACAAAACACCATCTGATCACTCTCCATGCCTGGGTGTAAGGAGTGAGACCTCAAAAACAAACAAAGGAAAACCATCTGTTGACTCTCCATGCCTGGGTGTGGCTCCTCCTTCCTCCAGGTATTGGTTTTATTCTGATGCCCCATGGGGGTGCAGGACAGGTTGGCAGCTCCATCCCCCATCCTCCCAAATTAGATCACAGAGAGAAAGAGTCCTCCACATTTTCCTGGCATCACGTCAGGACCTCATCACAGGCTCTGCCTGGGGCATGTGGCCATCTTTGACTCAAGCATTGTGGCAAGGAATTAGTTGGTCTGTCTTCTAGCATGCTGTTTTCAATTTAGAATAGGTGGGGAAATTTATAGACAGCATCTCCCTTTATGCCATCAGCATAAGAATCCAGAGTGTTTCACTTCTTCACCTCTATGTCTCCTTTAAGCAGAATCTACCAGTATGGATCCATGTGCATATGTTATATTGTTTCATTCTCCATTAATCCAAATCCACTTTCTTCTATACTCCATACATTTCACAACATTTCAGATTCCCCGATGCTACCCTTGATCACTCTTTTAAGCTTTTATTGATTTTAAAAAATATTGTTCTTGTACATCATTTCCTTAGAGTGTTTCATGGGAAGGGAGGTATATATAGGTGCTGAATATATCATCTTGAACCAGAAGTTAAAACAAATAAATCTGTACAACTGGAAGGCAGGACTAAAGGAGAGGTATGACTTTCAGTGGCCAAAAAAAATGACTGTGATAAATGTTGAATAGTTACAGAAAAATAAAGAAACCACATCAATAAAGCAATGAACATACACACATCATTTTGTTTTAATGGAAAATGAAGTTCAAACAACAGGCAATATATTCCAGACGCTTCTGCCTATTGTTCTAAGAAGCATACCTTAGATGATTTATTTTCTAGTGTTAAACACTGAAATTTCAGAGTCATAGAAATCATCCTGATAAGGTTTAATACGTGATTCTAACCTATGATACTGCCACGCCAGCAGATTCGTGGACCTTTTCCCATTTCGTTAACGCATTAAGTATCTGCCCAGAACAATTTTTTTTTTTTTTTTTTTTTTTTTTGAGACGGAGTCTCGCTCTGTCACCCAGGCTGGAGTGCAGTGGTGTGATCTTGGCTCACTGCAAGCTCCGCCTCCCAGGTTCATGCCATTCTCCTGCCTCAGCCTCCCGAGTAGCTGGGACTACACGCGCCCACCACCACAGCCAGCTCATTTTTTGCATTTTTAGTAGAGACGGGGTTTCACCGTGTTAGCCAGGATGGTCTCGATCTCCTGACCTCGTGATCCGCCCGCCTCGGCCTCCCAAAGTGCTGATTGCAGGCGTGAGCCACCGCGCGCGGCCTATCCAGAACATTTTGGATAGTGAGAGCACAGCGTGCTGGATGCTTCCCACGCTCAGATTCACAGTCTTGAACTTGAACCTCGGTGTAGCTGCTTACAGCCATCTGAACTTGGGAAATCTATTTAAACTTTCCAAACTTCAGTTTCTTTCTCTATGAACTGGTGATACTAATATTTACTTCACATTGTTGGTTTTGGACTTAGAATAAATGTTTGTGAAACAGCCCATGTGGCAGCCATCCTGTTGCTGACTAGAGTCTGCACATGGAGCCACCAAGCCCAGGCCCACACTGACCCGGCTTCTCAGCCAGTTAGTCCAGCGTCCACAGCTGGGGAAAGGGAGAAAGTTACAGCGAAGATCAGGGAAATTGTTAAGGCAACAACAAAAATCACATCACATAAAATAACTCTAATGCATTCTCGAGGGTTTTTCCTCTGATTTTGGCATTTTTTGAGAAGAATAACAAAACTAACAGCTTCATACTGTATCTTCCCAATGACGAGAGCATTTTGGACAGAAATAGATGTGCAATGCTCATTTGATATCGTCTGATTGACATTTAGGAATGTGTCATAGCCACGAGCAATGTGCAAACCTTTCTGTTATGCAACTGAGAAGATTGACAACAATGAAAATAAACAAAAACTTAATTCTTAAATAAAACATTTAACCAGAAATGTTAGCGCATAAGGGAGGAAACTTTAAGATATTTCACCTATTTTTTTTTAGGCTTCAGCACACTCATTTTAAAATGAGAATAGAAATCAGAATATTCCAGGATTATTTAAGTAGCTAGCTCATTCAATTGAGGCCAAACCGTTTTTCGTTTAGCTATTGGTACATGGAATCTATGAACTAAGGGTATGCTGTTTAAAGGCAGAGCTGTGGGTAAAATATATCACATCTATTAACTGACATTTCTTACTTAGACTAGCAAGGTATTGTAAGAATTTTCAAAACATTTTACTTAAAATAATTCTAATCACTATTAGGATAAATCTTGTTTTCCTCCTTTCTCCTTGTCTGCTTTCAGAAATCATAATTACTCTAAGCCAGCATTTGTCAGCCTCCAAAGTGTTAACAATTACTACGGTATAGACTTTCTTTCCAAAGTGCGGCAGTGACTGATTCAAAATATCTCAGGATTAATGTGCCATAAGAAATTATTTAACTAATGTTATCCTTAATAAATGTAATTAATTAATTATACCTTATTTGTTTAGAATGCTACTTGATACACAATTCTGTAGTACTTAGGGGGAAGTAGATAAAAATCTTATACATGTAAAGATATTGCATTTTATTTGTCTTTTACTTCCACAATAGATATATATGAATGCAGTTAAGATATGACAGTAAAACCATAGCAATATAAAACCAATTAATATGATAAGTGAAAGAGATATACCTCATAATCTCTTGTTCATATTACTTATCTCTGGTGAATTTTGGACAATTTCTTCAAATGCATTTTATAATTCATGAATTCTCTTTTTGTTGTGTGGAATTTAATATTTAATGAGACTCACGCTTTTGATATCTTTATCCAAGTTTTTTATATTTTCTACATTGTTTTTCAGTTTGCTATTTAAAAAATTTTAAATCAAGAGAAAAATGGAAAGAATAATAATCTGAAAGGTATATAAATATAAAACCTTCATGAGGATTCACCAGTTGGTAATGTTTTTTAAATTTTTGCTCTCCCTCTCCCTACACACAAACACACACACGTGCAGGTGTGTAAACTTTGTTTTGCTGAACCATTTTAAAGTTGCGGACAGAGATGTTTCCCCTTACATCAGCGTGTATCTCTGAAGAGCCTGTACAATATCCGTTCTTACCACATTAACAGCCTACACTCCAGAAGTTAACATTACTATAATAATATTGTCCACATTTAAGTTGACCCAATTGACCTCAGATTATCTTTCATACGTTTTTCTCCTCATCCGGGTCCACTCAGGGATCCTGCATGTTAATTGCTTTCTCACAGCCTGTGACAATATTGACAATAAACACTTACAGTAAGACGGGTGAGAAACATTTCAGCAGAGGGCATTTCTTTCTTCCCAGAAGAGCAGAGGCTGTGATCCTCAAATTCCCCCATTATTTCCCTTTTCTGGCAAGAATATTATTTTTTTCTAGTGTCTCATTTCATTTCGCTGAGGGGATTCCTCCATTCATTTCACTGAGGAGATTCCTCCATTCATTTCGCTGAGGAGATTCCTCCATTCATTTCTCTGAGGCGATTCCTCCATTCATTTCTCTGAGGCGATTCCTCCATTCATTTCTCTGAGGCGATTCCTCCATTCATTTCTCTGAGGCGATTACTCCATTCATTTCTCTGAGGCGATTCCTCCATTCATTTCTCTGAGGCGATTCCTCCATTCATTTCTCTGAGGCGATTCCTCCATTCTTTATTTCGCTGAGGAGATTCCTCCATTCATTTCGCTGAGGAGATGCCTCCATTCATTTCACTGAGGGGATTCCTCCATTCATTTCGCTGTGGGGATTCTCCATGCATTTTGCTGAGGAGATTCCTCCATTCTTCATTTCGCTGAGGAGATTCCTCCATTCATTTCGCTGTGGGGATTCCTCCATTCATTTCACTGAGGGAATTCCTCCATTCATTTCACTGAGGGGATTCTTCCATTCATTTCGTTGAGGGGATTCCTCTGTCCGCAGCAGCCCTGAAGGCAGCGGTGAGTGGGAATCATCCCTGGGAGCCGGGCCTCACAGAGCACCCCGGCACGGACGTGGTGCAGCAGGAGGAGAGGCTGGAGTGAGCAGGTGGAGAGCTGGTTAGCGGTGAGTGGGTTGGTCAGGAAGGAGCCATCCAGAAAGACTGGGGTCAGAGGGTCTAAGGTAGAGGCGTGCAAATGGACTTAGAGGACAGAACAAAAATAACGAGCATCTTTTCTTTTCCGACAAAAATCCATTCAGAAAGGGCATTGTTAAGTGTCGTTAAATTGCCCATCAGAAAGCATCCACCCTGCAGGGAGACGGGAGAGAGAGCGTGGCCTGCATGGTGTAGGAGAGCCTGATGCTTTCCATAACTGTCTCGTTTGGTAGAAGAAACACGAACAGAGACGCCACTGCGTCAGGGATGGAGACTAATCATGCAGGTGACTCCCTCAGAGCCCTCCAGCCCTCCGAGGGTGACGACAGCTCATCCTCTCCAGCACTGACTGTCCTCACTGCCTGCTGGTCAGCACCACCCTCCGAGGGCTTACAGAAAGGCTGCTTGAAGTAGAGTCCTACATAAATCTCCTCAAAGAAGGAACCTCCTTTATAATTAAGCAGGTGTGGCATGACCATGGTATGTTGGTCTTTCCATTGACCACACCACTCTGAGCAGCCGGTCTAATAGAACACTCACCTGGCCTATGGAACCCTCACCTACAGTGACCGCTCACAGACAACACCCTGTGGGCTGGGGTTATACCTTAGAAATGAGGTCTATGCAGTGAATCAATATTCATTATCTGAAGCAGTGTCCCTACGGAAATGCTTGGGTCTGGAAACCAAGCCATGCATGGAGGTTTGGCCCCATTCACCATCATTGCAATGACCCACTTGTGGAATGCGTGCTTTTCTTCCAGCAAACGTAAGTGCTGCTGGAATAAGGGGTCTGGTTTCCAGAGCATGCACCTTGAATCAGGGGACAGAATAAATGTGTCACTGATCCCGAAACTGAACTACCACCTTGTCATTTCAGTCTTCCTGTGGTAGTGGCCAGTGGGAGAAGAAATGAGTTGCCATATTGGAGGCGTTATTAAACTCTGATTACCCTGAAAACCAAGTTTTGCTACTATGCAAGGAGAGGAACAAGAATAGGTCTAATATCAGGGGATTCACGGGACTATTTCTTGGTACTTAGTGGACTATTTCCACTAATAACCATCCGCGGGCAACTGGCGCCACTTTGGCTCAGCAAGGATAAAGCAAATAAGAGCTTTGCTACTTTGTGGATGATGGTCAGAGTCACCTATCAGGCAAGTAATCTAGACCCACTGCTGAGTGTGGAGCAGCATCAGAAGGCGCGTTCAAAGATGGAGGGAGTGAATATCAGTCACGATCTTGAGACCACCAGCAGCGGCAGAGACTATCTTACTACAAGCCTCTGATTTTGAATAATTTGTGGAGTTTGGGGCTGACCATCTCTGAGAGATTGTAATTAATCTAGGATATTAGTATATCTAAGTGGCGCCAGAGAGGAATTGTGCTTAGACATCTTCTATCTTTTGTCTCACACACGCTTGGTCTAAAGTTTTGTTCCAGATCTGCTGCACCAACCACATGCACACATTAGCCTCACAGCACCTTGTCTCAACTGCACTAGGAAGCTAATGCTTGCTAATGCCACTGTACAGGACTCTTGTAGGACTGCTCAGACCTTCTCATGCATGCACAGACCTCAGAGGAGGGGGAATTAAAAACCTTTCTGGAAATCCTTGTCTAATGGGAACCTAAATTAGTGGTTAAACAATGCCATTCTTCTATGTCTCAGACAAACAATAATGAAACACAGGTTATATGGTCTCTTTGGAGTTCTGCCAGAGGGAAGGACTCTAGTTGCCCCAGGTAACTAGAATTATCCAGCTTAGCAGTCATCCTTAAATTGCCTTTTCTCCTTGTCCAGTTCACTCTTCCTATTTCACTATCACTTGCTCCTGTGGCTTACTTCCCACAATAAACTACACGCCAGCAAACCCTTATCTCAGGTTCTGCCTCAGGGTAAGATGGAATGAATCCAAGCTGAGATATCTATGAATAGGGTGACAATGTGATGCATGTGATTCATCTAGTAAACAAGGACTTTCCTAGGCCAACCGGGAAGTGTGTTCACTATGCCCAGGCAGGCTAAATATCAGATGTAAAAAAAATCATTAAAACTTATAAACTCGGTATTATCGGCATAAAAGTGAGGAAAATCATAGATTCAATGAATGAAAGTTCATTGTAATAAAACATTTAAAAAACCAGTGTATTAGTCTGTTCTCATGCTGCTAATAAAGACATATCTGAGTCTGGGAAATTTATGAAGGAAAGAGGTTTAATGGACTCACAGTTCCACATGGCTGGCGAGGCCTCACAATCATGGTGGAAGGGCAAGGGGCATCTTACATGGCGGCATGTAAGAAAGAATGAGAAACAAGCTAAGGGGGTTTCCCCTTATACAACCATCAGATCTCATGAGACTTACTCACTACCACGAGAATAGTGCGGGGAAACTGCCCCCATGATTCAATTGTCTCCCACTGTGCCCCTCCCAAAACATGTGGGAATTATGGAAGCTACAATTCAAGATGAGATTTGGGTGGGGACACAGCCAAACCATATCACACAGTAATTTTTAAAGTGACTGAACCATAATATTGTATTCCTTCATCCATGTACCAATGTCCACTTAAATTTGTTTCTCCTATGCTCTTAGACAGACATGGGATTCAAAGCTCTCATATTCTTCAGGCTTTCTGGTTATTGGTAGATTTTCCTTTATAATGACAGAGTAGACATAATAATGAATATTTAAACTTAACCACTGACTCAGTAGTTCCTGCAATCCTTTTGTGCACAGTATTGAATTATAGGACTTGTTCGTATGAAGACGCCATTCCTTGAGAAAAATTGCCTGTCCTGCTCCCTCTTAACCATAAAACTCTTTGAAGAAAGGGGCTGTATATTTAATTATTTGTATGTAGAGGGAATTTTAGAAGGTTCAATTGAAGTTTTGTTTAGGATAGGGTATTAGACAGTCTATTTTCATGATATCCTGGTACACCTTATGTGAGCCACACTGATGAAATATATCAGAGATGATAACCAATACTTAGCATTAAACCCTTTACCACATCCAGAGGCAGTGGATAAGTGCTGCTTACCTCTTCATCTCCAGTAACTTTCAGAGAGGAGAAAATCTTTATGGAGACAATAAATCAGGATATGCAGGTTTGTTTGGGTAATACTGGTGGGGTGTCAATGGCGTGAAGTTGTTTTTGCCTTCTCACCAATGCAAATGTGTGTGTGTGTGTGTATGTGTGTGCGTGTGTGTGTAGAAGAAGCTAGAATAAAACTAGTAGCTATTGTGTGTCAATTTCAGGGATGGAGATAATGTGTATGGTAAGTGAAAGGGTGTTGTAACCACGCCACAACAGGAACTACAACTACCACCTGAAGTGTGTATTAGCTTGATGGAAGGGAATCCCATCAGGTTATGGGTAAGTCCCAGGAAGAACAACATAAATATGGGAAGAGGAAAACCATTATGATCCTGCAGAGAACATGTATAATAATTCAGGGCTTTTCAGAGAAGAAAGGGGTTTGGGGAGATAGAGCTCTTACCTTTAAACTGGTAGACACTCAGCCAGGGGATGGTAATACATGTACCTGGAAAATACATGTTCATACCAGGAACTCTGCCAAGTTTTAGCACTATGTGATTCTTCGTACATAATATATGCTTATAAACACTTGCTGATAATGCAGGTACTGGGGCTAGATTAGCTCAATTAAAAAAAAGAACCAATAAAATTACTTCCAGGATATGTGCCAGAAACAGAAACACTGCTTAGGAGGCTGTTTCCCTGGGTCCTGCCAAAGTGGGCAGGAGTACCTTAAAATATTTTGATAATTAAAAAAAGAAAGAAAAAATAACTTTGGAATTAATAAGATGTTTAAAAATGGTGACAAGAATAAGGAAACTAGAAAACATTCAATAAACACATTCAGAATGCATTTCAAGGTAAAATGACCTTGCTACCTGTATTTTATATGCATCCCAAGAAAAACATTATAAAATTACAGTCACTATTGTGGATTTTGTCAGTGCAGGGAAGAGTGTGCCTCGTGCCACCACTGGAACAAGATAATGTGTCTCATTCTTAGTCTCCCAAGGGGACACTAGAAACTCAAGTTTTATTTGTACCAGGGGTTGGAAGCAGGCAAACAAAAGATTGCCAAGTAAAATAATCGGAATTTTTTTAACGACAAAATAATAGATGCCCAGAAGATTGTTGACTGTCTGGCATACCAAATCACAGCTCAGGGCTTGTAGCCAAATTGGTAGCACAAGGCTGGGCTGATCCGTTCCCCTATCTCCCAGACATTCACATTCTTCCTTTTTGACAGATATTTAATGAAAAGTAGTGCATACAAATACATCTTTATAAACTATTGTTAACAAAAGCAATTCCAGGATTTTGAATAAGATGAAAATAAGCTGATCAGATTCAATAAGCATTCATGTTAAAAATACTAAGCTGTTTTGGTTATGGTTTAGCATTATAATTATACAATGTCTATTTAATTTTCTATCTTAAATTTTTATGTCAAGAAATTGAAGTCCCTAACATAGAATTTTCCCTCCATAATTATTTCTAATTAGCCCTGCATATGTTTTATTTATGATAAATGCCATTTGCTCTCCTTTTAGTTTCTGGATTACAAATTCATTATGATAGCAGCAAAAATTTTTTAAAGTATTTTTTACATGACATTTTTTGACTTGTATACAAAGCAAAAAATCCTCAAACTATTTCACAGTAAAAGAGAAAACGGCTACTGTTAGCAGGCTGACCTATTCAGATTTGGACTTTTCTATATTTTAAGGTGTATTTACCTTGGAATGGGGCTAATGTCTCCTAAAACCTGCTTGCCCATTTCCCTGCTGCCACCAGGAATTTAAAAAAAGTTGAGCAGTTTAAAATGTTGATGTCTCTGATACCGTCTTCATTCAGAGTTACTTCAAGCCCAGCAGCAAAGGAGCGGAACCTGGTGGCTTCACACTTCTCATTTACTACCAGGAGTAAAACACGCACACGCAGCGAGAGAGAGTAATCGCCTACCATGTGTAAGACCTTCCCCAGGGTCTCCCGCTGGATGTGTTGTGTGGTGTGAAGAGTGTGAATTCTGGAGTAGGACTGCCAGAATCCTGGCTCTGCTATTCGCTGGCAGACTGGCCTCGAGATAATTTCTTAATCTCTAAATATAGATTTTAAAATTGTAAAATGAGTCTGAAAACACCTGCCACATTACATTATTTTCATATTAAAATGGTCAATCAATGTAACGAACATATCAGGGCAGTGACTGGAACACAGCAAATACTCAATAAGTGGTAGCTATTATTACTTCAGGAAATGACTAGAAAATATGTACATATTGACTTAAGTATACCTTTTATTTTTGAATTTCAACTTGTATTTTAGATTCGGGAGGTACATATGCAGGTTTCTTCCATGGTATATTGCATGACACTGAGGTTTGGGGTAAAGCATACATTTTAAAACTAAAAATGTTAAGTGTTTAAAAGAAAGGAGGAATCAGCAGTAAAATGGTGGATTTGGAGAGACTGTGGTGCACAATTGTGTGTGGAGAGGTGCTGGTGGGTATAATGTCTCCACTTCTTAAAATAGCAGAACATTTTTTTTCAAGGGAAATATACCTCATATGGCTTAGGTAAGGTGACACTGCATGCCATCTCTTCCCATACACTGGGGAGTTGACATATAACTCAGGTGGGTGAAACAGAGACCTGACTTTCTCACCACTGTGTTTACATCAGAAAAGAGCCTATGGTTCAAATGCAGGTGATAGTTCTCAAAGATGAAATATTTAGATTTGGGGTATCAGAGGCTGTACTAGTTTGTTTTGTATTGCTATAAAGGGATATCCGAGACTGGGTAATTTATAATGAAAAGAGGTTTACTTGGTTCATGGTGCTGCACACTGTACAGGAAGTGTGGTTCTGCCATCTACTTCTTGTGAGACCACAGGGAGCTTCCAATCATGGCGGAAGGCAAAGAGGGAGCAGGCGTGTCACATGGCAAGACAGGGGATGTGGGGGGGCAGCTCTTGTGTAAACAAATAGTGTGAAAACTCACTCATCACCAAGGGGATGACAACAAACCATTTATGAAGAATCCACCCCCATAACCCAAACACTTCCCAGCAGCCCCATCTCTAACATTGGGGATTTGGAAGGAACACACATCCAAAATATATAAGAGGTAGCCTTTTCCTTTGGTATCACAAACCTGAAGGACAGGTTGGCAGCCAACTTTTTCACCAAATGTGGGGCTGCTCAAATATAATGCTTACATATAAAACTTAAATATAAGACTGTAATATAACACTGAAATATAACGCTTAAATATCATTCTTAAATATAACGCTGAAATATCACGCTGAAATATCATGCTGAAATATCACGCTTAAATATAATGCTGAAATATCATGCTTAAATATAACACTTGAATATAACGCTGAAATATAATGCTTAAATATCATGCTTAAACATAATGCTTAAATATAATGCTGAAATATCACGCTGAAATATAATGCTGAAATATCACACTGAAATATCACTGAAATATCATGCTTAAATATAACGCTGAAATATAATGTTGAATTATAACACTGAAATATAATGGCTAAATATCACACTTAAATATAATGCTGAAATATAATGCTGAAATATAACGCTGAAATATAAAGGTTAAATATCACACTGAAATATCATGCTTAAATATAACATTGAAATATAACGCTGAAATATAACACTGAAATATAATGCTTAAATATCACACTGAAATATAATATTTAATTATAATGCTGAAATATAATGCTGAAATATAACACTGAAATATCACGCTGAAATATCACGCTGAAATATCATGCTTAAATATAATGCTTAAATGTAACACTTAAACCTAACGCTGAAATAGCACACTGAAATATCACGCTTAAATATAAGGCTTAAATATAATGTTGAAACATAATGCTGAAATATAGCGCTGAAATATCACACTGAAATATAACGCTTAACTATAACACTTAAATATAACACTTAAATATCATGCTTAAATATAATGCTGAAATATCGATAGTTCCCAAAATGGAGTGAGAGAAAAAACTCAATAGATTGTTTGAGCACCTGGATCTGACTGTGCCAGAAGCCAGATATACTCCGGGACTATGCAATTTTGTGAATCAATAAACCAGTATATTTTCCCCCATGTTTTTCAGCGTTAAATTTCTGTCATACACAATCAAAAGACCATTGGATTAACATCTTGGGCTGCGATGCAGAATAATGTCATAGAGAAAGCTCTAGAATTGGAAGAGAAGGAGGAATTTCAAGTGTTGACATTACTTACGAGTATTAAATAAGAGGGAATAATTTAGATTCTTACCATTTTCCTTATTGTAAAATAAAGACGTCGACCTCTGCTTATCTTATAAATCTTGAGGAAGTTCAGTAAAGCAATGTGTGATGGACTCTGCTATATAGGGTTACATTTTGTAGTCAAAATAACAGATAGATGGAGTACTGCAGTTTGTACATTTTTTTTTCAAAGACTCGCTCTGTTGCTTAGGCTGGAGTGCAGTGGTGTGATCTTGGCTCACTGCAACCTCTGCCTCCCGGTTCAAGCAATTCTTCTGCTGCAGCCTCCCGAGTAGCTGGGATTACAGGCGCACAACAGCACGCCCGGCTAATTTTTGTATTTTTAGTAGAGACAGGGTTTCACCATATTGGCCAGGATGGTCTCGAACTCCTGACCTCATGATCCACACACCTCGGCCTCCCAAAGTGCTGGGAATTACAGGCGTGAGCCACCACGCCCAGCCTGGAGTTTGTACATTCTAACAGTGTTGAGAAATACACCTGTAAGCTGTGGGTACCCACCTTCCTTTACACGTAAACATCACGAACACAGTAGTCAGCTTATGAATAGGATAGAATAGAATAGAAAAGAATAGGTGAAATCTTTCCATTTATAATACACACATCTGATCATTTATTGGACATATAATTGCAAAGTTTTCTTAGCAGGGTGATTGATCACAACCTTTAAAACTGTATACTCTGTGAAATTACCAGTGCTTTATTGCTACTGAGAAGCACACTAATGCAGCTTGAAGGAGGGAATCCTGACGACATGGTTGAGTCTCCTGCATGGACTTCACGGACTAATTCAGTGACCATCAGCCCTTCTGTTGCATTGTTAATGGTTCTTGCCTGCCCTTGAATTATTGAACTTGCATATATATGTTTGCATATGTGTAATGCAGATAGCAAAGAAAATAAATATATTATTTTTTATATTTAATTTTTATATTATATAGCATAGTGGTAACTTTAGTCTTCTAGAAAATGTTTGAAATGTGTTGGCATTCAACTAGAAGCTGTAGCTGAATGTTCCATTAAAAATTCAGACTCTAACATTGGTTTGGGTGATGCAGTGATTAGTGATGCTATCTGGAGCTCTGTCCCAGTTCTTAGAGTGCTGAAGTTAGAGCTGCCTATGCCATGTTCACTAGCCTATAAAATGAGTAGCTGGGCACCTGTCTGAGTTCAGTGATCCACAGCACAAATAACATTAAAGCTGAAGCCATGACTGTAATATTTGTGGTCTTGTCAGAAACGGCCTAAGTAGGCCAGGCATTGAAACTGATGCACTTTTCTCCAAGGCAGAGTTGAGACACTGATATAGAAATACAGCCCAGATGATGTCTTAAGGGCTGGAGCTGATCTCATTTCCATTTCCATTCCTCAAAGGTATCCATGTAATGCCCTTAAATTCAGTCAAAAAAGAAAAAAGAAAGGTCTCATTAGTTTTCTTCTTGATCTTATTGTTGTCACAGGAAAGCACTTAAGAACTGAAATTACATTCTGTGCATGTTGAGAGTTGGTCCAGTTGAATCAAGTGTAGGATGATTGCAGGCCCTGAGCAATCTGAGGCCTGCAAGAGGAAGATACTGTCAAGACTCCATTTTCCACAATCGTCTCCAGCTTTGTGCTGTGCCCGACAGATTGGAGGGCTGAGAATGTTTTACCACCCTTCATAAAGTCAGCAGCCACAGAACTATGCCAGGGTTATGCACTACTATTGTGAGGTAAATCTTGGGAATTAATTGAGAGATACAACCATTAACACAAATCTTGATAGCATTTCAATCCAAGTGGGAAGTCCAACATTTTAAGAGAGGTATTCAGTAAGGACTTCAAAACACATTTCCACAATTACCTATACAACCCTGTAATTGTCTTGTTTTCAACTTTTTTTTTCCAAATATACTGTCAAAATAAATGGCATTGTGTGTGTGTGTATGTGTGTGTGTGTGTGTGTGTAGCTAGCTAGCTAGATGATAGATAGATAGACAGATAGATAGATAGATAGATAGATAGATAGATAGATAGATAGATAGTAGATAGATAGATAGTAGATAGATATTTATATAATTTTAAGCTGGTGATATTACCGAATTTTATTCTTTAGTAGTTTCAAAAGAGAAGCTGTTTATTGCATAGACCAAAAAAAAATATCTTTTAACATAATCCTGCATCCTTATGAAGCCACATGTAGTATTTGGGGGAGTGTAGTTCGTTCCAGTGAAGGAAGACAGAGCATGGATTTACTTTGCTGAGACTGATCCTCCTTCATAAAGGATCTTTAGACTTTGCTTACATCATGCTTTGAGATGTTTTATTTCATTGGTAAGAGCTACTATCTGAAAAATATTTTATGTAAAATAAATTGACCATATTCTCACGTGGGACTATAAATGTAAAGAATTGAGTGATCACTCTTGTCCAACAAAATATAAATAAATGACTTGGGCCACAGTGTTTCTTGTTCTTAAAGGATTGGTTTTTAAAAATTTTTTCATTTTTGTTTCTTTTATGTTAGTACTATAATAGTTGGGTATAGGGAACTCTGTTATCTGGAAGTCAAGAGATTTTTTTTTCTACTTATTTTAAGTGTATTAGTAGAAAGTTAGTGTTAATAATGTACATAAATGAATCATCAATTTTCAAATAAAGTTGCAATAATGAACATTTATAAATGATACTATTCTGATCATTGTTTAATCTTTGATTTTCATGAAGCCTTCTGTAGGGTCAGAGAATTCAATATTCCTAGGACATCAAACTGAAAGAAGGGAAGACTGAGAGCTGCTCACCTTGAGGCAGGCTATGGATTAGGCAGTTATTCCAGAAATACCTTGATTTTCAAGCTACCCTGAGGACCCATCAAAGTCCTTTTTTTTTTTTTCTTTTTATTTTCAGGAAGTCTAGCTGATGAGGCCTCAGGCTCTGGTTCCACAGGGACATGAATACCTCAAGCTTTGCAGATTGTGGAGTGACCTAGCCTGTCTACTTAGTCTGCACCATTGAAATTCCATCAATGAAGACTGACCTCTGCCATGATTAAAATAAGAGGTGCTTTAAATCAAAGAGGTAAAATTTAGCATTTTATGTCCTCTCTGCCTGTGCTGAGGCATCTGAGTCATGAAAGAAGCAGTGAATTGGGCTAGGGCTAGGGCTAGGGCTAAGAATTTGAGGTAGTCACACCATATTGAAAACTTGACCTCATAAAGAACATAAGGATTTATATCATATTTATCTACTTACTATAGTATCAAATGTGAAATCCACCATTGCTTGATTCTCTCCTTTAGGCTTATAAACAAATTGGTCATTTCTTTGTCTTGAACTGTCCACTGTACATTTAGACAGAAAAGGAGTTTTAAGGCCCTTTTCCTTCTTCCCTTATCAATTCCTACTGGACTGTGGATGTGTCCAGTGGGGACAGGACATAATAAATAGTGTCTACTGAGCATCTCCCATGTGCTGGGCACTAAGCCTTGCATTTTACACAAATAATCTTACTTCGTCTTTGCAGTGAAATTAGTACCATTATGTCAATTTGGTAGATGGTCACCTTACAATATAAAAGGTGAAGTGACCAGTCCAAGATGATGCAGTTAATGAACCCTGTCCTCTGTGGTCTTACTGTGACATCTTTTGAGACTTCCATTCCCCTCTTAATAGCACATTCTAAATAATAGAATCGACTTTAATTTATGTTGCTTAGTATACTTAGCAGAACCTAAAGACAGAATATTCAGAGACCCTGTTCCCCCAAAGACTGCTTATGAATTCAATGGTAGTATGATATTACTTTCTTTGTAGATCCTTAAGTTAAGAAGGTTTAAAAAAATAGGTGTGATGATGCCAGGAAATATTATATATATACATATATATGTGTGTGTGTGTGTGTGTATATATATGATCTTTGACATTTCAATGCCTTTGGGCTCAATGACTTGAAAACAACTTACTGCTACTTCTAAAAGATTAGACAGCAGACATTTACCCTGGAAGTAAAATAGTAGCTTAGCAACCATGGCTTTGTATTTGTTTAAAGCCATTTGGAAGCTGGAGAATCATTTTCCACCCATGAAACATTTTGCTTATTAATGAAGAACATTGATTCATTGCACATTGTAGACCTTTTGGCGTTTTGTGTTAGACAAATAAACTTAGGCTCAATTTGATGGAAGGAGAGTTATGGGTAGAGATGCTACTTATGATCAAGTGTGACTGGTGCCATAAGAAAGAATAATTTGTCAACCTCACTAAGAATTAAGAATCTGGGCTATTAATTCTGAGAATGACAGGAGTTGAATTACATGTTACTTAGAAATACGGTTGTTCAAATATGATTCAAGCATCAACTGCTCCTTTGCAGTTCTCGTTTTGATACTCTTTATAAATGATTCATATTTGGGATTTTACACCATGCTTTTGAAAAGCACAGCATACATTCTGTTACCTGTTGCTCCTTATGTAATAGGTCAGCAAATGTATATCAGCCTCCACTATAGACCTGCTTTATGCTGAGGCTGGAAGTGTTGCACATGCTGGGACTCTGGAAGTTTGGTGTTTCCATTATTATAGTTTACAGTTCAGAGCAAATATTAGGGTTGCACAAACATTTTCATTTCTAAAAATGGCAGTCACTTCATTTCTGCACCATTATTGAACATATACTCAAGGTAGTTTTGTTGCCAAATGAACTGAATTAAATTGCTAACAATGAGGTGGTTGCATGTTAATATTTAATACTTTGTCCAATACCATCACATTTGTGTTATTATGAAAACTACATTTATGATGATTATACTTTCAGAAATTGTTTGCTTTCTTCTGCTTTTTCTAATATTCTAAAATCAATTTAAATATACTAGTCTTGCGAAGTCTAATTGTTTTGGTAAACAACACCACCAAAATCCTGCCCCACTTACTTTCTCTCTCCCACCTACAAAATCAAAGCCAATGTTATGGGTTAGGCTGGCTCGTGTGTGGGGATCGCAGCTCCTTTTAATGTCTTGTGTATTTTGAAACATGTGTTGCCTGCACCAGTTCTTCTAACTATGACATTCTATGCAAGTGTGGTTTGAGGTTGCTCATACAAGTCCAGGCATGATGCTCAAATTTGGCTGCTTATTATGTATTACCAAAAGCCAAGTGTGTATGCTTCATTGCTTTGGAAAAAAATGGATTTAACACTAGCTCAGCAAAGCTTTATGATATTGCTATTTCAAATCATTTTGGTTCATTGATTAAATAAAAGGCAATTTGACTTGTTTAGCAATATTTAAATGAAAGGGATATGTACTAATCTTTAGGCAATTATACCCTCTATATTTTTAATTTTACCATATAGACTGTGCACTGATTTGAACTATCAGTGTACTAAAGATAACTCTTACCCCGATGCCTTTGATTTATTTTCAAGTTCAAAGGCCTTGAAAATAATTTTATTTTTATAATTTTATGCAGTAGGTATATATTGTGTATATCCCTAAGGTAGATAAAATCTTTCCATATCCAAGTGCAAGTCTGACTGTAGATTGTCCAATGAAGTTTAAGTAATGGTAGAACAGAAACTAGCAGTTGATTAAATCAGTGGATCTTATAGGTTTACAGTTTCTGCAGCCCAACTCTGGCTCTCCACTTGTAAGTGAAATATAATGAATGCAAAGGGCATGCCAAACTTGGACTTAGATCCCTGCTTTTCACATACCAGGTGACTGATCATGATCAAGCTACCGAGTCTGCATAATAATCTGTGTCCTAATTCATTAAGAAGGAGTGACAGTTCTCATAAAATAGTTGCACATAATAGATACTCAAAAATGTTTCTCTTCTGATAGTTTGTACAGTACTTTATCTATAAATTAGTACAAATTCTCTGTCTTAAGCAATCTTGAGTACTTGGGGAGCAAATTTTGATTCAAGGAGGAAATATGAAAAATGACATAAAGGATAATTATTTCCTTCTTCTTATCAGGAAGTTTCTATTTCTTGTGTCCTGCTGTGGGTAGAAAAGAGAGAATCAAGAATGTTTTGAAATAATATGATAGAGAACCCAGAAAGAAGGCTGTACACCTACAACTATGATCTTCAACAAAGCCGACAGAAACCAGCAATGGAAGAAAAATTCCCTATTCAATAAATCATGCTGGGATAACTGGGTATCCATATGCAAAAGAATGAAACTGGATCCCTGCCTTATACCATATGCAAAAAATAACTCAAGATGGATGAAAGATTTAAAAATAAAACCCAAAAGTATAAAAACACTGGGAGACAACCTAGGCAATACCATTTTGGATTAGGAATGGGCAAAGATTTCATGATGAAGACACTAAAAGCAATTGCAACAAAAGCAGAAATTGACAAGTGAGATTTATTTAAACTTGAGAGCTTGTGCACAACAAAGGAGACTATAAACATAGTGAGCAGACACCCTACGGAATGGAAGAAAATTTTCATAAAGTATGCCTCTGATAAAAGCCTAATATCCAGCATCTATAAGGAACTTACACAAATTTACAAAGAAAATACCCTCCGGAACCCCATTAAAAAGTGAGCAAAGGACAGGAACTGACACTTTTCAAAAGGAGGCATATATATGGCCAAAAAACATATGAAAAGAAGCTCAACTTTACCAATCATGAGAGTCATGCAAATGAAAATCACAATGAGACACCATTTAACACCAATCAGAATGGCTATTTGATATGGTTTGGCTCTGTGTCCCCACCTAAATCTCATGTCAAGTTGTAACCCTCAGTGTTGGGGGAGGGGCCTGGCGGGAGCAGATTGGATCATGGGAGTAGACTTCCCCTCGATGTTCTCACCACAGTGAGTGAGTTCTCATGAGATCTGGTTGTTTGTATCACTTCCCCCTTCACTCTTTCTCTCTCCAGCTCCACCAGGTAAAGGTGTGCCTGCTTCCCCTTCAACTTCCACCATGATGGTAAGTTTCCTGAGGCCTCCCCAGCCAGGCTTCCTGTACAGCTGGTGGAACCATGAGCCAATTAAATGTCTTTTCCTCATAAATTACCCAGTCTTACCTAGATCTTCATAGCAGTGAAAGAACAGACTAATACACTATTATTAAAAAGTCAAATATAACAGATGCTGGTGAGGTTGTGGAGAAAAAGGAATGCTTATACACTGTTGATAGGAGTATAAATTAGTTTAACCATTGTGGAAGATAAAGGTGATTCCTCAAAGACTTAAAAAGAGAACTAACATTTGACCTAGCAATCCCATTACTGGGTAAATACCCAAAGGAATACACATCATTCTATCATAAAGACACATGCACACATATGTTCATTGTAACACTATTCACAATAGCAAGGACATGGAATCAACCTAAATATTCATCAATGGTAGAATCGATAAAATAAATGTGGTACATATACACCTTGGAATACTACAAAGCCATAAAAAAAAAAATGAGATCGTCTCCTTTGCAGGAACATGGATGGAGCTGGAGGCCATTATCCTCAGCAAACTAACGAAGGAACAGAAAACTAAATACTGCATATTCTCAATTATAAGTGGAAACTCAATGGTGAGAACTCATGGACCCAAGGAGACAAACAAGGCATACTGGAGCCTGTCAGAGGGTGGAGGGTGGGGAGGGAGAGGATCAGGAAAAATAACTAATGGGTACGAGGCTTAATACCTGGGTGCTGAAATAACCTGTACAACAAACCCCACGACACAAGTTTGCCTATGAAACCAACCTCTGCATGTACTCCTGACCTTAAAATAAAAGTTAAATTTAAAAAATACAAATTGGAAAGAAAACATAATATGATCCATGGGTTCACAACCATAGGATTTCCAGAAGAAATATGAATTGGAAACATCAGTGTCTAAATGTAGTTAAGAAACTCACGCTATTGGCAGGGCGCGGTGGCTCACGCCTGTAATCCCAGCACTTCGGGAGGCCGAGGCGGGCGGATCAGGAGATCACGAGATCAGGAGATCAGGAGATCAGACCATCCTGGTTAACACGGTGAAACCCCGTCTCTACTAAAAATACAAAAAACCAGCCGGGCGAGGTGGCGGGCGCCTGTAGGCCCAGCTCCTCGGGAGGCTGAGGCAGGAGAATGGCGGGAACCCGGGGGGCGGGGCTTGCAGGGAGCCAAGATGGCGCCGCTCACTCCAGCCTGGGCCACAGAGCGAGACTCCGTCTCAAAAAAAGTAAAAAAAAAAAAAAAAAAAAAAGAAGCTCATGCTATCTGAACCATCTCTTGGTTGCTTTCCCTCCCAGATCGTCTTTTCTCCCAGGGACTCACTGATCATGAACAGCGATCATGCCTAGATTTACCTCGTATCTGCCCTCAAAGCCGACGTGGAGTCAAATGCCACAAATAGCCTTGATCATGCAACCTTGATTCTCTTTCTGAAAAATATAATTAGTAACCCTCCTTTCTATCATTTATTTACAGAAACACTGATTATCCTTGGTGTAAAGCTTCTAATAAACAGCAGGCATTGTTAGAAATTTAATTCATTCATAGGGTTTTTTGAGCCTAGCCATACATTTGCTGCACCAACACATAGTTTATCATTTTAGAACTCTTGGTTCATGCTTTTAAAATTCCAGACATGGATATCCTTTAGCTCCGTGAGTGATACTGAGAAAGGAAAGGGCAGAATGTGTATCATGAAGAAAAATTCTAATCAATTGAAAACAGGCTATCAGGGAAAACTTCACTGAGCTGAATGCATGGACATGCCACCCTGTTATCAAAACAATTATTGAAGAAATCATTTCTATTGTTCTAAGAGGTCACGTATGCCTCGGCTCTTCCAGCCACTCAGTTTTTACCAAACCTTTTTTTTTTTTTCGTTCTAGGCCCACCCTCTTCCCGGATCAACAGGGTCCAAGAGCAGGAAAGTGGAACTGAATACCTGGAGTAAGACCAAAGAATGCTGCAGTGTGGACTGGGGGGATAAATTCCAGGCATTTCTTCTTGCTTCCAAACGTAACTGAATCTCTTTTATCTGGAAATATGACTTGAGTTCATAGGAAAGAGGAATCAGGCCAAAGCCACTTTTTGATATTGGGGCATCAGAAATACCACAGGCACAGGCTTTTTCACAGGATGGTATCTCTTGTTTGGACATCTGGCTGATCTGCTGAAAACATGCATCTGTGAGAAATACATGGGAACAATTTCTTTTTGATAAATAAGGAAATACTTTAGTAGAGGGTTAGTATTGAATTCTTACTTTGTGTATTTTCTTTTAGCAACAACACCTTTTTCCTTTCTTTGCTATGTTAGGAGAGAAAGAAGACTCATGTTTATTGTACGAACACAGTTACTTTTACATTTTAATGCACTGCTCTTAGAAAACAAACCAGGAAGCCACACGGATTATTTCTACATGTTTCCACCCCTGTGGGAAATCAGCGTTTCGAAACTTCAGCATATTACATATAAATAAACATACCTCATTCATCTCGCATCTTTTGAATAAATGATTTAATAAGAGAGTAAAGCAACAGATAAAAGGTTTGCCTCTAAAAGATTGTTCTGTTATAAGCTATTTCCCTTTGCTAAGACACTGTTTTAACAAAATATTTCTAATTTAAATTCTGGACACTCGTCTGCTTTAGGCTTGGAGCTGTTGCTGTAGTCCAGTCTGTGCCTACAGGTGGCAGTGCTCCTTCATGGTTGCAGCGATGTGGATTTCAATGCATTGGATTGTCAATGGAAGGTGAATTTAGGAAGTGAAATCAAACTTCAGAAATCTATCTTCAGGTATATTCTTCTAGTTTTATGAAAGCATAAGCTTATGTTGTTTAAAATGCTGTTATAAATAGAAGTGAACTTCAGCCACCAGCCTGAAGGCTGTCCTTTCTGCTGTTGGGTGTGGACGATGTCTGATGGGAATGCATCGTCTCTTCTCAGTATGTGGAAAAAAAGTGGCCGGGCGCGGTGGCTCACACTTGTAATCCCAGCACTTAGGGAGGCCGAGGCGGGTGGATCATGAGGTCAGGAGTTTGAGACCAGCCTGGCCAACATGGTGAAACCCCGTTTCTACTAAAAAAAGAAAAATTAGCCGGGCGTGGTGGTGGGCACTTGTAGTCCCAGCTATTTAGGACGCTGAGGCAGGAGAATCACTTGGACCCGGGAGGTGGAGGTTGCAGTGAGTGGAGACCACACCACTGCACTCCAGCCTGGGTGACAGAGCAAGATTCTGTCTTAAAAAAATAATAAAATAAAATAAAATAAAAAAGAAAAACGAAGTGACTGAACTACTGAGAAACAGGTTCTCAGACCTCAGTTCCAGAAAATTATGAATGGCTAAGCATTACTGTAGAGTAAATCTGTTTCATTTTTCCACAGGTTTGTCTGTAGATTGCATTAGGGCAAGACTGGGTAAGTCTGTCTTTATAAAATCCACACTCTTGTGAGTACCATAATAATTCTATGGGCACCTTCAGTGGGGCTTGTTAGAACACTGATGCTGATGCTCCCTAGACTTATTTTTCAAAGAACTGCTGGTTTAATCAACAAAATAGAAATCACTGGAGAGATTTATTAAGCATTTAACTTTTTTTTTTTAAAGGCATTTAACTTCATGTTAAGGAGTCAAAAATACAAAAGGGTTGTGGAGTAGAATTTCTGTAAATTAAATAACCAACTGGAGCTCATGAGCCTGTGCTAGACTAGCTGTAAGTAAGAGTAACTGATCACAGTTGGTGTGTGATGACACTGGGCCAGCCACTGTGCTGAGGTATTTGGATGGTTTAACTCACGTAAATCTATATAGCAACCCTACCATTTTCTTTCAGTTCTATGATGCTTAGTTTTTCATATTTTCACAGTTCTAAAATTAGAATATGTTCTAAAATAGATGACTTCTGACAATCCCTATCCATAAGGCAGAAACTGAGATAGTATTTGTTTGTTTTTGTTTATTATTATTATTATTATTATGTTATTTCAATAGGTATTGGGGGAACAGGTGCTGTTTGGTTACATGGATAAGTTCTTTAGTGGTGATTTCTGAGATTTTGGTGCATCCATCACCCGAGCAGTGTACACTGCACCCAGTGTGTAGTTCTTTATCCCTCACCACCCCTGACCATTTCCCTCAAGTCCTCAAAGTCCATTGTATTATTATTATGCCTTTGTGTCCTCATAGCTTAGCTCCCACTTATGAGTGAGAACATTTGATGTTTCGATTCCCATTCCTGAGTTACTTCACTCAGAATAATGGTCTCCAGTTCCATTAAGGTTGCTGCAAATGCCATTATTTTGTTTCTTTTTATGGCTGAGTAGTATTCCATTATATATATATATATATCACATTTTCTTTATCCAGTTGTTGACTGAAGGGCATTTGGACTGGTTCTGTATTTTTGCAATTGTGAATTCTGCTGCTATACACTTGTGTGTACAAGTACCTTCTTTGTATAATGACTTATTTCCTCTGGGTACATACCCAATAGTGGGATTGCTGGAACAAATGGCAGATCTACAATTAGTTCTTGAAGGAATCTCCATACTGTTTTCCATAGTGGTTGTACTAGTTTACAGTCCCAGCAGCAGTGTAGAAGTGTTCCCCTTTCACCACGTCCACACCAACATTTATTACTTTTTTATTTTTTGATTAAGGCCATTCTTGCAGAAGACAGGTGGTATCTCATTGTGGTTTTGATTTGTATTTCCCTGATAATTAGAGATGTTGAGCTTTTTTGTTTGTTTGTTTTTGTTTTTGTTTTTGATGGGGTCTTGCTCTGTCGCCCAGCCTGGAGGGCAGTGGTGCGATCTCAGCTCACTGCAAGCTCTGTCTCCCAGGTTCATGCCGTTCTCCTGCCTCAGCCTCCTGAGTAGCTGGGACTACAGGTGCCCACGACCATGCCCGGCTAATTTTTTGTATTTTTATTAGAGATGGGATTTCACCGTATTGGCCAGGCTGGTTTTGATCTCCTGACCTCGTGATCCGCCCGCCTCGGCCTCCCAAAGTGCTAGGATTACAGGTATGAGCCACCGTGCCTGGCCGAGATGTTGAGCATTTTGTATATGTTTGCTAGCCAATTGTACAGCCTCTTTTGAGAATTGCCTGTTCATGTCCTTAGCCCACTTTTTGATGGGATATTAGTCCTTTATCAGAAGTACAGTTGGCAAATATTTTCTCCCACTTTGTGGGTTGTTTACTCTGTTGATTATTTATTTTGCTGTGCAGAAGCTTTTTAGTTTAAGTGCCATTTATTCTTCCTTGTTTTTGTTGCATTTGCTTTTGGGGTTTTGGTCATGAAGTCTTTGCCCATGCCAATGTTTAGACAGGTTTTCCAATGTTAGCTTCTCAAATTTTTATGGTTTCACATCTTAGATTTAGGTCTTTAATCCATGTTGAGTTGATATTTGTATAAGGTGAGAGATGAGGATCCAGTTTCATTCTACATGTGGCTGCCAATTTTCCCAGTACCATTTGTTGACAAACATGTCCTTTTCCTACTCTATGTTTTTGTTTGCTTTGTCAAAGATCAGTTGTTGTATTTGGCTTTATTTCAGGGTTTTCTGTTCTGTTACATTGGTCTATGTGTCTACTTTTATACCAGTACCATGCTTTTTGCTGATTATGGCTTTATAGTACTGTTTGAAGTCAGGTAGTGTGATGCCTCCAGATTTGCTCTTTTTGCTTAGTCTTGCTTTCACTATGCGGGCTCTTTCTTCCTTCCACATTAATTTTAGGATTGTTTTTCTAGTTCTGTGAAGAATGATGGTTGTATTTTGATGGAAATTGCACTGAATTTGTAGATTGCTTTTGGCAGTATGGTCATTTTCACAACATTGATTCTACCCATCCATGAGCGTGGGATGTGTTTCCATTTGTTTGTGTCATCTGTGATTTCTTTCACTAGTGTTTTGTAGTTTTTCTTGTAGAGGTCTATCACCTTCTTGGTTAAGTATATTTCTCCATTTTTATTTTTATTTTTTGCAGCTATTGTAAAAGGAGTTGTGTTCTTGATTTGATTTTCAGCTTGATTACTGTTGGTATATAATAGTGCTTCTGATTTGTGTACCTTAATTTTATATCTCAAAACTTTTCTGAATTCATTTGTCAGTTCTAGGAGCTTTTAAGAGGAATGTTTGGGGTTTTCTAGATATACAATCATTTTATCAGTGAACAGCAACCCAGCAACAGTTTGACTTTGTCTTTACTAATTTGGATGCCCTTTATTTCCTTCTCTTGTCTGATTGCTCTGGCTAGGACTTTCAGTACTGTGTTGAATAAAAGTTGTGAAAGTGGGCATCCTTGTCTTGTTCCAGTTCTCAGGCGAATGCATTCAACTTTTCACCATTCAGTATAATATTGCCTGTGTGTTTGTCATAGATGGATTTTATTTTCTTAAGGTATGTCCTTTCTATGCCAATTTTGCTGAGGGTTTTAATCATAAAGGATGCTGGATTTTGTCAAATGCTTTTTTTAATCCATTGAGATGATAATTTGATTTTTATTTTTAATTCTGTTTATATGATGTATCACATTTATTGACTTTTGTATATTAAACCATCCCAGAATCCCTCATATGAAACCCACTTGATCATGGTGGATAATCTTTTTGATATGCTGTTGGATTCACTTAGCTAGCATTTGGTTGAGGGTTTTTGCATCTCTGTTCATTAGGGATATTTGTGTCTAGTTCTCTTTTTTGTTATGTCCTTCATGGTTTTGGTATTAGGGTGATACTGGTTTCATAGAACGATTTAGGGAGGATTCCCTCCTTTTCAATCTTTTGGAATAGTGTCAATAGGATTGGTACAAACTCTTCTATGAATGCCTGAGAGAATTCAACTGTAAATCCATCTGGTCCTGGACTTTCTTTTCCTTCGTAATTTTTTTTATTACCATTTTAATCTCACTGCTTGTTATTGGTCTGTTCAGAGTTTCTATTCCTTGCTGATTAATCTAGGAGAGTTGTATATTTCCAGGAATTTTTCCTTCTTCTCTAGGTTTTCTCATTTGTATGCATAAAAGTGTTCATAGTAGACTTAAATTATCATACAGCCTTAAATGATTTCTGCAGCATTGTTTGTAATATCTCCCATTTTCTTTCTAATTGAGCTTATGTGGATCTTCTTTCTTTTTTTCTTGGTTAATCTCACCAATGGTCTATCAATTTTGTTCATCTTTTCAAAGAATCAGCCTTTCATTTCATTTATCTTTTGTATTTTTTGTTTGTTTGTTTTAATTTTCTTTAGTTCTGCTCTGATCTTTGTTATTTTTTTCTTCTGCTGGGTTCTGATTTGGTTCATTCTTATTTCTCTAGTTTCTTGAGGTGTGACCTATGATTGTCTATTTGTGCTCTTTTGGGCTCTTTGATGAAGGCTTTTAATGTTATGAACTTTCCTCTTAGCACTCCTTTTTCTGTATCCCAGAGGTTTTGATAGGTTGTTATCATTATTATCATTCAGTCGAAAGAAATGTTTAATTTTCATCTTGATTTCATTGTTGACTCAATGACCTTTTGGGAGCAGATCACTTAATTTCTATGTATTTACATGGTTTTGATGGTTCCTTTTGGAGTTGATTTCCAATTTTATTCCACTGGGGTCTGAGAGAGTAATTTTGATTTTCTTAAATTTACTGAGACTTGTTTTGTGGCCTATTATGTGGTTTGTCTTGGAAAATGGATGAGTACAGTGTATATTCTGCAGTTGTTGAGTAGAATGTTCTCTAAACATCTGTTAAGTCCATTTGTTCTAGAGTATAGTTTAAGTCCATTGTTTCTTTGTTGACTTTCTGTCTTGATGACCTGTCTAGTGCTGTCAGTGGAGTACTGAAGTCCCCAACTATTACTGTGTTGCTGTTTGTCCCATTTCTTAGGTGTAGTGGTAATTGTTTTATAAATTTGGAAACTCCAGTGTAAGGTGCGTATATATTTAGGATTGTGATATTTTCCTGTTGGACAAGGCTTTTTATCATTATATAATGTCCCTTTTTGTCTTTTGAAGTGCTGTTGCTTTAAAGTGTGTTTTGTCTGATAAAAGAATAGCTATTCCTGCTTGCTTTTGGTGTCTGTTTACATGGAATATCTTTTTCTACCCATATACCTTAAGTTTATGTGAGTCCTTATGTGTTAGTTGACTCTCTTGAATACAGCAGATATTTGGTTGGTGAATTCTTATCCATTCTGCAATTCTTTTTTTTTTTTTTTTTTTTAAGTGGAGCATTTTTAAGTGGAGCATTTAGGCCATTTACTTTAAACATTAGTATTGAGATGTGACATACTGTTCTATTAATTGTGCTAGTTGTTGTCTCAATATCATGCTTATTTTTCATTGTATTGCTGTTTTATAGGTCCTTTTAGATTTATGCTTTAGGGAGGTTCTATTTTGATGTATTCTGAGAATTTGTTTCAAGATTTAGAGCTCCTTTTAGCAGTTCTTGTAGTGCTGGCTTGGTAGCGGCAAATTCTCTCAGCATTTGTTTGTCTGAAAAAGACTGTATCTTTTTTTTATTCACAAAGTTTAGTTTCACTAGATACAAAACTCTTGGCTGGTAATTGTTTTGTTTAAGGAGGCTGAAGATAGGCCCCAAATCCTACTAGCTTGTAGGGTTTCTCCTGAGAAATCTGCTGTTAATCTGATAGGTTTTCCTTTATAAGATACCTGATGCTTTTGCCTCACAGCTCTTAAGATTCTTTCCTTCATCTTGACTTCAGATAACCTGATGACGATGTACCTAGATGATGATCCTTTTGTGATGAATTTCCTAGGTGTTCTTTGAGTTTCTTGGATTTGGATGTCTACATCTCTAGCAAGGCTGAGAGGTTTTCCTCAATTATTCCCTCAAATGTGTTTTCCAAACCTGTAGATTTCTCTTCTTCCTTGGGAACACCAATTATTTTTAAGTTTAGTTGTTTAACATAATCCCAGACTTCTTGGATTTTTATTTATTTATTTTTAAAAATATTTTTTGTTCATTTTTTTTTTATTTATCTTTTTCAGATTGGGTTAACTTGAAAACCTTGTCTTCAAGCTCTGAAGTTCTTTCTTCTACTTGTTCAAGAATTTACAATGCATTTTGCATTTCTCTAAGTGTGTTCTTCATTTATAGAAGTTGTGATTTTTTTTTATTTATGCTATCTATTTCACTGGAGATATTTCCATTCATATCTTGTCTCATTTTTTTTCATTTCTTGAAGCTGGACTTTACCTTTCTCTGGTGCCTCCTTGATTAGTTTAATAATCGACCTTCTGAATTCTTTTTCTTGCAATTCAGAGATTTTATCTTAGTTTGGATCCATTGCTGGTGTGATCTAATGGAGGAGTTCAAGAATCTTGTTTTGTCATGTTACCAGAATTGTTTTTCTGGTTTCGTCTTATTTGGGTAGACTGTGTCAGAGGGAATATCTGGGGCTCAAGGGCAGCTGATCAGATTCTTTTGTCCCCCAGGGTGTGCTCTTGATACGGAGCCCTAGGGATGGGGCTTCCTGAGAGCCCAACTGCAGTGATTATTTCTCTTCCGGGTTTAACTACCCAACAGAGCTGCCAGGCTCCAGGCTGGTTCTGGAGGTTGTCTGCAAAGACTTCTGTGATGTGAACTGTCTTCAGGTCTCTCAGCCGTGAATACCAGCACCTGCTCCAGTAGAGGTAGCAAGGAAGCTAAGCGGACTCTGTGAGGGCCGTTGGTTGTAGTTTTATCTAGTGTGCTGGTTTTTTGTTGGCTGGCCTCTGACTAGGAGCACGCACTTTCAAGAGAGCATCAGCCGCAGTAGTAGGGGGAGGATACCAGCTTGCCCTAAGCTTGTCTGGATACGTATTCAGGTTTTTCAGGTGGTGGGCAGGGCCATACAGCTCCCAAGAGATTATGTTGTTTCTCTTGTCTCCAGCTACCAGGGTGGGAAGAGAAAGACCATTAGCTGGGGGGTACGGGTAGACATGTCTGAGTCAGACTCTCCCTTGGCAGTGCTTGTTGTGCCTGCTGTGGGAGTTGGGGGTATGGTTCTCAGGCCAGTGGAGTTATGTTCCTAGGGGGATCATGGTTGCCTCTGCTGCTTTGTACAGGTCACCAGGGAAGTGGGGGAAAGCTGCCAGTGACAAACCTCACCTAGCTTCCATGAAGCCTGCGAGGCCAGTCTCATTCCCACCATGCCTCGCCAACAGCACTGAGTTTGTTTCCAGGCAGCTGGTGAGCAGGACTAAGAGCTTGTCCCAGGCTGCCATCCCTTCCCTGAGAAAGCAAGCAGGGCTTCTGTGTTTCCAGCCTCCCCGCCTGCCACAGCTTCTGTGCTGGGATCTGCACTCCTGGCTCCCTCATCCCCAGATTCTGTCCAGGAAACTTCAAGTTGCTCAAAATTGTCACAAAGTTTAGCTGGGAGCTTCCTTCTCCCTGTGGTCTTTCCCCAACTCCACTAGCAGCCCTCCCCAAAGATCCCTGTGAGACAAAGTCAGAATGGCTTCCCTGGGGACCGAGAGTGTCCACGGGCTCTGCCCGCTGCTTCCTCTACCCCTATATTTTGCTTGGGTCTCTAAATTCATCTCAGCTCCAGGTAAGGTCTGATCCTTTTTTTCGTGATCTGGACCTTCAGGTTCCTCAGTGAGGATGTGTGTTCAGGGTGGACCATCCCCGCTCACACTTGGGGCGCTCACAGTTTTGTGGTGGCCTCACAGAGCCCGCGAAGGCAAGCTGCTTCCTTCAGAGGCTCTGCAGATTCTCTCGGCTTTCCTGATATGTTTGTGTGGTAGTTCTTGGAGCAAACGTTTTCGATGTGAGTCTCCACATGCTGCTCTGTCCATCCAAGCGGGAGCTGCAAGTTAACCCTGCCTCCTACCCACCATTTTCCTCAAACTGAGATAGTACTTGTTTTCATTTATAGTTTTGTTTAGAGACAGGGTCTTGCTGTGTCGTCCAGGCCGGAGTGCAGTGATGCCATCATAGCTCACCGCAGTGTTGAATTCCCGAGCTCAAGCAACCCTCTCACTCCAGCCTCTCGAATAGCTGGAACTGCAAGTGCGTATCACCTTGCCTAGCTAAGTCTGTCTTTATAGACTCAGAATCTTACTATGTTGCCCATTCTTGCTTTGAACTCCTGACCTCAAGCAACCCTCCGGCCTCAGACTCCCAAAGTGTTGGGATTATAGGCATGAGCCACGGTGCTTGGCCTTGAGACGTATTTATCACCTGCACGTGTGAAGATATAAAAATCGTCAGCCTCCAAATGGGCAGAACAGATGTGGTGAACTAGGAAGGACATCCCAGGGACACTCTTGAAGTTAGTTTTCACCCTTAGGAGTGGCAGAGCTGTTGGTAGCAGGAGCAGTGGAGAGGCAGGCCTGCTCAGCAGCATCCCTAGCGCAGTGTCAAATGTGGGCTGGGTCTATGCAGCCAGCGTGGCAGCCCAGCACCAGTGCCTTTCAGTGGGTTCGTGCGTTTCTACTAAGAAATGCTGTTCTCCCAACACTGTTCATAGCACAATGGGTAATTCTGTAAGGAAGAGGCTAGACACTGCCAAACCTGAATCAAGAGCTGATTTAGAAGAGTTGAAATCTGCATATAAAGAAGTCTTAGAAATATCTAAACCAATTCATCTTGCTTAATTTTTTTATATTCACGTGGGAGTGGTATATGATTAAAAAGATCTATGTATAATTAATTTTTTCAATAGGCACACAGAATAGAAGTTCATACTCTCAAGAGAGCTTTGTGTGTCATATTGTGATTGTCTGTGGTTTTCCTTTTCAGTGGTATTTAAAACTGTGTCTTACAATTGAGAGCTTTCTAGATGTGACAGCAACAGTATCATTATCCCTGTTTTATGGATGAGGAAGTTTTGTCACAATAAGTAGCAGGACCAGGATGTAGGTTCAGTCTGCATCTAGAATGTGGTATCTTTATACTCTACCGTTCCTCTGATGAACTGATTACAAAAAGAGCTATAACAGTTTTTATTATGTCATTTGTAATAAAGTTACTACCAGAAATTTTCAAAATTCCATTCCTCCCTTTCCTGAGTTCCTACCTCAGACTACACTAGGTACATCTGCCTCCATAAAAGAGGCTAAGAAAATAAAGTCTGGCCTAGCGCAGTGGCTCACGCCTGTAATCCTAGCAGTTTGGGAGGCCGAAGTGGGAGATTACCGGAGGTCAGGAGTTCAAGACCAGCCTGGCCAACATGGTGAAACCCCATCTCTACTAAAAATACAAAAAATTAGCCAGGCGCGGTGGCACGTGCCTGTAATCCCAGCCACTATGGAGGCTGAGGCAGGAGAATCACTTGAACCTGGGAGGTAGAGGTTGCAGTGAGCCAAGATTATGCCACTGCACTCCAGCCTGGGCAACAGAGCCAGACTTTATCTCAAAAAAAAAAAAAAAAAAAAAAGAAAAAGAAAAAGAAAAAAGAAAAAAAAAGTCTTTCTTTTCTCCACACTTTCCCAGTTCATTTTCTTCTTCAAGCTCTCTGAAGTAAGTTCAGTCAGAGGTGCAGGTTAGAACAGAAGATGAAGACAGCCCATTTTTGCTTCAGGACCGAGTCGTCCTCATATCCAGAACTTTTATTACTCAAACGGATGCTGTGTTTTAATCCTCTCTGGCTCCTGTGCAGACACTCCGTGTGTGACTGCACAGGTTGTGTCTGTTTTAATCGGTTCTACTCTCCTATCTATTTTTAGTCAGTTCAGAATCCACAGCGGAATGTGGATGAAGAATTAATTCCGTCATCTCCCAACATATTTACCTTTCTAAGTCTATGCCAGAAGAACAAATAGATTTCATTGTACGTTCATTAAAAATTTGCATGAGGAGAACAATGAAACATCTTTCATGTTATATTATTCTTATGAAATAGGACTTACAGAAACCATGATGAAATTAAAACTGTGTTTTGAGATTTTTATAGCATATATATGTTGAATATCAAAATTCATGCCACTTTTTTGGATCTTCAAAAGCAGAATAAAATCAAGTTTGTAGCTATACAATGTTTTTCACTTCAATATAATACAAAAATGTGATTTTGCACAGGTATATGGTTTGAAAAAAGAAGCATAGAAATTACATATTTTATACTTGCCAAGTACATTGGATTAGAATAATCTAAATCCCAACAATTTTCTTTTTGGGAAATGACCTTACACCTAAATTTTAGAAAAAGATGCCTATTATTGGTGTTTTTCACTTTTGGGTATCACCTTTCTCTTTTATCTTTCAAAAACAATTTGGGTAACGTGATATTCTGGTGTCCTTGTTTTAAAATGATTTTTATTCAGCCTAAGAACTATGGGGTAACAAGTTTTGTAGAAATGCTTACTGTGCGATAAACAATGCTGTCACAGCTACTGGCTGAAATTGAGGGAAAGGGTACACATGTGTGAGAAGGTCAGCTGAATGACGCGCATCGGTGCAGCTGGGAGCTGGCAACAGGGCCTTTGGCCTGGCACGGGGAGTCCTGTGGTTCACGCAGGTGGCCCCTTACATGGCTCCATTATTCTCAGGTATGGCTCACAGTTTATTAATAGCAAATAATATGTTATTACTATGAATTATATGTCATTTATTAAATGCCATTTATTAAAAACAGATGCATAATTCATACTAAGAGAAAATTTTATTCCATTATTTTAAAAATAAATTTCGGGATGAAATAGTTCCAATGCAGTCTTTGTTCATTTTCATTCTGTTTTAATCTCGGAAAACACTTCACATACTATACAAAAGTAAATATTAAACACAGAGCATCATTTGAAAGAAAAAAACTGCACGAGTGAATAAGTGGAAAACTTCTGCCAGGCAATGTATACATTTGATGAGGTCTAGAAACCATTAAACACAAGTGAACTATTAACAATAAGTCAGGATCTTTCTTAAAGGGCCACAAAGATAGGAACACTTGATAAAAATTAAATGTGATAGTTGCTCGATCAATATTCATATTTGTGAGAGGAAAACAGCTTTCTTAATTGCTATTTCTAAAACTATCTTTTTAAAAATATTACACAAATTTTGCAATGTAACTGAAATAGCACATAAGGAAAATGTGATTTATTTACTCCTAAAAAAGCCTGACTCTATTCATCAAAGATGTACAGCAAGTTTATCATGAAAGGGTGTGACGTTTCAATAGTGCAGAACCACCTTGGGGTCTGTAAAGGAAAATTGGCATCATTACATGTTCTCATAATTGTTGGTCCATCATACAGATGACACAGTGTGGGGTTTAACCAGGATCCTGCCTTCAGTAACCTCTCCTTGTATCCAGGGATCTGATGGAAGAGCGAAACTCTTATGAGCACACATTTACATCACAGCCTTGTGACTTGCTCACTTAGGATGGATGTGGTATGTTGATCATTAGGTGGTTTGTAAAATATCTGGCTCAGATAGAGACTGTGATAAAATATTTGGCTTCTGCTACTCTGTAGGGACTTTAAATGTCTGTTTGCATTTTGTTCCAATAAATGCTTCTGTGGTTTTCAGGATGGATATCCAGTTCTGGTTTCTCAATCTTATCCCTCCTCTAATAAATTTGGAACCAAACTTGACAGGTTGACATGTTTGCACTTCTAGCAATGGTTTCATTATCTTACTAGAGATGTATGTCCACATATGAAAAAGAATTTGCATTTTTACTAAATAATGAGGAGGATATGTATGGATGGTTTCTGTTCCTTCCTTTGCTGATAAAAAAGGGGACATTAATTTTCTAATGGCCCAAGGGCCAGAGTTCTATAACTCATCATTATTTAGTACTTTGCATTGTGCTTCAGGGTATATCTGGAGAACCTGTGGATCTGATTAAGAAGACAGTGTCATATAATAATATTGATAATCAACACTTTTACAATACCAAACATTAACTTTTCTTATTACTGAGTTTTCCTGGAAGATTGTGAAGACTTGATACTCTTTCCAAGAGTTTCAACTGTCCTAAAAAGTTTATCTTAGGGGAATGTGCTCTGAGCAAGAGGTGCAAATGGCATTACCCTTGCACAGAAAGCACTTTAGACAAAGTCACTCTTAAGACCCAGTTTGAAAGTAAATAAGATTCAAGTAAATATGAGCCAAATGCTTCTGTCAACAGTATTAATAATGTTTTGAATATTTTATCATGTCTTTCTCCCAAATGTCAAAACCAGGGCTTCCTTGTGTATGGTCTATAACAGAGGAACTCCTAGGATTTTATTTGAGTAGGTAAGCTCTTGTTTTTATTATGTCTCACTTTCTATCTCTTTTCTGTCATTAGCTGATAGCAGGTATCATGTACTTTGCATCACACTCATTGTTATTATCAATGCATCACTGGAATTGTGAACACAGGCAATGCTGAAGGCAGTCCGAACTTTCCTGTAGGGCTTTAGTTCACATTGACCTCCTGTAGTTGTCATTCTATTCAGAATCATACAAAGCGCAATGGAACTGATTCAGAAATACCTGGGATCTGGAAGTTTCTTTGAGCTTTGCACAACTTAGCTTTTTCTCCCCCATTTGTTTTATTACTGTAACAGTTTTTCCCAAGAGGCTGATAGTGGACTTTTCCAAAAATATTACTATACATTTTTTTAACCAAAAAACTCACAGTTCATTTCTTCTACCATTGATATCCAAATGCAAATATTTTACAATCTGGTAAAGTGACATGTCCTTTAATCACTGAAAGGAATTCCCAGATTCTCAGAAACTCAGTTTCAATGTATAAAATGTGTCCTTGAAAATCCATTACAGATGCTAAAATGAAGGCTGTCCCCTGGGGAAGAGCCAGATATGTGGATCATCTGAGCCATCGTGTGGAGATTTTTCACCAAGGCCATACAATTTTTGAAGGTTCCCCCTTGGGTTTTAGAAACAATTGCGATGTACGTACTGATGGATTATGGAACAAGGTCTGACCTACTTAACTCTGGCAAGGATAACTCACAGTTTAAGGATCCTTACTGAAGCTCCCTTTTCTTTTCCTGGATCCTGGTTTTGATTTATTAGATCATGTTTCCTTACTATTGACTGTACATAAATATAATTTTTCATTAGAACTGAAATGTACTGATGTTTTTCTGAAAATGTCCTGTTTATTATTAACCACAATTTGTAGCTAATGTGTTTCCCCCCTACCATCAATAGGAGAAACAAATGGAACAGAAGCCACATCAATACTTGTCATGACGCAAAAGGTTGGGAAAAAAAGGTTGAATGTGATTTCATGTTGTTTATTAAGAAGCACCCTGGGAAAAATCACTATACCAGCCTATATGCATATATACATATAGGCTGATGTATATACATATATACATATATACACATTTAGGCTGGTGTATACACATATATATACACACATATAGGCTGGTGTATATACATATGTACATATATACACATATAGGCTGGTGTATATACATATGTACATATATACACATATAGGCTGGTGTATATACATATATACATATATACACATATATGCTGATTATATACATATATACACATGTACACATATAGGCTGATGTAAATATATACATATATTAAACATATATTAACATATATAATATATTTTATAAAGTATAGCATATATAAACATACCATTAAACATATATGTGTATAATGTATATAATATATATTAAACATATATGTATATAATACGTTTAGTAATAATAATAATTAGGTTTTCTAGGCACCAAGACTTTTTCTCACCCTAAGAATGTTACTTGTTATAAATCTAGTTTTGTTTCTTTTGATATATTTCATTCACATTGATAAAAGAAAAACTTCAGCCAAATTAAATGTCAAGGAGTTTAATTGAGCAATGAGGAATTTGCAAATCAGGCAGCCTCTGTGATTCATGGAGACTCCAGCACAGCCACATGGTGGAAGAAAATTTATAGACAAACAAAAGGGAAATGACGCATAGAAATCGGCAGTGAGGTACAGAAACAGCCGGATTGGTTACACATAGGCACCTGCCTTATTTGAACACAGTTTGAACACTTAGCAGTCTATGAGTGGTTGAAGTATGGCAGCTGTGATTGGCCAAGACTCAGCTAATGTTACAGGCACATACTCCTAAGTTAGATTTTCAATCTTGTCTGACTGTTAAGCTAGGTTACAGTTCATCCACAAGGACTCAAATATCGAAGTACGATGTCTTTCTTAGGCCATATTTAGTTTGCTTTATCAATTCCCCTCCTTTTGGTCATTCTGTCAATTTTGAGAGACTGACCAAAACCTTAGTCATTGATGTCACTATTACCATTGTAAATGTACTTATGTGGTCTTAAAACCCACTGGGAAACAGTGGAACAGTGGGTTTTGCAAGGAGGGAACAAGGACTGAGTGGAGAGTAGCTATTTATACTGGAATGTTCTGTTTACAGGAGAAAAACAAAACCTAGTCTGTTCGAGGATCTAGGTGTTTCCTTAAAGTCTTAGTGTGATTACGTCACATTTAGCACAAGTGACTCCATTTTAGTTTGGTTTGGTTTGTGAATGAGCTCAGTTCAAAATAAAGGCCTAGTGCATGAGCTCAGTTCAAAATAAAGGCCTCCCATAATTTTGTTTAAAAAAATTCCCCCTCTTTGGCCAGGTTCTCACGTAGGTGAGAGTGAGACCAAAACTTAGGGCCTCAGCATCATTCTCAGCTACCATCATTTTGGATTTCTGGTCTCAGCATGTCATTCACAGGTTGCAGTGTCCTCATGGTCTCACATCTCTTTCAGCTCTTGTCATTCCAGTTGAAGACAGACCACTTGGCGTTCCAGAGATGGCTGTATGCAAACATTGAAAACTTTTGAGAGAATACAGAGCACCAGAGAGACTATTATTATGACTACTGGGAGGATAATATCAAGAGTTTGAAATATGCTCCTTACCCAGGGTCCCCCAAAACCAAGCCACCTAAAATTAAATAGATTAAAGAATGAGCTAGATGAAGAGTCTACTTGCTTGACTAAGTGGGGTTTTTTTTGTTTTTTGTCTTTTTTATTTTTATTTTTTTTGAGACCGAGTCTTGCTCTGTTGCCTAGGCTGGAGTGCAGTGGTGTGATCTCGGCTCACAGCAACCTCCGTCTTCCAGGTTCAAGCCATTCTCCTGTCTCAGCCTCCCGAGTAGCTGGGACTACAGGCACCTGCCACCATGCCTGGCTAATTTTTTTTTTTTTTAAAGTAAAGGCAGGGTTTCACCATATTGGTCAGGCTGATCTTGAACTCCTGACTTCAGGTGATCCACCTGTGTCGGCCTCCCAAAGTACTGGGATTACAAGCATGAGCTACTGCACCCGGCCAAGTGTTTTTTGTTGTTGTTGTTTTTTATTAATCCCCTACACTTAAATTTTTATAATTTACATTTGATGTATTTCTTCATAGGCCACAAGTGCCGGCAGCTGCACAGGTACTTTTCTGTTTAGCTAATTCTATTATTTAGCACAACTTTTATAAGAGAATTTAAAGCCTGTTGTGTAATGATAGTCTTTAAAGTAGAATCTGCTATAGAATTTATTATAAGGGATATATTAATTTTTAATTATTGCCTCTTTTATTCTAAACCATAGAAAAGTCACCACATCAGTATACTTAATTTGGATAATTTTTCCTTTTCCATGGTGAGTCATGGGATGCAGAACCTTTAGTAACAAAAGCTTTAAGGACTTGGCAAGGACAAGGCAGCCATCCTGGTTCTCCATGAGTCTATCCTTAACAATGAACTTAGCTCCTTTTGAATACCAGTTGTTTCTCCAATTTAGGTGCATAGCACTGATAACTAAGGGATTATCATAGGTAATTTGACTTAGAACAGGAGTTCATTCAAATTGTACATCTAAACACTATTAGTATTGGCTAGTTTGGCATGATAATCTGGCAAAGTATTTTATTGGTGTTTAATTAATTTTTGTTCTACTTGGGTTAGCAGTTTTATAAACCACTCAGTCTTTTTATTAAAGTTTCAGGAATTTTTACCCAGTCTAATTCTTGAAGAAATGGGGAATTCATGGAGAATTCCTACTCATGATATGATTTTAAAGTTATTAGAAACCTGTGTTTAAGAGTGCCTTTCAGGGTCCTTTCCATCCTTTTTTGAACCTCTTAAAAGACACCATATTCTAGGATTTTGCCTGTTTGTGAAGTTTTCAGAAACTGCGTCAGCATTAAGCAATTAACTGCAGAAATGACTTTAGACAGTGATATTTGAAAACACAATTGACAAGGAAATTTAGTTATCTCAGTGGTCTACAAAAACTTAACAACTTTAATTATGATTGATAGCATATACTCAGACATATTAGTATTTTAGAAATTCCCTATAATTTTGGAACATATATTAATATTATTTACTAAAATGTAACCTGAAAATTAAGCATTATTTTTGACAATGCTTCCCATGATTTTTATACCAAAGAACCCAAATGTCACAGTTGCATTAGTGTATTATTGATGTCAAACCCAATTCTTAATACAACCTTATAGACAAATATATTTAGTTTGTACGAATTAAATTATAAAAAGGTAAGAATTTTATAAACCTTTTATAACCCTTTACAGTTTTTGTTAAAGAGAAGATTAGTGCTCTCAAAAAGGCATGTTGTGCTCTTATTTTGATATACAATTCATGGAAAAACTGAATAATTCCCCTTTAAACTTAGTCAGTAGTTTTACACATAGAATTTTTAACAAAGTTAACTTTTACAAACCTTCCACAACTCGTTTAAACCTTTAGTTTTTTTTTGTATCTTACTTAAAACAATTATTTAACCATCTAAACTTAGGCAAAAAAAAAAAATTACATTCCTATGACTTTTAATAATGTTTTACCAAAAACACATTTTACCTCTTTACACACCTTGCAGGGAAAACTGTTTTTTCAGTAGTTTTAAATACATGTTGTGCTGTTAACCCTTAGCAACTTTTACTTTTGGTGAAAAACCAGCATTTTAATTATGTACTAGATGTGGAGTCTAGGACCCAGACAGAAATACAAATAAGGTCTGACTCTTTCCAGCACCTCACTCCACTGTTCAAAGCCTACCTAACTGTAAAGTAGACAAGTTGTGCAGTTAAGAGTCCTAGTGATTTTTTATGAAGAATTTAGGAGGCATAACAACCTTTGAATTGTTCTACATTTTTTGTACAAATTCCCTTTTTATGAATCCTTTTATGACTTATACATACCACTTACAACATGCTTGGACTTTTTGACTTGCCCTAAACATCCTTCTTTTTAAACAACCAGTCATTTTACATTAGGAGAAGAATTTATCATGCATGATCCTTTCTTATATAAAATCTCTTTTCTTTAATGCCTTCTTTGCATAGCTAGGAAGCATGGCTAATTCCACATATCCCCAGGCCTTATTTGGAATTTAATGTCTCCAAAATAAATTGAACAATTTTCAAAAGTCAAAGCAGTTTATGAGCTTAAAGCATTTAGCAAACCTAATATCTGATATGCATAATTTAGACCAAATGTTTTTATTTTGCCAATAATTTTTAAAGCTGTTTTTATTTCCCAAAGATTACTAAAGTTATGTGGACTAAAAGGCATTACAGTTTTTATTTTTCTTTGAAAATATTTTATTTAAGCACTTAGTTTTGTTTAAGCCAATTAATTTGAGCTCTTTTATATAAACATTACACACACAACATATATATATAACTATACAGACAGACAGAAGAAGACTACTACAGCTGTTATATGATATTTTTATTTGCCAGTTAAGTTTCTTAGTTGGTTATTGGCTTTAGGGTGGAGTCCTTGGAAGAACAGGCCCAGGAATGGGTCTCTAGTGCCTCCTGTTTATCCCAAAGAGTCCAGGCTGTTAGAGCTTGAATATTCTCTTTTAATTAAACTGACTTTTAACCACAGCACCTTTTTTTTTTTTTTTTTTTTGAGACGGAGTCTGGCTCTGTCATCCAGGCTGGAGTGCAGTGGCCGGATCTCAGCTCACTGCAAGCTCCGCCTCCCGGGTTTACACCATTCTCCTGCCTCAGCCTCCCGAGTAGCTGGGACTATAGGCGCCGCCACCTCGCCTGGCTAGTTTTTTGCATTTTTAGTAGAGACGGGGTTTCACCGTGTTAGCCAGGATGGTCTTGATCTCCTGACCTCGTGATTCGCCCGTCTCGGCCTCCCAAAGTGCTGGGATTACAGGCTTGAGCCACCATGCCCAGCCAACCATAGCACTTTTAATAAAGTCCTTTAAACATTTTTTATTACCTGACTTTAGTCAGGCCTAATGTCTGATATTTCTGGCTTTTGAACTTTACCAAAGGTAACCTCCCAAAGGCTTAGAGAAAGGAAAATTTAAGACAGTCCATGGAGGAGAAGAAAATTGACAAGTCACATAGATGTCAAACCAGAAAGCATTCATTTTCTAAGTTGGGAATCTAACCCAGACTGACAAAATGAAAGAGTTACTGAGCCTCCACTGCCCTTGCCAGAAGCAGTCTAGAGTAGTTAATTTTGACCTTATAAAGGCTTTTAACTATTCAGGATAATTTTTAGAGCTAGCTGTGACATGAACTTTAAATTCCTTTTCCCTGGAAGGTGGAGACCAAGAGAAAGTACTGCCACTTGGCTACAAGGTCAAGCTCCCAAGGACATAAAACAAGATGGAGACCTCATCCAGTTATTTGTATATTTCAGGGACCTGCAGCAAATTGTATTACTGAACAGCTTCCTGGGCTGTCTTGAGCAGGAGCTTATGGGGTCCTAAGCCCATGTTTTATCTCAAAGTACCCCTTGACACAGAAAAATGAATTCGTAGCACAAAATATACCAGATTCACTACAGCTTAAGACTAGTCTCAGAATTTTATTTTGCATTAAGCAAAACTGTACAGAGGAGATAAATAATGATTTTTACCATTCATTGAACTGGTTTGCACAGATAGAGAGGGAGAAAGGGGCCAGAGGTCTGACTGGTAAGAAATTCCTACCCTTTTGCCAGCATGCCAGGCTTCTGGCTTCCCCTTCCCTGATTGGCCCTAGTGACCCAGCTCACTGTTCCATAACCCTGGAGGCCAAGCCATGACACAGAAGAAAATATATACATATATTTTGTAATGCCCTTCAGTGTGTTGTTGTTCATTTGGAACATTCCACTGTAAGTTATTTTTAGTAAGACTTTGCCATTTCTGTAAGACTTTGCTGCCTCCTGGGCTTAATGTATAAGCTGGAAGGAACTCAGTTTTCCAGAAATTAAGAATCCCATTTTTACCTGAAATTATGGCCTTTACTCTCAGGCCATACTCTTGATTAACTTAGACAATGTTGTTTTCCTATCTAGGTGCACAAGAAAAATGAAACAAAGGGGTAAAACACAAAAATCCCTGTGAAGTTTCGAAAGCCAAATTTTATAACTCCTGCAATATTGTTGCTTACTACCAGTTCTTTTCTGACCCAGTCAGATGTAAGAGGCCTCTAAGTGGATCCAAGCCAGTTAATTCATGGATTAAATCCCATCCTGGACCCAGTCCAGTTTCTGTCATGACCTCCAAACTTAGTTTGGATCAAAAATTTGCTCAAAGAAACTCAGAGAGCTCAAACACCAATCAGTGGAGCTCTGATATCTGAGAGGGAGCTTACCCACGATCCCCAGCTACTCCAATCAGTGGAGCTCTGATATCTGAGAGGGAAGTTACCCGTGATCCCCAGCTACTCCTAGAGATCAATGGACACCATTGGGCTCTGCAGGGACCTTGCGTGTTCACTCAGTGCTCTGAGGGTGGCTAGAAGCTCTACTTCGGATCCCGCTTCTGACACCATGTGATAAAAGAAAAACTTCAGCAGAATTAAATTTAAAGGTGTTTAATTGAGCAATGAATAATTCACGAATTGGGGAGCCCCCAGAATCATAGAAGATTCGGAGAGACTCAAGCACAGCCATGTGATAAAAGAAGATTTATAGACAAAAAAGGGAAATGATGTATAGAAATTGGCAGTGAGGTACAGAAACAGCTGGATTGGTTACAGGTTGGCCTTATTTGAACACAGTTTGAACACTTAGCTGTCTATGAGTGGTTGAAATATGGCCTCTGGGATTGGCCAACACTTAATTAATGTTACAGGCACATATTCCTAAGTTAGCTTTTAATCTTGTCTGACGTTTAAGCTAGGTTACCGTTCATCCACAAGGACTCAATATAGAAATACGGAGTCCTTCTGAGAATGGCGTAAACCTGGGAGGAGGAGCTTGCAGTGAGCCAAGATCCGGCCACTGCACTCCAGCCTGGGTGACAGAGCGAGACTCCATCTCAAAAAAAAAAAAAAAAATATGGAGTCCTTCTTAGGCCATATTTAGCTTTTGTTTTAACAGCATCTACGACTGAGTCTGCAACTGAGCTCTAAGTTTTCAGTGACCCTTTAACATTTTTTAAGGGTGTGCTTAGTCGTTTTACAAGATCTAAATTTTTGCACAATATTTTTTTCACGATCTCAAGGGTGTGACTCCTCATAGCCTTTAGGGTCCAGTCTATATGCCTATTGGAGGGGTTTTAGGTCTTCCACAAGAAGCTTCGAGTTTTTGATAACTCTCCCTATGCAAACCACCGGCTTGGGCCTTACTCACCATTCTCTAGACCCGCATAGGGCGGGAGTCTGTTCTGATGGCAAGAGGTTGAGTGTGTGATAATGTCATCTGCATTTAAATAGGTGTCTGAGACTCCCTCAGAATTTTCTACTATTATAATTATTCATGTTTAAAAATGATCAACTCAAATGCGATTGACAGCGGAGGACTTTCTGATCTCCTCAACTGGAAATGAGGTCTTCGTCATGATCTCTTCTTGTTTCTAGTTCCTGGCACTTCATTCTTTCATTCATTCAGTAAATCTTGGCTGAGTATCTCTTAGTGCCAGGGCTGTTTTAGACCCTGGAAATATGGCAAAAAATAAACAAATAAATAAAAATTCTGCCTTCAAGACCCTTCCACTATGGTAGGGAGAAACAAACATTTAGTACACTGGAGGAATACTGTATATTGGAAGCTAATAAGTGCAGTGGAGAAAAGTGGAGGGGAAGGGAGCAATGGGAACTGCTAGAGTAGGTGACTAGGGCATAGGGTATCAGGATGTGGGATGCCAAGACATGGTCAGAAAATGTCTAAGGATGCAACATCTGTGCAAGTATAGGAAGGAGATGACAAAATTATTCATATGACTCTCTGGGAGAAAAGCTTTATAGGCAGCAAGTGAAGTGTAGCTAGCATGTTGGAGGAACTCAGAGGAACCCACAGAGCACTGAGAAGATATGACTTTATATTGTGGTTCTGTTCCTCGCTTAATGACTTTTCATCATGCAGGGAGAAAAACACATATCATAAATCTGTTTATATTCCTACAGTCCTACCACAAAAATTGCTATTCAATATATGTGTTTTTAAAACGTGTAATGATAGGGACTTCACCATTCTGATTATTTCAAGCAGACAGAATATCTAATCTAAGTATTCTAAGAAGACACCTAGAATCCAGAAAAAAAAAAATGAAAGACGGAAAACCAATATAATGAATAGCAGCTATCTCCCAAGCTTGCATTAATTTACAAGTTATCTCATTTAATTTTTACAAGAACCTTAAACATTTGAATTTAAAAATCAGGTCAAGCAACAAATGTTCTAGTATTGGCAACGTGTAAACACGTATCGTCAGGTATGGCTGAAACAAAGTAACCTTTTCATGGAAGGACAGACAGGTAAATTAGTGGACATTTAATTAATATTCACATTGAGGTTAATTTCCAGAATCTGTTAAACAGAAGCAGCTGCATAAAGTGACCAGCAAGACTCCAATTGCAACAGAGGAGTGGAAGGGTAGACATAAGTTTCAGAAGTTCAGCAGAGTGTCTGGGGAGGATCATGTTCTTTTGGATATCGGGATCCTTTGCTTTGAAGAGATTGGTGCTATGGATGGAAAACAAAGGGATCACAGTTTCAACATCAGGAATCCGAGTGACTGGGAAACTGTGATACCAAAGGCAGAGCAGAGTGTGTACAGGTCGAAGACACCATTGACGTGTCTACATTATAATCAGGGCCAATGTGCCTCTCAGGGTTTGCAGTAGAGCACATACTTTCCAGTGGTTTATGAGTCCAGAGACTAAGAGTCAAACGGCCCGTGACAGTTCAGATGGTTAGAGGTTATTTATAAGGAGGAAGAGGTGTTCCTTTATGAAACGAAGCTCTGGGAGAAAAGAAACTCACTTGTGCTAATTTAAAGTGAGTAGAATGCAAGAGAAACAGTGACTGGAAAATGGTTTGACAGACCTGAGTTGTGTTTGTTTGGAGCCACTAAATTTCACCTTTTTAGGTTGGAGCCTTTCGTTGTGGTCATTGCTATTTTAAGAACTACTTTCACATAGGAAGACTGGCTGCTTCTGTGTATTTGTATAGTTATTAAAATCACTAGCCAGGAAGTTGTAGCACAGCACTCATTAGTGAATCGGACCATTGGCATGGCCCACATTTGGCGGGCTTGTTCAGCTTGAGATAATCCACACCCTCATACTGGTTTTGCAGTCGAAGCCAATGAGTAGGGCAAATTGATTCATCACGTGTCTACGTTGTTGATAAAGTCGACTTACGCCTGACTAGCATGGAAGAAGTCATATTTGACTTTATGTGTTAAAACCAAGGTATCTATTGGGTGTAGTATGGTTCAGCCACACCTGGAATTAATAGGACTTGTACTGAGTGGCCATTTTAGGTAAAGAAATAAGTACTTACTGCAGTATTTATAGAAATCAAATTTATGTAGAATTCTACATTCATCTATATGCAAATGTAGAATTATATACATATATATAGAGAGATAGATAGTTCCCTGAGCATATTTTGTATTTTTAATCTGTTTGTTCTTCACTGCTATTTTTGTGTATTTTCTGATGTCATATTATCCTTCTTCCCTCCTTGTATATCAAGAAATTGAATCAGGGAGACTAATATCCTTCTCAGTGTCACTGATGTTTTGTATTTACTTAATATCTATTAAGCACCCACTGTATACAAAGTACTTTGGTAGTCATTGGGAATAAAAAGATGTACAAATCAAACCCTGTGTTTTGAAAGTCACAACCTGGTCAGGAAAGTAGACATCAGATTTATTTCTGTGATACTGACATCTCCCATAATAGGGATGGCTTCCACATGTCTTACAATTAGGGGAAGAAACATACATATGAGATAATACATATGAGAATGCAGTCCAGGTTGATATTAAAATATTTCACATGTGTTTAAGAATTCCAGATGCAGCCATCTTTTGAGAACCTAAATATCAGTCCTGTAAATTGTTGAGAGAAGATGCTCTATGTGGACAGAGAAAAAAGTTAATTTTTAAAAAATTATGGAGATTGAAGAGATAATTTCCGTTATTTAATCTCTCCGTGCCTTAGTTCCTCATTTGTAAAAAAGGAATAAATAGTATCTCCCTCATAAGACTATTCATAGGATTAATTTACAAATGTAATTTGTGAATTATGTTATACACATGAAATGTGTGGAGCACGGTAATTCATCAAAATGTTAGCTCATGATGTTAGGATTGTCATAGTCGTTATGCATTTTCTTTGCGTTTTGGAAGTTTACACGCCTAAAAGACTGCATATTAAGGTAAGCATAAATATACGATCAACCCTGACATTTAGTCTTGATGTTGAGGACTTTGATATTGGTGGCCAACTTTGAGACTCATTTCCAAAAATAAAGTACATAAAAATATCTGCTGTTAATGTTACTGAACCAATCGTGAGTCTGCCCACTAGACCCAGCAAAAGCAAACACTGACATGGAGATTGCAGCGAGAGAAAGTGAGGTGTTTATTACAGGGTGCCAGGCAGGGAGATTTGGGCCGCTCATTCCTGACTCCAACTCCCCAGTTGCTTGCAGCTAAGGGCTTTAAAGGCAGGGAGGCAGAGGTTACAAGCAACGTCATCGCTCAGTACATGAAGGATATACATTGATGTCACCTAAACAGGCCGGACATCTCAAAGTGGAGGCCCATGGGTCATCGGCAGATTCAAATCTTTTCTGATTTGCAGTTGGTTAAGAAGGCAAAGCTTTGTCTAAATATTTGTGATCCATAGAAAAGAATGTTAGCGCTGGCTCACAGTTGTGACTTCCTGCAGGCCACTCAGGAAGAAATTTAGAATGAAGAACAGTGGTGAGAGTTCACTCCTCAGCTCCCCCTTATGTGGCGTGTCTGTGCCAGCAGATCCATTTGGTGGGGATTTGGGTTTCTTAAAAATAACTCAAATGTATGTTCAGATGTTCTCTTTAGCTCCTATAGTGAACCAGATATCCTTTGACTTTACCTTCCTGGCTATTGCTTTAAGCCAATTTTATTGTTGAATATTGTTAAATGTTAATGTTAAGTATCATTAAACAAACTGTTAAATAATAAAACAAATAATTTTACTGTTAAATAAAATAACCTTGCCGATCAAGTTGCTCATTTACTTCTAGGGCTACCTAGGTGCCTGGACTTTCCTTCGAAGGAACTCAAGATTTTATTTTATTTCCATACTTTATTTCCATCCGTATTTCCAAGAAGGGTCCCTGCTCCTCTCATTAATTATAAAAATTTCTTTGGTTAATAGATTTTTCTCTAAGGAATTTCAAACTTCAATTATTAATTGCTCACTAAATTCTTTCTTTACTGAGATGTCATCTGTGGGAACAGAGCCAAGGAGGGATGACAGACATGCGGCCTCAGGAATGACCAGATCTCCAGCAGGTGACCCTGTGCTTACCCCCATGCAGTGGCTGAGTTATATCAGGAACAGCCCACACAATTCAGAGGAATTCACAGCTAACGTCCAAAACGGGAAGTGCCACTGACTCCGCTTCACAGCTGCACTCACCATTGTGCCCAATAGAAGTGAATGGAATTTTCAGCCTCCTCAAATCATGGAAATAAGAGTAGGATGTTGATGGATCTTATCCTTTGATGGATCTGGGTCCAGGATATTCTTCATTACTCGGGGAAGTATCAAGTATTTGGGGACTTAGTTTTCTCATGTGCAAAATCGTAATCCTTGTACTTTCCTTTTGCTCAAACATCTGTGGTACTTGTAGAGTGTCTTGAGATTAGGCTGTTAAATGAAATAGTTACACATTGAGTTACTGGGTTTGGCCCAATAGCTGAAAGTCACTTGGCATATGTCATGGTTTCAAACTTCATGACCCATGTCCATGAGTAGAGACAGCCTCCGCTGATGGCATTAATGAATACAGTGAGGGGTGAGGCATGCCAGGAATATCTGTGACACAAAGCATGGAGAACTCTGACATCACATTCTCCCAACATCTAAAACACATTTGTATGCAAACGAAGTGTCTTCTCAACATCGATGCAATTGAATATGAGTGTTATGTCATTTGTTTTTTTCACGGATTTTATGCACATGAAGCAGAAGTTATTATTTCTAAAATAAATGTTATAATCTAAAGCACAAGGCCACGTTGAAACAAAGTATTTTTATTGGCTATGTTTTTGACATTTTTGCATTTACACCAGAAAACTTCAGTTTGACAACTTGTGGGAGATTTTGCATGATTAGGTGACAATTAATCTATGACTTTGAACCCACAGTAAATGATGTGCCTGTCATGCTTTTTAAAGAGCGGCACATGAGTTTTGAATATTAAAACTTGATTAAAGGAGACTATTTTAGCTGACAAGTGACTGATGAATAGATATCTAAAATAACAGGATAACAGATACAAAACTAATAAATTTATTAATGCATATTTTCTTATTTAAATAAAACAATTAGACATTTTGATTTGCAGTCTTTTTATTAAATAATATTTTCAACTGGCTGTGGTGCATGTAAGGTAGAGAAACAGATGAAACTGTGAAGAGAAGGGAGTGACTGAGGGAGGAGACACGTATGACCTATTACTTGTGTTCCCTTGCACCAAAGATTGGGGAAGATGCTGATGGCTGCTTAGGATATGCTTGTTCCTCCCCTTAATTCCGTCTTGGTGCTTGCACCCTTACTGCTTTTTACAAGCCAGTTGCTGCACTATATCCTGGTCTTTTCCTGTTAGCCAAATTTGCCCAGTTAGGAGAGGTTAGGAGAAACGGTGATTGGGAGTCTGGGAGTTCTTGCCTACTGGTGAATGTAGGAAAGCTGTGGCTACAGTAATGTTTTCTCCATGCTCCACTGTTACAGCATGTATTTAAACACGAAACTGCTAACCATAGTAAAATAAGAAGTAGGAATCTTGGCCATATTTCTCATTGCCTCAGTGTCTGACTTAACAATGTCATAAAAATCCAAATAGTGGACTAGGGAACAAACTTAAATTTTCATTTTCTTCATTTCTACGATCCTTACTATTTGAATTATTTACACCTTACCTTGCACAGTCCTATTATAAATTATTCAAATAGACCTGAGTAGGATGTAAAACATCTCTCGAAACTTGGTGTGCTCAAAAATCCAGTAAGGTGGTTATTGAAAATGGAGACTTCTAGGCTCCATTTATTGAGTTTTTAATTAAGATGTTTAGGATAGGGTCCAGAAATTTTTCTTTTTATTAAGCATGCAGATTATTCTGCTGTGGGTGGTTCATTACCAGGGCTGTAGGAAATACTGTTTTAAGACATTCCAATACATTGTTAAATTTTCTCTCTTGGAACTTAGCAGAACCACCTACGTGTTATAATTGTCATTTATAAAGTGTTAAATCTGCCAGGCATCGTTCTGAGCGCTTGGCATGTGTTCACTTGTTTAATCTCACAGCTGGGAAGATGGGTACTGTCATGATCACCCTATGGATGGGAGACTGATGTTGACTCCAATTGTGTTACCTGCTAGCTGTGAAAAAAACTAATTCCAAGCTTCCAAAATCAGTGTTCTCATCTGCAAAATAGGAGGGACAAGAAAATCACTGTCAGGATTCATTAGAAAAAGCACTTAGAGCAGGGCAGGTTCCACTTGGGAAAGGTAATTGACTTAAAAAAGAAATGTGTTTTTAGGGAATGTCAAATCCCCCGGGCGCTGGAGAAAGCTGGAGTGAGTGCAGTTGTTACCGTCCTTTCTGCCTGATGAAGACTCAGCCTCCGTCCCCTGTGCTGTACATCACTGAGGAACAACCAGGGAGAAAGTCCAGCAGCTACAGATACCAATAATCATTTTCTGTTTACTTGCTTTTTAAATCACACTTGCTTTTTTAAAAAACTTAAAACAGTGCAATGATGTTTGGAACCAGATTATAACAAGTGTCTGGGATTATTTTTCTAAAGAGGAGAATTAATATTTTGGTATAAACTTCTCTTTAAATATTAATAAGGTTTTATATATAATATACAAAAATATAAAATAATATATAAAATATACAAATGTTTTATATAATAAAACATAAAATATAATGTACCAATATTAATATAGTATATATGTTATATTATGTATATTTTGTAGAGATGGGGACTCACTATGTTGTCCCATTTTATCTCAAACTCCTCACCTCAAGTGATCCTCTCACCTTGGCCTCCCAAAGTGCCCAGATTACAGATGGGAGCCATGAAGCCTGGCCTATATTTTTGCCATGTATTTTCCTTCCTCCTTTTGGAACTGTAGTGGTGGTTTAGAGCTATCGCAAATTAATAAGCCTAGTGGTGATAGTAGAAATATGCATTAGCTTCAGTTATGGGACTTGAGGAGTCTAATAAAAGAAATCAGCAGGAAGGCAGTGGTGAGAGCTAAGACAGCTAAGATGGAAAGGGAAACGTACTGTCTTGAAGCATCAATTAAGCTTAATGTTTTGAATAAATGGACAATCTTAAAAAGATTAGCTTGATTTAAATCACTCGTTTAAATGTTTCTACTCTGTGGCCTAAAACCTTGACAAATGAAACAATAACCCTGACTTTGGTTTGCAAATGCAATGCTCACATTGATTTTTCCTCTGATAGAGCACCTGCCTTTGAATGCCCTAATGCACCTCACTATTACCACTTACTCTTTTATGAACTTCCACCACCCTTAAATGGAGTCGCCTGTCTTCCTGGAGTGAAGAAGGCTGTCAGCATTTTTTTTTTTTTTGTAGTTCTAGATCAGTCCATGAATCATGCATTTATCATTCATCTGTATTTGTCTTTCTGTCTTTAAAAATGATGATTTAGTTTTGAACTACTTGTAGCAATATTTAACCACCGAACCTTTTAATTACTTGCACTGCTGACACAAGCAGAGCACTTTCGGAGTTGGGGAAAAAAAGCCTGGTGCATGAAAATTGAATTCAAACAGCAAATGACTGCACCTTTCCCATTAGCTCTCCTGCCAAATTTATAGCGCAATAAGCAAGCCTGAGGCCAACGTTTACAGCAATTGAGGGCACCCAGCCTGTATGCAGTGAATAATAGAAGAATGTAATTGACAGAGTCAGTCTGAAGCAGAAATATGTGTAGACAAGGATAAACAATAAAGCGGAAATCCATCTCTTCTTCCAATTAAAAATTTCAATTGAATGAGCCTTTTTCTAATGGCGCACTCTGAAGAACTGTGGGTCTGTCACAGGTTTCTGTGTTTATGGAATGAATATTCAACATTCATGACTCATTCAGCTCTAATTAGTGAGATGATGGGTAGTTACTTAGCATACCTTATTTATTTTAGAAACACCACTTCATCTTTAGTCTATGGATAAGCAACAGGTCCTCAAAAAATAATGAGTTTTGTATCTGGCTTCAGGCATCATTTATTGAATACATCATTTATTGAATGCATGCACCATATTGTTCTTGCATTTTGTGTTTACATAATTTATTCCATTCATTTGACAAAAAACATGGCAATATCTCCCTAACCAAAATCAATGAGGTGCATGAAAAGATTGGATTGTTGAATTATTCAGAGGCTAAACAAAGCTTATAACTGTGTCCCAGGACTGGTATTTGATTAGGGAATCCAGGGGTTAATCTGGGAATTATGAACTTGGAATTACTTTTCTACCTTTTTGGGTTATTTTATTTATTTATTTTTTTGAGTTTCACTCTGTTGCCCAGGCTGGAGTGCAGTGGCGCCATCTCAGCTCACTGCAACCTTCACCTTCCCTCCCAGCTGAAGCGATTCAGCCTCCCAAGTAGCTGGGACTATATGTGGGCACCTCCACACCCAGCTAATTTTTGTATTGTTAGTAGAGAGGATGTTTACCATGTTGGCTGCTCTCCAACTCCTATACTCAAATGATCCACCTGCCTCGGCCTCCCAAAGTGTGGGATTACAGGTGTGACCCACCACACCCAACCCCTCTTTGGCTTAATTTATTTTTCAGTAAAATTTTTTCAATTATAGAATTAATACTGTTTTCCACAAAAACTCAATATACAAGAAAGTGTAAGGAAGGAAAGTTATTCATCAATCTATTACTTAATGACAACCTCTATTAATATTTTTCTATGGTTCATTCCATTTGTTATTTCATACACACATAAGTGGTAGATTTAACAACTAGAACCTGATAGAATGCAGTTATAAAATGAATAATTTACATTTCAACATTTCTTGTTAAATTTGCTGTCTTGAATACTTAACTCCTCTCCCTCAGATGAAATACCAGAGAATTTACTTATTCTTTCTGGTAACTCCTATATAAAATATGTCCAATATAAGATGATAACTCTAAACTTCAGGGTTTCTGTCACTTCTACCTTGTGGACTAGTTTTATCATCTCTGAGCATGTTCTTTACAACATTAGGACTAGAACTTTGGGATATGCTGGGTATTTGAAATGTATTTGACCTCAGCTCTCTTAAGATGGACAGGACCTCATTTTACATGTTACATGTGGTCAGGCTTACATACAAATAAATTCCAGGTTTTTCATCTAACATAAACAGAAGCATTTTTCTACATTGTGAGAAGAACGTATAAACACAGTATCTGGTGACTGTGTAATAGTGCATTGTTAGAAAATGCCACATTTTCTTTAACAATTGAGATATTGTCATTTTCATTTTTTATCAATGTTAAATATATCTTTAAGAATAATTGTTTTATTTGTTTGTTTGTTTTTTGAGACAGAGTCTCACTATGTCACCCAGACTGGAGTGCAGTGGCGCGATCTCGGCTCACTGCAAGCTCCGCCTCCCGGATTCCCGCCATTCTCCTGCCTCAGCCTCCCGAGTAGCTGGGACCACAGGAGCCCGCCACTGCGCCGGGCTAATTTTTTTTTATTTTTATTTTTATTTTTAGTAGAGACAGGGTTTCACCATGTTAGCCAGGATGGTCTCCATCTCCTGACTTTGTGATCTGCCCGCCTCGGTCTCCCAAAGTGCCTCACAGGCGTGAGGCACCGCGCCCAGGCAAGAATAATTTTAAAATGTAAATTCTTATCTAGTTTTTAGAAATATTTTTAGAATGAATTCCTTGACATAAAATCAGTGGATCAAAGGATGTGAACATTTTAAGGCTCTTGATATGCTTGCTCTGTACAATTTTCAAAATATTAAGATCAATTTGCACTGTTAACAGCTACATCTGATGATATCCAACTCAGTACACCTTGACCAATGGTGGGTTTTGTTTCTGTCTGTTCTTTGCATAGCCAGTTTACTGAACTCTGGTATTCGTTTTAGAAGTTTTAAATTTGGAGCGTGCGTATTTCCAAAACTGAACCCTCATCTACGAAAGGGTCTTTTTTCTTTAAACACACATATGCTAACTTTCTCTGCGGTTGATTCCACTGGACGCAACTCAAACAACGGTGTTAAATGACGACGGGGAACACACGTGGAGCCAGAGGTATCGGGGGCATAGTGTTAGCGCCCCACTCAGGCCACCGCTGGAACTGAGCGCAGACGTGGATGAACCAGGCCAGCCTCTTCCGCGTGGAGCGGCTGAGGTGCGTCCACCAGCGACGGCGGAAGTGCTCACTCCGTACTATCCCGACTCCTTCTCAATACAAAGACGGGTAAGAACTTGTTTCCGTTCTGGGGAGGCTGTTCGGTCTTCTCAGCTCACCGCGAGTCGAATGAAAAGGAACCACCGGGCGCGGTGGCTCTTGTCTGGAATCCCAGCACTTGGGAGGCCAAGGCAGCGGATCACGAGGTCAGGAGATGGAGACCATCCTGGTTAACACGGTGACATCCCGTCTCTACTAAAAATACAAAAAATTAGCCGGGCGTGGCGGCGCCTGTGGTCCCAGCTACTTGGGAGGCTGAGGCAAGAGAATGGCGGGAACCCGGGAGGCGGAGCTTGCAGTGAGCCGAGATCGCGCCACTCACTCCAGACCTGGTAGGCAGAGCGAGACTCCGTCTCAAAAAAAAAAAATCAATCTGTCTGTCTGTCTATCTATTATAAAATAATAATTAAAAGAAAACGAAAAAGAACCACCGGAAGGACGTGGGGTGCCTGCACCGTCCGCCATCTCCCCTGATTACAGGGTGGTGATGCTCGCTCAGGGGAACGTCGCTCCCCGTTAGAGGGTGGAGTGCGCAGTGCGACCCAAACGTGCAGGGGAGGAGACGGAAGACTCGCCCTGGTGCAGCCTGAGTGTCCAGCCGGCCAGTGGAGGCCACGGAAGGCCCTGGAGCTTGAGACATTGGGCTGGTCCAGAGCTGGAAGCCCCATGGTAGATCACTGTGTACTCAGGAAATCACACAGCAGGGAAAGTGCTTGGAAGACAGAACACTCTTTCTAGTATTTACTGGGAAAAATAAAGTAGTTTTATCTTTATAGTGAAACAATACATATTCCCTAATGAAACAGTGATATATGTTACATATCTTTAGATATACTAGGCATACTTCGTATTTCACTTTAAGAACGTTCTAGGCTCGGGTTTTAAATAAAAGATTTTTTGTTTGTTTGTTATCAGGTTAAAGAAGTATTCTGCGTCTCTCCTCCTGGTATTGCCTCTTCTCATTATTTCTGTTTACTCAGTCTGTACCCAGTAAAATATAAATTTTAATCCAAGACGTCGCCAAAACCAGTTTTCGTTGAATTCAGTAATTATCTCCAGCCTGCAGTATTTTTTCAGTTTGCTCCTATGTAACCCGTCTTCATCATTTTCTGCTGTTGGCCATTCTCCTTCGGTGACCTGGGAGACGCGTCAGCTTCTCTGTAACCCTGACCTTTCCAGCTCATCCTTCTCTGCCTGCTTTGTGGGTTAATTTTCTTTCTCTAGGCCACCAAAATTTGGAGTTCTGGAAAGCTTGGGTTTGGGCCGTTTTTTCTGAAATTATTCCCTCTCCCTCTAGTCAATCTCTTCTGTGGTCCTGGCTTCAATTAACACCCAATGTGCGTGATTCACAAGGGCATTTTTTTTCCTGCCCAAACCTCTTTTAAACTCGAGATTGGGATATTTTTTAAACATTATCCACTTACATCTTCTAATTTCCGAGACAATTCCTGGACTTCACCTTCTGGTTCTTCCATCGAATTTTCACTTGGATGATCCCAACAGGTTATTTTTATTTTCTCATTATTCCGAATTACGTCATTCTGTCCTCACTTTATGAATGAGTATTCATTTGACTTTATTCTGCAAGTACCATTTCAGATTTGGTGATGTTCTCTTCTATTCCCCAAATGAGCTTTTCCTCATTTGATCCGATAGTTTTTGTGTTTTGCTTCAATTATTTTTGTTTGTTGACTCGTATTTTTTGCCAGCTCTGGGTAAGCATGTGAAGCTTATAAACTAATTGCCTGTGTTTTGGTTGATTGGAGAAAGACAAAAAAAAAAAAAAAAAAAAGGGAGACACGAACTTCTAACATTTGGTGGTCTTTGTTCTGGGGCCGGGTTACTCATCTGGCTGCTAGAAGATCTTTGTATCCTCTCCTCAGCTCACCTTGAGGGGAGTATGTATACTTTTTGAAGGGTCCATGTTTTATTTTATTTTGCAGCCACAGAGCAGTTGTTTATGAAGACATTTTCCTTTTTAGTTCAGCAAATCTCTTACAATTAAACATTTTCCCTCTGAATTTATAAGACACTTGTCCTTATATGTAGAGATTATTTTAATGGTTCCAGGGTGGCGTCACTTTTTTCTTGTGTCTAGGCTTGGTACTGGTGAAATTCAGGATGTTCCTTTGCTTTCAGTCCTCACCACTGTCAATTATGTGACAGTCGTTTTCTCAGAATTCAGATAGGGGTTGATATGAATGTTTCTTACTCAACATTCTGCTATTATAAGGTATTGGTGGGTAATTTTTCAAATCAATTATTTAAAGTTGCAGGATTTCCTTCAGACCATGTGACTTAGTATTTCTGATGTGAGAGACACAATTTGTTCCTGAGTTTTAAAAATATTTTCATAGTACATTTCTCCCTGATGGCCTCCTCATATCCAAGGTAAATATTTTCATTGTCTTCCAACTTCCACTGTTGGATGTGTTTACTTATCAGTTTATATAAAATGTTTAATTGATTTTAAAAGCATGCTTAGGTTCAGAAAATTTAAAAGTACACACAGAAGAGGTCAAAATATATGAAGCAGATAAATCTGCTTATTTTATTTTTTAATTTATGTATTGTATAGTTCAGCCTCTCAAGAAGCCTGTAAGATTTTGAGTATTCCATTTTTAAAATAATTGTTAACAAAATACATTAACTATTCACTTCAACACAGACTAATTACTTTTCTCTTAACAATGTATCCTTTTTCAGAAACGTAGGAATTTGAGCCATTTGTTTTAGAGTTTTCCACATCATGGTTATGGCTGACTGCATTGCTGTGGTATTAATATTTTCCTCTACTCAGCTACCATACTTTTGGAATGCTAGTACAACTTTATTAGATGGGACCTATACAAATTTGGGGCTTTAAATGCTCAGCATTGTCTAAGTAAATTTTGCTTTTTGTCTTTCTCTTTGGAGTTTTGTGAATATAGGCACTAGGAGGTCCCTGAGAACATATTGATTCATGTGTTTTATTAATATATTTGTCATCCATTCTACCACTATTTAGACTCTATCCCCACGTTTTTGTGCATAAAATAACGAATTATAATATTATGATTTTTGACCATTAAATACAAATAGAATTATCAGTAGATTAATAGATTTAACATAAAAATTTTTCTTTAACTTATATAGTTTTAATTAGTTGGTATGCATAGACACTTTTTATGATTAAATAGGTGAGCCTAAACATCGCATGCCACCCATGCTGTAATAACTTATGTGAAGGTATTAATCTGAAAGTATTTGACTCTGATGGACTTTGTCCGAGCAAACAACTTATGTCACAGTCTGTCTAGAACCACAAATAATGCTTCCCCTGGTCTCAGTTAATGGCGTTGCCTCTCCTCTCCGTCACGATTGTTTTCATGGTCGCTTTTTTTTTTTTTTTGAGTCTTGCTCTGTCGCCCAGACTGGAGTGCAGTGGCGTGATTTCGGCTCACTGCAACCTTTGCCTCCCGGGTTCAAGCAATTCTCCTGCCTCAGCCTCCTGAGTAGCTGGAACTACAGGCAAGCACCACCATGCCCAGCGAATTTTTGTATTTTTAGTAGAGATGGGTTTCACCATGTTGACCAGAATGGTCTCCATCTCTTGACTTTGCGATCCACCTGCCTTGGCCTCCCAAAGTGCTGGGATTACAGGTGTGAGCCACCACACACGACCTCATGATAGCTTTTTATAAATACTATTGATTGTAATGCTGCTAAGCAGGCCTCTTCTTTCTGAGGTTTGGTGAGGCTTTTTGTCACCTTCCAAAGCACAGTTCATAAGTAGGTTAGGAATGGGTAGGAAGATACCACCTATACTCATTCTAAGATTAAAATAAGTTTCTGACTTACGGAGCCAAGAGTACAGAAACTTTCCTTAAGTGAAACTGTTACTGGTAGAAGGTGTCCAGGTTCTTGACGTTTTGAACAGAGTTGGACAAAATGCACAAACAAATCAAGGAAAGAATTAAGTAACAAAAGCAGAGATGTATTGAAAATCAAAGTACATGACGCAGGGTGGGAGGGGCCCGAGCAAGCCACTCAAGGGCATGTTCAGAATTTCCTGGCATTTAAATACCCTCTAGAGGTTTCCCATGGGAGACTTGGCTTAGGCTGTATGTAAATGCAGAGGTGAAGCGAGGTTATGAAGTTATTTCCTTGGTGTACACCTTATGCAAATGAAGATGTTTCCTGGCATGGCTGAAGCAGAGTTAAAAGTTATTTACTTGGTCATAGAGCTTGATTTAGTTCTGTGAACTCCTTAGGTGTCCTGCCCCCAGGCCCTATTCTCCTCCCTCAAAAGGATCAGAGTAGAAGCGAATAAAGCATTTTTGAGAGGGCTGTTGTTTTGGTGTTGGTTTTGGCATTTGCATTTTCTAGTGCATGTGGGATGCAGCTGCTCTCCATGCAGGGAGGCGACACTCACACTCAGTTAAAGTGCGTACTCACCAACACTGGCCTTCCCTGCTTGGTAAACTAACCGCAGCATCAGCAGCCCCCTTTCAGTTCTTGGAGAGAAAGGGAAGTCAGAGACCACGTGTTTTTCAACATTGTCTTTGCTCTCCGACTTCCAGCATCCCCCAAATCCCATTTTCTCTTAAACTACCACCTTACTCTGACTGGATACCTTTTATCTAAGTGGTTTTGATCATAAGTTTGGTCGTAGGACCAAGGACCACAATTAGAAGTGTATTTTCCCATACTACATCAGTCATGTATGGGTTATAATGCAGACATAATGATTCTACCTATTTGTTCTACCTCTCATTACCATTCCACTGTCTGGATATCCTTAGTCACATAAAAAAATGCACATGCACAAACACAGAGACAAAAAAAGAAGAAGAAATAAGGTAATTAGGCAGATTGTTAAATCCATCTTCCTATGTTTACTTGTAAACAATGTGCCTCCTAATTTATCTTCTAACAAAATGATTTCTTTAGGGAAAAGCATGACTATGAAAACAAAATGACCCAATATTTTCAATGATTTTTAAAATGTTGTCTCCAAAAATCTTGTATAAAAATTTAAAAAATCCATACAACTCTTTATTGCAATATCTTTATACTGAGCATCTATAGACTATTTCACTATAATAACACAGAGGATACAGGCCTCATTAGAGTTACTCTGCAAAATTGCTAGAATATCCATAACATGCTTATTTCCATTTATCTGGAATTTAAAGTCAGAGACCAACAATGGCTTGCTCTGAAATTAAAACTGGTTTTGAATCTTGCTTCCACCATTTAATTTACTAGCAATGTGTCCTTGGGAAAAAACTTTTGTCTATTTAGGTTTCTTTTCTAAAATTTAGATAATGACAGATGTACCTGCCTCCAGAGCTGTTCTGGTATTGACTGAAGTGGTGCAGGTAGAGCAATCACACACCATCCACCGCCTTTTCCATGAGGTTGCTTTCTTGTGATTGTGATCTTGTACCCCAAAGATGACTAGTCACTTCATTATTGCCAAAATGTATTTTTTTTTAACAATATTCTAATTCTAGAGAGATTAGAACTTTGATATTTTTCAAAAAACATCCATTTGCAAATGTGCTATTTCTCACATGTCACGTGTCTCTCAGGGACTATCCAACAGTAGTGAGATAAAAATACTTACATTATGGGCCTTGTAAAATAGAAATCAGATGAAAATATAGTATCCAAATTCATTTTTAACCAAAAAATAAATTCATAGACATATTAGTGAACACTTTCTCTCACTTCTATCAACTGTATATATTGGGAGAGAATGTGCATACATATATGTGTCTATATCTGTATCTAGTCACATCTATTTCTAGTATATTTCAGTTCCTCTCCATTTGTGCAGCAGTAACCTGGATCCAGATTGTTACACTTCAAGAAAAACTACTATGCTATTTATATAGTAGAAATTCAACCCTCAAGTTTCATTAATTATTGCTTTTTTTATAATAATGATCTTCAGCATTTTTAAATGAATTATCTATGTTTAACTAGCTATTTTTCTATTGTAGGATGTACACTGTGGGGTATTAGCATAGCTTGTGTCTCATTTTTAAAATATTGTCCACAGCCTACAATCCCCTTTAAATAGGTGGGTCTAGGTAGAGAGAAATGTGCTATTTGACCTGGCCTCCCTAACCTTAGCTGTTTGGACCTGCAATGGATTTTTGTGTCAAGGTAAACTGATCCAGGGGCTGAGCTGTTTATATACTTTCTTTGGAAAATTTGAGCAAAAAGACTCAGAAAAAGTCATTAATTATTGGTAAGTGTGAAACTAACACAGAGCTGGCACCAAAGCAAGTCAAAGCCACAGGCAAACAGAAAATATGGGGCAGAGGGAAGCCATTATTAAAGAGAAGAAGCAATTGTGTCCAGAAAAAAAAGAAAAACAAGAGGGGAACTCAGGAGTGGAGCAGCAGTCAGCTGCCTGTGGTGGCTGTGATGAGCGTGCCCTGTCCCAGGAGCTCTGAGGAACCGCCTCTTGAGCCACGTTGATCAATTTGTAGCTCGTTTGTAAATTTGCCTGGCTGAAGTGTTTGTCTTGTTCTGTAAGGCTAAGACTTCTCTCATTACATACATTTTTCCTAATGTCCTCCTTTTCTAACTACATACAATTTAGTTGTGTTAATATATTTTAAAGCTATAAGTAATAAGATTGAACAAACACATGGCAAATGATGAGTTACAGAATGTATACACTTGGAGAAACAAAAGACATTTTTATGTAGAATATGTTTATGTAACAACCAGTTGACATACATTTATGTACTACTGTGGAGGTCCACTGTTGGGCCACAGATGAGGGGGGTGTTAGGAGATGCTATAAAATCATTGGCCCATTAATAAGTCATATTGTTTCATATAGTTTAATATTTTAAAATGTTGAAACTTTGAATAAAAATTTTATTCAGAAGTGCTTTAGCCTACAATGATGCTATTATCATTGTAGCATGCATGAAAAATCCAAGGTATAAAATCTTGCAGTGAGCTAACACAATTTGGGTCGATTATATTTGATTCTTAATGACATTTTTGTAGCATAAGGCAAAGGCCACGGCCAGCTTATTGAATAGGATTATAAATTGACTTTGAATGTAAATAGTGGACAATTCTAATTGAATTACATTTGTCTCAGAAAATACGTCTAATACTATTTATTTATTTTCTACCTTAAGCTACTCCTAACACCTTTTTTATTTTTATGTATATATATGTATTTTTTATATGTGTATTTTGAGACAGGGTCTAGCTCTCTTGCCCAGGCTGGAGTGCAGTGTCGTGATCTTGGCTCACTGCAACCTCCACCTCCTGGGGTCAAGTGATTCTCTTGCCTCAGCCTCCCGAGCAGCTGGGATTACAGTTCCCTACCACCAGGTAATTTTTGTATTTTTAGTAGAGACGGGGTTTCACCATGTTGGTCAAGCTGGTCTCAAACTCCTGACCTCAAGTAATCTGCTCACCTTGGCCCCCACAAAGTAATCCCCCACAGGGGTTAAAGGCGTGAGCCACCCTACCTGGCCCCAACACCATTTTTAACAGCAGAATTTCATACTAGACGCTTTCTTAATATTATTTTATCTATGTGAGCATTCATCTCTAATAGATTCTTTTTCTTCCCAGCCTTCAAAAAGACTCTGACTGTTCATTTGTTTTTATAATTATACTAAAGTACTAGAAACTCGAATGCTGCTAGATTATGCAAGAAAAATGTAGTTCCAATAACCTTTTGGAGAATAGATGAGCTGTGTGGAGTGTATGACTGCTGACAGTGTGTGGGATGACACACGTGGAGACCAACGCCGTGGCAGACTTCTGTGTGCTGTTGGTGTTGGTGCATGCTGCCTGGGAGAGCCACTGCAACTGTGTTTGCTCTGTGTGTGCTGGATCCAATAACCCAGACACCATCCCAGATGAACAGCTCTTATCCAAAGGTAAACTGATGGTACTGACAAGGCCTAAAACAGAAAGATGAAACCAAAGAGACTAGGAGAATCAGAAAATTTATGTAATAAAGATTTGAGGTTATTTTAAGCGGTCATTTGGAAATAAGAAAATACGGCTATTTTTCCCACTGCTTTTTTTTCTTTTAATGTTGACAATGTGCCAGAATTCATTCTTCCTTACTATGAGACTTACTTGACAAATGCCACAGTAGATTTGAGAAAGAATTGATACTTGATGCTCAGGAAAATGAAAATTAAGTTATTTACATGTCTTTGTACCTAGATTTTAGCTATGTGATTTAATTTAAAAATCCTCCAAGTTAGATGCAGCAAACCACCATGGCACATGTATACCTATGTAACAAACCTGCACGTTCTGCACATGTATCCCGGAACTTAAATTAAAAAAAAAAGATTACATATAATGGTGTGAAAAAGATCCTCTAAGTTAATCTTGTCCTTGCAATTTTTCACAGTTAGTTCAAAAAACAAAGTAACTCTAATGGGAAAATAAGCTTTACTATAAAATATTTTTAGTTATGCTGTTGTGTTAGTAGGTATGTTTTCCTAAAAATGAATATTTTAGGTGTTGGGGTAGTTAAGAGGAGAAAATATATTGTCACTGTTGTTTGACTAGTTTTCTTGAGTCACTGTAACAATCTGTCAATTATTTATTGAAATATTCCATTCAGTCTTCAACCATGGCTCGGTTGACATGGTTTATGAGGCACAGTAAAATGTCTAAGAACAAAGTTATTCCTAAACATTTCACTGTGCCTAACTGGGCCTGAAATATCAAAACCCGTGACAGAAGCAAATATTATGATTACTGTTGTACAGAAGTATAATATTGTATTTTTCAGGGTTTTATGGCCCTATAATCAATTTCTATTGATAGATGAATTACAAATATGAATTGTCAGAAGGCAATACGCAGACTTATTTCTCTTATTCGATACTGTATCTATAAACATTAGGGCGTTAAAACAATTTTTAATAGCAACAGCAAGAGTAAATGTATATATTTACTTGATAGGATTTGTTTAGTATCCAAATTGGGACTTCAAGCAGGGTAATGAAAATACAATAGCAAAACTTAATTACTTTTTCTCCTACGTGTCTACCTGATGATTCATTTATTTTATCGTTTTTAGTATGGAAATCTCATTTTTAGCATAATATGATTTAGAAATATCAAATGTATTCCTGTGATCATAAAAGGAAATACAATGAGACTGATTCGGTGTAAAGGTGTACTCTCATGGAACTACATTTCAGGATGTGGCAGATTTGAGAATTCTAGATGAATTTGCTGCCTGCTCCCTGATAAAATTGTGTTCAGGGTGTCCAGGCTTTATGTCCTTAAACATTAAAGGCAATAATGAGTGCCCTGTCATTTTAACTTACCCTCAGGGTCCTATTAGAAGCATATCGTATGTTATTATTTCTCATATAATGCTATCCACCTTACACCTATTAAGAACATGGAAAATCAGTTGAGCTGTGTTGAGCTTTCTCCACCCTATAGGCAAACAAATGCCTTGGAGCTCGATGATTCTGAGGCAGAAGTTTTGGCATCGTACTGCGAGTCTGCTCTTCTTCCAAACATGCCACACAGATTGAACACTGTGCGAAGGACACCTGAGGTTAGGAAATATCTCAACAGCTATCAGTCAGAATGGGGTCACCTTTAAACTGTAGAACTAGGAACAACAGAGTACCATCTCCTGTTTTGAATAGCTATGTTTTTAATAAGATTTTTTTTTAATTGTGGGTTAAGGGATACACTTAATAATTCAAGAAAAATTGTGAATTAATATAAAGAAATTAAGGAAGATTGAATTGAATTAAAAGAAGACATACAAAGATTTTTATGTTATATTGTCACATTATTAAATATATACATTATATATAGTAAATACATATTTACTATATATTTATTTACTATATATACTATATATAATATGTATTTATAATATAATATATAATAGGTACATATTATATATGCCATATATATTATACTCTATATATGGAGAGGGAGTAAATATATATCGGATGGATTAATGTGTTCTTTCCGAAATTTTGGATAGTGTATTCCTAAGTGTTGAATTTGAACTTCTGAACAGATGATCGTGTTTCTTTTTTTTTTTTTTTTTTACACAAACCACTTGTAATGGAGATTCCAAAAAGAACACTAAAAACAATCATTAAATATTCCTTTCCTTGCTTCTCGAGACATGCAGCCAAGAAAATGAGTAGAAACATTGCTTCTTATTTGTTATGGGCTGACAGTACACACAGCAGTGTGCTAATCATTTGTTTTCTTAGGGGTGTGTGTGTGTGTCTTATCAGTTATCATTCTCAGGAAGAATAAAGAGTTCCTGTTTTGCTAGCATAACAAGTTAAGGAACTGGAGAATGCTTTGTATTTGTGGACATTTCTATTGTTTTGTTCTGCATTTTTTTTTACATTTTTAATTTAAAAATATTTGTGGTAGTGGTTATTTCTCACATGGGTCAAAAAGAGAAAAAGCAATAAAACTTTCATGAACTCATGAGTTCATGAAAGTTTTACAGACCCTGCAGTGCCTGGAGGAAGAGTTGCTGCTATGACTTCCTGCAGTAGTTCTGGTTGGGTGGCATCTTATTCATTATGGAAGGAGGGATTGGGGATGAGGATTGAAAAGGAACAAAGGAGATGCCAATGCCACATGCTGAAACGCTCCCAGGACAAAATCCAAGGTCCTGACAGAAAGTTGCTGTGCTGTCACGTGTAACTTTGCAAACACTGAGGAGAAAGCAGGCTGTGGCAACGTCAGCAGCAGCCCGTCATGCAGGAGCATTTAGTGTTAACTAGACTAAGGGTTTGCAGTATTTTCACATCAACATTAAAATTTTTGGTAATCATAACTCTTAATTTGACATCTCAAAATAATTTCACTTATGTTAAATGTATTTAATCTTTTGTGATTTACAAGTTTCCCTGACTATATAATACATCTGGTAACTTCCACCAAGAAATTGGGATTGGTGGTGGTGGTTGTTTTTTGAGACAGAGTGTCGCTCTGATGCCAGGCTGGAGTGCAGTGGTGTGATCTCGGCTCACTGCAACCTCCACCAGAACCTCCACCTGGGTTCAAGTGGTTCTCCTGCCTCAGCCTCCCTGGTAGCTGGGGTTACAGGCACCCGCCACCACGCCCTGCAAGTTTTTTTTGTATTTTTAGTAGAGACGGGGTTTCACCATATTGGCCAGGATGGCCTTGATCTCCTGACCTCATGATCTGCCTGCCTCAATCTCCCAAAGTGCTGGGATTACAGGCGTGAGCCACCGCACCCGGCCCTGTTGTCAGTTTTTAAGAGATAAAGTCTTACTCTGTCACCCAGGCTGGAGTGCGGTGTGCCATAGCGGCTCACTGCAGCCTCAAACTCCTGGGCTCAAGCAATCCTGTCACCTCAGCCGGCTGAGTAGCTGGGACTACAGACATGCACCACCACACCTGGCTGTTACTTATTTTGAACAATGTAGACATGGGCCTAAATAATACAGAAGGTGTTTGTGGTTTACTTATTTCTAAACCTTACTACTGAATACATGCTTTTGAATGACAATAAGAAATCATAGAAAAAGAAAGGAATACATGACTGGTGGAGTAAATGACCCGTAGCTCTCTTAGCTGTCCAGAGGGATGTGATTCACACAGCAAAGAGAGCTACAGGTCACAGAATAACACTGCTATCTGAGAAACATTTACCAGTTTAAGGTAGCGAATGACAGGCAGTTGAAAGAGATCAGGATATACCAACCAAAAACATGCAACTTTGGCACAAGAATTATTTTAAGCTGAAGGCATTTGAGTTCATGAAATCCCTTATTAGTCATATTAAGGAAATCTTAGGTATTTTATTAATGGTCCTCTTCCTAGGAACAACTGTCATTTTCTTTTTTAGAAGAAGTCAAGTCATCACCATACTCACATAGAGATTTTCATGCACTCTCATATCTACTGTCTACTCTAAGAACTCATTTATCTTTCCAGAAATTCATCCCCTTTTCCACAAGCATTGTTTCTCCCTTTTCCTTTCCCCTACTTAGATTTGGAGACACTGATAACCACCCTTTGAGTTACTGACTACTAAGTTTCTTCCATGTGTTTTGGGGATGCACATGCTAATAAAATTAGTATGCTTTTCTCCTGCTAATCTGTGCTATGTTAATCTGATTTGCAGGGATTCAGTGGGAGAACCTAGAAGGGAGAGGAAAAATAATTTTTTTGCAAGGGAGCAATGGGGAAGTTGGCAAGTGAGGATCTAAGTGCAAAGAGACAAAGGTTTGCTGTGAGGCTTTATAGAATGGTACTTCTGCTGTGTGCTGAAGAGGGCTTTGTGTAGTACTGATTACACCAAGGTTGTAGTAAGCTAACTTGTCATTTTCTGCCAGCCAAGGGTCTGGTGATGGCTGAGCACAGAAAGTTTGTGAGTTATTTGCACAGGAGGGCTATGTGTCCTGGACCAGGAAGAAAGGCAGACTTCTAGGTTGCCTGCTTTCTCTTTTTGCTTTCTCTTGGTCCCTCCAGCCTGAGTCCTCTTCCCTAATTGGGACTCCACAGCTTCTTTCATGTGAGAATCATCCATACCACTGCAGGCTCATCGATTTTCAGTGCTGAATAGTATCCCATGGCATGGTGATCTGTGCATTGCAAACACAGTTTTAGTTCAGTAATTATGCAGTTCAATGCTGTGTAATAATCATGCTGCAAACATGATTGTGAATTAAAATTTCTATTCACATCTAGTTCTAGGGCAAAATCTTTTCTATGGTTTGGCTGTGTCCCCACCCAAATCTCATCTTGAATTGTAGCTCCCATAATTCCCACGTGTTGTGTGAGGGACCTGATGGGAGATAATTGAATCACATGGTGGTTTCCCCCATACTGTTCTCATGGTAGTGAATGAGTCTCACGAAATCTGTTGGTTTTATAAGGGGAAGCCCTTTTCCCTTGGTTCACACTCCCTTTTTGCTTGCCACCGTGCAAGACATGCCTTTCACCTTCTGCCATGATTCTGAGGCCTCCCCAGACACATGGAACTGAGTCCATTAAACCTCTTTTTTTTTTTTTTTTATAAATTACCCAGTCTCTGGTATGTCTTTATCAGCAGTTTGAAAACAGACTGATACAATTGTGCAGCTGAAAAGATATCAGAAATGGTATTTGTAGTGGCTTGGGGAATAGTTTGCCTTCTCCCTGATTTTCTAGCTGTTTTCTTGCCCCTAATTAGAAATAGAGGGCCTGGGTCAAAGGTAAAGGGTGGAGAGGATTTTACTGCCCCATGTAGAATACACTTTCTTAACCATCATGCTCTACTGTCCCTCCATATCTACTATACAGTTAAAATAAACTTTGGGTAGTTTGCAAAACAATAAAATTCAAAGTCAAATAAACTGGCATAAATTTGGGGGAATGATTAATAAACTGAAAACACGAAGTGTTCATTCAAACTTTACACCCCTTTCCAAAACATGGGTGTAAACAACATCTCACAAATGGAATAAAAACCATTAAGACTCCAAGTGAATAACTGGTAGAGAATATGAACAGAGATGTCAAACATGGAGGAAAGTCATATGGCTAATACCATATGAAAAAGCTTTCATTTGTGATCATCGAGGAGATAATACTAAAACATCACAGTGGTAATATTTCCATCTACTAAAATAGCAGTAACGTTTTAAAGTATGTGCTCTGTGTTATGAGGATGTAGTGTAATAGTTACTCTTAACAGCTCTGAGAAACAGGACTTTACAATTTCTTTTCCAGTAAAAAAGCCTGCTTCTTCAAAATTCTGGAGATTGGCTTGATTTTTGCTATTCTTTTTAATGGTAAAATAAGCAGTTGAGTAAAGATAATAATTAAATGGTCTAGTTAAAAATTACTTTTTGGTATTAAATATTATTTTCAGCTATTTGGAAACAAAATATGAATTTTTATTTTAAGTTTACAAAGGCCACATTCTTTAGTAGCAAATAAAAATTGTTATAGAGCTAGACAATCATCAACATCTATCATATTCATACATACACTACTTTGTTGCTAATTTTTTTTTTTACCAATTTTTTGTTAAACTCTTGCAGTTAGAGACTTGATGTTAATGATCTATTTCTCATGGACTACTCATCACTTTCTGCCTATGTGTATATTTCTGCTGCCCCATCTGCTAACATATTTCTCCACTGTTGTTGGCTAATTGTCCTTTCTTGATGACTCAAGGATTTCTTTTAAGGAATTCTAGATATTCTCCCCTTGCCTGCCATCCCTCAATCTCACTAGTGACTCCAGGTTTTTCCAGAAGTGCTCACTTCTCCATCTTCATAGAAATCCTTAGTCCCATTATACTGTATCCTATAACTTTAAAGGACAGCTTTTGTGTCTTAGGATATAGCATTGAAGTGACACACTTGAAGTGACATAGTTATGCTTCTGTTTGAAAGACTCTAGGCTACAGAGACTTAAATTCACATATATGGCAAACATCAAATAAACTCATGGAGTTCGTGTAAAGATCCCTCACAGAGATTGAAAAAGCATGTCCTCAACTCACCAGAAATTAGGTAGTAATATCCTGTGAACCCTTGTGATGTGATTTGGCTGTGTCCCCATCCAAATCTCATCTTGAGTTGTATCTCCCATAATCCCCATGTGTCGTGGCAGGGGTCCTGGGGGAGGTAATTGAATCATGGGGGTGGGTTTTTTCTATGCTGTTCTCTTGCTTGTAAGTCTCACAAGATGTGATGGTTTTATAAAGGGCAGTTGCCCTGCACACACTCTCTTGCCTGCTGCCATGTAAGATGTGCCTTTGCTCCTCTTTTGCCTTCTGCCATGGTTGTGAGACCTCCCTAGCCATGTGAAACTGTGAGTCCATTAAACCTCTCTCTTTTATAAATTACCCAGTCTTGGATAGTCTTTATTAACAGTGCGAAAACAGACTAATAAACCTTGTTATGAGACTGACAAAAATGGACATGTGATTTTTCCACAAATGTCTTCATAGTGACCTACATGGCATTGAATTTAATGCTTTAAAAAATAATAATCATACAATAGAAACAGATTTGCATGTGGTTCTGAATAAAGAAATGAGGCAAATAAATTTTTTAAAAAACTATATCATTTAATCAATTGACCATTTAAGACAACAAATTCTAATGGGTAGCTTTTGAAAAGAACATGAAATAAATCTACTGGAATGTAGGCTTCACAAATTCATACATTATTGTTTATTTTATTTTTAATGAATTTTCAAAGACTAGAATTTTTTCTGATGCAAAGTAAGTGATCAGTAAATTGTATTAAGTGTTTTGTAAGTTGTAAATTCACAAAATATAAAAGAGAATATGTAGTGTTATGGTAATTCTGGCTATGTGAAATTCAGTTCACAATTTATATACTTTAATTATATGCTATATAAAGTATCTCACTATATTTAAAATTATTATATTAGCAATTAAACTCTCAGAAGAAATTAAACACTTGAGGGAAATAACGTCAAAACCATAACAGATTTGAAATATTTGGAATGACTTATTTTAAGCACAATATTATAAAACAATTTCTCTTCTAATAAATAGAGAAAAACTAGTTTGCCATTTTAATAACATCATTATAAGTAGTCAAATAGGTCTGCTAGAGTATATTTCTAATTAATTTTTACACGGAAGACAAAGTAAATCATGTATCTCACACATGCACTGTGTTTTCTTAAGGGTTTTGCTTGGTGTTTTCTTCTCAATGGACAAAATATAGTGTATGTCCTATCATTTTATTAATTTTTTGGTACTTAAACATACTTAGGTTAACTTGTTACAAAAATTTTTGAAGCACTTATTGAGGTACTATATATATGTTTTAACATATATATTATACAATTCAACGTTTTAATTTTCTAAGGCACTTATTTTTAATAAAATTAAAGAGTTGTGCAACCATTACCAAAATCAAATTTTACTACATCTCCATTATTACTCCCCCCAAATTCTTCTTGACTGTGTGTACAATCCCTAGTCCCACCCACATCCCACTAGCTACTTGCTGACTCCAGGGATGGACCCCTCTGGACTTCCATTAAATTGAATCATGCAATATGTGGGCTTTTGCATCTGGCTTCTCTAATTTAGCATAATGTTTTTGAGATTCATCTATGTTATAGCATGTATCGGTGCTTCTTTTTTATTGCAAAATTTTTGTGGCATGAATATACATATTTTGTTTATCCATTCATTAGTTGATGAGCATATAAATTGTTTTCGAGTTCTGGTTATTAAGAAAAATGCCATAATATTTGAATACAACCTTTGTGTGGGCATTTGTTTTCATTTGTCTTGGGTCAATTACTAGGAATGGAATTGCTTGGTCCTGTGATAAATTTATATTTAAACTTTTTTTTTCGAGATGGAGTTTCACTCTGAACCCCAGGCTGGAGTGCAATGGCACAATCTCAGCTCACTGCAACCTCCGCCTACCAGGTTCAAGGTATTCTCCTGTCTCAGCCTCCCAAGTAGCTGGGATTACAGGTGCCCACCACCACGCCTGGCTAATTTTTTGTATTTTAGTAGAGACCGGGTTTCACCATGTTGCCCAGGCTGGTCTTGAACTCCTGAGCTCAGACAGTCCACCCGCCTCGACCTCCCAACGTGCTAGGATTACAGGTGTGAGCCAACACAGCTAGCCTATATTTAACTTTTTATAAAACTATCAAACTGTTTACAGAGTGGCAGTACCATTTTTACATTCCCACCTGCAGTGCATGAAGATGACTGTTTCTACATACCCTCACTATAACATTTGTCATCGTTTATCACTTTTCTTATAGCTACTTTCATTCTTGTTAATCAGGATGTCAGTGTGGTTTTAATTTTCCTGTCCCAAATAACAAATTATATTGAGAATATTTTTATTTATTAGTAATTCATACACCATTTTTGGTAAAGTGTCTGTTCACATTTTTGGCCCATTTTCCCATTGGGACTTTTGTGTTCTTATTGTTGAACTGTAGAAGTTATGATAAATTCCAGAGAAAATGTATTTTATCTGAAATATAATTTGCAAATAATACATCTTAATCTGTGACTTTTCCTTTTGTTTTCCTGATAGTGTCTTTTAATAGTGTCCTTTGACATACAACCATTTTAAGTTTTGGTAACATCCAGTTTATTTTTTTTTTTCCATTTATAGGTTATGATTTTGGTGTCAAAAAGAGAATTTTTTTTTTTTAAGGGACATGGTCTTGCCATATTGCTCAGGCTGGTCTCGAAATCCTGAGCTCAAGTGATCCACTCACCTCGGCCTCCCAAAGTGCTGGGATTAGAGGCATGAGCCACTGCACCTGGCATCATATCTTAGAATTCTTGACCTCACCCAGAGTTACAAAGATTTCCACCTATGTGTTTTTCTAAAAGTTCTATAGTTTAATACTTACATTTAGGTCTATGATCCACTTTGAGTTAATGTGAAGTAAGGGTATAAACTCTTATTTTTGTATGTGAATATTAAGTTGTCTCAGCATCAATTTTCTAAAAGACTGTCTTTTCCAACTTAAATTGCTTTGGCATCTTTGTCATATTTAAATATAAATGGAAAGATTTGTTTCTAGACGTTGATCTATAGGTGTACGCCTAAGGTGTAAGAGGGAAAGGATAGTCTTTTAGAAAATTGATGGCCTTCCCATATACATTTTAGACTCTGCTTGTCAATTTCTGCAAAAACAAAAGCAGAAGCAAAAACAAAAACTCTGCAGGGACTTTAATAAGGGATTGTGTTGAATCTATAGATCAATTTTGGAATAGTGTCACCTTCACAATATTGAGTTTTCCAAACTATGAACAGGGTGCAAGTGGTTTTCGGTTAAATGGATAAATTGTATAGTGGTGAAGTCTGAGATTTTAGTGCACTTACCACCTGAGTAGCGTACATTGTGCCCAATGTGTAGGTTTAAAAAAAAATACCTCACCCCCTCACACTTTCCCTTCTGAGTCTCCAGTGTCCATTAGAACACTCGGTATGCCTTTATGCACGCAGAGCAGAGCTCCCACTTACAAGTGAGAACATGCGGTATTTGGTTTTCCCTTCCTGAGTTACTTCACTTACAATAATGGCCTCCAGCTCCATCCAAGTTGCTACAGAAGACATTATTTTGTTCTTTTTTTAAATGGCTGAGTAGTATTTCATGGTGTACTTCTACCACGTTTTCTTTATTCACTCAATCAGTCCATGGACACTTAGATTGGCTCCGTATTTTGGCAATTGTGAATTATCCTGCAATAAATCTACACAGGTCGGTGTGTGTGGTTTTTGTTTTTGTTTTTATATCGTGATATAAAAACATTTTCTTTGGCTATTTACCCACCAATGGGATTGCTGGATTCAGTGGTGGATCTACTTTCAGTTTCTTGAGAAATCTCCTTACTATTTCCCATAGGGGTTGTACTAACTTCCATCCCCATTGGTAGAGTATAATCGTTCCCTTCTCACCACAGCCAACCCAATATGCTGTTTTGGTTTGTTTTGACTTTTGAATAATGGACATTCTGGCTGTGGTAAGGTGTTTCTCTTTTTAAAAATGTTGTTCATTTCTCCTAGCAATGATTTGTATTTTTCAGATACAAATCTTGTACTACTTATATTATATTTTTATGCCATTAGGATTGGATTGGTACATTAATTTTGTTTTTATGTTATGTATTGGTAATATATAGACGTTTGTTGACATTGGTATACTGCTTGAATCCACCTAACCTGCTAAACCTATTTATTATTTCCTGTAGCATTTTTGTGAATTGCTTAGGTTTTTCTACCTAGAAGATCATGTTTTCTGGGAATAAAAACACTTTGATGATTTTCCTCACGGTCTGAATGGCCCTTACTTCCTTCAATTGCCTTTTTGTATCCATTGAACTTCTGTTACCATGTTCAATAAAAGTGGCAAGTCAGTGTCATGGCATTCTTTCTAATTTTAGGGCTGACACATTAATTCTTTTACCATAAAGTATGATGTTAGTTGTACGTTTTTTGACTGTCCTTTATCATATTGAAATATTTCCCTTCTACTTCTAGCTTGTTGAGAGATTTGACAATGAATGAGTGTTGGATTTATATGGAATACGTGTTAGACTTTGTAAAATGATTTTGCATCTATCAAGATGATCATTTGGATTATGCCCTTAGTTTTATTAATATAGTGTCTCAAGTTAATTGAATTTCTAAATTTTAATTCAAATAAAAATCGCATTTCTAATATAAACCATTCTTGATGTATAATTCTTTAATATTTTACTAAATTTGTCTTGCTAGTATTTTGTCATGAATTTTTGCATTGACCTTTATGAGAGATCTTTGCATGTAGTTTTCTTTCCTTGTTATGCCATTGATTTTTGTTATTAAATATGAGACTCATAGAATAAGTTGAAAAGTGTTTCCTCTATTTGTGTTTTCTGGAGGAGTTTGTGAAAGATTGGTATTATGTCTTAAATGCTTGATTGAATTCCTCTGTGATAGGCCTGGAGTTTTCTTTTTGGGAAAAATTTTAAATCTTAACTGAATTTCTTTATGTTTTGTAGTTCTGGTTCTATTCATATTTTCTATTTCTTCCTGAGTTAGTCCTAGCAACTTGTGTCTTTCTAAGAATTTGTTCATTTCATTTAAGTTGTCTAATTTGTGTGGATACAGTTTTTCATATTATTCCTTTAAAGTTCTTTTAATTTCTGTGACATCAGCAGTAGCATCCAGTCTTTCATTTAAGTTCTGGGATACATGTGCAGAACGTTCAGGTTTGATACATAGGTATACATGTGCCATGGTGGTTTGCTGCACCCATCAACCCATCATCTACATTAGGTATTTCTCCTAATGCTATCCCTCCCCTTGCCCCCTACACCCCGACAGACCCCAGTGTGTGATGTTCCCCTTCCTGTGTCCATGTGTTCTCACTGTTCAACTCCTACTTATGAGTGAGAATATGCGGTGTTTGGTTTTCTGTTTCTGTTTTAGTTTGCTGAGAATGATGGTTTCTAGCTTCATCCATGTCCCTGCAAAGGACATGAACTCATCCTTTTTTTCTGGCTGTATAGTATTCCATGGTATATATGTGCCACATTTTCTTTATCCAGTCTATCATTGATGGGCATTTGGGTTGGTTCCAAGTCTTTGCTGTTATGAATAGTGCTGCAATAAACACACGTATGCATGTGTCTTTATAGTAGAATGACTTTTAATCCTTTGGCTATATACCCAGTAATGGGATTGTTGGGTCAAATGGTATTTCTAGTTTTAGATCCTTGAGGAATTTCCACACTGTCTTCCATAATGGTTGAACTAATTTACACTACCACCAACAGTGTAAAAGCGGTCCTATTTCCCTATATGTTCTTTAGCAAATGTTGCTTCCTGACTTTTTAATGATTACCATTCTAACTGGCATGAGATGGTATCTCATTGTGGTTTTGATTTGCATTTCTCTCATCACCAGTGATAATGAGCTTTTTTTCATAGGTTTGTTGGCCACATACATGTCTTCTTATGAAAAGTGTCTGTTCGTATCCTTTGCCTATTTTTTGATGGGGTTGTTTTTTTTCTTGTAAATTTGTATAAGATCCTTGTAGATTCTGGGTATTAGCCCTTTGTCAGATGGATGGATTGAAAAAATTTTCTCCCATTCTATAGGTTGCCTAGCTAAAATAAATAGAAAGATTCTCAACTGTAGATGTTATCTGTTATATGCCAATAAAGGATGTTATTGTCAGATCTGCCTTTTGATTGAAGTGATTCTGTTTACATCTAATGTAGTCATTGAGATGGCTGGACTTAACATCTGCCTTTTTGCTATTTGTGGAATGCAGTTAATTCTATTTCCACTGTGAAAACATCTGTTTTCTTTAAACTTCTTAACACCCACATAGTATTTATTCGGGGTCCTTGATTGTAACTGACAGAAACCCGAATGAGTTGATAGACAAGTAAGCAAAAAGGGATAAATTTGCCCACATTACTAGAAGGTTACCTTCACTATTTCTAAAGGCTCAAATGATGCATAAGGTGCCTATTTCTGTTCATCTTTGCTATTTTCTGTATGCATTTATTTTAGTAGCAACACAGGCTTATATCCTACTTCATTGCTACAATATAAATGTTTATATTTTTCCCAAATTTGAGCAAAACTCCCAATAATAATAAACATTGGCTGTAACTTTTTGCTAAGTCCATCACTATGGCCATGGGGGATGAAATAATCTTTTTGGTTAGGCATGTATCAGTAAAAATCGCAAGAACCAAGAGATATCATAAATGCCTGTGGAAGCCACAGCTTCCTCAAAAGCAAATAGATAATGTATTAAAAAAAAAAAAAAGGATGCTGGGCTGGCAGGAACAACAGCTTTTTACTATTCTGCTTTCATGGTATGGTACTCTCCCACTCTTAAGTGGGATTTTCTTCTTCAGTACTGACAGAATCTAAGGGTTTATGGAGGAGTCCTGGCTGATATTGCCTACCCAACTTGTTCAGTTGCTCTTGGAGTAAGATCAGCTTCTTGAAGAGAGTTCCAGCAGTTTCCACAAGGTATTAAAACTTATGTTTCCACTGGAATTGAAATGAGGCCAAAAGTGACAAATTGCATCCCTGAAATGTTTTCACATATGTGTATGTGTGTACTACGTGTGCATAGACACACACACACAAACACAAACACCCACATCCACATTGATGACCTACCCCACATGTTCTTCTAATATGACCAACACCTGTCCTGTGAAGAACTGAGGTCTGTTTTCTTCTCCTTGAATCTGGGTGGGAATTATGACTGTTATGGCAGATCTCATGCTTTGTGATTTCTGTAGCTAAGTCATAAAACTAACGCCACTTTTGCCAACTCTGCTCTTTCTTTCTCTCACTTGCTCTTGAAGGCCAGGCACTATATTGCAGGAATGTCCAGATCACACGGAGAGGTCATGTGTGGGTGTTCTAACCAACAGCACCACACCAAGAGCCAAGTGCCTGTAAATGATGGCAGCCCCAGACTCTGAGAAGCTCCACCCAATGCCACGTGGAGCAGAGCCAAAAAATCTCCCTGAACCCCTCCCAAACTGAGGAGTTGTGAGAAAAATGAATGTTGTCATTATTTTAAGCCATTACACTTTGGATGATTTGTTAGGCAGTCATGTTAACTCTAACTAAAGATATGTTATTTTTAATAATAACGGTCACTCTCTTGAATGTATACAGTTCTGCTATAGGATCATATGAAATCTTATGAAAACTTAGTCTCTTGATTACTTTCCATGTGAAACTTCAGGATAACACAGTTTACAGCTAAAAGGCTACTGCGACTAATTTTTAAAAGGGGAAAATATGACTTGGTATGCGTTAATAGTTTGATTTATATGTTTTAGCGTGATCTCAAGGTTTGCTGCAGCAAATGTTTTGCATATGTTTATCTGGAAAAGTGAAAGTCAATGTGAATTGTTAAAAGTCTCAAAAGGATGCCTGTGTCTGCAGCAATCAAAGGCAAAATATGTGCTTCTAGTATGTAATCTCCGACAGGTTAGTGTCTCTAAAAATATACCCCTCATTTCACTTTGGCATTTACTACTCATCTCCATTAAAGCAATTATTTAAATTTCAAGAGTCTTCATTTTGGGAGGAGTAGTTTAGCAATGTATTTCAAATTAGTTATTTTAAATTTCAAAAGTCATTTTTTTGTGTCAACTCGTCTCTCTAAAAGTTATCTGCAGATTTATTACTTTCAGAAAACTTGTTTTTTTAGATAAAAGTGATTTACTCTGTAATTGACCTGATGTACCCTTAATAAAGAAAACTATTAATGGTTTTTTTTTTCAATAATTAGGATACTTATGAGTGTCCAGGTCTTTGGAAAGATAAATGAGTGAACAAAAAGACCATTGAAAAAAGCCAGATATGATGAAAAATATGATCCTTGCCATTATATTGTACAAAAGACTCTATGTGCTCACTGAGGTAGGGAACAAAGTGAAAGTTTATTTTAATTGAATAAGCTACTTATAAGCTGTCTTTCTTTAAAGATAATGTGAGCCAATAATAAAACACGATGCTTCAGGTTTACAGAATCAGATTCTAAAATCTCTTCAGAGAAGCATAATCAACTATCAACAAGAGATGTTTGTAAAAATAAAACTGAATTATAGTAAATTATTTTATATTTCTGCCAGGCAATGATGGCTTGTTAACATTCAAAACCCTGATATCAGAATCTTAAACAAGAGGCACAATTTATGAATTAATAAATGCCATGCTTAAAAATACATCTTTTTAAAAAAACTGTAGTTGGCTGGGTGTGGTGGCTCACGCCTGTATTCCTAGCACTTTGGGAGGCCGAGGCTGGTGGATTGCCTGAGGTCAGGAGATCGAGACCATCCTGGCTAACACGGTGAAACTCTGTCTCTACTAAAATTACAAAAAATTAGCTGGGCGTGGTGGTGGGCGCCTGTAGTCCCAGCTACTTGGGAGACTGAGGCAGGAGAATGGCGTGAACCCGGGAGGTGGAGCTTGCAGTGAGCCAAGATCACGCCACTTCACTCTAGCCTGGGTGACAGAGCCAGACTCCATCTCAAAAAAAAAAAGAAAAGAAAAGTAATTTTATATTTACAAATGTTATAAAACTTGACGAAAACTAGACTACTCACAAATTACCTGATTGGATGATATAGTTTATAAACTCTGCAACCTTGAACCTTGGAAATATGTCTGAAGAATATAGTTACCTGGAGTTCCAGCGGGGATCACAGCACAACTGGCAAATGTAAGGAGAAATGTATCAACTGTAGACACAATATACAGCTCTGCATCCTCCCTGCTGCACCAGCCTCCTTCCTGAAACGCACACATGCATGCAGCCATTCATAAACACACTCCTCAAATACATTCCACCATCGTGGCCATGGCTTACTTGTGGGCCTACCCAACTACTTGTCTTTCTAATCATTTGCACCTTTTCATCAAAATAAAGTGTGTACAATTTACAGAAATTATCAAACTAAAGAGACTTATAGATGTAAAGCTTTCAAATCGTCACTAAGGAGAAGTACAGTAGGAGATCTGGGGCAGAATTGTTACACCAGATAATGATTATGGGTTACATAGAAGCTTTGTGTTAGGGTGAGAAAATACACGGTATGTTAGGCATGACTAAGAGCCAAGATAAAGTACAAGAATGCAAGGAAAGATACTACACTATTAGAATAACTTCAACCTTGCCAAAATATGAGCCATGTTATGGGCTAATCATGGAAAACATTTTAGCAGATGTTGAACTAAACAAATATATCCCTCGAAATATGTATATCCAAATAAGTATAGGATATGGAAATGAAAAGGACAAGATATTGAAAAATATAGCAAAATAAGTGGAGTTTCTATTAGTGGAAGGTTTTTGTGAGGATGGGGTGGGGAAGTGGTGAACTGAAAAGTTTAGCAAAAGGAATTGGTGTCAGTAGTGATAAACCCGGAGCAGAGGAGGACGTTTGCTAATGTTCTGTGAGCTCAGCTTGGGAAACTAGCCATGAAAAGTTCTCTCAGTCAGGTGTGAAGATGAGACTGATGATTTATCAATACTAGGAATAGAAAGAAATGGAATCCACAGCTGTTCTTAAGACTTGTAAAGTGTACAAGTCGATGGGTGTATCAACTACTGACTTCATATCCAACCACAAAGTTGGAAAAACTGATCTTGAAGTGTAAGTGTGATTTTATGGAGGTCACAGGAATGATGGGAGATGAATGACGGGAGCACTGAACAGCCCTTGGTTTTCAAGCTAATGATCTTATGTGAAGTGGAATGCAGGACTTGAATCCTTCTTTCCACTCATTCTGTCCTCTCCTGCAGCATAGGGAGAGGCCGTATCCATAAAGTTCATCATCTATGCCCACACAAGTGTGTGTGTGCCTGCGTAAGGCAGCGGGGCTCTGTGGAGGAACAGCTGTGTCTGAAGAGCCTCACAGAGAGCCCCTTGGTTTATAATGAATGTCATAATACTGTCTAATCCGTTCAATACACCTGCATCTCTATGAACAGAGAGTAAAATCTGGGCAGTGTGACACTGTGCATTCCAGCCAAATCAGGTCAGGAAAACCCTACCTTTGAATTCCAGAGAAAAAAAATGGCAGAGACAAATGGCTTCTATATAAACTTATCACATTTGGGGACACAGCAAGACTCATGGCTCTTCTCTGTTTTGGATTTTCTTCTGGCCAACTTCAGTGTTTCTCTTCTTCAACTCTGAGATCTACACATCTGGGTTTGTTTGAACTTAATTTTGAGAACTTTCATCTTCCATGGAATCCCAGGACTTTCAGGTTCATTTCATGTGACAACGTGAATGCTGGTTTATCTCATTCCTACCCATTATTTGGCTTTGTTACCTGGTTCTCAACTACATGACTTGTTTGTGGACTCTGTAGGAGTATGCAGACTCGCTTTAGCTCTAGAAGTTGGCTTTAAAAACCTGACCTACTCAAGAGTTCGAGACCAGCCTGGCCGACATGGTGAAACCCCATCTCTACTCAAAATACAAAAATTACCCAGGCGTGGTGGCACATACCTGTAGACCCAGCTATAGGGAGGCTGAGGCAGGAGACTAGCTTGAACCTGGGAGGCAGAGGTTACAGTGAGCTGAGATCATGCCACTGTACTCCAGTCTAGGCAACAGAGTGAGATTCTGTCTCAAAAACAAACAAAATACCCTGACCTATACCATATCCATAAGCAAGAATGATTCGAATTTTTCTACAGGTATTCAATTTGTCACAAAACAAAAGGCCTGAATACCTTTTAGACTAAGTGATTGTGATAAGACAAACACAATACCTTTCCTTCTTTCCAGCGGCTTGGTATCAGTAGGATATGATGCACAAAGATAGCAAGGGAAGTATCAGGTGAGAAATTCCAACAAATACTACAGGAGTTATAGGCAGGAAGTAAATACATCCAGTCAGCATGGAAGATCTTCCAAGAAATGGGATTACTTAGAGCCAATTTAGAAGGGCAGCTGCAATGCAGAGACTGGGAGGAGGCTGTGGGTAGTTTAGTTTTCCCCAAGTTTCATAAAATGTATAAACATATAATTGTAATTAATAAGTATATAATTATATGATTATGTAAAGAAATATGACATCTAAACAGAATATCATGTCAGTATCAAAGAGAGCCTATAAACACAGATACGTGAATAAGGGCCCTCCCAATATGCATGGCTGCCAGTGTGCAAGGTGGAAGCGAGTGCTCAGAATGAACAAAGTAGCACTGTGTGAAAGGGCAGCAAGGAATGGAAGACAGTTTCAAAACCGATGTGCTCTGTGTATGGAATGCCGCAACTGGGTAATGTAGGTTCAGAATGAGAACATAATTAAACCTACCAATTAAGAATGATATGAAGATTATTACCAATAATCAAAGAGCATTTATTAAGCACATATTATGTACCAAGAATTCTGCTAAGTGTGTATTATGCTTTGCCTCATTTACTCATTAAGGAAAAGCTTATGAAATGCAGAAAATCTGAAATGTAACAATATACTTTTAAATAATTTGGTGAAGATAAAATCTAAAAAAGAAGAAATGATAAAACCCATAGGAAACATCCAGAGTGTTACACAACAGGAAAAAGACACACCCAAAATACCAAAGACATATCAAGGATCATGGAGAGAAGTAAGCCTGGACTCAAGAAACCAGAAAGTCTTATTGCATAATTTAAAATCAATTAGAAATGATAGAAATATAAATTATTGGCCTGACACAATGGCTCAGACCTGTAATCTCGGCACTTTGAGAGGCCAAGGCGCGCAGATCACCTGAAGTCAGGAGTTCAAGAGCAGCCTGGCCAATGTGGTGAAACCTCATCTCTACTAAAAATACAAAAAGTAGCCAGGCGTTCTGTCTGAAGAGCACCGGTGAGGGTGTTTTTTTGCGGCATCATGACTCACAGCTTCCAAATGATGTTTCCTTTAAACAAATCAAGTTAGATAATAATAGAAATTCTAATCCTTAACAACGATCCCCTTATTTGCCAAAATGCCTTTTTAACAGATTTCCAATATAAGAAATTTTAATACTCCATCCTAAAGTAAGAGGAATGTTTTTCACTTGGACATTGTGTAAAATAACAACAAAAACAAGTCAAAATACTTTAAAATTCTCTTTGACATTTTCTTTAGCTTTTGTCCTTGAAAGTGGTTCCCTTTTCTCATCGTCCTTTTCTTTTCCGTTCTGATTTCTTCCTTAGCTTGTGATGAATCTTCTCAGTAAATACTCCTGGAACTCTATGGCTTGCTTTTACTGAGTTTTATCTCTGTACAGAGTGTAAATTACCTTCTTTTCTTCAATCTCAGTATTGCCCCGCTGTGTTCTCCAGCGTCAGCGCTTAGTATTGCAGTCACACTGCACTTGCCTGTAGTTGATAATTTCATGGCACTGCTGTCACACCTGGGTGCTGATCAGATTCAATTCCATCTTTCTTTTATCCTGTATCTGTGTCTTCTGTGTGGTTATTAAATGCTGTTCTTTTCCTACTGGGTAACTATTTAAAGTTATACTGACTGTGTCTTCTGGAGAAAATTCTGAAGCGTTTAGCGCTTTTCAAAAGATGCTATTGACTAAATCACAATGATTCTTTTACTTGGAAGATTTAAACTTTGGAATACACAGTTCATATTTGTGTTTGGGGTCAAGCAGTCGTTTGCTTTCCCATAGCTTCTGAAAGAAATGTGTTCTTACTTCTCAAGGAGAATCAGTGGCTTAAGCCAGATATACAAGGCAAATAGAAATATGAACAAGAAACTCAGTACTTCAAAATTTTAAAATATTAAGTTGAAATTGTGGTTGAATTACGAAATGTCTCTCTCCTTTTGCTGATTTTCATGTCCCCTTTATTAGTAGAACCAAGCCAGAACTATCTTGGTGTATCCATGTAAGAAGAAGGCTTCTTCCAGATCTCTCTCTTCAAACATGTATTTAGTTATTTTACCATAAAGGTATTAATTATATATGTTTCTTGTAATTCAATGGTAGAAAATATGTACCTTCACAAATTTCCTACAACATTTGAATAAAAATTAGCAACACTGAAGGTCTTTGAGGGTTTTCATAATGTTTTAGCATTTTTACTTTTGCCTTATTTGTGTGTAAATATTTTCATTGTTGTAAGTCCAAGTCCTCTAATTGTTTTGAACCAAAAAATGGTTTGGCACAAAAGACTTGAGATATAAACACTTGGTTTCACAATCTATTTCTATGACTCAATAAATAACTGAGTGAGTTACAGCAAGTTAGTCGGGTTCCTAAAACCTTATTCCTTGTGTCTAGGTGGGGAACATGACACCTGCTGTTCTTCATTTCAGTGATTCAAAATGAGGTCAGTACTGGATTTACAAGCACACACAAAGTTTATGCAGCTTTTCATTAAGTACTAAGTATAACCAACGACATGAAATGGTACTCAGTTCACAAAATAGTAATTCGCGCCAGCATTGGAGGAAGATCTGCTGTATTGAATAACAGGGTTAGTGTGGCGAAGTCGAGTGGGCAAGTTTCCCAGTGGATTCTCATCATTAGTTTTGTGTTTCTATTATTTTCACTTTATGTTTCACTTTATGCAATTCAGTTTGGAGCCTAACCACTGAATGAGATGGTAGTGTAGGATGCTGGAATTTAAACCACATTGCATAGTAGGAAGTCATATGTGAATGAGAAAGTGACATGAGAGGGCTTGGGAGCAAAGGGAGCAATGAGCTAAGCTGGCCCACTGGAGGGAAGAGGCATCGCAGCACAGCTAGCCTGGGGAAAGAGCGCGGAGGCATAGGCAAGGCCTGTAGGAAGGGTGAGAGAAGGAAGGCACCGAAGGCACCGCAGTAGAAAGAATTGCTCCTGGAAATGCACCAGGGTCTGAAAGGGTGGCTTCTATTTGGTGACAGGAGAATAATTTGGTGTGGCTGAACTCTACCCACACAAACGATGGGAAAAAATGAAGAAGTTGGGGTGAGGTGGTAATGAACAACTTTCTGATGCTTGTCTAAGACATTTCTAACATATAAACAGAAAATGCTGGATACTATGAAGAAATATTAAGAAATATATATTTGGTGAATATTTTTGATAAAAAGAGACTAGAAAATGGTAAAGGTTGGGAGTCAAGAACGTCTCTGTTGAGAGAACGGAAGGAAACCCCACTGCCAAGACAGACAACTCAAGACGATTTGAGAGAAGAGCCCCAGGGAGGAGGACTCTAATGATACCTTGGCTTCTGCCTTAATCCATCCTAAGCCTACACGTGAGAAAGTTGAACAAGAAAGCAGGAGTCCTGACTAATCTCAAGGCTGATAAGAAAGAAATCAAGGGTATTCAGTTAGGAAAAGAAGAAGTCAAATTGTCCCTCTTTGCAGATGACATGATTGTATATTTAGAAAATCCCATTGTCTCAGCCCAAAATCTCCTTAAGCTGATAAGCAACTTCAGCAAAGTCTCAGGATACAAAATTAATGTGGAAAAATCACAAGCATTCTTATACACCAGTAACAGACAAACAGCCAAATCATGAATGAACTTCCATTCACAATTGCTTCAAAGAGAATAAAATACCTAGGAATCCAACTTCCAAGGGATGTAAAGGACCTCTTCAAGGAGAACTACAAACCACTGCTCAGTGAAATAAAAGAGGACACAAACAAATGGAAGAACATTCCATGCTCATGGATAGGAAGAATCAATATCGTGAAAATGGCCATACTGCCCAAGGTTATTTATAGATTCAATGCCATCCCCATCAAGCTACCAACGAGTTTCTTCACAGAATTGGAAAAAACTGCTTTAAAGTTCATATGGAACCAAAAAAGAGCCCGCATCTCCAAGACAATCCTAAGTCAAAAGAACAAAGCTGGAGGCATCACGCTACCTGACTTCAAACTATACTACAAGGCTGCAGTAACCAAAACAGCATGGTACTGGTACCAAAACAGAGATACGGACCAATGGAACAGAACAGAGTCCTCAGAAATAATACCACACATCTACAGCCATCTGATCTTTGACAAACCTGAGAGAAACAAGAAATGGGGAAAGGATTCCCTATTTAATAAATGGTGCTGGGAAAATTGGCTAGCCATAAGTAGAAAGCTGAAAGTGGATCCTTTCCTTACTCCTTATACGAAAATTAATTCAAGATGGATTAGAGACTTAAATGTTAGACCTAATACCATAAAAACCCTAGAGGAAAACCTAGGTAGTACCATTCAGGACATAGGCATGGGCAAAGACTTCATGTCTAAAACACCAAAAGCAACGGCAGCAAAAGCCAAAATTGACAAATGGGATCTAATTAAACTAAAGAGCTTCTGCACAGCAAAAGAAACTACTATCAGAGTGAACAGGCAACCTACAGAATGGGAGAAAATTTTTGCAATCTACTCATCTGACAAAGGGCTAATATCCAGAACCTACAAAGAACTCAAACAAATTTACAAGAAAAAAACAAACAGCCCCATCAAAAAGTGGGCAAAGGATATGAACAGACATTTCTCAAAAGAAGACATTCATACAGCCAACAGACACATGAAAAAATGCTCATCATCACTGGCCATCAGAGAAATGCAAATCAAAACCACAATGAGATACCATCTCACACCAGTTAGAATGGCGATCATTAAAAAGTCAGGAAACAACAGGTGCTGGAGAGGATGTGGAGGATAGGAATACTCTTACACTGTTGGTGGGATTGTAAACTAGTTCAACCATTATGGAAAACAGTATGGTGATTCCTCAAGGATCTAGAACTAGATGTACCATATGACCCAGCCATCCCATTACTGGGTATATACCCAAAGGATTATAAATCATGCTGCTATAAAGACACATGCACACGTATGTTTATTGCGGCACTATTCACAATAGCAAAGACTTGGAATCAACCCAAATGTCCATCAGTGACAGACTGGATTAAGAAAATGTGGCACATATACACCATGGAATACTATGCAGCCATAAAAAAGGATGAGTTTGTGTCCTTTGTAGGGACATGGATGCAGCTGGAAACCATCATTCTTAGCAAACTATCACAAGAACAGAAAACCAAACACCGCATGTTCTCACTCATAGGTGGGAACTGAACAATGAGATCACTTGGACTCGGGAAGGGGAACATCACACACCGGGGCCTATCATGGGGAGGGGGGAGTGGGGAAGGGGGAGGGATTGCATTGGGAGTTATACCTGATGTAAATGACGAGTTGATGGGTGCTGACGAGTTGATGGGTGCAGCACACCAACATGGCACAAGCATACATATGTAACAAACCTGCACGTTATGCACATGTACCCTAGAACTTAAAGTATAATTAAAAAAAAAAAAAAAAGAAGGACGGGGTGCAGGTGGGAAGCAGCTATCAGAGCTGGTGCCCCAAAGCCCGTTGTGTATGAAAACTGCCGTCCAACATGAAAGCTGTGGGGATAAAAGTTGCATGTAAGTAATCAGGTGCAACATTTGTGAGTTAAGTGAAGTTAAATCTAATTGTAGAAAAGACATAAAGAATTTACCTAATTTTATTTTATTTTTTTAATTCAGAGCAGTTATTTACTCTGAACTTGATGAGGAAAAGATCAGCAAATTCATGTCAGAGAATACAAGATCTCCAAGATCTTAGATGCGAGTCATGAATTAGGTTCTTCTGTCTTTGTAAAATCCATCTGGAAATACTGTGTATTATTCTAAATAACATTTTCTCTCTTAACCTTCTACCCAGTTAGAAGAGAGGGAAACAGTAGAGGCTGCTTTACCCTATAACCAAGTATTTTGGGAGGTATAAAGGCATGAAATAGAGGCATTTTCACTTATGGATGTAAAAACTTATTTCAACATTTCTGCTACCACTTCTGCCTTTCTTATTAATATGTATGAATGTGTTAAGCTCTGATTATTGTCTTTCAACATAGTAGGCTAGAGTCCCATGCAACACTTCCTATGCTAACTAATGCCCTGAAAGAGTAATACCAATAGATGTTAACACAACCAGAGTAGGTAAAAGTCAGAAGATGGACAACACTCAATTTTAGCAAAATGTATGGCACTAAAACTCTACCGTGTTGCTGGTGAGAGTGTAAAATGCTATACTTTATAAAACTGTTCAGCCATTACTTATAATGTTACACATAGATCTAGCTTGTGTCACAGTTTCACTGCTATGTATTTATTCAAGAGAAATAAAAACATGTCAACACAGACATACACAAAAACTTGCACAAATATTTTGCTAGAAGTTTGATTTACAATAGCCAGAAACGGAAACAACCCAAGTATCTCTCAGTAGGAGAATGGATAGCAATATTTTTCAACAGAGAGTACAACCCTGTTCTGTACAACAACATGAGTAAATTTTAAAAGTACTAAGTAAATGAAGCTAGATAAAAATTAATGCATTGAATTTTATGGTTTTTACATCAAGTTCAAAAAAATGCAGAACTCATCTATAAGACAAACTAAATCAGTGTCTGCTTTTGGAAGGGCAAAAGGGAGACATAAAGGAATTTTCTGAGAAAACAAATATCTTGTATATTTTTAGAGTATTATTTGATTATGTAAGTTATCAACATTTATTGAATTGAATATTTTGGTCCTTTGCATTTTACCATATATAAATTTTACCAAAAGATTATATAAAACCTTCCTCCAAGGCAAGAGCCAAAATAAACTCAAAACCATAAAAATATAAGTAGGCAGTGTTTATAGATATTTCAGCAGGTTGTACACCCCTGAAACTTAACCCTCCATAGAATTGTATACAGATATGAGTGGTTAATACGAAGCTGGTGAGTATTCATAAGGTAATTAATAAGTTTTTAAACCTTGGAATCTTGAAATAAAATGTATAGCAATGTCTACCCACAAAAGTCATGCCCTGAGAGTGACCCAAGATGAGGAAAGAGTATCTTTAAAGTAGGGAGGGTTGTTTTAAATAAAGGGATAGCCTGAAGAAAAACATTTATGGGTAGAAGAGTCAAAATCAGAGTGATATCAAGAAGGAAAGCGGGCTTGGAATGAACTAGATAATGAAGAAACATCTGGCATCCTTATGGAGCGTGCATTACCATCTCTGGCAGCTCATTTGTCAAGCTTGACTTTCACAAAACAGTAATCATGTATTATTGAGTTTGGGGAGCAAGAATCTCAGAATACAGGGTGGAACTGTTGGGGGCAATACTGTGCAGTTTTTAAAATTTTTAATTGATACCTAATAGATATACATATTTTCAGGATACATGTGATAAATTGATGTATGTATGAAGATGAAACCAGGGAAATTGGGGTATCCATCACCTTAAATATTTGTCTTTTCTTTATGCGAGGAACGTTCAAATTTTTTTCTTCTAGCTATTTTGGAAAGCACAGTACACCATTGATAACTATTGCCACCCTACTGATCAAACTCCAGGTTTTATTTCTCTGGTCAAACTGCATGTTTGTACTTGTTACAGCCTTTTATCTCCCCTTCCCCACCACCCTTCCCAACCCCTGGTACCTACCAATCTACCCTCTATCTTTATGAGATATACTTTCTTAGCTGCCACAAATGGATGAGAGCATGTGATACTTGTTTTTCGATGCTTGGCTTATTTCACTTAACATAATGACCTCCAGTTCCTTCCGTGTTGCTGCAAATGACAGATTCCATTCTTCTTTACGGCTGAATAACATTCCATTGTGTGTATGCAGGACATTTTCTTTATTCTACTGTTGCTGGGCACTTAGGTTGATTCCATATTTTGTCTATTGTGAATAGTGCTGCAATAAGCATGGGGGTTCAGATACCGCTTTGATTTATTGATGTCCTTTCTATTGGAAATGTACCCAGTAGTGAGATTGCTGGATCCTATGTTTACTTTCTGAGGAATTTCCAGTTTTCCATAGTTGTTGTACATAGAATGTACTTACATTCCTACCAGCAGCGTACAAGCGTTCCCCTTCTTCACATCCTCACTCATAATTATTATTCCCTTTTAGATATGTCATTTTAACTGGGATGAGATTATATGTCACTGTGGTTTTGATTTGCATTTCTCTGATGACTAATAATATTGAGCAATTTTTTTGTATACCTTTGGCTTTTTGTATATCTTCTTTTGAGAAATGTCTATTCAGATCTTTATTGCCATTGATTTGTTAGAGCTCCTTATATATTCTGGTTATTCATCCATTGACAGACGGATAGCTTGCAAATATTTCTCCCATTCTATTTATTGTCTCTTCATTTTGTCAATTGTTTCCTTTGCTGCGCAAAAGCTTTTTACCTTCACGTGATCCCATTTGTCTATGTTTGCTTTGGTTGCCTGTGCATCTAAGGTCTTACACAAAACTTATTTCCCACGCCAGTGTCCTGGAGTGTTTCCCCAGTGTTTTCTTCCATTAGTTTCACAGTTTGAGGTCTTAGATTTACATCTTTAATCTATTTTGATTTAATTTTTGTATATGATGAGAGATAAGGGTCTACCTTCATTCTCCTGCATATGTTTGACCCAGTTTGTTCAATACCATTTAGTGAAGAGACTGTCCTTTCCTGTTGTATGTTTTTGGTGCCTTCATAAAAAATGACTTGATTGTTATGTGGCAATTTATTTCTTGGTTCTCTATTCTAGTCCATTAGTCTATGTGTTTGTTTTTATGACAGTACTGCGCTTTTTTGGTTACTATAGCTCTGTAGTATAGTTTGAAGTCAGGTGGTGACTATAGCTCTGTAGTATAATTTGAAGTCAGGTAAAGCCTCTAGCTTTGTTGTTTTTGCTCAGGATTGCTTTTGTTATTCAGGGTCTTTCATGGTTCTATATACGTTTTAGGATCATTATTTCTTTTCTGAGAAGAAAGTTATTAGTATTTTGATAGAGATTGCATTGAATCTGTAAATTGCTTTGGGTAGTATTGACACTTTAAAAATATTAATCCATGACCATAGAATATCTTTCCATGTTTTTGTGCCCTTGTCAGTTTTTTTCATCAATGTTTTATAGTTTTCCCTGTGTAGATCTTTCACATTTTTGGTTAAAAAAATTCCTGAGTATTTGATATTATTTGTAGCCATTGTAAGTGGAATTGCTTTCTTGATTTCTTTTTTAGATTGTTTCCTGTTTGCAAATATAAATGGTACTGATTTTTATATGTTGACTTTGTGTCCTACAACTTTACAGAATTTATTAGTTCTAACAGTCCTTGGGTGGAGTCTAGTTCTTTCTAAGTATAAAATCATGTTGACTGTGAACAAGGCTAATTTGACTTTTCCTTTCCAATTTGAGTGATACTTACTTCTTTCTCTTGCTGAATTACTGTCCAGGACCTAGTATTATGTTAATAAAAGTAGTGAAAGTGGGCATCTCTGTTTTGTTCCAGATATTAGAGGAAAGCCTTTCAATTTTTCCCTGTCCAATATTATGGTAACTGTGGGTTTATCATATATGGCCTTTATTATTTTGAGGTATGTTTCTTCTAAACTCAGTGTGTTGAAGGTTTTTATCATAAAGAAGTACTGAATTGTATTGAAGGGTTTTTCAGCATTGATTGAGATGATTATACATTTTTTATTCTTGGTTCTGTTAATGTGATCTATCACATTTATTGATTTGTGTATGTTGAAACATCATTGCATCCTTGCGTTGAATCCCACTTGATCATAATGAATGATCTTTATAATGTGTTGTTGAATTTGTTTGCTAGTATTTGGTTGGAAATTATGACACACAATTGGAGAGCCTCTACTAGAAGTCACTTCAGCTTACAGGTGTGCTTTTTTAACAGTAGTTTCTAGAGCATTGTCTTTTGCTTATGGCCTCATAATTGTCTTCAATGATGATAACTGTTTGCCAGAGGGACTTTTCAGCATCCTGCAGCATTCTGCAAATTTCACACTATCTATAATAGTTATCAAACTGTTGGTCTCAACTTTTGAGTGAGTTATGAAATCAGTTCTAGGAGTCTCTGAACCATGTTTTAAGGAATAGAATATAACAATACAGAGTAACTAGAAGCAAATTAAATTTCTAATTTTATACATATTTATGTATTTATATGGTTCATTTTCTATAAAATGCATTCATTGCTTGTTTGAGAGATTATTCCCAGTATAGTGAATCTAAAAATTTTTTTTTCTTATTTTAGGTGTCAATGACATGAAATTTTTCACTGCAGATGTTCAGAGAGCTAAAATAAAGGGTCAGGCATGTGTGTAGCAACTGATACACATGTGATACCAGTAATGAAACTTCTTGACTTAATGGTAAATAATTATCAAAGTTGATGTTAGCCCTTGCTGTGCTCTGAATTTGGGGTTATTAACAGAGTTTAATCTGGAGTGTAATTCCGACGTTCAGGTTATCAACGACAGGGTGAATTGTGGGCTGCACTTGGCAAATGGAACTCATGAGGTTTGCTCCCAAAGGTCTCAGAGCTATGAGTGGGGAAGCAATTGACCTGAATTAAAACCGGAGGTGCAGGAAATGCAGGAAAGCTAGCTTTCCTCAAAGAGATACATCAATCCTTGAATGATTCAGCTCATTTGGCATGAGCTGAGTGTCTCACACCAAAGCACATAGCTTTTGGGCCTTTCTAGTAAAGATTCTGTCCATAATAGGTTCGACAATGACCCTGCCATGTTCTCAGACCTCTGGGAGGTCTCTGGAGACAACTTCACACTGAGAGCATCCATCAAGTACAGGAGGCCCCTGGGAACCATAACTTGCTCACTTCAAGAGCTAATGCCTCGTGGGGACATCTTGATATTGCTATTGCTTGGCAGAAGAGCAAACCACAGCTCTTCCCCCAGAGACTCTACTCAGCAATCATTTCCATCTATAAAGAATTTTTTATAGCCGAGCTGGAGACATAGAGGGAAGCTGTGAGGCTACTATAGAATTTCCAACTTAGAACAACAACAGTAGAGTCTCCTACCTTGAAGCATTCTTATTGCAGCTCAGTCGACTTCACAACGGCATTACTTGCCGGTTTTGCAGAGTATTTAAGGCATGCAGGGATTAAATGACTACCTTGAGGTAATGTGGGTAATTGCATTTTAAAACTTGTTGAAGAGTGATTTTGATTCACATATGGCATTTTACAAGAGGGTGATTTTAGCTGGTAGAAAACAAGACATTCTGACAGTGGGTTGCATATCCTGTTGTTCTGTGAGGAAGAGACCTAAAAGGTTTTGTCTGAAATAACTATGTGATCCATGGAAATGGCGTTTTTCTTAGAAGGTGAAGTTGCATAGTTTTGGTGGGGACAGAGATTATGCTTAGTACACAGGAGGAGTTCAACATGTTTGTTGAATGAAATGAACAAAATGAATAGCACTGTCCCTTATGCAGCAGCATACTCACCTACCAGGCATGCATGCTGAGTCTGTCTTCCCAGGGCTGCTGATGTGCTCTTCTTGCTGTTGATGCTTTATCTTACCTAGTGTCCTCGTGATTTGGGAATAGGCAGGGTAGAATCCAGCCACTGTCTGTGATAGTTAGCAAAGCAAACCAGCGATGGTATGAACCATGACTGGCGACTTAGCACCATATCAGGCAAACGTGAAAGAAATATTTAAAACTTCAGATTACTTCTTAAAGCTGTTTTATGTGAGAAAGGAAGTTACGGCATGTGTATCCAAAAATAAATGAAGAAAAAAAGATTTTGTACATGTTGCAGGGCTAGAACATGGAATTGTTTTCTACACCAATTTATAGAAGCGCTTGCAGCCAGACTGTATACTGATAAATTGGAACTGAATGTATTCTCATGACATTTGCTTTACCCTTTTCCACAGAGTTGCTGGAGCTCTGAGATGCAGAACTTAGAACGATACTGAAGTATGGACTGGGTCTGAGCTGCCGCACAGCTTTGAAGAAAGTCTGAGGCACCCTGGAGAGAGACCCAGGCTTTCAGTACCCTTCTCAGGCCCCCAGCCCTTCTAGAGCTTTCCTCGACGAGATGTGTCAGCTTGCCCTGCACAAGATTTTGCCTTGTCCCGGATCACAGACCAATGCTAAGTGGCAGCAGCAAGCCCTTAAGCAGATTCCTATTGAGGACATTCCTTACTCTGTTTCCTTGCCATGCCACAGTGTTACTGCCGCCTCCTTGTTCTTGAAGCTCCCAAGATGACGGCGAGCCACTTCCAAGATGGCAGCAAGCCTCATGTTCTCTGACCTGGGGTTCTTGGCCTTATGGATTCCAAGGAATGGAACCTTGGGCCATACTGTGAGTGTTATAGCTGTATTAGAAGCCATGGGTCACGGAAGAGAACCATGGAACCCAGTGACTAGTGTTCAGCTCGATTAGGAGGAACCCTGGCACTTACCCATGCAGGAACTATTGGGTCCCTGTTGTGAGGACAGCACGGGAGAGATGACTGCCTTCCAGCCTAAGGGATTGTGTGCACTGAAGACAGCCACGGAAAAGCATCCTGGGTCATTGCGTGGAATAGAACATTTCAACAGCTCAAACACACTGGCAGTGCTCCAGGAGAGGAATGAATGTTTCCTTCCCAGACATGTCATTTTGTATTAGCAGAAGCTGGACAGCTTGAGAATTATTGCTTGTATATCTGGAATTAAATTTCTAGCTCTCTGAATGCTCATCCTTTACAGCAGTGCCATGTTCTCGGAAGTTTAGCCAGTAATAGTGTTTCCTGCCGCAATAAATACAAGTTGGGGGAAGTTCGCCACATCCACTCTCCTTCTTTATTGAACATAATGAATGATCACCCATTGCATGGATAACAAAGCAATCAGGAAATAAAACCTTTCTTGTTCTTTGTTGGCTCAATGAAAGGCAGTACACATGCTTGCTAACAGCTATATGGCCAAAGAAAACACTCAAACCTGCGGGTTTGTTCTTGCTTGGGGAGCAGGAGAAGTTAATGCCATGAAACCATTCTAAAGTGGACTGGGTGAGTTGGATACATTACAACAATTAATAACAGGGATGGTGAATGATGTCCCTCAAGAACATACATGATTCTTTCCTCCACCAACTTGTCTTCAGTCTTTCCATTAAGATAAAAATCAGTTACTTATATGTAGAAAAAGACAGGGAGGAGCTCATAAAAAAATAAAAAAGTGGTATTAAAATCCAAAATAAATAAATAAGACAGAATATGAACCAAGTCTTGTACCAATGTTAAATACACGAAATGAGGCTGTAAGTCTGTGACTGCAGTAAGAGGCATGCAGGAGCATTTGAGTTTGGTCTTAAAGAGCAGAAAGCATTTTGTCATGTAGAAATGGAAAGAGTGCCTCAGGCAACTGAAATAGTACACAACTAGGTGAAGAGGGAGAGACGCCTTTGAGGGCATAATTCGGCTATGTAGACAGGGCATGTGGATTCAGTCTACGGGGAGCAGGCTGGCGATGCAACTGGGTGATGAGCACAGTGCAGGCTGAACCAGCAGAAGAGCTCAGGCTCCCTCTAAATAGAAGCAGTTTAAAAATTCCCGCTCAGGTTTGCCATTTAATATTTCAGAGGGTACAGACAATGTATCAAAAGAAGTGTCAGGATCGGATTTTTATGTGAAATTTTATTTGGATACTGGGTTTTGTTTTCTTTTGTTAGAAGAGTCTATCATTGCTTGTTGCCAGCATACAAGTCTTCACAGCTGAGGGTGCACCTGGCACTTCCTGCAGTGGTGGGGTTGTATAGCACGCACCACAGAACTGCACCACCGCCCAGCTCCTGACCTACCCACGCGACACAGCACTCCGCAGATGCCTCTTGTTCCTGGTCCTCCAGGAGTCTCCTCACTAACCATTTCCGGCTGTCAGTGCCTATACGGGGCCACTGTTTGGAAAAATGCTGAGACCATTTGAACCCAAATTTCTTACTTAATGTTTAATTGATGTGTACTTTATACACCACAAATATCACCAATTATAAGCATAAAATTTGATAAGTTTTGACATAAAAACTCAGTTGTATATTCACCATTACGTTACAGAAAGTCTTATGCTTGAAAAAATTCATTTTAAAAAGAAAGGCTATGCTGGCCTTGTGGAATACACTCCCAGGCTTTCAGTGTGAGACCCCTTCTGGGAACCATGATCAACCCTGGGCTTTGGGTAAGGCAGCTGGGGAGTGGAGGATTCATGGAAGGCACACTTTGGAGGAGGAGATCTAGAAACTTTGTTAGCGTGTGTGATGGGATGTAATAGCAATCAATTACATATCAATAACTAGGGTAAATTTTCAACATTATTGTTGATAATAGAAACTGATGAGTTACCTACACAAATAATAATTTTTAAAAAGTAAATTTTTGTTGTGGTTCTATAAAAATAATGCTGTTTACCCGAACTGATCCATGTTCCTCACCATTTATGCAAGATTATCTTGCAGAAGCACAGCAATTATATATATCATTAATGTGGTCAGGGTTCTTGAGTGAATTCTATTTCATTGGCATTAAGCACATTCTTCAGTGCTAAAAAATGAGGTAACAAATTTAGCACATTGAAAGGGTTCACTGGGGTAAAATAAGATTTTTGTAAGTTGACATTTTGTATATTTTCCTAAGCCGATGTAAATACTCTACAAAGAGATGGCAATGAGGCTTCTGCAAGGTATCAATACAACCTCAAATGACTAAGTGCATGGCATTTTCTAAATTTTAAAAATTTTAAAAATTACTTCTTGAATACTTATTATGCACTTTTTCCATACCAGGTAGTGGAGATGTAATAGAGATCATTTCTATTTCCATTGAGCTTTAAAACTTAGTGGAAAGAAAACTGACTTCAATCAAATAATGCTACCAAGATATAATGTAAGTGATAAGTGCAAAGAAGAAAAAGCGTTAACTGTAGAGCGTCTACACTGGGGAATCCTGGTACGCTCTGGAAAATGCTGAAGCGTGTCTTTGAGAATGTGGCGTTTGAATTGAAATCTCAAGTTCAGGGACTAGGAATGATGATCTGAACCAAGGGAAGAGCTTTTTCCAGGATGGGGGTTGGGACCATGTGAAGCCCTGGGGAAGATGGAAGATGGTGAATGTGAGCTGAGGTGAGTGGAGAGAGAGAGGACAGGAGACAAGGCAGGCAGAGCAAACACTTGATCCTGAGGGACATCGGAGGCCATGCTGTGGACTTGGCCCTTTCTCTTATCTGCAGTGACCTGTCTGAGAGATTTCATGCAGAAGAGTAGCACGAGTGCCTTTGGAAATGGCCATCAGGCGGCCATGTGGTTCCTATTGCTTGGAAGACAGCAGGACACCGCTTGGAAGCAACTCCAGGTAAGACACAGGGCTCAAGACGATGTTTTGATTGATCCTACCGTCTACCAATAGGTATCAAGGACTCCTGACGTTTCAGGTATGGCTCGGGGGTTGAGACAGAGCAGTGGGAAAATGACAAAGGCCCTGCTGTTCATTCTACTGGGTGCGTCAAGGGCTAAGAAGGTCAGTCACAAAGGACAATGTGGGAGAGACAAGAATGGAACAAAAAAAATGACAGTAATCAAAGTAGATCTATGCATTTACACTGGGGAAAAGTCAAAGTTCTGAGGGGAAAGGAGAAAACAACAGTGAACCTTACTCTGAACCAGTGTCAAACAGTTAGCAAAGTATAGAAATTAGCTGATTTTTTTTTGCATCTGTACCCCTTAAGAGCAGGAGGGGAATTTTATTAGAACCCCCTTTTCTAGAGGGATAATGGCCAAGCTGTTCATTTTCTGTGATGTGCAGTTCTGCAATCTTTCAAATGATCATCAACTCTACATCTAGCCTACAGATTCACAACTGAAGCACAGTAAATATGGAGCACCTGAAAGTGCAGAGCTGCCATGTTTACTGAAGCACTTATTACATAAAAATAATATTTGTTATTCAATTGTGTTCTAAATTTGAACATGGCACACACAATTCTGGTTATATTAACTACTGGAGTTAATGAAAATGAAGGAAGTCTACCTAAACTGATATGTGAGAAATTAAAAGCAGAATAAACACCCACTCACAGTGAGTGGCAGGTATTCTAATACTTTCATAGAATGTTTACAGAAATAGAAATGACTAAGATTCATTTTTGAAGACAATTTTGTGGCTAATGGAAGTAGTTAATTTGTAATGTTTGATAATCTAGAGCTTTGATTAATCTTAGAGCTTCACTAAGTAACTTATATATCATGAATCCTAAATGTTCACTACGTAACTTATAACACAATTATCACACTTATAACAATTCATTGTTGTAAGTTATGTAGTGAACATTTAGGATTCATGATTGACTCTCTTAAAACCGTCCTGGAGAGTTCAATCCTGGAGCCATTTTTTTTTTCCTTGATATTTACATTTCTTTAGTTTTCATTTGAGACGTTTTAGATTTAATAGTTAACAAAAATCTGTTTGCCTTTATCTTAATATAGGTTAAGTTTGTTCTTCATTTGAATAGAGATGTTAAGACATTTTGTTTTACATTTATATATTTCATAACTGAAGTATTCTCAGGATATGTCATTAATGAAGACAACAGGATATATTAAAATAGAATCATGTGAAGAAAGGAGGTGTTAACCAATTGATGGCCACGGTTATTCAGTACCAAAACCTTATTGTTTTCCAATTTATCCTATAGAACTGCTTGAATGATTAAATCACTTAAACAGTTGCCAGATATCTTCTGCTGACATTCACAGAGCCGCGATATGGCAGTGCAGTTTTTATAGGGAAACACCCAAAGTCTCATCATGACACAATCAATCCTTTCATTTCACTTCATGACTAAGTGTTCCCATTTAATTTGACTCTAGCTCAAAAAGACTGCTTAAGCAACAGTCTATGATTAGCTTGGTGATAACACAATCTATTTGTGTCACATTTATGTGATTTCAGTAGAACAGGATTTTGGATAGAAGAAAGTAATTTGCTAAGAAAATCTAGACTCAAAACTGGAAAAAACAGACAACATTGTAAGAGGTTTCTGATGGTCATAGAGTGTGGCTGAATAGGGAACGTGGGCATGAGGGCCCCACCTCCACAGCATCCTACCCCTTAGATCTGCTGACTTTCCACAGATGTTAATGCAGGGAAAATTGTACTGATGCTTATTCAGTTTTTAAAACATCCTTGGGAAAATAATAATGAGTAAACATCAGGGATTTCTTTTAAAACTCCTCCATGCACAATTAAAAATATAATTTTGCAAAGCCCTTTCACATCTGGTATGTCTGTCATTGGCATTATCTTATATGATCTCAAAGGCAGATTTAATTTTTGTATTTTACAAGTAAGCCAATTAAGGCACATAGATTTTCAAGGATTTACTTCAATTGACTTTTTTAGAAGGTGTTCTAAAATTATACCACAGTTTCTGAAGTACAATTTTAAGCTTTTGTTTTAAACTATGTTTCCTGGTGTGGTGGATTTATTTTTTAAGACTGCAAATTAAAGTTTCACTTGGCCTTATTCTCCAAATTAGATTTTAGATAGATTGTTATTTGTCAACCCAATATCATTGTCTTTTTCTTTTTTATGCATCTGATATAAACAGAACACGTTTCATAATCATATTCTAAACTCTTGTGGGTAGGGGTGACCCCTGTGTCTGAGTTCTGGCAAATGATCGATGTGCAGAAGCAGTGCGTGAACCATCTCTGAAGGCTGCAGCAGTGCTGGCTCAGGAAGAGGGGAGCCGTTCTGTGCTTTTCCTGTCCTTCCTTTTCGCTGCCTGGAAAGCAGAATGATAGCAGTGTTTCTGGCAGCTGTCTTGGGCCATGGCACAATCTCGTGAATGAGAGTCATATGCTGAGGGTTGAGGGGAAAAATAGGAATGAAGGGTCTTGTTTTGTTGGAATTAATGAAACCTCTGTGTCACCTTTGAGCTGTATTCTGCCTGAATTCTTTTACATGAGAGGATAACTTTGTGTGTTTAAGCCAGTATATGGATTTTCTGTTATATATAGACCACTCAAATCCTAACTGATATTAAACAAGTATTAGAGTATTAAGGTATTAGAAACATGGAATTAGCCTTTTGGGCATAAAAGTGTTAATATCGCTAAAGCTGGCTTTTACATAGAGGGAAAATGGTTTGTTTTTATCTATTCACTAATAAATCAGATACATATCAATTTTTGTGTGCTTATCAAATATTCTAAACAAACTAAAAATCTTATTAGATGTAAAAAAGCTTTTAGTCTGAATGAGCTAAGCTTATTTATTTTAATAAGAAGTTTTGGTGGTATGTCTATATAGTGATAATAAATATAACATTTTACCCATAGTCCAATGAAAACTGAGATACTCTATTGCAGAACAAATTCTGAAACGAGGAAGGCAAATGAGTTACTTCTTTTCCCGAACCTTCAGGTGTGTGACTTGAACCTGGGATCTGTGGGCTTCAGTTTTCTCAGTGACGGAATCAGAGAGTGAGTCTTAAAAGTGTGTAACTTCACTTTTAGTTTCTAAATTATGGGTAAATACTATTATGAGAAACTTTATATCATATAATCATTAGATTTGAAAGAAAACAGATATTGAGTAATAAAATCTAGTCTCTATATTGATTTGATTATTGTTTAATTTTGCACAGACTCTGTACCTATGGAGGAAATGAAATGGCTTTTGTTGTAGGCAGATATTTATATTATTTTAAACTATAGGGATTTGCAGTAAATAGAGGGATTATAAATATGTATGTGGGAAAAGACGATATTAAAAGAAATAAAGAACTACTGAAAGATGAAAAGCGATAGTAAACTTTTTAAAAAAATCTAGCATGCTTAACAACATATGTGATAGATGAATCAGATATCAGGAAAGTCAAGAATGGTGAAGCTTGTGAAAGAAAAGGGAAGGTCCTGTTTCAGAAAAAACAAGAATAATGAGTAGTTTCAAGAGCTAGTATATCATCCAAATGAAGCTGCCTGACTCCACCCCTGGCTAGGAGTGTGACCTTGTGACAAATACTTAACCTTCCTAAGCCTCAGTAGTTTCTTGATAATCATGATCTCTAATGAAAATTCTCTGTGGGACTTGCACAAACTTGGTCTTTAAAAGCATCGCTCCATTGTTATGAATTTCTCCTGACACTGAAAACAGAAAGGTAAAGAAGGAAGAGTTCTGAATAGGCCAAATAGACAATACCCCTATTTTAGGAGATAAAATTTACATTTACCTATAAAACCCCCATTCCTTATTAAACAGCCTTATGTGGTCAATTTTCATATTTTTCCAGTTCATCACCTTTCCCACTTCTTTGAATTTGTCAATGTAAATGAAAGAAAAATTGTTTTGTTTAACTCAAATCCAGTTAATGAGAAATACCATGTAAGAATGAAGGATATAAAATTTAGCTATAATATTAAAAATCCACGAATCACATATCATCCTGCCTTGGCTCTTGTAAAATGTATTTTCAAAAAATCAGTGTGGAAAGCCATTTACATTATTTCTAGTGAATTTGTAAGTCACTCAACAATCAGGCAATTATCTGCACTGTAGAAAAATTACAATATGATAAAGCATATACTGAACAGACGTCAGTAGCACTTCATTTCAAGGTTCTCAAACACAAATGCTCATAAAATATTGTAGGATTTGTAGTATAGGAAGCTACACAAATTGAAATGCAAACGTATAAGAAAGCACAACTAAGGAAATAACATGGTTATACAAAGATGGGTGACACAGTTTAGACGTTTGCTTTCTTCCTTTGTTTTTTATTAAAAGTTCCAAAATGCACTAATTTCCCACTAAAGCCAAACCCAGTTCATTTTACAGATGAACTCTTTAAAATGAAAGATAAATGGTAAACCATTCTCTCAAAATTCCATTCCGCAGAGGCTCTGAGCACCAACTGTCTGTCTGAGGTACACTTTAGTTTTTAAATTGAGTTAAAAGTAATTTTAAAAATGTGATTTTTGAGAATACATTTTACAAGAGCCAAAGCAGGATGATATGTGATTCTGGGATTTTTAATATTATAGCTAAATTTTATATCCTTCATTCTTACATGGTATTTCTCATTAACTGGATTTTAGTTAAACAAAAGAATTTTTCTTTCATTTACATTGACAAATTCAATGAAGTGGGAAAGGTGGTGAACTGGAAAAATATGAAAATTTAGACAATGGCACATTAATGGAGTTGCTGGAATGGTCTGAGAAATGCAGAACTCTGAATAGTGTTGATTATTATTTTTGAAGGTTTTTATTTTGTTGGGTTTCATTCTGTTTTTGGTAAAAGCTGGGGCTTCCACAAATGACTTTAGGAAAGTTGGAACTGAATTCTTTATGCTAAAAATGAGAATCTGAAGTTTAAATGTGAATAACTTGTATGACAACATCCAAGGGCATAGGATTCAGAAACACAATGAGGTCATCTCAATAACTCAAACTGTTAGGAAGTATTTTTTTTTTCCATTTTTACCATAATAATTTTGGGGAGGACATGCTGCCTGATTAACCTTGATGGTTAAAGCACATTTCCAAAAGTGCTTTTGTAAGTAATATGCCTACTTAGTGGAGTCTAAAAGACAGGCAATCACTTCAAAATTTTTTTCTAATGAATGCCCTGTGTTCAGATTCTTTGTTTTAACAGGGTTGGGCTTGTTGTTATTCATTGCCTGGAATGCCTCTGCTATGAATCAAAGCAAGCGCCATGAGAATGGCCGAATTCAGCTGGGGAGGAGCCCACTGTGTGGGTTTCCATGTGGATAGTCACGCCTTTGCAGCCTTTAGGAGGTCATTTACTGCAGGAGATTCTAAAATGAACCTGATACGGAAATCAGAGGAGGTAGTGTGGACTCCATCTTCTGTAATGAGAAGCATGTACATCCTCAGGGTCATTGCCTTCTATGGGAACAGGGAGGGGAACTAAGAAAACAAGCAAACAAAGGTGACCAGCAAATACAGTGGAGACAAACTCTGTTCTTCTTTGTCTGTTTAGCAACACTACCAGATCTGAAGAATTGAACAAAAGCACTAGCTTATATGGGAATAAAATAACATTTTTCCTTTGCTAGGTTCTATTTTTCTTTAGAGCCACTTAACCAGATACAGCATAGTAAATACAGCAGTTCACGGGGAAGATGGTAAAATAAAGGACAACAAAACTCCGAATATTTGCAGTTTATTAAATGGCACATTTTGAAAAGTGTGGCTTACAAGATATCCAAGAAATTAACTTTTTCCATGTGGTGACACATGTCTGATAATGTTGCAGCATTATATATGGTTTGGGTTACCTGTATCTATTCATGTTTAAATGTGTAGAGCATTTCCTAAGAAGCAAACAGGCTTGCTAAATTCTTGATAATATTAACTAATTTAACCATCTTAAGAGTTCTCTGAAATATATATTATTATTGTTGTTGTTATTCTCGTTTAACTTACAGAAAAACAGAGAGTCAGAGAAGTTACTTAAGTTTGTGGATTATTACTGAGTGATATTTCATTATTTGAGAATTAATATACAACATTTGTCTATATTGAAATAAGAGGTTTATATTTAATAGTTATTTGTTTATGAGATCATAGCAAAATTCAAATTCAGTCATTCGTGTGAAATGCTTTAAGAATGAGCATAAATATATTTGTTAATATAAGAAGTTAAGGTCAACGTGATGAAACTGTTTTACAACATTTTGTTGGATGGCTTAATTTTCTTTAACTAAGTTGTGTTTAATGGAAAACTGGAATGCATCCTTAAAAATGTCAGGTTGCTGAATCATGCAGAGGCAATCTTCATAAAATGGCTGAAGGTGATTGTTAAAAAAGCCAAAGCTGGTGATGGTATAGTTGATGCTAAAAAAAAAAAAGCAGATGATGACCAGAGAATGGTTCCAGAAGACAGGATATTGTACATTGGTTTGCAAAAACTCATTTCTCTCGAAGATGAATCTGCATGTAGTAAAAAATACCAGTAAGTTGTCAAGGATATGGAGCAGATGGTACTCCCATTCCCTGCTGATGGCAGTGTACAATGCACAACCACTCAGAAAAACCGGCAATTCCTTACAAAATTAAACATGCACCTATTCTTTGACATAGCAGTTCCACTTCTAGGCATTTACCCAAGAGATACGAAAACACATGCACAAAAAAGGTGTATATTTAAGGATTGACAGAGCTTTATTCTGTCAGAGTAATATCCGAGCACTGCAAAACTCAATTGTCAATCCATAGATAGGTGAATTTTTTTAAAAAGTTCATTCAGACAGTGAAATACTGTACTGCTTTCCAATGAATAGAACTGACAACTGACATATAAAACCACAGGAAAGAATCTCAAAATGTATTTCTAACTGATGCAACTAAGACACACAAAAAGTCTTACCATAGGATTGCATGGATATGAAATACTGGAACAGGTAGAATGATAGTGACAGGAAACAGACAGGTAGTTGCCTGGGAGCAAAATAAAACTCGGTGGGGTGATTGAAATGTCTTTTATCTTGACTGGGAGTTATATAAGGATATATTTTATCAAAATTCATTGAACTGTATACTCGCAATGGGTACATTATTTTGCAAGTACAGATCTTCAAAGGAAAAGATCTTTGAAGTTTTATATACTAATATATACTGTGTTTTATATTCTAACAATTTATCAATGAGAGTAAATTAATTCCTCTTATTTAGGAAGACCTAAAGTGATGAAAAGAAACTGAGAAGCAAAAGTCAAACCTGGAATTCAGACTTAAATTTTACCATAGTACAGAATTAATAGAGTGCTTTTTGTCTAAAATTCTCTGGACTCTATCCTTTATCTGTATGTTTTATTGTGTAGTCAAAAATATTTGAAAAGCTACTCTGAGTTTCTTTAATTTCCACGACAAACTAAAGGTGAAGCCACTCTTTCTGGAAGGCCACACCAAAGCTTTGTGAATCATTACTAAGTGACAATGACCAGGGTAAAATAAAGTACTTCGAACATAAGACTACTGTTGTGATAGGCCTTAAAAACTCGAATTCTTAACAACAGAAACTGCACAATCGGCATTAGTTAAAAGGACATATGTGTGCTATACACCACCTTCTTAGATAGAGCAGGCAATGAAACAGGAAGAAATGGGCAAATTCAGTATTTTAGTAGACAGTTTGTGATAATATTGATGATTTTAACACACTGATGTTCCTTAATGTATACTCTGCCAGATAAGTTTTTATCACAGCTCTCCAGTGAAGAGGAAGTTTTAGTAAAAGCAAATAGGCATTAGGATAGCTGAAAACTCACTAACTACTCCTATTTAAATAGAGAAATATAGTGCTATTATAAAAAACATTTGCTATCCTCTTTAAATGTTCTCCATTGAGATTAGACTTCTGTAGAGAAAATATGCTAGAATAAAAGTGTCAGGCATGAGGCTGATGTTGATGGAGGAAATTCAGTGCTAGGTTAGCATCAGAGAAGTCAAGCTATTAAAGCTCATGTGTGCACACCACAGCCAGCGAAACTTCTAAATGGATGCTATATGGATACCATGACAGCATTCTTCCCTAATGGAGCGCTGCTTGGTCAGCTGATCAACCAACCTTGCTTTTTATCTGATGTTTGCAGGCATTTTACTAAAATAGAAAAGAGGCTCTTCCTGCCTGCAGGAAGTTTGAAATTGAATGGAGGAATTGGAGGCAAATAGATTGAATCATATTGAAAGCAACATGTACAAAGTCATCATCTCACAAGTGAACTTTCTTTTAGACACACATTAATAATCCACTTGACAAATGCTTTCAGTCACAATTCTGTGCTATTTATCACCATCATGACCAGTCTCTCTTGGTTTAGTTTAGTCTGGTAGTAGTTTAACGAGTAAGAACTGTTTTAAAGGTAGATTAATAATTTGAAAAGTAAGTTACCATGTTTAAAGAATGAAATGTAATTCCAAAGTGAAATACAACTAATGTAACGATCATGGGCAGTTCTTCCCTCTGACTGTGAACTGAGCTAACCGTATGCCAGGCATGAAGAATGCTGGAGTGATGCGTGGCCCAGCTAGAGCTAGAGGCAAATGCATGCAGTTGAGATTTCCGAGCTCTCCTCTCCCACTTTTCCATTACCACCTTCTGGACTTGTTTTCCATTTATTAAATATAATCATTAAGTGAGTTCCTTCCTTCCTTCCTTCCTTCCTTCCTTCCTTCCTTCCTTCCTTCCTTCCTTCCTTCCTTCCTTCCTTCCTTCCTTCCTTCCTCCCTCCCTCCCTCCCTCCCTCCTTCCCTCCCTCCCTCCCTCCCTCCCTCCCTCCCTCGCTCCCTCCCTCCCTCCCTCCTTCCTTCCTTCCTTCCTTCCTTCCTTCCTTCCTTCCTTCCTTCCTTCCTTCCTTCCTTCCACCTTCTGGACTTGTTTTCCATTTATTAAATATAATCATTAAGTGAGTCCTCCCTCCCTCCCTCCCTCCCTCCCTTCCTTCCTTCCTTCCTTCCTTCCTTTTTGACAGGGTTTTGCTCTGTCGCCAGGCTGGAGTGCAGTGGTGTGATCTCTGCTCACTGCAACCTCCAACTCCCTGGTTCAAGCAATTCTCGTGCCTCAGCCTCATGAGTAGCTGGGATTACAGGCGCCTGCCACCACGCCCGGCTAATTTTTGTATTTTTAGTAGACACGGGGTTTCACCATGTTGGCCAGGATGATCTCAATCTACTGACCTCGTGATTCGCCTGCCTTGGCCTCCCACAGTGCTGGGATTACAGTTGTGAGCCACCACACCCGGCCATTTGTGCTTTCTCTGTTTTGGGTGACCATATAAATTGTGATCCAGATTGTGACATTTCTGAAACAGACAGGGGCACTAATCAAAGGAGACATTGCAGCAATACATAATAGACCTGCAGTGTCCTGGGCAGATCAGGTTGTAAGGTCATGCCACCTTCAGTCCTTCTTTTAGGCATCCTAAACATGCCCATTGCTTTAACTCACAGCTCTTTGAAGATGATTTCGGAATGCATCTTATATCAAGCTCAACTCTTTTTGATTCTACTAACCTACTCAAAAACTTACAAAGGTTCCCCATTGCCATACTGCGTCATTCAAGACTCTCTTAGATAACCCAGATCGTATTTCCAAAAGCAAACTCATTCCTCTGCACTCCCTGAGGCATAACTTAGAGTCATTCAATCAAACTGAATTGACTCATTATTTCATAATTTAACTATTTATTGCCCAGGATTATATTGTTTCCTCTACCTAGAATTTACTCTTCCATCTACTATTTCTATTTTTATTCACATGAAATTAATTTTAATTTTTAAGCATCTCCTTGAATTCTAGATACATAATTCTTTTTTCATATGACTTCTCCAACATGAGCAAACAAGAATGAGTTCTCTACCTCTCTTACATTTGATTATAAGTTTTACATCACTACTTCACCTGTGTTTTACTGGTGTTTTATACTAATGTATGAAATTTGTCAACTTTTAGGCAAAATTGTAGCCTCTTTGAGAACTATAGATTTCACCTTATGTATTACTGTTTCCATAGTAGCTTGTTTTGGTTGGGGTTGTAGTACATATTTAGTAAAAATACATAGATCGCCCAGACGCAGTGGCTCACGCCTGTAATCCCAGCACTTTGGGAGGCCGAGGCGGGTGGATCACGAGGTCAGGACTTCAAGACCAGCCTGGCCAACACAGTGAAACCCTCTCTCTACTAAAAATACAAAAATTAGTCGAGCATACTGGTGCGTGTCTGTAGTCCCTGCTACTCGGGAGGCTGAGGCAGGAGAATTGCTTGAACCTGGGAGGCAGAGTTTGCAGTGAGCTGAGATCGTGCCACTGCACTCCAGCCTGGGCAACAGAGTGAGATTCTGTCTCAAAAAATAAATAAATAAATAAATATATATATATACACACACACATGTATGTATATATAGAGAGAGCGTACTTCATTTTACTGGAGTTAATAATAATTATTTGTGACATTATTTCTTGTAATTTTTTTTCTCTTCTGTATAAAGAACTGAATTATGTGACTTTGGTTTTTGAAATGGTTCATGACTAGATGTAGAAACAAATCTTCCTTCTGTCATCCAAAGGTAGGCTTTCAATATTTCTTAGACCCTGAGGAAAAGTATATTCATTCATGTAGACAAAACTTTTTCATGACTGAGCTTAACTTTTTATATTTCTTTAGAGTTAGATAAGTGTTTTATGTTATTCAGAAAATGACTAAAACTACAAAATTAAATTATATTAAATTAAAATTAAATTATAAAGACTTGCCAATTTATAAAAAGTAACTCATTGAAAATATAGAACAAAATGTTATCTTCCACATAAAATATATTCCTAAAATCCTCTCATTTTAAATTGTTTGTCTCAGAGTGAATTTTTCCAAATTTGTAAGGGTTTCAAATTCATTTTGTGAAGTTGTCCCATGTTTAATTTTATCTTTCAGTGGTGAAAAGTTTCTATTGGAGCCACATTAAATTTTAAAGTTTCTCAGTTTATATTGCACCTTTTAGGGTACTGCATGTAAAGCAGTACTCAATAAATATCTGTTGTGTAAATCCAGCTATGCTTTTTCACCAAAATTCTTACCTGGAGCATAAAACGCTGTTGTCTGATGCTAGAATTAGAAGTTTGTGCAGATTTAATATTAAACCTCTGTATGTAGTGGCTCATTAAGATTACTTTTTAGTATTTGCAAAATTATACAACAATCCCAAAGAACTATGTTCTCTCTAGAGAGTAAAACTTTATCTTAGCAAGTCACTTCATAGTCTTTCACGGAATTCCTACAGAGAAATGAGGATATATGCACTGTCTGTGGCATGAAAATTGGGCTCCAAACTTGGAGTAGATTCTTGTTTGTTTGAATGAATTGTTTGTTTCCCAGCACGTGGAGTTGATCAACCTGTCACACAGCAAAGACTCAGGGTGGCATATTCCACTCTTCCCATTTACTGGCTGTGTGGCATCTGCGAGAAAGACTCAGGGTAGCATATTCCACTCTTCCCATTTACTGGCTGTGTGGCATCTGCGAGAAAGACTCAGGGTGGCATTCCACTCTTCCCATTTACTGGCTGTGTGGCATCTGCGAGAAAGACTCAGGGTGGCATTCCACTCTTCCCATTTACCGGCTGTGTGGCATCTGTGAGAAAGACTCAGGGTAGCATATTCCACTCTTCCCATTTATCGGCTGTGTGGCATCTGTGAGAAAGACTCAGGGTAGCATATTCCACTCTTCCCATTTATCGGCTGTGTGGCATCTGTGAGAAAGACTCAGGGTAGCATATTCCACTCTTCCCATTTACCGGCTGTGTGGCATCTGTGACAAAGACTCAGGGTAGCATTCCACTCTTCCCATTTATCGGCTGTGTGGCATCTGTGAGAAAGACTCAGGGTAGCATATTCCACTCTTCCCATTTACTGGCTGTGTGGCATCTGCGAGAAAGACTCAGGGTGGCATTCCACTCTTCCCATTTACTGGCTGTGTAGCATTTGTGATGGGCTCACTTTCCCCCCAAAATTCAGATGTTGAAGTTCTAACCCCTAGTACTCCAGAATATAACCTTTTTTGGAGATACAGTCTTAAATTGTGCAATAAAGTTTAATTCAAGTTTTTAGGATGGGCTTTAATCCAATCTGACTGGTGTCTTTATAAGAAGAAATTTCTACACCAGAAATGTCCTTGCACAGAGAAAAGATCTTGTAAAGAGACACAGGGAGGGTGGACATCTTCAGGCCAAGGAGAGAGGCCTCAGAAGAAACCAACCTTGCTGACACCTTGATCTTGGACTTCCACCGTCCAGAACTGTGCTGACATAATCTGCTTTTGTTTAGGCCACCCAGTCTGTGGTCCTTTGTTATGGCAGCCCCAGCAAAGGAACATGGCGTCTGACTCTCCAGCACCATTGGTTGGCTCAATGGACACAGCCTCCTGCTCCCCACTTTAATGGGACTGATGGCTCCACGAAATCCCTCAGGCCCCTCTGGAGAGCCCATGCTCTCATTGCCTGAGAGGCCACCTGGATAGTGTAGCTCGTAGACTGCTCTGCTTCCCCATGTCCCAGACGAGGGGCTCTTCTATCCATGGCTTTATTTCTCATATCACTAACAATATGGAAGAGCAGCTCTCAAATGTAATGCAAGGCATGGGAAAAGTTTAACATGGAGAAAATGTGACACTTGATTCTGCTTTTATCGTTGTATAAAGTGGACAGAGTCCTTTTCATGACTGATTTGGAGGCTGGTTGGAATGCTGAGAAGTGCTTCTCTCCCTATGCTGATGTGTCACCTCCCAGCATGGCTCAGTAGCAGAATACCAAGGAACCCATCCAAAGGATTCCCTTGTTCCCCACCTCAGTGTCTTCCAGGCCAAGCTGCTGTGCCAGCACTGTAATGAGAGGGACTGGCCCCATAACACCATGGGGAGACCACCCAGTTGGCTTTGTGAGACAGAAGTGATTCACTGATGGGGAAAGCCCATTTGTGACATTTCCCACTATCTCTCTGTAATATGATTCATGAAGGTAAGGCAGCCATGCTAGTTTTGTTCTTTGAAATTCCTTCATGACACTCATTAGAACATTCTGCACAAAAAGCACAGTTTAAATCCTGGCTACATATTCACCTTGGGGTGTGTACAGGGTAAGTAATGAGTCAATGACTAGGAATTCCCTACCTTCTATTCAACTTTTTAAAATTAACTAGGTACAGTTGTGTATTATTTTAGTATACTTTTTTATTTTCAACATTTCATTTCGTTTTGTTTTTTGTTTGTTTGTTTTTTAGATGGAGTCCCCCTCTTGTTGCCCAGGCTGTAAGGCAGTTGCATGATCTCAGCTCAGTGCAGTCACTGAAACCTCTGCCTCCCGGGTTCAAGAGATTCTCCTACCTCAGCCTCCCAAGTAGCTGGGATTACAGGCGCCCACCACCATGCCCAGTTAATTTTTGCATTTTTAGTAGAAACAGGGTTTCTCCATGTTGGCCAGGCTGGTCTTGAACACCAGACCTCATGTGATCCACCTGCCTCAGCCTCCCAAAGTGCTGAGACTACAGGTGTGAGTCACTGTGCCCAGCCCTACTTCAACGTGTTCTTCATCTCTGTTGCCATTCACTGAGCACGTATTTATGGAAGGCCGAGATACACCATGCTGCTACTTTTTAGATAATTTCACTTATTTTTTAGGTACTGTAGTCTGTTCACCTATTATCAAAACTGAATGCTGTCCTTAGGGATCTTACAGCCTAGTACAGATGAGAATTCATGTATATAAATAAGTACAACAAAAACTACGGAATCCAGGGGTTTGCTCTGGACAGGTCAAACACACATTTTCACTGTTGCCTTTTTCTGTATTCGAAAAACCAGCAGGAAAGATGGCCCTGCTAAAAATGAGATCATCATAAACAGGAAAGTGTTATTCCGTTTTCTTTCAGTGCATTGTATTAAAAGGGAGTAGGATCTGGGAGTAGACACTTATGTAACACAACATCTTAATGTGTTTTCTCCTTTGCTAATGTTACGTCTGTAACCTGTCTGGGGTAAGCAGCAGAAAACAAATTGCTTAGCATGAGAAAACAACAGAAATGTAGAGGCTTAGGATTGATTGGTACCTAGAAAGGGGTGAAGAAATTCTCCCCTCAACAGTGAAAACTGAAGGCTTTGGTGATGAACAAGGACTAGGATAAATGATCTCTTGCAGGTAAATCGCCCAGGAAGTTTTAGGACTGCAGTATTCCAATTTCAGCAGTTAGTGAAAGATTCACATTCAGAAATCCTTCTTATTAAATCAGTTTCAGAAAAATCTTTTCTGGTACTCCATCTTCGTACTAGTGGGCCTTTTGAGGAATGAAGGAATTTGAGATCTAGTATATTGGGACATTGTACAGAAAAAGACCACAGCAGTCATTAGAAATGGGACAGAGTAAGGATCAGTAACATAGGGAGAATGAAAAACCGTAATGGAAGGAAAGAATTTATCAAAAACATGTAATTTATATCCCAGTCCCCAGCTCAAACCCTCACAGACTCTCAGAGTTAGTGGAAGAAAAAATAGATTTCCCATTAATTATGAAACAAAGGTATCTCAAGACTTGAAACCTCACTATGAAAGTAGAGGACAACCCAGCTGCTTTTGGGGAAAGGTGAGATGTGAAAGTGAATATCTGGCTTACAGTCAGAAGTGACCTCAAAGAGATTTAAACTGTGCTAAGGGTCTATTCAGGTAGGGAAGGACTGACGTAGGCCGTTAAAAGTGTGTACTCAGGGATTGTGAGCTGTGGATGCTGCCACACAGGACATTTACTCGAAATCTTCATTCCCTTTCAGAAATATTATTCTCATCTATTTTTTAAGACTCATTTTTTCCAGTTCAGATATTTATTTTTCTCTGGCTTTGTTGCCAACTATTATAATTTCATCAACTTCAATCTGTGTAAAATATTTTCTTCTTCATAGACACATAGACAACAAATTATTTTGTCCCAAATCGACAAATTCAGATATCAAAATTTCTAAATTCAATATTATATAAATACTGTAATCAGCAAATCATGCACATATTTCATTGCATAGGTCATTTGGCTTCTCCATTCTGGCTTTGTTGTTCTTGTTGTTTGTTTTTCTGAGATGGAGTCTCGCTCTGTCGCCCAGGCTGGAGTGCAGTGGGGAGATCTGAGTTCACTGCAAGCTCCGCCTCCCAGGTTCACACCATTCTCCTGCCTCAGCCTCCCGAATAGCTGGGACTACAGGCGCCGTCACCACGCCTGGCTAATTTTTTTATTTTTAGTAAAGACAGGGTTTCACCGTGTTAGCCAGGATGGTCTCGATCTCCTGACCTCGTGATCCGCCTGCCTCAGCCTCCCAAAGTGCTGGGATTACAGGTGTGAGCCACTGCGCCCGGCCTATTCTGGCTTTTTTACCTGGTCTTCATACTTACATAAGTTAGTATTGCCTAGAAGGGACCGAAGTCACTGACCACATTTAGCACAATAGAGTATATATGGCCAAATATAATGAAAACAAATATGTAAAACAAGTATTATTTGGGTACTTCAGAGAAAGGGGCTCTGTAAACATCAAAGTATTGTCCAGTGTTATTCTCTTAGCATCTCCATATGTCCTTGTACTTTCCCATACGACAAAGACCCTTAAAAATCAGTCTCCATTAAGTGTAGATGTAGTTCATGTGTAATTTTATGATCTTATAAAATATTTTAGTTCCTACTATTGCCAGGCCTTATGTGGCATCTATATTTCCTCTACACGACATACACAATACTCTGAGATAGATGCTATCACACGTACATTTTACTTGTAAGGAAATAGAAGCACTGAGAGGCTAAGTCACTTGCCCAAGTCGTCACGTAGCAAAGAGTGGGTTCATACTTGAACACAGGTAGTCTGTCTGCCCAGTTCGCATTTTCCTCCGCCATCAGCAGCAGCCAAAGAAGTATGCATTATTATGCATGTATTTTCAGAAGCAGTGCTGTCTATGCATATCATTGCACACACACTGATTAAGTGCCTGTCACTGTTCTACTTGAACACAGGTAGACTAACTGCTCAGTTCGCATTTTCATCCACCATCATTGGCAGCCAAAGAAGTATGCATTATTATACATTTATTTTCAGAAGCAGTGCTGTCTATCCATATCGTTGCACGCACACTGATTAAGTGCCTGTCACTGTTCTACTTGAACACAAGTAGACTAACTGCCCAGTTCGCATTACCATCCACTATCACTGGCAGCCAAAGAAGTATGCATTATTATACATTTATTTTCAGAAGCAGTGCTGTCTATCCATATCATTGCATGCACACTGATTAAGTGCCTGTCACTGTTCTCTGGACTGGTGATCTAAAGATGGGTCCTGGTCACACAGTCCTTGTCATAGCTGAGCACTCTCTACCCTTTCTCCTAAGCAGTGCTTCTGGTCAAGACAATCAACTCCACTCTTGCTAAAAGGCTGACTCAGGAGACTCAGTGGCTGCCCGTAAACAGGCATGTGCCTCACCTAAAGGCAAAATTGTTCAGGAATGTGTCTGCTTCCATGCATATTAACTAGTTGCAGCGTGAACTGCAACATTTATTAATTGTAGTTCTTAAAGTGGATAGGTTTTTGCCCTACTCCTGATGTCCATTCCTTTACTAACTTTGCCCCTGGGAAGGGAGAGTGATGGCCTTACTGAAAAATTTCAGAAAACTGCATGCTATGTTCAGCCCTGTCATCCATTCTTTGCTAAGTGAATTGCTGCTCAATGCCTGGCTGGGCTGCTGATTTAGAAACTGCACTCCTGGGGAGATGAAGGGCTTCTGGGATGGGGAGGGGAAGTCTGTTTAGCTCCGGGATTCAGTGTTAGCAAAACAATGTGGCCGATAGGCCTCTATTGCATCCCACATGGTCTCATCTCACTCAGTCCATGGAATGGAGCAGAAAAGAAGGTATTTTTGTTTAGGGTGCCATATAGAAACACAATCATTTACTAGATAAAATTCTATCCTCCAACAGGAAGCACACACATGGTGAGTATCGAGGCCATTATTATCCAGGAAACCATGGAAATACACTGTAATAGTTGTCATTCTGTTTTATATATATATATATATATAGTGTGTGTGTGTGTGTATGTGTGCATATACACATATACACATATATATATTTAAGCACAAGTATACATACTGCTTTAAATACATATCAGAACTGAAGAACACTAGCTGAATTCTTGCCGCTTCTTTATTTCTAAAACTTCCAGTGTCTTAAAATGTGCATCTCCGTGCCCAGAATTTCCTGCTATACTCGAGCCACATGATATTTGAGACCACTTAGGAATACAGATCCTAAATTATTGGGGGTATTAGTCATAGGAAATATATTTCCTAGATAAAGGTAGTAATTTCATTTTTGTCACATGTATTTGACATTTTGACTGTCATCGTCTATGTTTTCCTAAAAGATAGACTCATCTCTACAGCCAGTAAGCTTCCAGCCTTAGTGCATTCATTTACATTTTAGTATCAATATTGCAGCTATGTTATAAAGTTTATAAGTCATAGCTTTTTAGTGCAGACATATAGAACTAAGAACAGTATCGTAATTGTGCGAAGGGGCCGGTAAGTAGGCTCACTACAGTGAAATGCCTATGCATGAGCCTCAATTGAACTCTGCGGGGCAAGGGAAGTATCCTCTGCTGCTAGGCCAAGGTTCTTGATGCTTTATTCCATTTGCATTGGCTTATGTGACTCAGGTGACATGACTGCTTCCAGTGGGTGTGTATGAAATGTACATTACTGTAAATAGCAGTTATGTGACTACATTGCAAATACACTGAATTCTGGCCCTTTTTACAATGAGGAAAAGGTGAATGAGCAACAGTCTGTTCACCATTGATTTATAAGGAGTGATTTCCTACATCTGTACTCCCAACTCCAGTGGATTTAATTTACCAAATTTCCTGGAAATCATATACATTGACCTTGAAAGGACATACTTTTTCTTTCTTACTTTCCTGAAATGGAGAACAATCACTCACCCCCATCCCTTTGAATTTAATGCACATTCACCTAAGGCAGCCTACGGGTTGCTTGCTAAAGAGTTGGAAAGATTGAGGTGTCTTTACTCAGCATCATTCTCTGGGAAAACAGAATTCTAGTATTTTTGCCTCTAGAGTTTGTACACTAGACAATGAAATGCAAAAGCTGAATGAAGATAAATGCTCTATTTGTACTGAAGCTATGTGAAAATGTAAAGTTTTTAATCACTGAAAAGGCCTACCATGTCATCTCCTTCTTTTCCTTGCAAACACAGGGTTACTCCCCCTGGTATAATCTTTATTTTTTTTCCCCTGTCCAGACCAGACTTAAATGATGCCAGATGTTGGCTGTCCAGCAGTATTTTGCTCATTTCTCAGCTGGAAAATCAGTTTTCTCTTTTTCCATTTTATGAAAACTCCCCATTTATTTCTAAAACAAAGAGTGAAACCAAACTTAACAAATTATTACCTTCAGCAAATCATGAATTAATGTGAACTCTGCTCTGCACCAATTATTAGAGGTATTTGTTCATGAGCACTTAGGCCAGTGCACTACACTGCACTCAGTTTTCCCCAACCTGGTCATGTAAAAGCTTCAAGAATGTCAAAAACCTCAAAATATTAAAATATTTTATATAAAAACCATTATGTATATGCTTTAGTCATATAGATTTTATTTTTAGTAAATCAAACTGGCGAAATGTGTGGTCTGAATATTTCCACATCTAATAGCTGTTCCTGAAGGGCGAGCCCTGCAACCAGTACTCCTCCTTTATCTGTCCGTAAGAAGGCGCTTAGCTGGGCACAGGAGCCCTGGAACAAAGCAGGGAGTCTTCACAAACAGTCAGTTGGACCCCAGATTTAGGGAAGTATCAGTCATCAATACGACTGTGAATCTAATTAAGTATTTATTTGGAAAATACACACTTTCTACCTTGAGGACCCAGCATACATCCTTGCAGGAACCAAGCAAATGACAGTATAATTTTTCAGGAAACAGACTAAGGTTGTGTTTAAGAGCATGAGTTTTAGGGGAAATTAGAATTGCCCAAGAGTCTCAAGGAAGTACATGAAGGAGATCTGGTTTAAACCGGGAGAGCTTTTGAATACTGTGAGGTAAACATAGCAGTGGTTAACTGGACGTTGGCTACATGTATTTGCTAGGTCTGCCATAACAAAATACTACAGACTGAATGGCTTAAGTCGCAGGTATTTATTTCCTCAGTTTGGAATCTAGAAGGCCAAGACGGAGTTGCTGGTAGGTTTGGTTTCTCCCCAGGCCTCTCTCCTTCATGTGCAGGTGCTGCGCCCTCCCTCTGTGTATCTTTCTCTGTATTCCCAATATGCCCTTTTCATATTGAACCAGGGCCCACCCTAAAGGCCTGTTTTAACGTAATCACCTCTTTAAAGACCCCATCTCTAAGCACAGTCCCATTCTGAGTCAGTAGGAGTTAGGACTTCAACATACGAATTTTCAGAGAGCACAATTAAACCTATGGCAAGGACCACAGACGTGGAAGAAGATCAGACGTCCCAGTAGATGCCAGCACAGGTAGGGATAACTGTGGAGAGACAGATGCCTCCTCTGACCAGATGTGCTTTGTACGTCTCAGGTGCCAGCGAAGAAACCCTCACTCGGGTACCGGCAGGAGAAACCCTCGCTCTGGTACCAGCAGGAGAAACCCTCAGCTGACTACGGTTGCTCCGAACTCACCGACTGGCTTCTGGCACCTGAAAACACAGCCATGAAGTACAGTTATAAGAAAATGAAAAGGTAGCTGTTCTCTGCTCTCCATCTACAATCTGAGGTTATGCTTGCTACACAGAGACTGTCTACAGTGCTTGACTGGGTCAGGGCACCGGGCTGCAAATCACTGCAAGAGATTTAGGCTAAGTGAGGAAAAGCTATTTATTGAACGCTTCAGGAAATTTGCAGAATGAATGGAAGACTGCCCAGAGCAGGTGTAAGAACGACAGGAATCCAGAAGCTGCAGAAAGACTAGAAGCAGGGATCAGGAAGGAAACCGGCCCGGACAGGAGGCTGAGCGCCTAAGGCAGTGAGTGCCACCAGCGGAATGGTGAACTTGTGGCCGTTTTGTTAATTCTTGCATCGCTTGCTCTAGATGTGAAGGCATGCGCTTATTTCCTGAGGGATTCTGGAACAAGGAGAGGAAGGTCTTGGTCCTTGACTTTGTATGCAAGGCGGTGCTTTCAAGTTTTCCTCCATTTTCTCTATACGCAATGGGGCGACCATCATTGCTCAATGAGACAGAGAGGCACCATTGAAAAGAAAGAGCAGGACCTGGGAAAACACCATGGGCAACACCTGTTGCTCTGAACAGAAAAAGCCCCTAGTCGGGCAGGTGTTGCAGCTTTTCTCATAATTATTGTATGCATAGTCCAAATGAATAGTGCAGACTGAAAATGTCCTAGGCAAGGAGGGGAAGGAAACGCTGGTGGAGCCTGGAATAACTGGATAGAGGTTAACAGAGGATATCAGGAGTGGGGGGACCTTGAAGCATGGTAGGAGCTGAGTAACTGGAAAATGAGGTGGGCATGATCCAGGGAGATGGGGAGTGTGGGCGTGTGGAGAGGGCAGGGGACGGGTCTGCAGAGTGGAGGTGGGCGCTGGAAGGGGCTGCGGGCTCCTCATCCGGCACGGTGACAAATCAGCTGGGAGCTCTCCACGGGGAGCTGCCTTTGGAAACCCGCGTGTTCCGCAAGGAGAGTTTTGATTTATTGGTTTAAGGGAAGCCAGTGCAGACTCCTGAGCATCCATGTCCCTGTGGCCCAACATCCCGTTCGTTTGAAGTTTAAGGTCAGAACTGCAGAGGCTGCTCAGAGCCCTGAGAACTTCGAATGTCATTAGTTTTCCTTTTAGCTACTGTTAAGAGGCTCCCTTGTACCTAGTATTTCTTTGTCTTTGGAAATCTTATTTATTATTCCCTTTGTTTCCTATTTTCCTTCCAATTTAAACAAAAATAAAAAATCTATTTTTCCCCACATTTAAAATGATTTGAAAAAAATGTTTTGTTCCATTATATCGTGGAAAACAAACTCATTTTGATATTTTCCTAATGCAAACTAGTTTTAGTTCAGAGTTGGAAAATATCTTTGCTACCAAACAGAGTCAGTAGCAGCATGAGCAAGTTACCCGCAACACCTTTGGTTGCCCTAAGGTTTGAACAAACACTAATTTGTGAATCCACCTTGGATGTAAGTGTATTTAAGTACAACTTCCTTATTTCAGCTTTAAAATAAGCATTTATTTTCTCACCTGCCTTACTTTACGAAACAGTTTTTTACAGCTTATCTTTCTTTAAAATCTTTGATATCTTTGGCTGATTTTGTTCTAGGTGAGGATCAATATGGATCTATGAACTTTTAAAAAAGGGAGAGAGATGGGGACTTAAAACAACAAAAACATCACTCTTCAGTGGCTGCCACAACTCCTGCCTCTGCTTCCCCATCCACTGCCAGGGACAGGAAACCTCAGTGCAGTACTGACTGAGGCGCTGGGCAGGTGTGAAAGGCACAGTGGGAACGCTGGGACAGATGGCGTGGGGAAGGGCTGGAATGAACCGTGCCTCCAGTGAAGAGAGCACTGCTGCACACCTGCCCCTCTGCAGTGTGACGTTGCTGTTGTGATGTTGCTGTTCCTACAACCAGGAGGTGAGGCATGTTCTTCAGCTCCTTGATACTAGGCAGACCTTTTGATATGCTGAGACCAGTAGCATGTGGTAGAAGGGCCATGTGGAGAAGAGTAAGGTGCCTCAAACAACCGACAGCACAGACTGCCAGAGGAGCGAGTGAAGCCTGCCCGGACCCTCTACTTACTGCAAGCCATCAGGTCACTGCAGCTGCACGTGTGAACCCAAGTTAGACCAGCAGGACTGCCCGGATTGCCAGTGCATACAATTATGGGAAAGAACCAATGGTTGCTGTTTTATGCCACAATTTTGGAGGACTTCATCACAAGAAAAATAAATAAGTGACACAGGTGTTCAAGGCTGCAGTGAGCTATGATTGCACCGCGGCTTTCCAACCTGGGTGACAGAGTAAGGGACCCTGTCTCAAAAAAATAAAATAAAAACTGACATATGCTTATTTTTTAAATGATTTTCTTTTGACTTAATTCTTCAGTTCAGCTTGCTTATGTGGATAATATCAAAATGAATCACTTTAATTTTCTACTATGGATTATAGTTAAGAGCTTGTCAAAGATAGACCAGATGCCCCTCCAAACAGCAGCATCTATTCAGGTCATGGTACCTACATGGGCAATTGAGATCCATTGTCTGGTCCCAGGTTTTCTATGTCAGGTTACAGGACTGATTCACGACATTCAATCTCACAAAACATTAACGTTCTATTTGGAATGGTCCATTTCTTAAAAATTAAAGTAATACTGCAGTGTAGGTAAGATTTTTCATCTCTGTTCAGCAGAAAACCCTGACCTATGTTGGTAACCTAAGTGAAAAGTGAAGATATTTTGAGATATAAATGATAATTTGGATGGTGTTATACTATCCCTGGATCCTGCTGCATCTTATCCGTGATGAACAATGGAACCTGATAGTGCATCGGAGCAGACAGGACCTCTCCTACACTGCACAGTGTCAGCGGTGCAATGAGAGGCTCCAGGCCAGGTGCAGTGGCTCACACCTGTAATCTCAGCAGTGTGGAAGGCTGAGGTGGGTAGATCTCTTTAGGCCACAAGTTTGAGACTGGCATGGCCAACATGGTGAAACCCCGTCTCTACTAAAAATACAAAAATTAGCCCAGTGTAGTGGCACAAGACTGTAGTCCTAGTGGCTCAGGAAGCTGAGGCACAAGAATCGCTTGAACCCAGAAGGCAGAATTTACAGTGAGCCGAGATCATGCCACTGCACTCCAGCCTGGGCAACAGAGTAAGACTCCATTAAAAAAAAAAAAAAAAGACTCTAGTGCTGGTATTCTAATTTCTAAGACTCCGTATGGAAATACGTGTTTAGAGACACCAGCATTATGCCACGCTGACATCACTGCATTGTGATGCGTTTTTCCTGACTGCACACTTGATGGAGACTTGAGGAAACTCGCTGGCAGCACATTTATCAACATACATATTTTTCCTTAGGTTAGTGCTTTACCGATCTTACCCCCGAATTGTGGCGAATCACTCTATCCCTACTGTGTCTCCAGTGAAGTGCAGACATCCCTCAGCCATTTTTGTATCTTTGGCACATCTTTAAAGTTGATATAATTATTTACATTCTTTCTGATTGCATGAAAACCAAGGCCTTATTTGTTATATTAAGAGTTCAATTTCCTTAATAGTAATACTTTGGCACATCATCTTCTTATAAAAATATAGCTACAATATCATTTTAAAAGAGATGTGACTTAGAAAGATTCTGCTCTACTGATTTTATAGCTCTCTGGTGCAATACATAATTACTGGGTAGCTTCACTCCGGTGGGAAAATGGTGCTTCAAATACTACATTAAGTATTTTTCCTCACAATGAATGCCTTGTTTACTTTTGCAAATTTTCAGATTTATATACTTCTCCCTCTTCTATTCCGATCAATAAGGCCCTTCCAGCAACTCTCCTCCCACTCCCTTTACCAAAACAAACACAAAGAAATAAAATAATCAGTCAAAAGGAGGCAGGCCTGAGGGTACTTTGTCAATATTGTTATCACCTGGAGTATTAGTAAACTGCCTCAACGGTGTGTGAGATTTCTTTCAAACCTCATGTGGAGCTCATGTAACCAGTATGGAAAACAATGCCTTCTGATGACTTTTTCATCTTTGTGTTTTTAAGTGGGACATGTAATTATATCACAAAAATGAGAATGGAAAGAAAATTAAAGTTTTATTACATCATATTTTCATCATTCTAGTCATAATATTTAATTTTCTATCCCCTATGGCATGCATAATAACTAAGGAAATATGCCCCATTTAAAGGATTGAAGCCAGTATTATCCATCATTTGAGGGGAATTTCCAGCCAAAATGTTTGATTGGCACTTGTGAGGACAGTGACCCTGCAACTGGGTCACTAGTTAATTCCTCTGGATACTTGTTTGGGTCAGAATGAGCTCAAGTGAGTACCAGGCACAAAGCCTTCGCTTTCTGTCTCAACCCAACAATGACCTGTCCAGAAGATGTGATTTGCCATCAGTCCGTCCCCAAGTATCCCACCTATTCACTGAGCCAGCAGGTCATCTCCTGTTCAGCAGTTCAAAATCACTTCCAATTCAGCTGACACACATGAAGTCCATCAATGTCCATTAGCCCAGGACAAGCGTGTCGGTCACAGCAGCTGTCAGTCTAGGCCAAAGAGGTCCTGTCAGGGCCGTTGTTATTTTTGTCCTGAAGTTAGTTATGAAAGTTACAGTCATGGCAGGTTTTAATTCTTTGTGTCAACAAAGACAATGGACAGTCACTCAAACTCAATAACTCTGTATTTTAAAAGCTGTAAGAAAAGCACATGTGATAAGCTTATCAATATTTCTGATGTATTATTCAGCTACTTTGGTCCTTGTGTATCTTTGACTAGGGGTCAGCTTTTAGATTAGGTGGATTAGATTGATTAGGGTTTTTGAAAATTGTTACTTATATTTAGATATCTCTACACTGGACACACAGTTGTTTGGAGAAATGAGTCTGATACCCATGATGAAAGCAGAAACAGGGCGTAACATTTTTGTTCTGTTTCTTTGATCTTTTTATGAACAAGAATGTTACGCCATCTCTATTTTTTTTGGAGATAAATGGGTGGATGAAAACAACACCAGCATGTATTGCTAACACTCATTTGTAATGATCACATATAATGCCTGGTTGATTACTTTTTAAACGTCTTTGCATATTATAAGCCCCTAATGAGCCTGTGGCCCATGTGGACGCAGAGGCCCATTCAGTGTGTCGTTATGCCTCCAATAATACAACTAACATGAGTAGTAATGAGAGGAATACATAGATAACTCCCATCCATTGAGTTCTTACGTTGCTCTCGGCATAACGCTAAACACTTGCCATATGTATCTTATTCAACCCTTAAAATCAGTCCATGAGGCAGCAATTATTTGTGTTTTTACAGACAGTGGAATGGAAGTGTATATGCTTACGCTCATATTTTGCTAAAAGAAAAGGTTTTCTCCTTTTTTTAAGTGCATTTGCAAGGCAGCTCTTTGAAACAAGGCACATGCATTCTATTTTTTCTGTTATTAGTAGCAGCAGCAACGGCTGCAACAGCAGTAGCACTAGTAGCAGTTTGCTGTTTATAATCTCCCTTCTCAATTCAACTGTTTGCATTTTGAGTCCTCTTGCTCATATTTGTGTTGTTAACACTCATGGGCACCTCTCAGGTGTCAGCAATACAATGTCGAGGGATAAGTGGGGAGAATTGTTGTGATCTTGCACCTTGTCCCTAGAGGATCGCTTCTCTGTAAGAGGGATGTCTAATTCAGGACTCCCCAAATGAGAAATCAGTATGTGTGGAAATACTATAAAGAGGTTTCACTGTAGCGTACGTTGTAATAATTTACAACATTTGCTCCGATGCATACCCTACATGGTAGGGCAATTACACAGGTAATAAACCTCGTATCTGAAAACACAGAGCACATAATACCCAGCCTTTTCATGCACACTTGATTTCTCCTGATTTATTAATAGCTTTCTCATATTTAAGTGATTTTCCTTATTACACATTGCTTTGTATCTCACTGTGGCATGGCCTTAGCTCAACAGTTGCTAAAATTCTCCCACAAGACTTATTAACTCGACATTTGCTTAGAAGACATGTTCTGCCTTGTGGCTAATGATATAGTTGCACAGTAAGAAAGAAGGATGAAAGCAGAAACACACGACAGGACATTGAGAAGCGGATAAACAACAAATAAAAATGTAGGGAAACAAAAACCAATTCATTCTCTCTTGTTTTGCAAAGAGTTTTAAGCATACCATGACATTTTGAAAGTAGAAAACATCCCTACAAAGCTGTATCAAACACCATCCTAATCCCAACACCACAGTTCTTCAAGTGGCAGGTGATAAATTCTAACAGAACATTAACATTTGGTAAAATGGTACTTAAAATACAAATGATAAAGGAACCGAAGCCCCTGGCAGTCTCAGTTTATAAACCGACTTGTTTACCTTTATAGTTTAGTCACATGATAGTGTTATCACCAAAGAATGTAAGTTCTCATCTTCATTTCACATTCAGTCTGTTTTTAATGATTGTGTTTTTTCATAGAAGCTTCTTCACTGGGAGAAAGTAAAATGCCATAGAGACCAAATAACTGTGGCAATGGTCGCATATGACACTGAATAAATGCTAAATGTGGACTTGTTTTTGCTGCTAAATAATTTGATTTGTTCCTGTTTGTTCTATTTAATTACTGAGGCAGTGACATACCCAGATATGTTTTTCATAATTAACCTGATGGCAAAAGTGAAAGTGAATCTGTTTCTACAAGCGCTGATAAAAACAGATAGGACTTTTAAAGATTTGAGTAGTTTGAGTCCCAGTGGTTCATTAAACTCTCTTTGTGAATGGAATAAGTATTATTTATCATTCCCAAGCATCTAATACTTACAATTTGTTAACTCTCCTTACTTTAACTTACATATATTAATTCTAATTCCCAAGAGAACATTTTAGGAACAGATGCTATTATTCCCCTTCTTTGGGAGAAGAAACACAGGGCCAGAATAGTTCAGTGACTTGCCCAGAACCTCAATAAAATAAATATTATAACTTCAGATTTGAACCCAAGTCTTTCTATGGCTAAAGACCATTCTCTTTCCAATACATCATTCTACCTCCTAGTTTATGTAAATTGGAGCAACCAAGTCTGTTTCAACTTGTTTCTAATTTGTGAGTAAGCTCTTCAATATGTTCTAAAACAATTAGCCACTATCCATAAATAATCACAGTTGGAATAGATAATTAAACAAACAAAAAGTCTCGTTTCTCTCATTGCAGGTGTGAACAAGGTCCATCAAATGTGTAACTTACTTCTCCAAACTCTACAGATATCTCACAATATCATGTGAGTTGTGCATGGCTGACTATTTCCATCTCAGAGTTTCCAGTACTTACTTCTGGTTACAAGAAAATGGCTGGTCATCCGAAAGCTCAAACTAGACAACTTCAGTTTTTCATGTACTGGGATATAGTGTGTAATTAAAACTCTCCAGCCAAACTAAGCATAAATATAACAGACTAATAGACACCAAAGAAACTTCCTCCTGGCACACCTTATAGAAACTCCATTGTCATTAAAATCAGCACTGGACAAAATAAGTAATATTGCACATGTAACCATAAGTCTGTGTGCAGTTTAGACAACAGCTTCTCCTTGTGTCATTCAAATAGGTTTTTCATATGTAGTCAGTAAAGGTTACAGTAGTGTAGCTTTCAAGTGGGATGTTACTCTTTAAAGATTTCTCGACCGCGCAGAGGCTCACGCCTGTCATCCCAGCACTCGGAGGCCGAGGTGGGTGGATCACCTGAGATCAGGAGTTCGAGACCAGGCTGACCAACATGGTGAAACCCTGTCTCTACTAAAATACAAACATTTGCTGGGCGTAGTGCCGGGTGCCTGTAATCTCAGGTACTTGGGAGGCTGAGGCAGGAGAATCGCTTGAACCAGGAGGTGGAAGTTGCAGTGAGCCAAGATCGCACCACTGCTCTCCAGTCTGGGCAACAAGAAAGAAACTCCATCAAAAAAAAAAAAAAAAAAAGAAAGAAAGAAAGAAAGAAAAAAGAAAAAGAAAGATTATTTCTGTTTCTGGATAGACAAAAAAATTGTAGTGAAAAAATTCAATAAGAATTATTGCCCACAATTAGCAATTTTTTAGTGCCCAGTTTAATGACACTGTTCCTAGCCCCACCAAAATGAGAAGACATTTGTTATGTAGAACGACATTACTGTCCCCTTCAAGGAAGAACAGGGCTGGCCAGTGGAGGGTGGTGACATTACAATTCATCGGGAAAAGTTTTCAATTAAATGATTGTTAAGGCTCTTTCCAAGTCCCAAATTCTACACTTTTATTCTTTTAGGAGTAAAAGCCTATTTGTTTATCAAGAGACCTTAGGAAAACATTTGTCTAAGGTGTGCTATCACTGAGTGGGGCTAATGGGATGGACGGGAGAAATAAGCCCCTGGCCAGGAGGCTGGAGCTCCATAGTCCTGCATTAGCCAGGAATGGAGGATTAAGCTAGTTGGAATAATTTGAGTTCTTTGTTTCTCAATGCTTCTTTTTAACTTGTAAAATGGGAGTTGGAAAACTGACTCCAGGGAACTGGCAAAAAATAAAATAAAAGAATTGGTTGGCACAGGTGAGTGTATACGTGGATGGCAGTGTCGACGGCTAACAGATACTGTAACTGTGTCAGAGCACTCTGTGGCTGTCATGAAGCAAGCCTATCTGGATTGGAAGGCTGTCCACCCGAGACCCTGACCCCACTCTCACACTCACCATCCCAAGCAAGACTGTTGACTAGTTTGAGCTGTAGATACCTCATGTGTAAATAAGGGTGTGGGAGAGATGCCTGCAGAGGTTATTCTCTTTTTGACCTCTGAAAACACTTGTGCTCTCTGACAGAAGAGTTGGAACTTAAGTTTCAAAGAGATGGAAGCAAAGTGACACCAAAAATATCCTAAAATTGAACCAGAATAATGGGAAGCCTCCAGAAACAAAGGTATGTTTTACTTTTCATTCTTCAACATATTTTCTCATCTTAAAGCTCTTTATAAAGTTGTCTTTTCTACTTCAGAGTGGGGAAGTAATCATCTTTTTCTTAGAAACTTTGTCAGCTGAGTTTTCATACACTTTCAAAATTGAGAGGATAGATGTTTTGAGTTTATATTTTAGTACTGATTGATACTTGGTTTGTTGAGTAAAGTGGTTGAGAAAAAAAGTTTTTTTTTTTATAAGAAGGAGTTTAAAAGTGGCTTAGCAGGCCGGGCGCGGTGGCTCAAGCCTGTAATCCCAGCACTTTGGGAGGCCGAGGCGGGCGGATCACAAGGTCAGGAGATCGAGACCACAGTGAAACCCCGTCTCTACTAAAAATACAAAAAATTAGCCGGGCGCGGTGGCGGGCGCCTGTAGTCCCAGCTACTCAGGAGGCTGAGGCAGGAGAATGGCGGGAACCCGGGAGGCGGAGCTTGCAGTGAGCCGAGATCGCGCCACTGCACTCCAGCCTGGGCAACAGCGTGAGACTCCGTCTCAAAAAAAAAAAAAAAAAAAAAAGTGGCTTAGCATTTTAGAAAAGTGGTTGTCAGATACAGAAAACCAGACTCACATGTCTTAAACAGTGAATGGAGTTTACTGACTCACAAATGAGAAAGTCCAAGGACAGACTGGTCTTTAGTCAAAGTGTGAGTGGATTTCTGTCCCCATTTTTGGGGGGATTTCTTTGTGTCTCCATCGATTGATTGCCTGGCCTCTTTAGCTTCAAAATGCTTTCCTTGTGGTCATATGATTACTGTCAACTTCTTTTCCATACCCACTATAAGAAAGGTGACCACCGTCCTCCACTGTTGAACAGATGTCCTGGTTTTGCTTTCACTGGACCATCTGGAGAGGTCCAGATTGAACTAATCTGTAGCCACAGCAATGCCTGGTATTGGTTTAGGAGTGAGGTAGATGGAACAATGATGAAACAATCTTAATGACAAAACAGCATAATCAGAAAGCAGGGTATACCCTTGGATCTGAGGATGAAGCAAATCCCACCCAAACTTTCTAGTTACTACATTATGAAGTGGAGAATAGTGGAGAACGCTGGTTGGTAAGATTACCCCAGTAACCACTCCAGAGTTCCGCCACCACAGTCAATGTTATCAATAGAAGTCAGCTGGACTCCATGCCTTCATCAAATTACCATGGTAGAAAGAATTTAAAGACAACTAGTCTCACCTTCATACCTTACTAATGATTAAATTAAAGGTCCAAAGGTTTAGATAGTTTGACCAAGAGAAAGTAGCAGATCTGGAAGTGGCTCCACCTCACTGACACTGGTGCAATCAGCTTTCTACTAGATGCCACTCATTTATTTATTCACTCATTATGCAGTGAGCATTGCTGTCTCCAGCATGCTCCTGAAAGGTGTCTGCCTTCAGAGCCCACTTCAAAGGCCACCTTCTCCAATGAGAATTTTTCAGTCTTTTAGTTAAAATTATCTCTCAATATTATGCACGATCGTAGCATTTGGTGCCTCTTTCAGTTCCCTTCTACTTCTTCTTATGAATGTTTTTCTTTATCTCTCCCACTGGAATGAGAGTTCCTTAAGCAAAAAGGCTGTGTCCTCTGCATCTGTCTATCCTTCTGAGAGCTGCCCACAATTTCAGACATGGTCTGCATATTAACATTTGAATACATGCGTAAATGAATATATAATTTTTGGCAATGTTTTGGCTCAGGAAATGGTGACTGGTGAATTTATTAGTGGTAGACAGTCTGTCTTTTTCTTGACCCACAGCATTATGTTAATGTCTCCTTCATAGCTGGAATTGAACCAGACTTGCTTTTGTTGACCCAGCATTTGGACTCAGGCAAATGCTGACGCGGATGAAGTTTGCCTTTGTTCCTTCTGCACCGTCCTTTCCAGCATCACTTTCTCCTGAAGGTCCCGTGTGCGTAGACAGCAGTGTCACAGGTAACTTTCCCCAGCCCTAACGAGATGTAAATTACTCTGTTCTATTCCAACAGACTCTTCTAGGAATCATTTGAGATAAATATATTCTAACTTTACGTTCCTAACACTCTCAGAGGTATCTGATTTTTATAGGCGCTTTGGAGGTAGAAGCTTTAAGACATCTAAATTAAATTTTGAGTTTTAAATAGCATGATATGGTCACGGTGTGACCTTTAAACTCTAGATGGTCTTCTTTTTCCTTTCTCTACATAATTTTTGTTTCTACTTGCCCATCCATAAGGCCAGCCCAGCCTTTATCACGTGATGGTTCATCTCACAGTATCCCCTGGAATTACATCATACTGGGGAAGGAGCGGGCATTGAGCGGACATAGCAAACTTTCCTACCAAGAAGTACACCTAATTGGACCTACTGGGACTCCAGTCTTCCTTGGAAAATGCAAAAGTGATGTTATATTTGTTATGAGAGAAGCTGAAATTACCTGCAACACAAGTGTCACTGCCTCAGAGTCACAGCAGAGATGCCGCAGATGCTGTTATGCAGGACAGAATCTATGTTTATTCAAAGGCCACACATTTCTGGGGACTGAATCTGCCGAGAGAGAGATCTTGAAACATATTGAGATGGGTCCCTTCTGTCTGTCAATAGTACATTATGACCGATTTGGATAGGGGAGTAAATCTTCAATTGCAAATGAGATAGCTAAAACTTGTAGTTTATCTTTGCTGTCTTATTACCACATATCAATAAGAGTACCTTTCAAGTGAAATGAGAATGGTCTCCAAGAGCAATTTTCACCACACCATTAGAATTTGTGTATATGAAATAAGAGTAAATTATTTCATGGACAGTCCACTTGTAGGAAAAAAAAAATGACTGATTTTTTTAAACTCTACCCTTGCCTTAGATTATTTGTTACTTTCCTTTAGTTTATGCTGCAATTTTTTTTTTCCAGAAAAAAAGTATGGATTGACTCCTTAATATGTCTCCAAACAGCACAGGCTTGGACATAACAATAAGACCAGGAAATACAAATGGACTGTTAAAAGGAGTATTTACAGTGGAAACACAATAAAAAGTGTGGACTCAAGCTGTGTTTATATTCCTATGTTTTCAGGACTTTTGACATTTATAACCCTTTTGGCTTTAAAATTCAATTTTCATACTTCATCTAAGTGATAAGGTGTATTTCTTTTGACAAGGTCTAAGAAAAATAATCTTTTCAGTTATTTTGAGTTATGAAAAAAATGGGTGAACCAATAACTAACATGATTGAACACAAGCATTTCAAATGTGGCATGTGGCTAAGCCTCCAAAGCAGTCCCTGCATTTAAAGGAATATATACAAAGAGGTGCACAAAATGCTTCTTCTAAGAGCCTTGCTGGCAATTTACTGAAGTTTGATCCCAGGTTAAAAGAGACATTGTCATTGCTTGTGCTAGGTGTGACTTACTTCCAAACAAAACATTTAAGGACACATGATTCTTAAGAATAATAATTTGGACTTTGAAAAAATACGAAATCGTCGATACATTTTGTACATCCTTCACATTCGCACTTCAGATGACAGAGGATGCTTGAAACAGGATGGAATTCTCTTTGAACATATTCAGGAATATTCATTCTATCTTACTTGTTTCCCTCCCGACACTTTGAATATGGAGAGCACCCTTTCTACCTAATCATTTTTTGGATGGAAATAGAAATAAGCCAATCTACATTTTTTGTTTTTGTTTTAAGACAAAGTCTCCCTCTGTCACCCAGCCTGGAGGGTAGTAGCATGATCTCTACTCACTACAACCTCCACCTCCCGGGCTCAAGCAATTTTCCTGCCTCAGCTTCCCAAGTAGCTGGATTACAGGCGAGCCCCACCACAGGCTAATGTTTGTGTTTTTTACAGAGATGAGGTCCCACCATGTTGCCCAGGCTAGTCTCGAACTTTGGTACTCAAGTGATCCGCCCACCTTGGCCTGCTGGAGTGCTGGGATTACAGGTGTGAGCCACTGTGCCTGGCCTCTACCCCATTTTTATTCTTCCTCTTCAAGCTTCATGTGGAGCAGACCCACATCTAGTGATATGGTAACAGTTTGTTTATTTTTTGCTGCCAGAGATTTTATTTTTCAACAAAATAAAATTTTAAGGAAACAAAAACCCATTTAGGTGTTAAAAGACTTTCTGTTTTAATAAGTTTGTGGAAAAAAAACTTTAAAAATGCCTCACAGTTATTCCTTCTCTTTCTCAAAAAGGGGATCTGATAGTCATAAAATTTTGTAATACCTCACGGTCATTTATCATGTCTTAATTAATGTAATCTGGCCGGGCGCGGTGGCTCCCGCCTGTAATCCCAGCGCTTTGGGAGGCTGAGGCAGGCGGATCACGAGGTCAGGAGATCGAGACCATCCTGGCTAACACGGGAAACCCCGTCTCTTCTAAAAACACAAAAACTAGCCGGGCGCGGTGGCGGCGCCTGTGGTCTCAGCTCCTCAGGAGGCTGAGGCAGGAGAATGGCGGGAACCCGGGGGCGGAGCTTGCAGTGAGGCAAGATGGCGCCGCTCACTCCAGCCTGGGTGACAGAGCGAGACCCCGTCTCAAAAATAATAAAATAAAATAAAAGTAATCAACTAAAATATAGCCATGTTTTGGGATCAGGTAAGTATATAAAGTTATTTTACACTACAGTATGAAACTGAATTTTTTTGTTCTATTTTGGTAGCCGTTGAATAATTTAAAACTATTTTCCTGGCTATCTGTGGAACCACCCAACAGGCTCACCTTGCCCACTGCCTAGACAGAGCCAACTTACCAAGACAGGGTGACTGCTATAGAGAAAGTTATTCATGCAGGGATAACTTTGGCTGTGCGGAAGACTGGAGCTTTACTAGTCCTCAAATCAGTCTCCCAGAGAATTCGGGATTGGAGTTTATAAGGATAATTTGGTGAGCAGCGGGCCTGTGAATCAGGAATTCTGATTGGACAGAGATGGAATCATAGGATGTCAAAGCTGCTCTCTTGGCTGACTCAGCTACTGGCGCGAGGGCGGGTCAGTTTACGATCTAGGTGGGGCCAACTGATCCATCCAGTGCAGGGTCTGCAAAATACCTCAAGCACCGATCTTAGGTTTCACAACAATGATGTTATCCCCAGGAGCAGTTTGGGGAGGTTTAGGATCTTGCAACCTCCCGTGCATGACCATAATTTCTAGTCTTAGGACTAATTTGCCAGTCTCGCAAAGGCAGTCTAGTCCCCAGGCAGGAGGAGGGTTTGTTTTGGGAAAGGGCTGTTATCATCTTTGTTTAGAAGCTAAAGCATAAATTAAGTTCCTCCCACAGTTAGTTCGGCCTACACTCGGGAATGAATGAGGACAGCTTGGAGGCCAGAAGCAAGATGGAGTCAGTTAGCTCAGATCTTTTTCGCTGTCATAATTGGCTCAGTTATAATGTTTGCAAAGGTGGTTTCATGAGTGTTGTTTGTTTGTACCTTTTTATGTGATATTCTCTCTTGTCTCTCACTTTTAAGCTGTCATGTTTTTGTTTCTTTACATGTTGTTCTAGTGGTCATTTATTCCTTCTAAAGCATCGTTTATAATTTTCATTGAGCTGGATAACAGAATAATTCAGTCTCTTAAAAAAATCAGTCCTTTTAAAGTATGAATCCGATTGTGTTAACATTTCTGCTCAAAACCTGCAGTAACTTCCCACTTCACACAGTGCAAAAGCTGTTCCCAAAGGAGACTGGCCAGGGCCTCCGGGACCTCCTCCTCTCCCCGCCTGTAACCCCAATCCCTGTCATTTCTGTGTCCCTGGCTCTAGCTCTTTTTCAGCACACTCAAGCCTGCTGATCATTTGTTATCCCGGAACCCGCCATGCATGCTCCTGCCTTAGAACTTTTGTAGGGCTACTTCCTCTTCCTAAAGGCTACCTCCTCTTCCTAAAATGCTCTTCTCCAGATATCCCCCTGCCTAACTTGTTTGACCCCTTTTAGCCTTTGCTGAAATTTCACCTTCACAGTGATATCTAACCTGACCCATGCCCCTATTTGAAGTTGTCATGTGTGCACTCTCCACTACTTGCATGTCTGGTACTCTGCTCTATTTTATCCAAAGTATTGATCATCTTAGAACCTGCAATATGCTTCACTTATTTATTATGCTTTTTTTTTTCTTTTTCCCCTGCTAGGAGGCTAGGAGGTCTGTTTTATACACTGAAGTATCCCCCTAGCACTGGGGTGTCCAATCTGTTGGCTTCCCTGGGCCACACTGGAAGAATTGCCTTGGGCCACACAAAAATACACTAACAATAGCTGATAAGCTTTAAAAACTCATTAAAAATACCATAATGTTTTTAAAAAGTTTACAAATTTGTGTTGGGCTGGTTCAAAGCTGTCCTGGGCTGCATGCAGCCTGTGGGCTGTAGGTTGGACAAGTTTGCCCTAGCAGATAAAATAGTGGAATAGCATGTAGTATACAGTAAACATCAGAAACATTTTTAAATGTAATGAATACATTTTCAACATGAGTTCATGGTTTTAAAAGTCAATAATATCTAAAATTGTTTGGGCTGTTCATGAATAATTTTTAAAATTTTTGTCAAAATGACTTTGTCATTTATTGTGACTGCTCAGATTCCTTCTGTGCTTCATCTGAATAGGGAGATTCTTTAAAAGTGCTTCAGTTTGAATTGGTAAGATTTGCAGATACCTGCTCTTTGAATAGAAAATATATCACTTTTTTTTTAAAGCCAATTTTATCCAAATCTTTTTATTTATTTATTTATTTATTTTTTATTTTTTATTATTATTATACTTTAAGTTCTAGGGTACATGTGCATAACATGCAGGTTTGTTACATATGTATACTTGTGCCATGTTGCTGTGCTGCACCCATCAACTCGTCAGCACCCATCAACTCGTCATTTACATCAGGTATAACTCCCAATGCAATCCCTCCCTCCTACCCCCTCCCCATGATAGGCCCCGGTGTGTGATGTTCCCCTTCCCAAGTCCAAGTGATCTCATTGTTCAGTTCCACCTATGAGTGAGAACATGCGGTGTTTGGTTTTCTGTTCTTGTGATAGTTTGCTAAGAATGATGGTTTCCAGCTGCATCCATGTCCCTACAAAGGACACAAACTCATCCTTTTTTATGGCTGCATAGTATTCCATGGTGTATATGTGCCACATTTTCTTAATCCAGTCTGTCACTGATGGACATTTGCATTGATTCCAAGTCTTTGCTATTGTGAATAGTGCCGCAATAAACATACGTGTGCATGTATCTTTATAGCAGCATGATTTATAATCCTTTGGGTATATACCCAGTAATGGGATGGCTGGGTCATATGGTACATCTAGCTCTAGATCCTTGAGGAATCACCATACTGTTTTCCATAATGGTTGAACTAGTTTACAATCCCACCAACAGTGTAAAAGTGTTCCTATTTCTCCACATCCTCTCCAGCACCTGTTGTTTCCTGACTTTTTAATGATTGCCATTCTAACTGGTGTGAGATGGTATCTCATTGTAGTTTTGATTTGCATTTCTCTGATGGCCAGTGATGATGAGCATTTTTTCATGTGTTTGTTGGCTGTATGAATGTCTTCTTTTGAGAAGTGTCTGTTCATATCCTTTGCCCACTTTTTGATGGGGTTGTTTGTTTTTTTCTTGTAAATTTGTTTGAGTTCTTTGTAGGTTCTGGATATTAGCCCTTTGTCAGATGAGTAGATTGCAAAAATTTTCTCCCATTCTGTAGGTTGCCTGTTCACTCTGATGGTAGTTTCTTTTGCTGTGCAGAAGCTCTTTAGTTTAATTAGATCCCATTTGTCAATTTGGGCTTTTGCTGCCGTTGCTTTTGGTGTTTTAGACATGAAGTCCTTGCCCATGCCTATGTCCTGAATGGTACAACCTAGGTTTTCCTCTAGGGTTTTTATGGTATTAGGTTTAATATTTAAGTCTCTAATCCATCTTGAATTAATTTTCCTATAAGGAGTAAGGAAAGGATCCAGTTTCAGCTTTCTACTTATGGCTAGCCAATTTTCCCAGCACCATTTATTAAATAGGGAATCCTTTCCCCATTTCTTGTTTCTCTCAGGTTTGTCAAAGATCAGATGGCTGTAGATGTATGGTATTATTTCTGAGGACTCTGTTCTGTTCCATTGGTCTATATCTCTGTTTTGGTACCAGTACCATGCTGTTTTTGGTTACTGTAGCCTTGTAGTATAGTTTGAAGTCAGGTAGCGTGATGCCTCCAGCTTTGTTCTTTTGACTTAGGATTGTCTTGGAGATGCGGGCTCTTTTTTGGTTCCATATGAACTTTAAAGCAGTTTTTTCCAATTCTGTGAAGAAACTCATTGGTAGCTTGATGGGAATGGCATTGAATCTATAAATAACCTTGGGCAGTATGGCCATTTTCACGATATTGATTCTTCCTATCCATGAGCATGGTATGTTCTTCCATTTGTTTGTGTCCTCTTTTATTTCACTGAGCAGTGGTTTGTAGTTCTCCTTGAAGAGGTCCTTTACATCCCTTGTAAGTTGGATTCCTAGGTATTTTATTCTCTTTGAAGCAATTGTGAATGGAAGTTCATTCATGATTTGGCTCTCTGTTTGTCTGTTACTGGTGTATACAAATGCTTGTGATTTTTGCACATTAATTTTGTATCCTGAGACTTTGCTAAAGTTGTTTATCAGCTTAAGGAGATTTTGGGCTGAGACAATGGGGTTTTCTAAATATATAATCATGTCACCTGCAAAGAGGGACAATTTGACTTCTTCTTTTCCTAACTGAATACCCTTGATTTCTTTCTCTTGCCTGATTGCCCTAGCCAGAACTTCCAACCCTATGTTGAATAGGAGTGGCGAGAGAGGGCATCCCTGTCTTGTGCCAGTTTTCAAAGGGAATTTTTCCAGTTTTTGCCCATTCAGTATGATATTGGCTGTGGGTTTGTCATAAATAGCTCTTATTATTTTGAGGTACGTTCCATCAATACCGAATTTATTGAGCGTTTTTAGCATGAAGGGCTGTTGAATTTTGTCAAAAGCCTTTTCTGCATCTATTGAGATAATCATGTGGTTCTTGTCTTTGGTTCTGTTTATATGCTGGATTATGTTTATTGATTTGCAAATGTTGAACCAGCCTTGCATCCCAGGGATGAGGCCCACTTGATCATGGTGGATAAGCTTTTTGATGTGCTGCTGAATCTGGTTTGCCAGTATTTTATTGAGGATTTTTGCATCGATGTTCATCAGGGATATTGGTCTAAAATTCTCTTTTTTTGTTGTGTCTCTGCCAGGCTTTGGTATCAGGATGATGTTGGCCTCATAAAATGAGTTAGGGAGGATTCCCTCTTTTTCTATTGATTGGAATAGTTTCAGAAGGAATGGTACCAGCTCCTCCTTGTACCTCTGGTAGAATTCAGCTGTGAATCTATCTGGTCCTGGACTTTTTTTGGTTGGTAGGCTATTAATTATTGCCTCAATTTCAGAGTCTGTTATTGATCTATTCAGGGATTCAACTTCTTCCTGGTTTAGTCTTGGAAGAGTGTAAGTGTCCAGGAAATTATCCATTTCTTCTAGATTTTCTAGTTTATTTGCGTAGAGGTGTTTATAGTATTCTCTGATGGTAGTTTGTATTTCTGTGGGGTCGGTGGTGATATCCCCTTTATCATTTTTTATTGCATCTATTTGATTCTTCTCTCTTTTCTTCTTTATTAGTCTTGCTAGCGGTCTATCAATTTTGTTGATCTTTTCAAAAAACCAACTCCTGGATTCATTGATTTTTTGGAGGATTTTTTTGTGTCTCTATCTCCATCAGTTCTGCTCTGATCTTAGTTATTTCTTGCCTTCTGCTAGCTTTTGAATGTGTTTGCTCTTGCTTCTCTAGTTCTTTTAATTGTGATGTTAGAGTGTCAATTTTAGATCTTTCCAGCTTTCTCTTGTGGGCATTTAGTGCTATAAATTTCCCTCTACACACTGCTTTAAATGTGTCCCAGAGATTCTGGTATGTTGTATCTTTGTTCTTATTGATTTCAAAGAACATCTTTATTTCTGCCTTCATTTCGTTATGTACCCAGTAGTCATTCAGGAGCAGGTTGTTCAGTTTCCATGTAGTTGAGTGGTTTTGATTGAGTTTCTTAGTCCTGAGTTCTAGTTTGATTGCACTGTGGTCTGAGAGACAGTTTGTTATAATTTCTGTTCTTGTACATTTGCTGAGGAGTGCTTTACTTCCAATTATGTGGTCAATTTTGGAATAAGTGTGATGTGGTGCTGAGAAGAATGTATATTCTGTTGATTTGGGGTGGAGAGTTCTATAGATGTCTATTAGGTCTGCTTGCTGCAGAGATGAGTTCAATTCCTGGATATCCTTGTTAACTTTCTGTCTCGTTGATCTGTCTAACGTTGACAGTGGAGTGTTGAAGTCTCCCATTATTATTGTATGGGAGTCTAAGTCTCTTTGTAAGTCTCTAAGGACTTGCTTTATGAATCTGGGTGCTCCTGTATTGGGTGCATATATATTTAGGATAGTTAGCTCTTCCTGTTGAATTGATTCTTTTACCATTATGTAATGGCCTTCTTTGTCTCTTTTGATCTTTTATGGTTTAAAGTCTGTTTTATCAGAGACTAGTATTGCAACCCCTGCTTTTTTTTTGTTCTCCATTTGCTTGGTAAATCTTCCTCCATCCCTTTATTTTGAGCCTATGTATGTCTCTGCGTGTGAGATGGGTCTCCTGAATACAGCAGACTGATGGGTCTTGACTCTTTATCCAGTTTGCCAGTCTGTGTCTTTTAATTGGAGCATTTAGTCCATTTACATTTAAGGTTAATATTGTTATGTGTGAACTTGATCCTGCCATTATGATATTAACTGGTTATTTTGCTCGTTAGTTGATGCAGTTTCTTCCTAGCCTAAATGGTCTTTACATTTTGGCATGTTTTTGCGATGGCTGGTACCGGTTGTTCCTTTCCATGTTGAGTGCTTCCTTCAGGGTCTCTTGTAAGGCAGGCCTAGTGGTGACAAAATCTCTAAGCATTTGCTTATCTGTAAAGGATTTTATTTCTCCTTCACTTATCAAACTTAGTTTGGCTGGATATGAAATTCTGGGTTTAAAATTCTTTTCTTTAAGAATGTTGAATATTGGCCCCCACTCTCTTCTGGCTTGGAGAGTTTCTGCCGAGAGATCTGCTGTTAGTCTGATGGGCTTCCCTTTGTGGGTAACCCGACCTTTCTCTCTGGCTGCCCTTAACAGTTTTTCCTTCATTTCAACTTTGGTGAATCTGGCAATTATGTGTCTCAGAGTTGCTCTTCTCGAGGAGTATCTTTGTGGCGTTCTCTGTATTTCCTGGATTTGAATGTTGGCCTGTCCTACTAGGTTGGGGAAGTTCTCCTAGATGATATCCTGAAGAGTGTTTTCCAACTTGGTTCCATTTTCCCCCTCACTTTCAGGCACCCCAATCAGACGTAGATTTGGTCTTTTTACATAATCCCATACTTCTTGCAGGCTTTGTTCATTTCTTTTTCTTCTTTTTTCTTTTGGTTTCTCTTCTCGCTTCATTTCATTCATTTGATCCTCAATCGCTGATACTCTTTCTTCCAGTTGATCGAGTCGGTTACTGAAGCTTGTGCATTTGTCACGTATTTCTCGTGTCATGGTTTTCATCTCTTTCATTTCGTTTATGACCTTCTCTGCATTAATTACTCTAGCCATCAATTCTTCCACTTTTTTTTCAAGATTTGTAGTTTCTTTGCGCTGGGTACGTAATTCCTCCTTTAGCTCTGAGAAGTTTGATGGACTGAAGCCTTCTTCTCTCTTCTCGTTAAAGTCGTTCTCCGTCAAGCTTTGATCCATTGCTGGCCATGAGCTTCGCTCCTTTGCTGGGGGAAATGCACTCTTATTTTTTGAATTTCCAGCTTTTCTGCCCTGCTTTTTCCCCATCTTTGTGGTTTTATCTGCCTCTGGTCTTTGATGATGATGGTGACGTACTGATGGGGTTTTGGTGTAGGTGTCCTTCCTGTTTGATAGTTTTCCTTCTAACAGTCAGGACCCTCAGCTGTAGGTCTGTTGGAAATTGCTTGAGGTCCACCCCAGACCTGTTTGTCTGGGTATCAGCAGCAGAGGCTGCAGAAGATAGAATATTTCTGAACAGCGAGTGTACCTGTCTGATTCTTGCTTTGGAAGCTTCCTCTCAGGGGTGTACTCCACCCTGTGAGGTGTGGGATGTCAGACTGCCCCTAGTGGGGGATGTCTCCCAGTTAGGCTACTCAGGGGTCAGGGACCCACTTGAACAGGCAGTCTGTCCCTTCTCAGATCTCAACCTCTGTGTTGGGAGATCCACTGCTCTCTTCAAAGCTGTCAGACAGAGTCGTTTGCATCTGCAGAGGTTTCTGCTGCTTTTGTTGTTGTTTACTGTGCCCTGTCCCCAGAGGTGGAGTCTGCAGAGACAGGCAGGTTTCCTTGAGCTGCTGTGAGCTCCACCAGTTCGAGCTTCCCAGTGGCTTTGTTTACCTACTTAAGCCTCAGCGATGGCAGGCGCCTCTCCCCCAGCCTCGCTGCTGCCTTGCCGTGAGATCGCAGACTGCTGTGCTAGCAATGAGGGAGGCTCCGTGGGTGTGGGACCCTCCCGGCCGGGTGTGGGATACAATCTCCTGGTGTGCCTGTTTGCTTAAAGCGCAGTATTGGGGTGGGAGTTACCTGATTTTCCAGGTGTTGTGTGTCTCAGTTCCCCTGGCTAGGAAAATGGATTCCCTTTCCCCTTGCGCTTCCCAGGTGAGGCGATGCCTCGCCCTGCTTCAGCTCTCGCTGGTCAGGCTGCAGCAGCTGACCAGCACCGATTGTCCAGCACTCCCTAGTGAGATGAACCCAGTACCTCAGTTGAAAATGCAGAAATCACCAGTCTTCTGTGTCGCTCGCGCTGGGAGTTGGAGACTGGAGCTGTTCCTATTCGGCCATCTTGCTCCGCCCCCTCTATCACTCTTAATAGAAAGTGAAGTTGTGTGATCCAAAACCACAGTCTCACTGTATTTTATTACTAAATTTTAGAAACACGAGAATAGAAGAATGTTTAATATGCATTTATTATTTACTGTCTTTATTATTATTTGGTTACTATAGGAAAACAGTCAGATATTTTAGAAACAATTAAAATTTTAAAATCCTCCAAGGTCAACGTCTTATGGATTCCTCACTGAAATAACTCTCTTGTAATACTCAATAGATTTAACAGTTTGACTTAAGTTGGAGATAAATGAGACTTTTGGCAAATCACTGCCTCTTACATCTAATTAGCCTGAGCCTAGTCATATTGGCACATTCATTCCAAAAGACTGTAAAATGTAGTCTGTATCTCTGCAATAATGTACATAGGACTGAAAAAGGATTGATTTTGGAGTTACAACATAGGCATTTCAACCTGACTGGGCTTCTCATGCCTGTGTTTTCTGTGTTAGCAGTAAAACGTTTCCAACGTTCTGACTTCAGTGAGTGGGACTATCTGAAGATGTAGTCTGAGGTTTGCCTTAGAGCAGGAGGGATGAAGGAAGAAAGCAAGTGTTTAATTGATTTGCATTGAAATAATTTCATTTGGTCCCACTCTGACCCTAGTATGATAGAAACCTCGTTCTTGCCCTGTTTCCTATTTCTTTTAATTAATTATTTTATTCTATTCCAGCTTTTCAGTAATTCTTATCATCTACTCTGTACCCAACTTCGTTAACTTTTCTGTTTCAGCAATAACTGGATTTCTATTTATGGATCCCAAATTGAAGAGCACAGATCCTTAATGGCAGCCACGATACCACCTGAGGCTGCTGTTCTGACTTTCTTGCTCTCTATTTATTGCCTTTAAAATGTGTCAGTCCATTTACATTGCCATAAAAAATCCCCGAGTCTGGGTAATTTATAAAGAAAAGAGGTTTAATTGGCCCATCGTTCTGCAGGTTGTACAAACACAGCACCAGTGGCTGCCTGGCTTCCGTCGAGGGCCTCAGGAAGCTTCTACCATGGAAGGTGCATAGGAGCCAGCATATCACAAGGCAAGAGTGAGGGCAAGAGAGAGAAGGTTGACTTGCCACAGACTTTTAAACAACCAGATGTCACATGAACTCAGAGCAGAACCCACTCATCACGAAGGCAACGGCACGAAGCCATTCATGAGGGACCCACCCCCATGGTGCAGACACTTCCCATCAGGCCCCGCCTCTAAGACTGGAGATGACATTTCAACCTGAGATTGGAGGGGACAAGTACTCAAACCATATCATTAACCCATCCCTCCCAAACAGAAATCGAGATTGGAGCAGGCAAATACTCAAACCATATAATTAACCTATTCCTCCCTAATAGATATCCAGGACCTTGGACTTGGTGTCTCGGCATCGAATTGTGAGCTTTCCTTTTGCCACTGCAAACAGATATTTCAGTTTTGCAACATCTTAAGATTTCTCTTTTGCCATTGCTATTACTAAAATAAACACACTTTTGCTTTGCTTCATTTAAGAAACTCCAGATTATTTTCTTACCAACTGGATATGTTTGGAATTTTGTTCCGGATTCCTCTGGTCAGGATTTTCCTGCTGTCACTTGGGTTCTGGGCTTATAACATCTTCTTGAACTATTGTTTTATAAAATATTCTGTAAAAATAATAATTTCAGGATAAAAATAAGCTCATGTAATTCATACGTAAGGAAAGATAACATTTTTATGCTGCTCATGAGAAAATAAACATATAGCAAAATTTAAATAAAATGTAAACAAATGCAACTATGAGTCAAAAGTAATGGTACTTGAAAGAATGTTCTGTGAAATGCAGTTGTTCTTCAGTCTCCATGGGAGATTGCTTCCAGGAACCCTTGTGGATACCCAAATCCATGAATGCTCAGGTTCCTCAGTACTTTTAAATCATTGTCATGTACTCTATGCATAAATATTATTTTCAAAATGCTAACAGCAATTATTCCATATACTCATCATATTGAACTACGGGGCATCAATGTATCAAGCACGTATCTGTGCCATATGTGCTTACAAATTTTCTTAGAAGTGGAATCAATAAGCATTGAACTCCTCATGATGCATGGTACTTGGTGTGCAGCTTAGGGTTCCTCTTGCCATAAGGGCCCAAAGCCTGCGGACAAGCTTATTATTATACCTCCTTATACTCTCATGCAGGATTCTTTCCAGCTGTGTTAGTTGCTCTTTGTATTATAGATTTCAGGCCATAATGCTTGCTTTTAATATTTCAACCCAAAATGTAGCATAGTGTCTTAGCACACAGAAGGACTGTAATGAGACACAATGGAAAGTATTGAGAGGTGACCTTCTGCCCACGTGCTTCTGGCTCTTGATGCATGTGTTAGCCATGCAGAAATGTCAGGTAACTCTCCACCGGCCTCTTACTAAGAAAGAGACTTCTGAGCTTAAGAGTCCACCTTTGATTTTCTCTACCACTCTTTTGATAAGACACTTGAACTACACATCTGGCTGAGTTTATTAAACTCCCTGACATCTCCAGTGCCAGTAGACCAGCTCTGTTTGCCCGGCCCGGTCAAGCAGCATCAGTTCTTCCTAAGAGAGTTGCTGTGAGCACGTCAAATATCTTTTAAGTCTCATCAGATAAATTTCTGCAGATGAAAAATATTATGATGTTGGTCTAGAGAATATGAAATTACAACACAGAAAAGTGTTCATATCACGTTTGAAAACTGAATCAATTCATGTTTCTTTGTTTGTTCATTTTTCTTTTCCTTTTTTTTTTTTTTTTTTTTGAGACGGAATCTTGCTTTGTCACCCAGGCTGGAGTGCAGTGGCGCGATCTCAACTCACTGCAAGCTCTGCCTCCGGGTTCAAGCGATTCTCCTGCCTCAGTCTCCCAAGTAGCTGGGACTACAGGCCCCCGCCACCACGCCCGGCTAATTTTTTGTATTTTTAATACAGATGGGGTTTCACCGTGTTAGCCAGGATGATCTAGAACTACTAACCTCACGATCTGCCTTCCTCAGCCTCCCAAAGTGCTGGGATTACAGGCATGAGCCACCACAGCCGGCCCAATTCATGTTTTTCAAGATGAACATTCTGGAAGTTCATGTTGCTTTGTTTCACCTGAAATGGATTGAACCGGAATAAGAAAGATGAAGCAATTTGGTTTTTAAGGGTTCAGGCTTACTTGGATTTGAAGTATTGCTCAGCGAGCACACCCATCTCTGTTTAACTGACGACCTGTCATGTACTGTGGGCCCCAATCTGCCTGACTGCAATAAACGGTGTGGAAGCGGGGCTGCCTGATGAGGGTGCCCAGATTTCCTCACCTGGAGGAAATGTTCTATCAGGCATATAGTCATTTTGTGCTTGACAGTGACTCCAGGGCTTCGTAATTATCCAAGCAAGTCTTGCCTGCAAGAGAAAATACAGTTCCTGTTGGAAAATATGGTTTCTGTCTACCAGGAAATAAATTCTGATCCTTGTTTTACACTGAAGTCATATTTACTGAATGTCCTTCTATTAGTCTGAAGTGGTTTGGACTTCGGTGGCATTTGGGTTTGTCCTACGCCCTGTCTGATGTGCATACAGGTCATCCCTTTCCTCCAGGCAGCGGTCTCCTGCCATTTTGTTAAGATAGTATTTTAGGTGATTTATTTTGGTCATGGTCTGAGACTTCAAGGCAGGGATTACCTGAGAGGCAACTAGCATTTAGTTTGCTTCTCATTTGTATTCTTCCTCAGGTAAAAGAATAAAACACTTTTGCTACAACAGACCAAAAGTCAGATCGCAAAACCTCATTTCTTTATGAGCTCACAAATTAGATGGCCACTGCTTTTCAGAGTGATCATTAATGTAATTAATTAGCATCCCTCCGATACTGTGGAGACCAAGTATTTTCACGTATGGCCATCTTTCAGACAAATGAAAAAGTCTCTTTCAAGATGCTTTCAGATTTTTTGTTTTGAACCATTTCTTAATTTTTCTTTTGTTTGGTTTGGTTTTGAGACAGAGTTTCGCTCTTGTTGCCCAAGCTGGAGTGCAGTGGCACGATCTCGGCTCACCACAACCTCGGCCTCCCAGGTTCAAGCAATTCTCCTGCCTCAGCCTCCCAAGTAGCTGGAATTGCATGCATGTGCCACCATGCCCGGCTAATTTTGTATTTTTAGTAGAGACTGGGTTTCTCCATGTTAGCCAGGCTGGTCTTGAACTCCTGACCTCAGGTGATCCCCTCGCCTCACCCTCTCAAAGTGCTGGGATTACAGGTGTGAGCCACCGTGCCCAGCCTCTTACATTTTTTAAGTTTTAAAAATTGTCAACCATATATGTCAGTTGTATTCAGCATTTGTAATATGGATTCATTTGAAAAGATTATATGTTAGAAATCAGAGGTGAAAATCTGTTTTTTCAATGATCCAGACAGATCTAAAGAGTGCGATGTTGTATCACATGGAGGCTTGTCCTTTTCATCAACTATTCTTTATCGTGTTCCCTTCTTTGTCATCTCAATATCAAGTCTCTTGAAGGCTGGCAAGATCCCACAGTAGATCAATCCATTATGTGGTGGGAGCTATGGGTGGTGGCCATTGAAGGCATAGAGGAATACGTTAACTAAGAAGAAAGCAGAGAAAGTTAACTAATGAATCATACATTGAATGAATAGTGAGATCCCATTGTATACTTATATTTTGACTTAGCATTTTCCTCCTTTGGAATCAGTTGCTTCCTCCTATAATTATTTGGCCATGATTCTAATTAGGAAACTGATACAAGAGGCAGTGTCTTCTCTTCTTGCCATTCATTCTAATTTTCACTGTGGATATCTGGGCCATTCACTTAAAATCTAGAATTTTAGTTGAATATTAAGAAATATGATTGGAATGGATAATTTCACAGGACTCTACTTATGTTTTTAGTATTAATACAAATTTTTATGTTGGAGTCTCTGATTTATTCCAAGTATACAATATGTTCTTATGCTCTGCCCACAAGATGTACAAAGAATAACTTAACGAAGTCTGGAGTTATCAAGCTTTATGTCCTAGGGCACCATTAGTATTGCGTTAAGACATAGAATCAAACTTCATGTATTTCTTCCTCCCCTTCTCGCTTCATCTCTTACTCTTTCTCCTGCATTTCTCCTTTCCATCTTCACAGTTGTTGTTCTCAACTAAGTTATCCTGTAATTCCCCAAATCATATTTTGTTACTGATGTTGATTTTGTTCAATTTAATGTTGTCTTCTCTGAACTTATATGCAAATTATATTGATATTATTGTGTCATTTTAATGGACCAAACTGTCTTTATTTTGTTTTTTAATAATTTTGGGGTAAAAGCTGGAATGTCAAATAAAGTACTTCTATATGTTACAATGCTTTTAGTGAATACTCAAGAAGATACAGCTTTTGCAATTGCTGAAAATAACATAATAAATATTAATTTGTATTACCAATGTTCTTAATATCTACGTACATTTACTTTTAAGTTTAATAAATTTTCTTAACTTTAAGATCATTCACTATTTTCCACTTGATAGGACATGTTTTGAATTTACACCATAGGGAGTGGTGGTGTGAGGGTAGAAATGATTATTGAGAAAAAGTGGAGGAAAAAGACACCTTTATTCAGCAATTTGAAAAATAAACACTGGGTTGTTCATATGTCAACTTTTGTTTCATATAGAATTCTATTAGTCACCATTTATACAGCACTGAGGTCTCATAAAAGAAAATATTAAACTGCCATAAATTTGCTTTCTGTTTCCCATTATATCATCCTTAAAATATTGGGTCACTCAATTATTTATATAAAAAAGTCTATCTTTGGGCCAGGCACTGTGGCTCAAGCCCATAATCCCAGCACTTTGGGAGACCAAGGCGAGTGGATCACGAGGTGAGGAAATCGAGACCATCCTGGCTAACACAGAGAAACCTCGTCTCTACTAAAACTACAAAAAATTAGCCAGGTGTGGTGGCAGGCACCTGTAGTCCCAGCTGCTTGGGAGGCTGAGGCAGGAGAATGGTGTGAACCTGGGAGGTGCAGCTTGCAGTGAGCTGAGATCGCACCACTGTGCTCCAGCCTGGGCAACAGAGCGAGACTCCATCTCAAAAAAAAAAAAAAAAAAGGGTCTATCTGACTGAATCAAAATGTTTCCATCCACTGTTAACACTTAACACTGCTGCTTTAAAACAATAAATGTCTTAGAAAAATAAAGGAAGAATAAAACATTTTTAAAAGGAGGAGGAGCAAAAGACTGCTTCCTAGTACTATTAATGCAATTTATGGAGACATAAAGAAAGACATGATGAGAAATATGGTCTCAGGCCATCAATAATAGAGGTGTGGGAACCAGCAGGAGGCAGTAACTGGGGTAAGGTTCTTTTCCAGGCACAGTGTAGCATCTTCCAGAGTGGCTCTTTAGATGTTCATTGGTTGACTTTTCCTGACCTTTGTGACCATAGGTGGCAGGCATCGTTTTTTTTCCTACTCAGTATCTCTTCCATTCTTTTGTGTCAAACAGAGTTCCATTGTTTAGTTCCTGGGGCCCCAGGAAATGGCACCCTGTCCCTGGTCTGTGGAGTGGCACCCTGTCCCTGGCCAGTGGAGTGGCACCATGTCCATGGCCCATAGAGTGGCACCCTGTCCCTGGCACCATGTGCCTGTCTCATGAACACATTATTTTTCATCAAAGCCAGTGTTTGTAATTTCCATTCCTTTGATCAGTGGCTTGTATAGAGCTAGACACGTAACTTACTATGTCACTTCTGGCGAGTGAAACTTGAGAAAAGATTTAAAGCAGACAAAAGCAGAGGCTGCTAGAAAAAAAGATTTTCTCAGGTGTAAGAAAAAGAACTGAAAGAGAGGGTCCCACCTCTGCTGTATCTGGATGTGATCATCTTGCCATCAGCCTGAAGACGAGATCAATAGAGGGAAAAAGACAGAGCCAGGAGAATTATAGAAAAGTGAGCAACGTTCTCACAATGCCAGGACAAGAGTTACCCTATCTCCGAACCTATGTTTTAGCTAATACATGTCTATATTATGTAAGTTCATTTGAGTTTATTTTTCTATTATTTAGGTCAATATTTTCTATCTGATAAAACTTTTTTTAAAAAATGAAATAATGGCCAGGCTTGTCTGTGAAATTTTTGTTTAATAATTTCTGGTTTTGTATAAACATTGTTAGTTTTCATTACTTTAAATTGATTAAATAAAATAAAGCCGAGAACACATTTCTTTTTTTAAATTTTTTTAGCTCTTTTTTTGTTAAATTATACTTTATGTTCTAGGGTACATGTGCACAATGTGCTGGTTTGTTACATATGTATACATGTGCCATGTTGGTGTGCTGCACCCATTAACTCGTCATTTACATTAGGTATATCTCCTAATGCTATCCCTCCTCCCTCCCCCCACCTCACAACAGGCCCCAGTGTGTGATGTTCCCCTTCCTGTGTCCAAGTGTTCTCATTGTTCAATTCCCACCTATGAGTGAGAACATATGGTGTTTGGTTTTCTGTCCCTGGCGATAGTTTGCTGAGAATGATGGTTTCCAGCTGCATCCATGTCCCTACAAAGGACATGAACTCATCCTTTTTTATGACTGCATAGTATTCCATGGTGTATATGTGCCACATTTTCTTAATACAGTCTGTCACTGATGGACATTTGGATTGGTTCCAAGTCTTTGCTATTGTGAATAGTGCCGCAATAAACATATGTGTGCATGTGTCTTTAGAGCAGCATGATTTATAATCCTTTGGGTATATACCCAGTAATGGGATTGCTGGGTCAAATGGTATTTCTAGTTCTAGATCCTTGAGGAATCGCCACACTGTCTTCCACAATGGTTGAACTAGTTTACAGTCCCACCAACAGTGTAAAGTGTTCCTATTTCTTCACATCCTCTCCAGCACCTGTTGTTTCCTGACTTTTTAATGATTGCCATTCTAACTGGTGTGAGATGGTATCTCATTGTGGTTTTGATTTGCATTTCTCTGATGACCAGTGATGATAAGCATTTTTTCATGTGTCTGTTGGCTGCATAAATGTCTTCTTTTGAGAAGTGTCTGTTCATATCCTTTGCCCACTTTTTGATGGGGTTGTTTTTTTCTTGTAAATTTGTTTGAGTTATTTGTAGGTTCTGGATATTAGCCCTTTGTCAGATGAGTAGATTGCAAAAATTTTTTCCCGTTCTGTAGGTTGCCTGTTCACTCTGACAGCAGTTTCTTTTGCTGTGCAGAAGCTCTTTAGTTTAATTAGATCCCATTTGTTCATTTTGGTTTTTGTTGCCATTGCTTTTGGTGTTTTAGACATGAAGTCCTTGCCCATGCCTATGTCCTGAATGGTATTGCCTAGGTTTTCTTCTAGGGTTTTATGGTTTTAGGTCTAACATTTAAGTCTCTAATTCATCTTGAATTAATTTTTGTATAAGGAGTAAGGAAGGGATCCAGTTTCAGCTTTCTACTTATGGCTAGCCAGTTTTCCCAGTACCATTTATTAAATAGGGAATCCTTTCCCCATTTCTTGTTTTTGTCAGGTTTGTCAAAGAACAGATGGTTGTAGATGTGTGGTATTATTTCTAAGGGCTCTGTTCTGTTCCATTAGTCTATATCTCTGTTTTGGTACCAGTACCATGCTGTTTTGGTTACTGCAGCCTTGTAGCATAGTTTGAAGTCAGGTAGCATGAAGCCTCCAGCTTTGTTCTTTTGACTTAGGATTGTCTTGGCAATGTGGGCTCTTTTTTGCTTCCATATGAACTTTAAGGTAGGTTTTTCCAACTCTGTGAAGAAAATCATTGGTAGCTTAATGGGTATGGCATTGAATCTATAAATTATGTTGGGCAGTATGGCCATTTTCATGATATTGATTCTTCCTATCCATGAGCATGGAATGTTCTTCCATTTGTTTGTGTCCTCTTTTATTTCATTGAGCAGTGGTTTGCAGTTCTCCTTGAAGAGGTCCTTCACATCCCAAGTAAGTTGGAATCCTAGGTATTTTATTCTCTTTGAAGCAATTGTGAATGGGAGTTCATTCATGATTTGGCTCTCTGTCTGTTATTGGTGTATAAGAATGACTGTGATTTTTGCACATTGATTTTGTATCCTGAGACTTTGCTGAAGTTGCTTATCAGCTTGAGGAGATTTTGGGCTGAGACGATGGGGTTTTCTAAATAGACAATCATGTCATCTGCAAACAGGGACAATTTGACTTCTTCATTTCCTAATTGAATACCCTTTGTTTCTTTCTCTTGCTCGATTGCCCTAGCCAGAACTTCCAACACTATGTTGAATAGGAGTGGTGAGAGAGGGCATCCCTGTCTTGTGCCAGTTTTTAAGGGGAATGCTTCCAGTTTTTGCCCATTCAGTATGATATTGGCTGTGGGTTTGTCATAAATAACTCTTATTATTTTGAGATACGTTCCATCAATACCTAATTTATTGAGAGTTTTTAGCATGAAGGGCTGTTGAATTTTGTCAAAGGCCTTTTCTGCATCTATTGAGATAATCATGTGGTTTTTGTCTTTGGTTGAGGTTGGCAGACCTCCTATCTTCTTCCGCTTTAATCCATCACTTGCACCAACCATGCTAGAGTGATTTGCACCAATCTCATCATGGTGCTCCAACTTAAAGCTGTCCAACTGTGTTTCACCATGTAAATGTGGCAGAAAGCTCCTTAGGACAGCTCTTAAACCATGACCCATCTAGCATGATCTCCTCTATGAGTTCAGTTGCTTTACTTGAGGCATTCTAAGCCTTATTGTGCCAAATACAGTCAGGGTACACAACCTACCAAATACTATCAGATTTCTTACTTCCCTAAAATCCAGTCACATAGACTACTTGCAGTCAGTCTATAGAAAAGCTCAGAATAATAATGCAGCAATCAGTTAATCTAAAGATATAGTTATTAATAACTTTAGATATACTAAGACAAATCTGTGTGTCTGATATCTAAACATGTCTTACAATACTAAAGTTCAACTTTTCATACAAGGTTGTGTTGCTTTCATTCCTTTGAACTTTTAGAGCTGGTGTCTTGATAACATTCCATAATAAATTGAATAAGAATAAAGCTTCATGTTTTTTCAAAGTGAACTCCACACTGTAACTACATAATCTGAATATGTTTAGCAGATTTCATAATAATAACTATTGCTTATTTATTGCTTATTATGGGCTTGGCACCTAACATAAACAAACATGCACCTGAAATAACGTGTGCCGAGGAGCTAAAACTCACCAGAAGAAAATATTAGACAACCAACTATGTTGGTTGATCACTGTCTTTACCACCATTTGGAACTGTCATAACTGTCTGAGCAGCAGCACCAGATTACTTTGTTTCTCAAAGTAATGCAAAATTTTATGCTTCCCTAAAACGTTATTATATTTTACGAAGCAATTTGCCTAATGTCGAATTTGGATAATTCTAGAGTATGTAACCTGTAAAGTTTTGAAGGTGGTTATTTCTTCTGAGTCACACAAAGACCCTTTAGCTTTATTGCCTTTCACGCCCCTGTATATTTTCTCCCGGCATCATCCCAGTTAGAGTTGAGTGGGTATTAGAAGACTCTCTTTCATTGTGAAATTGTCTTTATATGTTGTTGTTTTTCTTATCCTTGGATCCAAGTAAAATCCATTTCTTATAGCAGCAAGGAACAAGTCAGCAATAGCTTTATTGTAACTCCTTGAAGGTGTCAGAGAGAGTTTTCGAGCAGGAGTGATGCAGACATCATTTCAGAGGGAATGAGCAGCTGGATGCTTTCCAGCAGGAGTGAGGCAGACGTCATTCCGGAGGGAATGGTCAACTTGATGCACAGTTACACAATGAAGGATGGGTGGAGTGGTCACCTGCAGATGGTGACAGTTCTTGCTGTGGGCTTCAGCTGTCACTCTGAGATCACTCATGTAAACTTGGTGACATATACACGCACCTTACATTCTGTGCGCAGCTGTTTGTGTTTTCCCTTTCTATTCCATGTCACAACGTATAAAGCAGCCACAAGATCGGTCTGGGAGAGGCAGTTCGTCTGAATTCAGGAGGAGTACAGGGAACAGGCAGAGCTCTGACATGCAGCCTGAACAGATGGATTCAAGGTCATAAGTCACAGGTGGCCAGAAACCAAAGACAGAAGACTGGTATCCAGAGATTTATTGTGGGATCAATGGTAACTGCATGATTCTGAATCAGTGAAATTTGGGGATTTCTGAAGCAATTTGTCTTCTTGGAAAGTATAAAATGAGCAGATTATCTCTGCCTGAATTAAAGGGCTGTCTGGATTTGAAAGGATTCTGACCAACAAATACAGTCAGTCTGTCCTCTGCAGATTCCTCAGAAAGCTAACAGATAATACCAGGAGTATTACCTGAGTAACTTTGGGGGGATCCTGGTTTAAATAAGGTTAACAAGAATCTTTCCTATAATGATTTTCAGATCTTATAATACATTTCTAAAAACATATCAGATCATGGAAGCTTTCAAAACTAAATATCTGGTGGAACTAGTGCTCTGCAGAAAACTTTTTGAGGAAAGGACACCCTATTCAATAAATGGTGCTGGGATAACTGGCTGGCCACACGCAGAAGAATGAAGCTGAATCCTCGTCACTCACCTTATACAAAAAATAACTCAAGAGGGATCAAAGACTTACATTTAAGACCAGAAACCATAAAAATTCTAGAAGATAACTTTGGAAAGACTCTCTAGACATTAGCCTACACAAAGAATTCAAGATTAAGACCCCAAAAGCAAATGCAACAAAAGCAAAAATAAACTAATGGGACCTGATTAAACTAAAAAGCTTCTGCACAGCAAAAAGAAATAATCAGCAGAGTAAACAGACAACCCAGAGTGGGAGAAAATCATCTGACAAAGGACTAGTTTTAAGAATCTATAAGGAACTCAAACAAATCAGAAAGAAAAAAAAACCAAAAAACAAAAAACAAATAATTCCATCAAACAGAGGCAAAGGACATGAATAGATAATTCTCAAAAGATATACAAGCAGCCAACAAACATATAAAAAAACGCTCAACATCACTAATTACCAAGGAAATGCAAAGTAAAACCACAATGAGATACCACCTTACTCCTGTAGAATGGCTATAATTAATAAGTCAAAAAATAATAGATGTTGGCATGGATGTGGTGAAAAGGGAACACTTTACACTGCTGGTGGGAATGTAAACTAGTACAACCACTATGGAATACAGTACAAAGATTCCTTAAAGGACTAAACATAGAACTACCATTCAATCCAGCAATCCCCCTACTGGGTATCTACCCAGAGGAAAAGAGGTCAGTAAATCAAAAAACTGCATGCATGTTTACAGCAGTATAGTTTCCAATTACAAAGACATGGAACTGGCCTCAGTGCCCATCAACCAATGAGTGGAAAAAGAAAATGTGGTATATATACAGCATGGAATTCTATTCAGCCATAAAAAGGAATGAAATAGTGTCTTTTGCAGCAACTTGGATGGAGCTAAAGGCCATTATTCTAAGTGAAGTAACACAGGAGTGGAAAACCAAGTATCATACGTTCTCATTTATAAGTGGGAGCTAACGCTACAAGATTGCAAAGGGATGAGAATAACATAATGGACTTGGGACCTCAGGGGGAAGGTTGGAAGGGAGGTGGTGGATAAAAGACTGTACACATTGAGTACAGTGTACACTGCTCAGGTGATGGGTGCACCAAAATCTTAGAAATCACCACTTAAGAACTTATCCACGTAACCAAAAACCACCTCTACCCCCAAAAACAATGGAAATAAAAAGAAAAAGAAAAGAAACCTCTTTGGGACATCCTGTGGTAATGGTCTCCTGGCATCCTTAAGGAAGGAAATCTGCTACCTTGGCAGGTGCATTTCCAGGTCTCTTCCCTAAGACTTGGCGGGCTGAATCCCTGGTGTGTGATTGTGATTTCACCAGTTGCTTTGTAAAGGAAAACTAGATATTTCATTCCTCTGTTTTCATGTTACCTCATCCTACTAAGACATTCCCTCCCATCAAGTGACCTTTTACCCCATTTTAATTAAATATACTTCCCAGTTCTATACCTGAAGCTAGAAACTGTCTGAATCCTGCATCTCCAGCAGCCTGTCCCCATTTTAATTAAACATACTTCTCAGTCCTATACCTGAAGCTAGAAACTGTCTAAATCCCATATCTCCAGCAGCCTGTCAGAGTATTCAACAGGACAGATATACTTAAATCATACCAGATCTCCTCCCTTCATGGATTATTTGGCTGATTTGAAAAGCACAATGGTAACTAACACCATTACAGCAATAACAAGTTACTCACACTTACTGAGACATGATGTGCCAAGCACTGTGTTACATGGGCTGTCTTAGTCTTCACAACAAATCTGACAGGCAGGCATTGTTATTATTCTGTTTTGTAAGTTTAAGGAAAAGAATCTCTTAAAGAGTATGTGACTTGCCCAAGGTTCTTCAAACTGTTGAGACAAGATACTGACCAAGTAGGTTTTCATCAGAGCTCACATGCTTAGTTATAATGATTTCATCTCTTACAATTTACTTGTTGTGTCCACAATAGTATAATTTTTCTAATAACAGAGGCTAATTAACATTTTGGAGTTATCAACTTCAAATTTAAACCCCAGTCATTAAGTGTTGTCAAGTCCTCCTTATATTTCTCACATTTATCCATTCTTTTTATTCCCATGATGAATACCATATGCTTCCTTTGCTGGATTTTAGCAAAAACGAATCACTAATCTCCCAGGTGCCAGTCTTTTCTATTCCAACAAAATTTGCATACAGCTTCCAGATAATCTGCAATCATTGCTCTCACCACATCACCCTCTTACTCAAATATCTTTACTCTTTCTTCTTTAAGATAAATTCCACAACTCTAAGTGGTGTTGCAGAAATTCTAACATTTGCATTTCGTTGTTCTTATAAATGAAGCTTCCATTCCAACAAAGAGACCTTCTAATCATGGCCGGGATGTACTCTATAGTCCTGACTCAGGTTTTCACACACAATTACTCCCTTGAGGAATGGACTATCCCTTTCTCTTTATTATCCAAATTCTGTCTGTGCATTATAAATGCATATGAATTTTTAAATAAATAACTACATTAAAATGTCAAAGACTATGTTGGTAGAACTCAATTGTGAGAAATCATTCAAATGACCTTTCCACTCACGCTTTGCCGACACTGCAGTTCAGCTAACATCCTTCAAGAAGATTGGTCTTGCAGCACACGGCTCTCTTGTCCACTTACTAAACAACTATCTGTAGGATAATATTGTTTTCTTGCTATAATTTGGCTTCGGGAGCTTGAGATAATCCATTTAGGTTATTATAAAGGAATATAAGAGTCATAATAGATTCCTTGAACACTTTTGTCCATTCATTGTTTGACTGACACATGGGAATCTTAAGGATAAACTTTCTGCTCTCTCTATAATTAGAAATTTTCTGGTTTAATAATTTGATAAAATTACACAGACACCCATACTGTCAAATTAAAATTCTTACTAGAAGAGTGAGAATTTTGAGAGTATTTTAAATATACTCTACTCCAGATTCCTTTACCTTAGAGGCAGCCTCACACTTGATTCTAGGTTAATTTGGGACCTCTGGACAAAATGTTAAATATCAAAAATCTTCTGGCATTGCCCATGTTATCAATTACCTAGGAATACTAAAACTGCTTTTGCAAACTTCTAAGCAATGTATGTAACGTTTCACTCCATTGTAAGTCAATGATAGCATTTTTCTGTAGTGCTTTCAGACAATGTCTGTATCTACAAGCACAGAGGGGTACAGGGAATTGAAAGCATAATGGTATTTAATTTGATTAATTACCTCATTATGGCCTTGGTTTTCCATCTCCCTCTGTGAATGAAACATAGACAAAGTAAAAATGTTCTGAAATATTCCAGGTCTCGAATTACTTGTAGGTGTTTTTTCTTTTAAGGAAACATCTAAAATCCCCTGGATCGTATCACCAAGCTAAGCCTTTACTAATGATAAATATTCATTGAAATCAGTTTGCATCTTCAAATTAATCCTATAACATTTTATTTCCTATTGAATTAAGTGGTAAAAGGTTTAGTTGCATTTTCTCCAATATGAAAACTATACATTCCCGATCTCAGTGCAAGCTCCTTTCATCATGAGTTCACAATTCAGCCTACACATCCAGCTTGAAGTGATCTGCAATTTGATTCTTAAATTTATAAATGTCAGGTTTGTGAATTGGATCTGAAGGAAAATGGTAAGCAAGGTTTCAAAGTCTAGATGTAAAACACATGAAAATTTGTACACGGACAAAGTTGCCTGCTCCTATTACAGTACCTATCCTCTAGAGAGAGTTTAGACTAAAATGAAGGAAAAAGACTACAATCCTTCTTTTTAGTTGTTAACTAGTAGACCTTTTGATCTAACATGATTTATTGCTGTCCTCACATGCAGTTAAATATCAAGTCTGCTTTGAGCTGAGAAAGCTTCCAAGGTCTATAATAATTTGTTTTCAAATTGGCGTGTAACAGCTGGTGGATTGTCATCATTGTGAGGGTGGACCATGGGTCTTCTGCAGTGAGGTCACTTACTCAGCAATCCATACTCCATCCATCTTTCCCTGGCCTCTTCTCTGACACTGAGTCACATCAAAGCCCCAATTCCCTTTTCTAGGTAAGACTTTACAAGAAGGTGAAATGATGTTGATTAAGCCCACTTATAACTACAATATATATCTCCAATTTCAAATAAGATGAATGAGCCACCAAACCAGTTCAGTTGTACTAGGAAAGCAACATCTCTTCTCCCTTTACTGTTTTCATCCTAATGACCTAGGGGTTAAATATGACTCTAATTGGAGTTTGATCACATTTAGTGCTTTGCAATAAAGAGATAAGAATTTGAAATTGGTAAGTGTATATTTAAGTGTGTGAAAAGAAAAATCATCCCTGATTTAAAAACAAAGGGTACACAAACAAAATGAAATTGTCCATGTCAAAAAAGTAAAATAGAAAATGGGGGGATTGCAAGCTAACAAAAAATATTTTTGCTTCATTTTAAGCTTTTTAAAAAAAATTATCAAATAAATTACCATGATTTTAAACTGGAATTCATGTATGGACTTGCAAGATCATGAATACCGTATTCCTAATTGCCATCAAAGTCCCAGCCCTATTAAAGATGAGCCTATGTGATTAGACTTTAGAAAGACATGCTCTCAATGGCATCAAAAATAACGACTTTTTTACTGAAGGTTTTCAATTTACTTTGGCCAGATCCATCAGAGGAATCATCACCTAGGGCAGCTACAGGCTTATAACATGTGATTCTTTCTTCTTTTTGTGTTTTTCTTTTCTTTTCTTTTCTTTTCTTTTTTTTTTTTTTTTTGAGATGGAGTCTCTCTCACCCAGACTGGAATACAGTGGCATGATCTCGGCTCACTGAAACCTCCTTCTCCCGGGTTCAAGCAATTCTCCTGCCTCAGCCTATGGAGTAGCTGAGATTACAGACAGGTGCCACCATGCCCGGCTACTTTTTATATTTTTAAGAGAGACGGGGTTTCACTACGTTGGCCAGACTGGTCTCAAACGCCTAACCTCAAGCGATCTGCCTGCCTAAGCCTCCCAAACTGCTGGGATAAAAGGTGTGAGCCACACTCCTGGCCCATGTAATTCTCAAATAATAAGATTGGAAATCTAAATTAGTTCTTGATCCATGGGCTGTAGAATGAATATTGTATTAACAGGCATAAAATAAACATTGATTTCCTTGTACACTCCCATCAGAGCTCTCAGTGACAGGTGCTTTGTCAATGAGCAGTAATAAACTTTGAAAGAAATCCTTTTTTCTGAGCAGTCAGCTTAAACTATTTAGTAAAGCTTATGGTAAGACAGATGTGCTGTCATAAACGATTTGTTGCTCTAGTCATAGAGCATAGGCAGAGTAGATTAAGCATAAATCTTAAGACCCTAAGATTTTGAGAAGAGCAAGTGAGCATTGCCTTCAACTTAACCTCACCAGCTGCATTAGTCCCTAACAAAAGAGTCAGCCTGTCCTTTGATGCTTTAAAGTCAAGCATTGACTTGACTTCTCTTCTGTAGCTATGAAAGTCCTAGATGGCATCTTCTCCCAACACAAAGCTCTTTAGTCTGCATTGAAATTCTGTTGTTTAGTGTGGCCACCTTTATCAATGATCTTAGCCAGATCTTCTGGATAACTTGCTACAGCTTCTACACAAGTACTTGCTGCTTCATCTTGCACTTCTACGTTACAAAGACGGCTTCTTTCCTTAAGCCTCATGGACCAACAATCTCTGCTAGCATCCGACTTTTCTTCTGCAACTTTCTCACCTGTCTCAGCCTTCACAGAATTGAAGAGAGTTAGGATCTTGCTCTGGATTAGGCTTTGGCTTAATGGAATGTTGTGGTTGTTTTGATCCATCTAGACCAATACAACTTTCTCCTTATCAGCAGCAAGGCTGTTTTACTTTCTTATCATTCATGTGTCCCCTAGGTTAGCACTTTTAATTTCCTTAAGGAACTTTTCCTTTGCATTCACAACTTGGCTAATTTGCTTGGTTCTAGAGGCCTTTTCAGCTTATCTTCCTCACTAAGCTTAGCAATATCCAGCTTTTAATTTAAAGCGGGAGATGTGCTTTCCTTTCACTTGAACACGTAGAGACACTGTAGGGTTAGTAAGCCGTCAGTTTGATGCTGTTGTGTCTAGGGGAACGGGAACGCCCAAGGAGAGACAGAAACAGGGGAACAGCTGGTCAGTGGAGCAGTGAGAACATGCACACTGTTTATCGGTTAAAGTTCACCATCTTCTACGGCATAGTTCATGTGCTCCAAAAGATTTATAATGGTAACCTCAAACATTACTGACCATGGATCACTAAATCAGATATAATAATAATGAAAACTTTCGAAATATTGAGAGAATTACCAAAATGTGACAGAGACAGGAAGTGAGCAAATGTTGTTGGAAAAATGGTGCCAATCTATAGAACTGCTCAACACAGAGTTGCCACAAACATTTAATTTGTAAAAATCACAATATCTCTAAGTGCAATAAAGCTAAGCACAATAAAGTAAGGTATGCCTGCATTTGAATGCTTTGGGAGGGAAAAAGGCTCCAGACAAACCTCAAAAAGACTATATACATAAAATCAAAAGTAAATTTCATAAGAAACATTTGCATACCCTTTAATATAAATACATGATGCCAAAAGTATTTCTAATTATAATTTCTATCTTATACTGGAGTGTGTGGTTACAGAATGAAATACCATTTTGAGCCAGGAAAACTTACATCTGGTTTTAAAATATTTCAGAGCCAAGGGAAGCAGTGAGTGAATGTGCAGCCCTGGGAAACCACGCCTCTTCCACAGAACTTTGCAACCCAAAGATCAGGAGATCCCCTTGCCAGCCCACCTCCAGGGCCTTGGGTCTGACACACAGAGCTGCGTGGAGTCTTGACAGAGCAGCTGCTCAGGAATGCACAGAGACCCAGGAGCTTTACATACTGCGGCCCTGGGCTCCCTGACCAAGGTGTTGGAACTCAGGCAAGGCAGGAGGTCCATACTTACTCCTAGAAAGGGAGCTGAATCCAGGGGGCTGAGTGGCATCAGTATGCAGGCCCCACTTTCACAGCACCTCACAAAATAAGACCCCCTGGCGTGGAATTCCAGTCGGCCACTGACACCAGGGTGGCGCCTGCCTGAGACAGGACCGAGCCCTGGAGGAGAGGGGCGGGCTGCCATCTTTGCTGTTTGGATAACTCAGCTGTTCCAGCCTGCTGGCGCTGGAGAGTCCAAACAGTCTGGAGGAGGAAGGGTCACCCCAAAGCGGCACAGCTGCTTTTCCGGAATGTGGCCAGGCTGCTTCTTTAAGTGGGATGCTGACCTTTCTCCTCCTTGTGGGGTGGGTCCTCCCAGCCAGGGCCTGCGGCCACCCCCACTTGTAGTCTACAGACAGAGTTCTGATTTCTCCCTGGGAGGACATGCCCGGGATAGGGGCATGCTACTATGTTGCTGTTTGGAAAACTTGGCCATTCCAGCCTGCGGGCTTTGGAGAAACCAAGCCAACTGAGGCAGAGGCGGCTCCTCAGCATGTTACAGCTGTTTTGTTGAGGTGTGGGGAAATTGCTTCTTTAAACGGGGCTCTGATACATTCCTCCTTGCTGGGCAGGTCCTCCCATCTGGGGCCTCCAGCCACCCCTGTCTGTGTTCTATGGCGGAAAGGCTTCTAATTTCTCCCTGGGGCAGAGTGCCTGGGGAGTGGGGTGGGCCGCCACCTTTGCTGTTTGTGAAGCAGCGTCATTGCCTGGGGTAAATATCTGAGGTTCGTTGCCTTATGCCAGTGAAATCAAGGACGGGGCACACATGAACTGAGGATAAGAGCAGAGGTTTAATAGGCAAAAGAAAGAGAAAGGAGAACAGCTGTCCCTCCTGTGAGAGAGAGGGGTGCGCAAGTGGGACCTCCAGCTGAAAGTGGAGTGCACAGGGTTTTACAGACTGGCTTGAGGAGGCAGTGTCTGATTTACACAGGGCCCAAAGATTGGTTGGACCAGGTCTGACATTTACATAGTGTGTGAGGAAGCTGGCAGTCCCACCCTAATCTTTTATTATGCAAATGGAGTCTCTACATGGCTGGTGCTAAGTTGCCTGCTCCTTACTGTGCAAAAGGTTGACAAAAAAAGGGGAAGACGGAGTTGCCATGTTGGACACGCCCAGCCCACAGGCAGCCTTTTCCTTTTGGCACAGCTGCCAGCATTCACCTGTGTAAGCTTCCAGCTTGCTTGTCTGTGTATGCAGCTTGATTTTATAGACTGCTCTTTGTTAGAAAAGAAAATGATTTGGGAGCTGCTTTTCATTAAAAGAAACACTCTACTGAAGACTTCCTGACCCTCACTGTCGGCCTAAATAATTTCTTCTTAACTCCTATATCATTTGGGCATCTCAGCCAGTCCAGCCTGTGGGCCTTGGAAAGCCCAAAGCAACTGAAGTCTAAAAGGATCCCCAACACAGCACAGCTGCTCAACTAAAACACAGCCAGACTGCTTCTTTGAGTGGATCCCTGATCCTGTTTCCTCCAATCTGACTGAGACCTCCAAACCAGGGTTTCCAGACACCTCTTACAGGTGCATTCGGGTGGGTAACAGGTCAATACCCTACAAGGACGGAGCTTCCAGAGGAAGGAGGAAGCTGCCATGTTTGCTGTTTTGCAGGCTTCACTGGTGATACCTCCAAGTACTGAAAAAATCGAGGTGACTAGGGCCTGGAGAAGACCACCAGCAAACTACAGAAGTCTTATGGAAGAGTGGCCAAACTATTCAAAGAAAAACAAACAAACAACGAAAACCCCATCCAAAGGTCAGCAACCTCAAAGATTAGAGGTGGATAAGCCCACAAAGATGAGAAAGAATCAGCACAAAAATGCTGAAAACTCAAAATCCAGAGTGCCTCCTTTTTTCCAAATGACCGCAACACCTCTCTAGCAAGGAAGGGTTCAGAACTGGGCTGAGGCTGAGAGGACTGAAATCATAGAAGTAGTCTTCAGAATGTGGAAAAAAGCAAACTTTGCTGAGCTAAAGGAGCACATTGTAACAAATGCAAGGAAGGTAAGAATCATGATAAAACAATGCAGCTGACAGTCAAATAACCACTATAGAGAGAAGCATAACAGACTTGATAGAGTTGAAAAACACATGTCAAGAACTTCACAATGCAATCACATGTAATAATAACAGAAGAGACCAAGTGGAGAAAAGAATCTCAGAACATGAAAACTGTCTTTCTGAAATAAGACAAGTAGACCAGAATAGAGAAAAAAAATTAAAAGAAATGAACACAACCTCCAAGAAATAGGGATTATGTTGAGAGACCCAGACTATGATTGATTGGCATACCTGAAAGAGATGGGGAGATGGGACCAATTTGAAAAAAAATTTCACTATATCATCTGGAGAAATTCCTCAACCTAGCAAGACAGGGCAACATTCAACTTCAGGAAATGGAGAGAACTCCATTAAGATAAACCATGAGCAGGTCATCACCAAGACACGTAATCATCAGATTCATCAAGGTCAAAATGATAGAATAAATGTTAAGGGCAGCCAGAGGAAAAGGCCAGGTCACCTACAAAGGGAAGCCCATCAGACCAACAGTGGACCTCTCAGTGGGAACTCTACAAGCCAGAAGAGACTGTGGGCCAATATTCAATATTCCTAAAGAAAGAATGTCCAACCCAGAATTTCATATTTGGCCAAACTACGCTTCATAAGAGAAGGAAAAGTAAGATCCTTTTCAGACAAGCAAATGCTGAGGGAATTCATTCCCACCAGACCTTCCGTACAGGAGCTCCTGGAAAAAAAAGTGCCAAATGTGGAAAAGAAAAACTATTACCAGCCACTACAATAACACACTTAAGTACACAGAACAGTGACACTATAAAGAAACCACATAAACAAGACTGCAAAAGGACCAGCTAGCATCATGATGACAGGATGAAATCCACACATAACAATATTAACATTAAATGTAAATAAGTTAAATGTCCCCATTAAAAGACACAGAATGACAAGCTGGATAAAAAACCAAGACCCATTGGTATGCTGTCTTCAAGAGACCCATCTCATATGCAAGACACACATAGGCTCAAAATAAAGGGATGGAGGAAAATTTACCAAGCAAATGGAAAACAAACAAACAAAAAACAGGGGTTGGAATCCTTTGTTGGTTTAAAAAAGACTTTAAATCAACAAAGATCAAAACAGACAAAGAAGGGTATTACATAATGGTAAAGGTTTCAATTCAATAAGAAAAGCTAGGCTGGGTGTCGTGACTCACACCTGAAATCCTAGCACTTTGGGAGGCAGAGGCAGGCAGATCAGCTGAGGTCAGGAGTTCAAGATCAGCCTGGCCAACAAGGTAAAACCCTGTCTCTATTAATAAAACAAAAACTGGTCAAGAGTGGTGGCACACACCTGTAATCCCAGCTACTCAGGAGGCTGAGGCAGGAGAATAACTTGAACCTGGGAGGTGGAGGTTGCAGTGAACTGAGATCGCACCACTGTACTCCAGCCTGGGCAACAGAGTGAAACTCTGTCTCAAAAATAAACAAAAACAAAGAAAAGCTAACTATCCTAAATATATATGCACCCAAGGCAAAGCACCCAGATTCATAAAGCAAGTTCTTAGAGACCTACAAAGAGACTTAGATTCCCACACAATAATAGTGGAAGACTTTAATACTTCACTGACAATATTAGACAGATCACTGAGACAGAAAATTAACAAAGATATTCAGGACCTGAACTCAAGTGGATCTGATATCCACAATGCAGTAATATGACACTTACTCTGAGATTGATCACATAATTGGAAGTAAAACAGTCCTCAGCAAATACAAAATAACTGAAATCATAACAGACTGTTGGACCATAGTACAATCAAATTAGTACTCAAAATTAAGACTTTTACTCAAAACTACACAACTACATGGAAATCAAATGACCTGCTCCCGAATGACTTTTGGGCAAATAATGAAATTAAAGCAGAAATTAAGAAGTTCTTTGAAACTAATGAAAACAAAGATAAAATGTACAAGAATCTCTGGGATGCAGCTAAAGTTAAAATGGAAATTTACAGCACTAAATGGCCACATCTAAAAAGATCTCAAGTTAACAACCTAACATCACAACTAAAAGAACTAGGGAACCAAGAGCAAACAAACTCCAAAGCTAGCAGAAGACAAGAAATAACCAAGATCAGATCTGAACTGAAGGAGAAAGAGACACAAAAATCCTTCAAAAAAAATCAATGAATATAGCAGCCGTTTTTTTTTTAAATAATAAAATAGATAGACCTCTAGCTAGACTAATAAAAAAGAGAGTAGAATCAAATAATCACAATCAGAAATAATGTGGATATTACCACTAATCTCACAGAAATACAAACAACCATCAGATAATACTATAAACACCTCTAGGCACATAAACTAGAAAATCTAGAAGAAATGAATACATTCCTGGAAACATACATCCTCCCAAGACTGAACCAGGAAGAAATTAAATCCCTGAATAATAAATTCTGAAATTGAGGCAGTAATAAATAGCTTACCAACAAGAAAAGCGCAGGATCAGATGGATTTACAGCTGAATTCTACCAGACATACAAAAAAGAGCTGGTATTATTCCTACTGAAACTATTACAAAAAAATTGAAAAGGAGGGACTCCTCCCTAAGTCATTCTATGAGGCCAGCATCATCGTGATACCAAAATCTGGCAGAGATACAACAGCAAAAAAAAAAAAAAAAAAGAAAAGAAAACTGCAGGCCAATACCCCTAATGAACATCAATGCAAAAATCATCAATAAAATACTGGCAAACTGAATCCAACAGCACATCAAAAAGCTTATCCATCACCATCAAGTTGGCTTCATCCCTGGGATGCAAGGTTGGTTCAGTACACACAAACCAATAAAAGTGATTCGTCACATAAACAGAAATAGAGACAAAAACCACATGATTTTTCTCAATATATGCAGAAAAGCCCTTTGATAAAATTCAACATTCCTTCATGTTAAAAACTCTCAATAAAATAAGTATGGAAGAACATACCTCAAAATAATAGGAGCCATATATGACAAACCCATAGCCCATATTATACTGAATGAACAAAAGCTGGAAACATTTCTTTTGAAAACCGGCACAAAACAAGGATGCCCTCTCTCACCACTCCTATTTGACATAGTATTGGAAGTTGTGCCCCGGGCAATCAGGCAAGAGAAAGAAAGAGTATTCAAATAGGAACAGAGGAAGTCAAACCATCTTTGTTTGCAGGACACGATCCTGTATCTAAAAAACATCGTATCAGCCCAAAATATTCTTGAGCTGATAAGCAACTTCAGAAAATTCTCACAATACAAAATCAATGTGCAAAACTCACTAGCAGTCCTACACACCAACAACAGGCAAACCGCATGCCAAATCATGAATAAATTCCCAAACACAATTCTCAAATAAAATAAAACAAAATACCTAGGAAGACAGCTAACAAGAAAAGTGAAGGACCTCTTCAAGGAAAACTAAAAATCACTGCTCAAGGAATCACAGATGACACATAAAAATGGAAAAACATTCCCTGCTCATGGATAGGGAGAATCAATATTGTGAAAATGAGCGTACTGCCCAAAGCAATGTAGAGATTCAATGCTATATTCATTCACCTATCATTGATATTATTCATTGAATTATAAATTAACTATTTGAAAATTTACATGGAACCAAAAAAAGAGCCTTACTAGCCAAGGCAATCCTAGACAAAGAGAACAAAGCTGGAGCCATTATGTATCTGGAATTGGTGGGTTCTTGGTCTCACTGACTTAAAGAATGAAGCCGTGGACCCTCATAGCGAGTGTTACAGTTCATAAAGATACTGTGTCCAGAGTTTGTTCCTTCAGATGTTCAGATGTGTCCTCAGTTTCTTCTTTCTGGTGGGTTCGTGGTCTCACTGGCTTCAGGAGTGAAGCTGCAGACCTTCATGGTGAGTGTTACAGCTCATGAAGGTGGTGTGGACCTAAAGACTGAGCAGCAGCAAGATTTATTGTAAAGAGTGAAACAACTAAGCTTGCACAGAATGGAAGGTGACTGGAGCTCCTTGCCACTGCTGCCCCGGACAGCCTGCTTTTATTCCCTTATCTGACTCCACCCACATCCTGCTTGTTGGTCCATTTTACAGAGAGCTTATTGGTCTATTTTACAGAGAGCTGATTGGTCCATTTTACAGAGAGCTGATTGGTCCATTTTGACAGCGTACGGATTGGTGTGTTTACAATCCTTTAGCTAGAAACAGAGGGCTAGACAGAAAAGTTCTCCAAATCCCCACTAGATTAGCTAGATACAGAGTACTGATTGGTGTATTTACAAACCTTAAGCCTGACCCAGGATGCTGATTGGTGTATTTACAATCCCTGAGCTAGACACAGAATGCTGATAGGTGTATTTACAATCCTCTAGCTAGACATAAAAGTTCTCCAAGTCCCCACTAGATTAGCTAGATACAGAGTGCTGATTCATATATTTACAAACCTTGAGCTAGACACAGGGTGCTTATTGGTGTATTTATAATCCCTTAGCTAAAGGTTCTCCAAGTCCCTTCTAGACTCAGGAGCCCAGCTGGCTTCACCTAGTGGATGCCACACAGGGGATGCAGGTGGAGCTGCCCATCAGTCCCGTGCCACACACCTGCACTCCTCAGCCCTTGAGTGGTCAATGGGACCGTGTGCTGCAGAGCAGGGGGCAGCACCCATTGGGGAGGCTCGGGCTACACGGGAGCCCACGACGGGGGCAGGGGGAGGCTCAGGAATGGGGGACTGCAGGTCCCGAGCCCTGCCCTGCAAGGAGGCAGCTGAGGCCTGGAGAGAATTCGAGCATGGCACAGGTGGGTTGGCACTGATGGGGGACTGGTGCACCCTCCACAGCTGCTGGCCTGGGTGCTAAGCCCCTCACTGCCCAGGGCTGGCAGCACCAGCTGGCCACTCTGAGTACAGGGGCCTGCTGAGCCCATGCCCACCCGGAACTCGCACTGGCCCATGAGTGCTGCATGCAGCCCGGGTTCCTGCCCGCGCCTCTCCCTCCACACCTCCCCACAAGCAGAGGGAGCCAGCTCCGACCTCGGCCAGCCCAGAGAGGGGCTCCCACAGTGCAGTGGCGGGCTGAAGAGCTCCTCAAGCATGGCCAGAGTGGGCACGGAGGCCAAGGAGGCACTGAGAGCGAGCGAGGGCTGTGAGGGCTGCCAGCACACTGTCACCTCTCAATCACACTACCTGACTTCAAGCTATACTACAGGGCTACAGTAACTACAGCAGCATGGTACTGGTACAAGAACAGGCTTGTAGACCAATGGAACATAACAGAGAATTCAGAAATAAGACCACACACCTACAGCCATCTGATCTTCAACAAACCTTACAACAACAAGCAATGGGGAAAGAATTCCCTATTCAATAATTAGTGCTGGGAGAACTGGCTAGCCATCTGCAGAAAATTGAAACTGGACTACTTCCTTATACCATATAGGAAAATCAACTCAAGATGGATTAAAGACTTAAATATAAAACCTAAAATGATAAAAACCGTAGAAGAAAACCTAAGCAATACCATTCAGGATGTAGGCACGAGCAAAGATTTCGTGATGAAGACACCAAAAGCAATTTCAACAAAAGCAAAAATTGACAAATGGAATCTAATTAAACTAAAGAGTTTCTGCACAGCAAAAGAAACTATCAAGAGAGTGAACAGACAACCTACAGAATTGGAGAAAATTTTTGCAATCTATCCATCTGAGAAAAGTCTAATATCCAGCATCCATAAGGAACTTAAACAAATTTACAAGAAAAGCAACCCCATTAAAAAGTGGGCAAAAAACATGAACAGACACTTCTCAAAAAATACCTGTGTATGGCCAAAAAACATGAAAAAGGTTCAACATCACTGATTATTAGAGAAATGCAAACCAAAACCCCAATGAAATACCATCTAACACCAGTCAGAATGGTTATTACTAAAAAGTCAAAAAACAACAGATGCTGATGAGATTGTAGAGGAAAAGGAACACTTTTATACTGTTGGTGGGAGTGTAAATTAGTTCAACCATTGTGGAAGACAGTGTGGTGATTCCTCAAAGACCTAGAGGCAGAAATACCATGGGACTCTGCCATCCTGTTACTGGGCATATACTTTAAAGGAATATAAATTGTACTATTATAAAGACACATTCATGCATATGTTCATTGCAGCACTATTTACAATAGCAAAGACATGGAATCAACCCAAAAGCCCATCAATGATAAAGCCAGATAAGGAAAATGTGGTACATATGCACCATGGGATACTATGCAGCCTTAAAAAGGAACTAGATCATTTCCATTGCAGGGCCATGGATGGAGCTGGTGGTCATTTTCCTCAGGAAACTAATGCAGGGACAAAAAAGCAAATACCACATGTGCTCACTTTTAGTGGGAGCTGAATGATGAGAGCACATGGACACATGGTGGGGCAGTGGGGCAACATACACTGGGACCTGTAGGGGGCAGTTGGAGGAGGGAGACGATTAGGAAGAATAGCCAATGGATGCTGGGCTTAATATCTGGGTGATGAAATGATCTGTGCAACAAACCAGCATGGCACACTTTTACCTATAAAACAAACTTGCACATCCTGCACATGTACTCCTGAACGTAAAAGAAAGAAAGAAAATTGTGCCATACATGTGTGTATGTGTGCATGTTTATATTTGTCCAACATTCCTTGGAAGTCCACAGTATGCCAAGGGTTAACAATAATTACTCATGAATTTTTTTAGTATACATTTTTATAAACACTTCAAATTTCTTTAATATGCTTTTTGCAAAAATATGATTTAATATAGTAAAATACAAAAGTATATGAATAAAAACTGATATTACCCTCAAAAAATATTTTAAGAAATTCATATTAGTATTTATGCAGTTGTGATGTAACATTTGTACTTGTAAAATGCTAGGTAGATAAAATAAGAGCCCTTAGTGCAGTTTTCTTGAAATAACAGTAGAATGAATATAATCTTCTAACAACAGCAACGACGACGATCTCTTCATTTTCACCCATGCATGCCTAACATAGTACACTGGATATGGACTAAGAAGAAGTTACCTCTAGAACTGAGTGTATTCTCTTTCTACAGTGAATGAAAAAACTCTACACAGTTTTGCCATAGAAAAAGTCAAGCTATAACTCACACACTTTAATAGAAGTGAAAGAGACAATGTTCACTTAAGGTAGTCTTTTCATAATGGTTTGATTAGAATAATTTTCTACAATAATTTCAAGTCCCCCTTTTCAAATATAACATATCTGTAATTTCACGATTACTGACGTGTGTGTGTGTTTCTTCCCCTACTGCACCTCCACTATCCTGCTTCCATGAAGTGCATCTTTGTTTGACTCGCTTCCCTCCTTTGTCACATGCTAAGTGGATCAGAGAGAAGTACCTGTTGGACCTTTGTCCTTCTGCTGCTCCTCTCATGTTTCACACACAGTCGGGCCGTGAAGTCTTTAGGCAAAGCCTCCAGAGTGAGGAGCACCGTGCTTCTCTTTCCTTGTGAAAATGAGTGGGTGTACATTGTAAATGAGCAAATAATTGGTACAAGATAGGAAAAGAAATCCAACTGAATAAATACAGCTGTAGACACATACCTTTATTTGAAGAGGTGAACAAAATGCAGTAGAATCAAAGTGGGAGCTAGAATATATGTGATATCTAAATTATATCAACACCATCAAGCCACTCAAAACCTAAATCCAACGCTTACTAGCTAAACAACCTTGGATGAGTCTTTGAATAACTTTTGAGTCTCATTTGGTTTATTTATAAAATAAGAAAATGGACCCTGTATGAATGTGAAATAATGTGTTGTATGTAAAAATACCTGATACATGATGGGCAACATTATTTTGAACTTCATAGGCCACTGAGTACAAAGCTACTTAGACATTCTATAATATGAGTAAAAGAGAAGATAATTATAAATAATTATGTAAGTGCTGAGTACATATATTCAGTTCTTCTGCAAATATTTACTATGAGGAAGGCTTTTCTCATTCTAAGGATACAGCAGTGAAAAAAACAGTAAAATATGCACCTTCACAGAGCTTACTATCTAGCAATAATAACTCCTATCCTATGTAATATATGGTTAAAATGTTTTCAGCACATATTTCTTAAGTAGTTAATTTATGATATTGTTGCCAAAACACTAGAGGTTCAGTCCAGGTCCTACTGCTCACAGCACAGAAACGCAGTCACTGAGAAGAGTTTTGCAAAAGAAGAAGGCTTTAATTGGGTGCAGCCCAGGAGATGGGAGCTCAGTTTCAAATCCATCTCCCTGAGGGACTAAAACTAGGGGTTTATAAGGAAGAGAATAAATGTAACAATGTGTAAGAAAACAGGAACTCCGGAGGGGCAAGGAAAGGATCCTGGTGAATGAGGGGTGGCATCCCATTGTCTGGTGTGGTGATCTGGTTTCAGTTATTTGATGCTTTTTTGGAGCAGCCTAAAGGTCATTTCCTGAGGAAGAAACTCAGATACAACCAATGTAAGCTTCAAGCTTTAAGACCCAGAAGGGACAATCTCTATGTTTATCAGAAAGAACTCTCTGTAGGGCTAGTAGGTGGGTTTCAGTGTGGTTTGTAACCTCACTTGTTGTCTGAGTGGTTCCACAAACAACGTCCCCACCAAATCTCTCAGAAGGGACTGTCACACTGATTATTCTCTCGTAAGTAGCTATTGACAGCGAAATTCGAGTTAATTTAAGAACCATTTCACTCATCAGTATTCTGTGACAGTAAGAGTGGTGGTCGATCTGTTTTCTAAGAATGTGGCAACGGACTTCCAGCACTTACTAATCTAGGCTAAGAGCAGGTGGTTGCAATCTGCAGCAGTTTTACTTAGCTGCTTTTCTTCGTTTTGCAAGCTTTGCTTTCTTAAGTTCAATGACACTGCACCTGAGAACTCATCAGTATGCGAAGACAGGCACGCCTGCCTACAGTAAACATGAATCTCTCTTAAAAAAAATATAAGAACACCACAACACAGCACTTTCTTTTGTAGGATTTGTCACTCATCATTTCAAGGATTGTGTTTTTCTGGGGATGAAGCTTGTTTTGTTTTGTTTTTAAATTTGTCATTGAGCCAAACTGTGAAGATGCACAGGTGTGAGGATTTAAATGGCTGTGATTGATTTGCCCACCTACAGGGAATTCTAACCAGGAAATTAAGGTGGTTGTTAGTGTTTGCCAGCTTGATTGTACTATCCAACATTAACCCATGATCTCCAAGATGCTTAGCATGCCACAAGGCGATCCTTCCCGCTTTTCTCTAAAACCTTCTGGGAAATCATATTATGCATGTACTAAAAATAGCATACCTAGACCAGGCAATGTCGTGGAAGCGATTTATTTTATTTTATTTTTTTAAAAACAGGTTGTCAGACAAGCTTGAGTCAGTCCCAGTTAACACCATCCACAAGGCATCCACATTCTGTAATCCCCAGGCACCTCTTTCCAACCAGTGAAGGGGCAATGTTCATTTAAGGCAGTCTTTTCATAATGGCTTGATTACAACACTTTCAAATCTACCCAGTTTGTAATATCACAATTACTGATGAGGCAGGTTTGGAAAAAAATAACTTAGAAGATCTTGAAGATCACAGATAAGCTCTCGATACATGTGAACATGTCTTGTGGGAAATGAGAACTGGCCAAGCCATGAGAGGCAAAGAGTTACCACGGTGAAAGCAAAGGGCCTTTGTGATCCCAATTACATAGAGCCAAGTGCAGTGTGGGAGTGGGTGAGGGCGGGCAGAGGCGTAATAGGTATGATCGTAGGAGAGAAACTATGACTTAAGCTTGGGAAAGGGCTGGTGGAGAAGCTGAAAGAGATGGGCTGTGCATGACAAGACTTCATGGTTGCCATCATTGGATCTGTTAGTTCGAATGATGATCTGATAATAATGGCTGTCCTGCCTTCCCCAGAAAAGTACATCAATAAATAGGAAAGATATTAATTTATGCAAGCCAGAATATGGCATAGCTATACTGCACCTCAGAGCTGAGTAATTTCCAAAACATAATTCTACTGTCCTCAGAAGAAGTGACTCACAATTTGGAACTCCAAGAGGAATTATGTAACTAAAATCATTTGCAATTTTAAGAATATATACATAGAATTTTTTATCCTCAGATAATTCTTTCATATTTTCTAAGTCCTTCCAAGTCTTTCTGACTAGTGATCTCTTTAGCCAAGTGGGTGTTCATGGAAAGCTAAATTAATTAAGATTTAAATAAATTTTTAAAAAATCCCATCTTTGCTTTCCACATATTTTATTTTCACAGATGAAATCTTTCTAAAAAAATTAACATTCACAAATCAGAGCTTAACGAACTGGTCTAAAAAATCTATTTTCAGTAAATAACAGATGGTCAAAGAATAACAGGTACTTACATATTCTTCTTTCCACAATGACTGTATGTGAAGCATATTCACCTCTTTAAACAAAATTCAACATTCACAGCTACTTATTCTTCTCAACCCTTGTGACCCTGCATTTTACAAGAACTGCTCTTGTCCTTACACATGGTTTTTCTTTGAAAGGGAGGTGTTTTTTTTTAAAATAAATATTCATTGATTTTTTTAGTAGTGTTAACAAATGAAATCTAGATTAATTAAGTTCTTTTTTGTTTCCTTAGAAACAAAAACCATCTCACATAAAACCAATCATAGTATGTTATCTTTAAATTCACAAGTATAAGGCAAGAAAAATCCATAATTTAACAACTTCACAAGTAGGAATGATTCAGTTTTTAATGCTCTGAAGTCACCACTTATTAAAATGCTAAAATTTGAGTTGTTGGTCAAATCTGCGCCTTGACTTTGATGTACCTAATATTGACTTGATATAGTTACATTTAATGTTTGCTCTTAGAAAGGACAAACCCTCAGCCACCGACACAAGGTAAAGTCAATTCTTATGTCCTTTAGATGACAAGTGCAGAGTCAGGTTTGTTGGAATGTTATTTCAGTGCCAGATGAATTGGCCATTTGCTGCCTGAGAATTTAGGATACTTTTAATAATGCAATTATAGCAGCTGTATTTTGTGATAATCCATTTTTTCAGTAATATATTCAAACATTTGAATATACAAAACATAAAGTCAAAGTCCATGCTTTTTGGCTTCACCTAATCATTGTTATTCACATCAATATAAAAATTCCGAGGTAAAGTAAAAAACACATTGTTTGAAAACTGTTAAATACAACTTTCTTTTGTTTATATAATTTATATTTTATATGTAATATTTTAATATGTATATATCTTATATACAATTTACATTTTGCCATTACTCTTCCAATGCCATTTTTCACATTATTCTTAGCACCGTTTTAGTGAGCAATTAGCTATTAGTTGAATGTCTATGTATGTATGTATGTGGAAATTATACTTTAAGAAATTAATGTGCCTATACGCAAAAAGTAGAGACTCAGTTCATTGTTATCAATAAGTAAAATAGCATTTTACTTATTTTGCATATTATATGAAGGACATGATATGAAGACAATATAAGTAAATTTGTTTTTCAGGTATGATTTAATACACGTTACCGACCTGACTTCACTGGATATCTGGAAAAACGAAGGAATGCACATTATTCTGCTTGAGGCTTTGCAGAGAGGAGCTGCCTGAGAGATGGCACCTGCATTCCTGGATGCCCTGGCCCCAGGAGTGGTTGGTGCTGACTTCACATTTGTCTAATAAGATGTCCATATACAAAAATGTCTGTAATGTGGGAACCATTACAGATCTAGGAAAGGTTTTTCAACAGCAAACAAAGCAAAGCCTGTTTCTCTCAAAGTCTTTTATTTTCTTTTTGAATTTGACCTTTTAAAATACGATTAAAACATTCCATCAAGACTGTCTTTAGAATTGACCCATAAGATTTTTTTTTCTTGACGATTCCAACTATACTGACTTTCTAAGATTATTTTCTCTAATCTCTATGTGAGTCAGATAATGGGAGTGAAGAACGGGTGAGACAATTATGATTAAATCAGAAAAAGCAAACCATAATTCAGAAGATGCCCAATGACTTTAATAAATAAGTTTACAATTTCATGCCTCCAATCCTAAATTCTCTGTTTATGATATATGAAGAGATTTAAATTTTCAAATGAAAATCTAAAATTGGGCCAGGTGCTCACGCCTGTAATCCCAGAAATTTGGGAGGCTGAGGCAGGCAGATCACGATGTCAGGAGTTTGAGACCAGCCTGACCAACGTGGTGAAACCTTGTTTCTCCTAAAAATACAATAATTAGCCAGGCATGGTGGTGCATGCTACTGGGGAGGATGAAGCAGGAGAATCGCTTGAACCTAGAGACGGAGTTTGCAGTGAGCCGAGATGGTGCCACTGCAATCCAGCCTGGGCAACAGAGTGAGACTCCGTCTCAAAAAAACGAAAAAGAAAAGAAAATCCAAAATTGAATTTGCTAATCTGTTTTTAATAAACAAAATACTCTCATGTTTTTGAGAGGTGTGATGGAAAAGTTAATTTATTAATTAATTTATTATTTGTTTTTAAATTTGCTTTTAAGCCTCACATCAACATCACCTCTCCATTGACTACGTTTTTTAAACATAAACATAAATGGTATAAATATTCTTAAAAATGTGAATGTTCTTATAACTGTACGAGAGGTAACTATATCAAAATTGGAAAGAAGGTGAATGATAAATTATTAGTTGTGTCATTTTATTTTTGTTTTGATTAGATCTCATATTTCATTATCACATGTAATTTTTTTAATGGTATTTTTAAAATGTATGACTTTACACAGTGTGGCAGAAAGAGATTTTGATAATTGTTCAGTCAATCTGGGTTTTAGTTCTGACTCTCATTGTAACTAGATATCTAATTTTCAGTGTATGTCTTTAACTTTCTTGATACTTAGCTTAGTCATCTGCTAAATACAGGCTTGGACCAAGTCCATGTTTGTGCATAATTTTTATTCTACCTTGAAATGCATGATGAATGATATTGCCCCGTGGAGTACACGCCCAGGTGGTTCCTGAGAACATGTTGGAGTCCTAGGTAATGATTAACTTTATGACCATTTGCAAGTTAGTTAGTATCTCTGAACTCTGAATTTGCTCATCGGGAAAAAGGATTATATTATTAAGTACATTAAGAAAAGCATGGAATGAGAACAGGGTTTGCCATTAGAAATACTTATCAAATGCTAGTTATTATAATATTAGGCCAAATCTTATAGATTTGTTAGTTATATGTTAGTGAATACTTATTATATATAGTTATTACTATTGTCGTTATTCTTATGAAAGGTAACTTCACTAAATTCTTCCTCATCAAAGAAGCACATTGGGCCGGGGGCAGTGGCTCACGCCTGTAATCCTAGCATTTTGGGAGGCCAAGGTAGGTGGATTGCCGGAGCTCAGGAGCCGGAGACCAGCCAGGGCAACAAGGTGAAACCCCATCTCTACTAAAATACAAAAAATTAGCTGGGCGTGGTGGCCGGTGCCTGTAATTCCAGTCACTTAGGAGGCTGAGACAGGAGAATCCCTTGGACCCAGGAGGCCGCGGCTACAGTGAGCCAAGATTGTGCCAGTGCACTCCATCCAGCCTGGTCCAGCCTGGGTGACAAAAGCGAGACCCTGTCTCAAAAAATAATAATAATGCACATTGGAGTACAGTATATTATAGTAATAATGTATCTATCATCATTTAGTAATGAAATCAATTATATGAACATCTATGCTATTTATGCCACATAGGTTAAGACACAGTGAAATAAATGATTGGAAAATATCCCTTGTGCATCATAGATATTTGTTCTAGAGCATTCCTTTATTAGTTGACTGGGATTATCATTAAAAACACATACCACAGACTGGGCAGGGTGGTTTAAAACAATGGACATTCTTGCGGCTCTGAAGGCTGGGAGCCCAAGATCCAGGCACCCCTGGCTTCGGTTTCCCCTGAGATGTTCCCCTGGGCTTGCAGATGGCCGCCTTTTCCCTATGTCCTCACGGGGCATCTTCTCTCTGCGCACACTCATTTCTCGTGTCTCTCTTCTTATAAGGACACCAGTCCTGGCCGGGCGCGGTGGCTCCTGCCTGTAATCCCAGCACTGTGGGAGGCCGAGGCGGGCGGATCACGAGGTCAGGAGATCAGACCATCCTGGCTAACACGGTGAAACCCCGTCTCTAATAAAAATACAAAAAACCAGCCGGGCGCGGTGGCGGCGCCCGTGGTCCCAGCTCCTCGGGAGGCTGAGGCAGGAGAATGGCGGGAACCCGGGGGCGGAGCTTGCAATGAGCCGAGATGGCGCCGCTCACTCCAGCCTGGGCGACAGAGCGAGACTCCGTCTCAAAACAAACAAACAAACAAAAAAACAAAATTCACATATAAGGCAGAATAAAAGCACAAAGAGAAAGAGCAAATCAAGTATCTGTTTAAAACATATAATGAGGCCGGGCGCGGTGGCTCACGCCTGGAATCCCAGCACTTTGGGAGGCCGAGACGGGCGGATCACGAGGTCAGGAGATCGAGACCATCCTGGCTAACACGGTGACACCCCGTCTCTAATAAAAATACAAAAAACTATCCGGGCGAGGTGGCGGCGCCTGTGGTCCCAGCTACTCGGGAGGCTGAGGCAGGAGAATGGCGGGAACCCGGGGGCGAAGCTTGCAGTGAGCCGAGATGGCGCCGCTCACTCCAGCCTGGGCCACAGAGCGAGACTCCGTCTCAAAAAAAAGAAAAAAAAAGGACACCAGTCCGATTGAATTATGGCTCCACCCTTGTGGACTCATTTAACATAATGACCTCCGTAAAGGCCTGTGTTCAAATGCACTCACATTGGGGATTCAGGCTCTAATGTATGAATTGGAGGGGATACAATTCAGTGCATAACAATCCCATAGGGCACACCTTCCTGAATCAGCACTGCAGAATCATCAGAACATTCTCTGGGGTACATGAGCTCTATGTAATGGCTTGTCTGATCATGCAAGGAACCAAACTCCAAGCCCTCAGAACAGGTAAAATAACACGCATAATTTAATCGCTGTGTGTATAAATGCCCTTAAATTACATTTACAAATGATTTCAGAAAAATACCTAGACATCGTGGGTCCAGGCTACATTTCCATGGGAATAACCAAACACAGATTCGGCCATAAAACACCCAGATGCCAAATAAATTACAACTCTAAACATCAAAATGCATTATTGAGTCCACAAGAAAGGGCCAGAAGGTCCCAAAAGGTCTCTATACCAGCCAGCTCGGAGTCCTGAGGAGAAGAAGGGGAAGTATTTCTGCTCATGGAGGGGCAGAAGTGGCTTCCGGGGTATTTTATCCTTGTAATCAAAGACTTTTGTCATATGCAAACATAAATATACGACATTAAGTAGAACCAACCTCCTAGTCAAACAATTACATAATTTGGCATATTGTGTTCTATTATGAAAAACATCTTTGATCTGTCTATAAAGTAGGTTAAATATAAAATCTAAAATATTTAACTATTGGAGTGAATCTTTTTATTTCAGTCGCCCAAATTATTCTATTTATTTCATTTATCCTATTGTCTGTATTATTAAAAAGTTCTAATTTTTGGCCAGGCACAGTGGCTCACGCCTATAATTCTAGCACTTTGGGAGGCCAAGGCGTGTGGATTGCCTGAGCTCAGGAGTTTGAGACTAGCCTGGGCAACATGGTAAAACCCTGTCTCTACCAAAATACAAAAAATTAGCTGGGCGTGGCGGTATGTGCCTGTAATCCCAGCTGCTTGGGAGGCTGAGCCGGGAGAATTGCTAGAACCCATGAGGCAGACATTGCAATGAGCCAAGACTGCGCCACTGCACTCCAGCCCGGGCGACAGGGGGAGACCCCATCTCTAAAAAAAAAAAAAAAAAAAAAAAAAAAATTCTAATTTTTCAGACTCACCAAATTTCTCTGGAAATATAACATTAAAAAGAAAACTTCAAGGCAAGGAATAGTAGTTCAGGCTTGTAATCCCAGTGCCTTCAAAGACTCAGCCATGAGGATTGCTTGAGGCCAGGAATTTTGAGACAAGCCTGGGCAACATAGCAAAACCTCATCTCTAAAACAAACAAGCAAAATTCCCAGGTGTGTGATGCACACCTGTAGTCCTATAGCTACTTGGGCAGCTGGGGTGGGAAGATCACTTGAGCCCAGCACTTCAAGGTTGCAGTGAGCTATGATCACACTGCTCTCCAGACTGGGTGGCAAAGGAAGACCTCAGATCTGAAAAAAAAGTACAATTTTTTCTGGTTCATCAAACTTCATCAGAAATATAATATTAAAAAGAAAAGTCCAAACTTCCAGGGTTTGCTTCTGCAAGCAGTATTGTAAAAGAAATCCTCTGACTTTGGATTACTTCGTTATTCCTTCACCACAAATCAAGTAATCAATGCAGGAAGTAGATGGACCATAGTCATTGACTAAAAGCCAGATAAACACCCCAGTTGTGCAATGTAAAAAAAAAAAAAAAAAAAAAAAAAAAAAAAAAAAAGGTGCATTCTAGAAAGTCAAAGTTTTTAGAAGGCCAAACTTTGAATGGAATTAGACCAATGCTCTGATAGTAGAGAATACAAAATGCAGACACCATAACCATTAAAGTCAAAGTAAGCCAGGATTTATTTGCATTTTTTAATGGGCATGCAGAGGGAGGCAGGTGATATTACACTGTTTACATCAAACCACATGGGCTGAATGAGCTAAAAGAAACAGTGGGATTATCTGTGTGTCAGCATTCTAATCCCATCAGGCCTGTCAGCACTATAATTTCCAACCTATCACTTAGTTTAAAATACAGTAGGGGAGAGCCTCAATGTTTGTTTTGTTCTGATGAGCCAGATGACTCAGAGCAGACTTAGAAATGGAATGCTTCAGAAAATGAGAGAGTTTTGAAAATTATAGTGGTTTTGTTCACAGCTGTATATATTTATTTTTTCTGTAAAGCAGGTACACAGTGAATCATGTTTCCTGGGGCCCAAATTCCTCAAACAGTAATTTTCTTCTCTTCTCTGGTTGCCTGAAACCAGGAAGCTTTCAAGTTTGCCTAACTCAAGTGAAATAACTTTGTAAACTTTGTAACTTTGTAAACGAGATAATCTTGGTTAACTGTTACTGTTTGATTAAAATTTTTCAATGCAGCAAAAGACACATGCTTTGCAATATCCTTGTTTTCAGGCCCTTATATAACATTTCTTAATTATTTGTATTATTTAATATAAGATAATATTCCTTATATTATTTAATATAAATGTAATTATATATAATTAATATATATAATTATATAAGGACACGAACACAAGGACAAAACTAGGTACATGTGTAAATTACTTCAGAAAGCACCTGAGGGCCCTGGGATATAGATTTATTTTTCCATCAGAATGGCAAGGTAGATACTCTGAAACCCCTTTCTGGCATAAAACATATAGACACTGGATGATTACAATCATAAATTTTAAATGCATTGCTGAGTTTACAGAAAGGTAAGGGACATTCCTAAGGGCCTCCCACTCTGTTTCCCCCACCCCCAAAAGAGGAAGCTGATCCCAGAGTGGTAAATAAATACAGAGATTGGGGCTGTCCTGGATGCAAACGCCTTTGGCGGGAGCAGAGAGCTTTGATAGAAATGAGACACTGGAACTTAGCCCTGGCAGACAGGAGACTCTCAATCTCTGACTGCTGCATAAACTCAGGACAACTAATGGTGCCCTAACCTCAGTAACCGTTCATAGGCTGAAAATTGTCATTTAAATCAGGGGTCCCCGGCCCCTGGGCTGCTGACCAGGACCCTCTGTGGTCTGCTGGGAACTGGGCGCACAGCGGGAGGTGAGTGTGGGGCAATGGAGCATTACTGACCAGAGCTCGGGCCAGATCAGCGGCGGCATCAGATTCTCACAGGAGCGCGAACCCGGTTGTGAACTGTGCGTATGAGGGATCTGGGTTGCGGTCTCCTTATGAAAATCTAATTCATGCCCGATGATCTGAGGTGGGCCAGTTTCGCCCTGAAAACCGTCCCCCAGTGAAAAGGTGTCTTCCACAAAACCGGTTCCTTTTGCCAGAATGGCTGGGGACCACTGCTCAAAATGGTATGCACCCAGAAAACGGTTTGTCTTCGTACATTCCATGGGATTTCTAAAACTGAGATTAAGTTTTCCTCTGAAAATTGGCAGGCCTTTCCTCATATAGTCTGGGGTTTGAATTTACATTCTGTGCAGGATCAGGGAAATCTCCTGTAAACATTACCTTAAAGTGCTCCCAGGTGGGTAACCCCTCTTGGTTCCTGTCGGGAATAAAGGAATACCTTTATTGGATGCCATTCCTCACCCAGGCTCCTCAGAGTTCCTAGGAATTAAGTTTGGACAGACAAACTTAACAGAGTTTCTAGGAATTAAGTTTGGACAGACCGTTTATTATTTAACAGTGAAATAATAAAAATAATGATAATGATAATATATGAGGAACTACAGCCTATCAGACTTATAATACTAAATACAATGGAGATATCAGACACAGAATCTAAAATGCCTGTATATGAAAAAGTGATTGACATTTAAAATTCAATGAAAAGAGCCGGGCACGGTGGCTCAAGCCTGTAATTCCAGCACTTTGGGAGGCCGAGACGGGCGGATCACGAGGTCAGGAGATCGAGACCATCCTGGCTAACACGGTGAAACCCCGTCTCTACTAAAAAATACAAAAAACTAGCCGGGCGCGGTGGCGGCGCCTGTGGTCCCAGCTACTCGGGAGGCTGAGGCCGGAGAATGGCGGGAACCCGGGAGGCGGAGCTTGCAGTGAGCGGAGATCCGGCCACTGCACTCCAGCCTGGGCGACAGAGCGAGACTCCGTCTCAAAAAAAAAAAAAAAAAAAAAAAAAAAAAAAAAAAAAAAAAATTCAATGAAAAGATTAAGGAGAAAATTAGATACAACTAACGAGGAATTAGTGATCCATAAAAACCTTTTGAGAAAAGTATACAGACCTAAGTACAGGGAGGTAAATAGAGGAAAACAGAATAAAAATAAAATTGTCTAAATTGCTTCTAATTTAGATTCATCTAAGAAGTTCTCAAACTTATTGGTGTTAAGATTTATTTATTTTCTTAAAAAATTACTGAAGAGAATTCCAGTGCATTTAAAGACTAAAATAAGATTTTAACTTGTTACATGTAAAAATGAAATTCTATTAAAAAAAGTCATATACTTTAGGGTTGAGATTCAATATAATAATTTTCACTGTTTCATCAATATATCATCCAGTAAAATCATCTTTTATTTCATACATTACTGCTTGTGTGTACTGGTAAATAATGTAATGACTACTAGTGCAGTTTGGTATAAATATTTTGATCGGTACTAAGTTGCAAAAAAACTTTCCTTTCCATTGCTTTTGCTTTTTGGAAATGTCAACATTTAACTCTGTTAAATAGAAAATAATAATAATAAAGAAAGAGTATTAGAAACAGTCAGAAAGAAAATAAATCACCTATTTAAAAAACAGACAAATTGACAGAATTTTGATAGCAAATAATATCCTATGCTAGAAGGCAGTAAAATATATACATACAGCTTATAACTTAGACGTGTATTTATTCAAGTTATCTTTAAAAAACATAACTGCAAGAGGAAAATAAATTATCAGATAAATTAGAATTGAGAAAGTTGACTATAACAGAACTTATTGTAAAGCGACTTCCAAGTTTATATTCCAAGAAAAGAAAAATAAACTCAAAAGTGATACCTGAGATTCACAAAGGAGTAGGCAAAGAAATTGGTAAACATGGGCAAACCTAAAAGAATATTTTCCACATATAATGTCAAAAATATTTAATTTACAGAATAAAATCTGTAAGTATGTAAAATCAGGATAAGAATAAAATATAAGCTTTAGGGCGTGATTAGAGCCAAAAGCATTCCAAAATGTGTACATTTTCAGGAGGAGGATGTATATAGGATAACAATAATTTTGGATTTTTGAAAGATACTTATAAAAACTTTCAAGCACATAAAACAACAGATTTTTGCTATGTGACTTTTAAATCAAGTTAAACTTAAAATGAAATCGAAGAAAAAATACAGAGAAGCGAAAAATGACATAGCAAACACGGCAAATAGAAGGAATTCCAAAAGATGGCAGCAAAAGTAAAAATGAAGACCACAGTCATTGCCAATGACCATCTAATTCACAGGATTCAAGTTATCTTCTGCGATTACATGTAACAAAAATATCAAAAATTTACTTATTTTCACAAGAAACGCACTAAGAAAAAAGAGAAAGACTGAAAATAAAATTATGGTGAAAGATGAACCACACGAATACTAACCAAAATAAAGCAAGGTAGCCCTATTAATATTGGATGAGTGTAGCATGAAGGTAGGTCATTAAATAATTAGGAAATTGCCCATTCAAAAGGAGGTTGTTACAGTTTTAAACTCATGTCTTATATCAGAACGTGTTGCTATGTAACAAACACCCAGAAGCTTTGTGACTTAAAACAATCACATACGTAGCTCACAATTCAGCTGGTGATTTTCAGCTTGTGTGACTAGAGGGACAAGGTCACCTGTCTCTTAGGAGCCAGCAGTCTGTCCATGGCCTCTTCACATAACGGTGTTAACAGGAATCCCAAGAGTAGCAAGAAACGGGAAAACCAAAACACTTGTGATTTTAAAGTTTCCACCATTCTCACTTTTCCTAATATCCCGCCTGTCAAAATGACACGGAAGGCTAAATTCAGGAGGTAGAGCAAGACTCCAAGTATCCAAGGGTGGAAGGACCTGCCACAGCATATCAGAAAGGCGCAAATTTAGGGAGGGGAAAATTGCATGGCCACTTTCATAATCAACCTCAATGCATTTAATAACTCAGCCTTAAAATAAAGAAAACACAAGGTCAAGAGATTGAGACCATCCTGGTCAACATGGTGAAACCCTGTCTCTACTAAAAACAGAAAAATTAACTGGGTGTGATGGCGCGTGCCTGTAATCCCAGCTACTCGGGAGGCTGAGGCAGGAGAACTGCTTGAACCCAGGAGGTGGACGTTGCAGTGAGCTGAGATTGCACCACTGCACTCCAGCCTGGGTGACAGAGTGAGACTCCGTCTCAAAAAAAATTTTTTTTAATTAAATAAATAAATAAAGCAAATATTGGCAGAATCATAGTCAGAAAATTCTAAAATAAAAATAGAAGACATAAAACATCTCCTGATAAATAATGTATTTATCACTCAAAAAATTATTAAACATATGTGTGATTTCAGAGACACGTTAATGAGCCTAACCTAACAGGCATATAAAACAGCTTGCACTACTCATGAGTACACTCATTCTAAAGTACACACAAAACATGTAAACATTTAACTTGTCATATTTTTGGAGTTTCACTTACATACAGTAAGTCATATACATTTTAAATGTACAGATTTTACTATGATAATTTTGTATGATAATTTTAGGGTTTTGTGAGATGTCCTTTATCACATAAAGAAATTTCCCTTTTATTCTTAATGTTCTGCATGGCATTTAAAACTTAAATACCTAGTAATTTTAGAAAATTTATTTTTCTGTATCTTTTGAAAAAATAATATGCTTTTTCCTTTATTATGTTAATATGGTGAAGAACCAATAGATTTTTGGTTGTTTAACCAATCTTAGATCCTGGAGTCTCACTTTGGACCGATTACTGGATTCTAGCTTCTCACATTTTTTTTTAAGACTTTTCAGTCTATATTCATGACAGATAGAATATTGTTTGTAATTTCCTTTCTAAGATCTTGGTCAGATTTTAATATCAATTATGTGGTGGTTTTATTAGGCAAGTTATGAATTTTTTCTTCCTTCACTATTTTCTGAGTTTGTAAGACTGATATTATTTCTTCACAAAATATTTGATAGAATTTACCAATGAGTCATTAATACCTTTTTAATATTATGAATCCAGTGTACACATCTATTTTTTTTCTATATCTTGGTGAGTCTATTTCAGTAACTTGTGTCCTGAAAAAGTTTTTTTTCCATTTCATCTAACTAGTTGAATTAATTGGCATAAGGATTTTGGTATTTGAGGGGTATACAGTGACCTCCCTCCCTTCATCCTTCATACTCAAAATTTTTTTTTTCTTTATCAGTCTTGCTAAGTGTTCATCAGTTTTATCAATTCTTTCAAAGCATTAGATTTGTCTCTGCTGATTTTCTCCACTGTCAGTTTTTTTAAGTTATTTATTTCTACTTTCATTTTTATTGGATCCTTCTTCTACCTCCTGTGTTTAATTTGCTCTTAATTTCATAGCTTTTTAATCATAAGCTGAGATGATTATTTTAGACTTCTCTTCTAGTATTTGTTTCAAGATAATTTGACATAAAATGTTTTAATTTCCCTTGCTTTTCTTCTTTGACCTAAGTAATTCAGAAATTCGTTAATTTCAAAGTATTTGGGAATTTTTAGCTATTTCACTATTTTTGGTATCTATTTTCATACTGTTGTAGTAAGAGAATCAGAACAAAGGCTTTTTAGAGGATTTTGATCCTATAAAGGTTATTAAGGTTTGATTTATTGATCAACCTATCATCTACCTTGATTAAAGTTCCATGTGCCTTGAAAAATGTGTGTTCTGAAGTATCAGGGAAAACCCATCCCCGATATTCAGTGTGGGTTCTTTTCTATTTCCCTACGTGTTAGCCGGTCTGAGAAATAAAGGGAAAGAGTACAAAAGAGAGAAATTTTAAAGCTGGGTGTCCTGGGTGACATGTTGGCAGGTTCCGTAATGCCCCCTGAGCCGTAAAACCAGCAAGTTTTCATTAGCAATTTTCAAAGGGGAGGGAGTGCATGAATAGGGTGGGGGTCACAGAGACCACATGCTTCAAAGGTGACAAAAGATCACAAGGCAGGAGGTCAGGGCGAAACTAGAATCACTAATGAACTTCCATGTCCCGCTGTGCACGCAGTGTCATTGATAGGAAGGCGTAAATGTCCACGAAATCTTCACAGTTTATGTTCTGCTGTCATGGCTTTGGCCGCTCCCTCCATTGGGGTCCCTGACTTCCCGCAACACTGAAGTTAGGGCGTAATGTTCTAGAAATATCAATTAGGTCAGTTTGATTGATAGGGTTGATTAAATCTTCTATATTATTACTTATTTTTTCTCTGTTTTTCTATCAATTACTAAAAGAGAGGTATTAAAATCTCTATTTGCCTATTCCTCTCCTTACTTCTGCCAGTTTTGGCCTCACAAGTTTTTGAAACACTGTTATTAGATGCGTTTAAAATTATTTTTGCTTCCCATTTAATTGTACTTTACATGATCCTGCAACTTTTTATTTGTGGTTTGCTGATTGTGTTGGAGTCTGCCTTTTTGAAATAATAATACTGACACCCCCGTTTCCTTATGCTGAGTGCTTTCTTGGTCTCCAGGTTTCTTTTCATGCACATTCCATTTGTCTCTTTCTTAATATTTCAAGTGTGTTTCTTTAAACAGCATCTTGCTGTACAGTTTGTTTTCCAGTTAATCAATTCATGGACTAATTTTCATTTACAATAACAATTTCTTTTTACATGCTGTTCTCAGGGTATTTTAGTTAATGCACTAATATGTGTTGGTTTAAGGTTTTACCACCTTAGAAGATGTTTTCTTTTTGTCCCATTTATTTTTTGTTCTGCTTCCATTTTCTTGCCTTATTTTGGAAGATTCACATGTTTAATACTCTTTATTCTGTTGTATTTTAGTGATACTTCTTCATGTGCATCTATGTGTCTGTGTGATTTCAGTATATTTCAAAAAATTATAATGCAAGAGTTACAATAAAATTTCAACAACATCTCACAATAAAAATAGACAAGAAAGTAGACAAGTTACAAAAAACACATACATTTGTGTATCACACATAAAAGAACCAATTTGTAACACATTTTTGGTTCATGTTGTATATTTTTCCTTATGAGTATACATATTTATGATAGAATAAATGTTTTGAAATTGAAAACAAGCACTTTCATTGTTAAAAGGCCTACTCCAGTCTCCTACGTTCACTTCCCTGTCTGGAACATTCACTTACTTATAACTTCTTCATTTGCGTGTTCAAGCTGGCAAAGCTTATAATTTCTACTTATTTTTCTAAATGTTGCTTTTAGTACCAGTAACTAGAAGTTAGGCAAAACTGCTTGTAAAATAGAAATGTGTTAGCCACTGGCCCTGGGCAAGCTTTTAAAGTGTACAATACCGCTCTTGGAGGCAAAGAAAGGACTCCAGGCTATTGTGACTATTGGAGGTTTTGCATGTCCCATGTCCTGTCCATCATTTGGCTGAGGTTTTCCACTAATGCAAATCATCAACATTATACTTAAAAAATTGTACTCAATTCAAATCCACCTTAAAATTAATTTTAAAGCAAAAAGCCACATTTAACAAGAAGACTTCAGTTATGTTCTATAATAACAAAACAATTCATTATCAGATTCCTGTAGTTAGCAATCTTCCTTCAGGTATTTAACTTAGGAATAAATTACTGGGACAGACACAGAAACAGCTACACAAGAATTCATCTGTTGTGCCAAATGAAACATACAAGAACTTGCAAGGATAAAGTCAGAAAACCCCAATCCTCTCATTTCTCCTTCAAAAAAATCATATCATAATTATGAGTTAAAATGTTACTCTAAGAAGATCAATTGTTTTGAATGTTATTCTCTTTCAAAGTTGATTTATATTAACAAAAACTGCTATATCATCATTGGTGCTTTTCATTTTCTGATGCACAGTGAAATGTCTATAATCCGAACTCAGACTTACTCACGTTCATTTCAAGTCATCTCTCAGCAAGCACACTCATATAAATTGCAATTTATCAATTAAAAATAAGAGGATTCGTTTGCTAATTTCAAGGAAATGGCAGTAAGTTGATGAAATGCACTCATATAAAATGAAACTAATGGCATCTATAACAAGGAAATGAATCTTTTGTCCTTCAATGATGTGCAACATATTCGTAAATATGCTTTCAATACATCAGGACCGAAGTTATTAGACAAGTGGCCTGAATACCACGCCATGCATATTATAAAAATATCCCCATTAAGCCATAATTCTATTTGGCAGTTTCTGTCTTCATGAAAGATAATTTTATATGGGAAACATTTATATGATATACATATAAAATCAAAAATAACCAGTACCTGAAGTAATGTATAAATGATAAAAATGAGCAAGATAGATAAAGTGTCCAATGGCTGATATCAGTGTTGAATAATATTTTAGTCATTTACATTAAATTTTCACCACTTCAACTAATGAAATATGAAGTACAAGGAGAGCTTGTGATCATACCATAATACACCATACAGGCAAGTAGACGACCTTTCCAGTGAGAAGCCTCAGCATCAACATCAAACAGATTATCGTCCTGTTGATGATATTCATTACATATCATAATTTATAGAGATGACTCTAGGAATTCATGAAGGGGTCTTGTCTACTTTTGGTTATGCTGAGTGTAAATGGCCTAATTTTCAATCTTCTCTTAAAGGTCACTTTCATAACTGATACTTTGTAAATTTTTAAATTTTCATTTTAGTTTTCTTTTCAGCTAAACTAACTTCCAATTCCTCCACTGTTTCAACTTGACGATCAGGGGGACGAGGCATAGGCATGGTCTTCTATCTTGTTCCCGAATCTCTGGAAAAGAAAGTTGGGAAGCTTGGAGATGGATCTTCTGTAGCCCATGTTCTAATATTTGTTCTTATATTATTATTTGTCCTCAACCTGCACTGAAGCAAATAATTATTTTAACAAGAAGCCTCTTCATAATAGAGACTTCTCCAGCAGTGAGCCGTTTTCTCAAGGAAAGCCATTTCTCTGTCAGAGCAGCTCTTCCCCACAGCAAAGGTATTCAGCCTTCAGATGCACCAGTGGGTCCAGATAATTGTACAAAGAGAACACCTTGCTTCATAGACTCATCACCTGCAAGTGGAAAAAGAGGGAGCTTTTTAGCAACGTAGCAAACTGCAGACTCTGCTAAAGGCAGCATGAGAAACAAGGTGCTTCTTGTAGCAATCAGAGAGCATGGCTCACGGAACAAAGGTGTTACACAGCTGAGGAGAGAATACGCAAAATGAAAGCACTCTGCCTGCTAAACACCCAAAGGATCATCTTCCTTCATTGGTTCTTTACAATTTCTATCAGCATGTTATCTGCAAACATAACAGAAATTAGGGGCAGTGTTTAGCAACCTAAGACATTCGAGTGGAAGCAATAAGTATTCAGATAACGCATGCAATCACGTTATTTGGATTAATCTAAGGATTACTCTGCAAATACTGTTAGCTCAAATTTGTAAAGTAGTTCCAGAAATAAAGGGGTTTGTACCATTTGCAATATGTTCTGCATACAACATATTCTTTAATCCCTCATGTGTCAACTTGTCATGCATCTGGAATATTTGATTTCAAATAGCCTTATTCAAGGAACTGTAAATGCCCATCTTCCTGATGGGAATGCCAGCTCCTTAAGAAAAGGTTGGTGGAAAAACAAAACCCACCTCTTGACTTTATACCAAACGTGGAGGCCTAAATTTTCAGAGAAGTCCAGTCAGCACTTTGGTTTCCTGAACCGCTTTGTAAAACCCAAAGCAGTGCTGGAGAAGGAGAGTGTGAGGCCACTGAACACAGAGCATTGTTCCAATTACAGAAACACCTGCACTGTGTGGCTTTATGCTGATCTGTTGTGAGCATTTTACACAGTGTTTAATAGTCCTTCAAATTCCTCTTTCTGCAAAATCCAAAATGGGCTGGGGGTGTTGCTGGCATGCTAGGGGCTTTAGGGGGCCTCTTGCTGGGGGTAATTTGATACTTTAGCCACGATGGAGAATGCTTGGCCTGGTAGAGTCTCAAATGCCACCCATAGACACACTAATTAACAGCCTCTGTGTATTGGCTTCTGGGGGGAAAAAAAAAAAGAGAGAGATTGTTTTCTTTTACTTAGTGAGAAACCATTGTTGGAAAAAGCAAGGACTCAGCTTTTCAGCAGTGAAACTATTTACATGGGCAAAAAAGGCTGCAGCAGGCTTGTAAAAATCTTGCTGCAGATATATTTTTTTCTCTTTCCTTATGCAATTGTGGTTCAGGTAGAGCCATGCATTTTCAAACATCTTTTTGAACATCTATTGCTTAAAATAAACGTACTTTACTGCCAGAGGACTCAAGCAATAATTACCTTAATTATTTCTGTTTACACTTGGAGAAATGGGGCATCCGAAACTGCAATATGAGACTTGTTGGGCTTTAAATATTCCTTTTCTGTATGGTTAGTAAACACCAAAGGATGAATATAAAGTTTATCTGTATTTATGCGATGGTTTCAAAAACCACACTTCTAAAGTGCAGCTCCAGCAGTTTTTAAACCCTGCCAAGTATATTTTGAAAATCTCCTTTGGAGTAAAACATTAATGAGGTAGCATAGTTTGCTTTTCTAAAGACAAAACTACATTTGGAATCCTTTCCAGTATGATTCTTACTGTGATTCCAAACCTCAAAGTAAGAAGAGCACACGAGTAGGGAAATGGCATGAAACGAATATGACTGAGACCATTCTGTTTATGTCACCGAGAAAAGATACACAGACTCTAAGCCCTTCTTATAGTTTGTTGGTGGAAGGCAAGTACCAGCCTGCATGCCTTCATGTTCTTAACTTCCTCAATAAAGAAATTATTCCAACAAAGAAGTGGTGACTTCTTATTTTAATTCTAACTGCTTAATTTTTTCAGTGCCTTCGGTTAAATCAGAATATTTTTCTTCAGCAATATTTAAATTCACTGAAAAACAGCTAAATTTAATAATCCGTCCTCGAGGATTTTTAGAAGTCACATAGCAGAAAGAAATAAAGGTATCTCTCATTATGGTAATAAACTACCCGTGTTGAAGCCACGAAATGCAAAGATGCTAACAATAACAACAATTGTACAAGAAAGTCAATCTACAGGGACCCCAAAAATTACTAAATATTACTTTCAAAACCCAATTAATAGTAAGCCTCATTTTAGCCATTGGCTGTACCATCAAAGTTGCCATGTATCTAAGAATAAAATTGCTTTTTGTGTCTCAATGCCTCATCTAAAACCAAAATACGTGCCCACTGATGATCAGGGAGTGCTGTGAGCCTGACTCTCCACATTACCGCAGGCCCTGCTAGTGCTTGAGAAGTGATTATGTGAACTGGAGTTACTCCTGTCACACGCAAAGAATCAGAGTGAAGGGGTTTTGGTAAAAAGCAGGACACAAAGCACCCACTCCGGGAACTGTCTGGAAAGCCCAGCTACCAGAAGAGCAGTTAGAACCTTAAGACCAGTTTTGCCCGGAGGCTGCCCAAATGACTTGCCCTGACTCTAAGAATGTCCAGGTGAAACTGTACCTGCCACCATTCCTCATCCTGTGGGATTTGCCAGCTCCCGACAGTCTTCACTAGCACCAGTGAACTCACTTTGAAAACAATTTACATCACATTTCTCCTTCCCAAGAAAACTCCAACCTCTTCCTTTCTTCCTAGGGCATACAAGACCACCGTGGGCTGTGCGTACACCCTGCACTGCAATTCTGTTTTTATATATATTCTCAAGGAAAACCTTTTGCTTAGAGATTCGTCACTGTCTTTTATTTCACTGCAACAGTGTGAAGGTGAAGTAGGCTCTCGGGTAACACCATTAGCCCTTACCGGCCATTCCAGTGAGTACATGAAAGTGCTGGTGCATGGGCTGGACTTTTAGCTGTGGTTGGGGGCTGCTAAAGTCTCCTGTGATTACAGTCAAGTACCAACTTTAGAACTTAACTAAAGGGTAATAGATTATTGCTCTAATATTGTTCAACTCACTGCTAGAAAAAGTTAGATCTTTAAAAGTTCAAGTGACTCTGGCACTTTGTATAAACTTTCAAGGGTGTATTCTGTAAAAAAGCTTTGAAATTACCAATTTATTTTCTCTCTTGATCATTTTTTTTCCCCACAACATAAAAAGAGGTGAAGTAGGAATTAAGAGTTGTACCTGAAACCAATGGGAATTAAATTTAGAGGTGTATTTGTGGTATTAGAATTCCTTGAATTCTACCCTCATTTAATTTGAAACAGCATTTGCTCTCTTGGTTTCCTATTGCTTCTTTTTTCCCCTATGCATTTAAAACTTCATTGGTTCTCAATTTAGCTCACCAAACAAAGGAATATATTAAGGTTAAACCTGTGTTCTTTACAATGACTGTAATTTTGTAGAAAGTGCCTTGTATAAAAAAGTTATTTTAAATAGTATTTGCTAGTGAGCTTTCTCTCATTTTTGTTCATTTATAGATGGAATTAAATATTGACTCAGAAGGGAAAAAAATGCTTGTCATACTTATAGCAAAACGAAAACACTTGGGGTTCTATGTAGAAACGTAGTGTCTGTGTGTTAGTCTGTTTCCACACTGCTGATAGAGACAGACCTGAGACTGGGCAATTTACAAAGGAAAGAGGTTTCATGGAGAACTCACAGTTCCACACAGCTGGGGAAGCCTCATAATCATGGCAGAAGGCAAGAAGGAGCAAGTCACATCTTACGTGGATGGCAGCAGCCAAAGAGAGACAGAGCTTGTGCAGGGAAACTCCCCTTTTTAAAACCATCAGATCTCATGAGATTTAATCACTATCACGAGAACAGCACAGGAAAGACCTGTCCCCATGATTCAATCACCTCCCACCAGGCCCCTCCCACAACACGTGGAAATTCAAGATGAGATTTGGGTGGGGACACAGACAAACCATATCAGTGTGCCATTTAAACAAAAGCTAGGGCAGGCATAGTGGCTCACACCTGTCATCCCAGCACTTTGGGAGGTCAAGGTGGGAGGATCACCTAAGATCAGGAGTTTGAGACCAGCCTGGCTAACATGGTGAAACACTATCTCTGTAAAAATACAAAAATTAGCCAGGCATGGTGGTGTGTGCCTGTAATCCCAGCTACTTGGGAGGCTGAGGTAGGAGAATCGCTTGAACCCAGGAGGCAGAGGTTACAGTGAGCAGATATCATGCCATTGCACTCCAGCCTGGGCAACAGAGCAAGACTCTGTCTCAAAAAAAAAAAGAGAAACTAAAATGTTTGTTTCTTGCTGGGTACATCAGTCAATGAGGATTTGTCCTGGAAATGGCTGCAGGTGGAAACAGCTAGTGGCAAGCCAAGGACAGTATTGCACACACACTCGGTAAGCATTTAGGAAATGTTTGCTGATGACAATGACTAGCAGAAAGCACTTCCACTCAATGTATATTCAAAGTGATTTCTAATACTGCACAGGCCAAATCATTACTGATGAATTACGCGATAGCAACACTCCCACCTGTAGGCAGGCCTCAAAACCAACACAGTTTATTAGCCTCCAGGCCAATCACAGAAATTATCTTGTTTTGTTTTACAATGATTTAAAAATGTGTGTAAGCATTGCAGCTCTTTGAATGCCCCCTTTTTTTCTCTACAGAAGTCTTACTTTGTCTCTCTTCCTGACATAGATCTTTAATTGACTGAAACTTTCTTTAGTTCAATTAAGTACAGACTTTTTTATTCTTTGACTTAAGATTTTTTGACTTTATACAGTGTGAAAGTAATAAACACTCAGTAGACACCACGCTTCAAGCGCCCATGCAACCATATTGTTTCTCACTTTCAGTACAGTATTGAAGACATTACATAAGATATTCAACACTTTATTATAAAATAAGCTTTGCGTTAGGTGATTTTGACCAGGAGAAGACTAATGTGAGTGTTCTGAGCACACTTAAGGTAGGCTAAGCCAAGCTATGATATTCGGTAGGTTAGGTGTATTAAATGCATTAAATGCATTTTTGACTTATGACAATTTCAAGGTATGATGGGTTCGTCAGGGCCATAACCATATTGTAAGTTGAGGAGCATCTGTACTGCATCATCCCAGGACTACTTTAATAGGACTTAATTTGTAAAGACACCAGAAATAGACCTAGAATGGCTTCAGAAAATCCTTTATCTGGAGAGTCAAGCTAAGACCAATTTCCTCACTACTACACTGGAAAGACAAACACTTAGTGAACTTGGAAGTTATCCATTCAAACATTCCGTAGCCTGGTTGGTATCTACACGTATCCATGCATGGACATGGTGTTGAAATCAGGCTCTACTTAGGAAATGCTGGTTTGGGAAAAAATGACTCAGGTATTCTGCCTTGTTGGTTATGATGATGTTTTCTTGAGAGTTTAACTCTATTATATTGTAGATGCTGGATCACAAGGTAAGTGGGCTGAGGGAATACTGACTTCCAATAAAAGCAGTGCTACAATTTCATTGTAACTTACATGACAACTGACCAGGCAGAAGACAGTGAAAAAGGGGACTCTTTAATGATGCCAATCATCCAGGAAAACGGCGTGATTATAGGCCCATGAGGGCCTGGAATGCATTTAAAATTGTTTCCAATTTATAAGGGTGATTTTATGAAACTGAGAGGGCCACACAGAACCAGGAAGAAAAAATAAGAGTCATTCAGAAGAGAAGCAGCAGCACAAAGGAAAGTCAGGTTTGGTGAGATTAAATCTATCCTTCGAGATATGAAACTCTCATTCTACAAAACTAAAATATTGCATAATAATATTTTCTTTTCAATAGTACATTTAGCCATATAAATTGATTTGAAAACACAAACCTAGTCACTAAATGCCCAGGAACTGTTTGGTAGAGATTTGCAGGTAGAAAAGAAGCCGTCCGATTCACAGGGATGTGGGATCAGCTACACCTATTGTTCGCTTCCAAGGCAACTTGACATTCTTTCAGATTTGATCTAACCGGGTTAACCATGTGGGCTGGAAATAATGCTGACATGCATGCAACGCTTGCCGGTTGGGCTGCTCTCATAAGCTCCGTGTAAAATGGACTAAAGAAGCAGGGATTTTAGAAGAAACGCTTTGTGAGATTCCAATTTTGAAGCTATCGTCTCCGTACTGCGAGGAGTAACATAAATAAAAATCTGAAACTGGATGGCATAAGAGAAGGAAGTATGTTCCTTAGAAATACCATGCAGATTTTTGACTAGGTCCTAGGAGGACAGAGTCAGAAAAAGAAATTACTTTTTATATGCAATATATTTAGCTGAAGCCCTGGGGTGAAATGATAGGCTCATGATGAATAGATACTCTGGGACAACTCAGAGGTCCCTTGGCTTTAAAATTCCTGGATACTGTACTTAACCTTTAGAACTCTACAAAAGCATACTGCACGCAAGTTGCTCCCTTGAAAATCCCCATTTTGAAAATAAAATCTAGAATTACAGAGCAAATTATGACCCAGTGCCTGTGTCCAAAACACATATATGTGGCCTTTGAAGAGTGGATACAGCTGGGGAAGGACTGCTGACAGAAAGTGGAGGTAGTGAACTGTGGGCTGCACTTGAACAAATGTTTTTCTTTCAAATTGGTGAATATACCCTTTAATACTGAGGTGTGTTAAAGCGACTTATTTCCTAATCCTTGCCTCATAGTTCCTGCTCACATATATTTCTTTTCTAAATGCAAATTTCTATTGCAGAAGTCCTTTTTGATTTATAACTTTGTTTTGCCAAATCGATGTATTTGTTCTCCAGTAGGATAGATGTTAGGTAAGTTTGAGCACTTGTGAGAAACACTGCAAAACTTCACTTATATTTGTTTTGAGCAAAGAAACGGCCTGTGACGAGGGCCAAAGATACTGAGGAAGTGAGAGAAACTAAATGAGCCTTTAGTCCAACCTCCTTCTGTCACAAGTGGGGAAATAGAGGTTCAGATATTTATTCCAACTCATTTAGCTTGGGAGTTTATGGAAGAGAACCTAAGCTCTTTTCACTCTGTCCGGTTCCACTACTAGGAAATCTACTTACGGTTTACCTGGGTTGTTTTTGTGATTGTTTAACTGGGAAGAACAATTATAATCAAACCATTATTGTTGACCTATCCTAAAGGTGACATGGTTTTCTTGACTTTTTCAAATCTTAAATTAAAGCACACATTATTAAGAGTTCGTAAATTATAGAAATCTCAATTCTCAAGCATCCTGGATTATCCACTGTGGTGTGAGACTCCAAATTGGGGGCATATAATTGGTGGTAACATTTTATGTTCCGGCAGCTTTTCATGTGTCAACTGAGACAAATGAAATGTAAATAAAACATTTTTAAAAAACAAGTAAACAGAAAACAACGTAAGTGTCCATCCGTGGATGAATGGATAAACAAAATGTAATGTATACAATGGATATTATCCCGCCTTGAAAAGGAGTAAATTCTGATGCACTACAACATGGGTGAGGCTTGAAGACATTGTGCTAAGTGGAATAAGCCAGTTATAAAAAGGCAAACACTGTGTTTCCACTTTCTTTTTCTTTCTATCTTTTTTTTTTTTTTTTTTTTTTTTTTTTGAGACAGAGTCTCTCTCTGTCACCCAGGCTGGAGTGCAATGACGTGATCTTGGCTCACTGCAACTTCCATCTCCCAGGTACAAGTGATTCTCCTGCCCCAGCCTCCTGAGTAACTGGGATTACAGGCACACACCACTAGGCCCAGCTATTTTTTTGTATTTTTAGTAAAGACAGGGTTTCACCATGTTTTCCAGACTGGTCTCAAACTCCTGACCTCAGGTGATCTGCCCTCCTTGGTCTCCCAAAGTGCTGGGATTATACGTGTGAGCCATCGCACCCAGTCTGTTTTCAATTTTATATGAGGTGCCTAGAGTATTCATATTCATCTACAGAAACTAGAATGGTGGTTGTCAGGGGCTGTGGGGAGAGGATACTAGGCAGCTGCTTAATGCGTATAGAATTTAATGCATACAGAATTTTAGTTTTGCAAAAAGAAAAGAGTTCTGGAGATTAGTTGCCCAATAAGAATGTACTTAACACTACTGAAATGTGCATGTGAAGATGGGTGAGATGGTAAACTTTAGGTTATGGGAGCTTGATCACAAGTTAAAAAGAAAACAAAAAACAAGCATAAAAATAAACAGCAGCAACAGCAACAACAAAAAATAAACAAAATAACTCCAAGGGAAAATTCAAGTCTGATTGTGAGAAGTGAAAGGACAAGTTTCTTTGATTTTTCTTGCTTTGGTTTTTAAAGAAGTAGTAGGAACAAAGCTGTCAGTTTGAAAAAAAAAAGAAAAAAGAAAAAAAAAGAGAGGGAAACCAAAGCTGATGATAGTGATTATTTATTTATAATTAAGGCAGAATTACAATTTTAACATGTGAAGAGTCAGCACAGCACAGAGGGTAAAACCTGAAGTTTGCTCAAACTGTGTTTCAGTCCCAGCTCAGCTATCTAATGGCTGTGTGACCTCAAACACGTGATCTACAAAGTGCCTCAGGCTCCTCACGTTAACATGGAGATAATCATACTATTTATCTGAGAAGGTTGTTGCAAGGATGCAAAAAAATTAAGACACCTAATGCACACAGAAGAACTTAAAATCTGGCATCTAATAAATTCCATATAGTAATGTTACATTTAGAAATCCAAAATAAAAATGAAAAAATATTATTGGTTAAATTCTTTGTAGTACATAATCTACATTGTATACTATTAGTAGAAATTATAATGATCAAAATAACCCTTTTATTTGGTTGCAGAAATATTTTACATTCTTCCAAGATGATTTTATTCCAACCTGTCATTTACAATCTCTCTTAATATAAAATTTCAACAGAGAATTCCAAAGTTTTTGCATTTCTTTTTTTAATGACAATACTGAACAATGTTTCACATTGAAAGAAAAAGAAGGAACGAAATATGGAATTCATTTTTTTATCAGGAATACTGGCTAAGGAAGAACAACTACATTTCTGTTGTTAGGTACTGAATGCTGAAATCACAGCGATGATTGAATGATTCATGGCTTAGCTGTGTTCACATATTTTTTTTCTGCTTTAGAATCTGCCATCAACTAGTGGTTTAGATTTGATACTGATGATACTGCATAAAAGAGTCCATCAGGATGAATAGCAAGTGACATGGATAAGAGTATCACATGATACATGTAAGATGCCTTCACTGTTAGAGTCTACAATGTATTTGGAACAATGCATTACAGATGTGTCTTCACCAATATGTAAGAAACTAGGGAAAAATTAATTATTCATTAAATTTAACTCAATCATTCGTATAATCAATGTTAATACAAAGAAGATATAATAACAAGAAAAGGAAAAATTTCCCAGGAAATCATGTGAAATATTCTTCACACAAGATGAAATAAATGTTAGGGAAGCCATGGTAAAATTGTTGAGATAAAGGTGAAACAACCAGATAAACAATCAATCAAACTTCCAGGAGAGTTTATCATTAAGATCTTAGAATGAGGCATATGTTGAGACTATTATTGCACCCCTAATTAATGTCAAAATTTTTATTGGCTACTGTTTCAACATACAATTTTATATCTCTGACCTATTTTGCAAAGTAAGGACCTTAAAATATTGCAGATCATTGCATTCATCATATGTGATCTCTACTTCTGAGCCAAACCAAACAACAACAAAAAAATAAAAACACTTGCAACATCAAAAAGCTGCTTTAAGTGAATTGTCACTAAAATTCCCTTCAGGGTAACAAAATGCCTTAGGAAAGATATTATTAGACTCCAATGTCAAAGAGGCTATGAAAACCAAATGTCTCTCTGAACAAAAGGTCCATTCTACCCCAAGTTCATCATCTGCACACAGAAAAAGACAAGGATAAGAAGAATATGTACACATTTGTGTATACATTTTACAAACCACAATAACACTATGAAATGAAAATAGGGAGCCATATGACAGTTAAAAAATAGATGCCCAACGAAATTTTATTAGCTGAAATTGTGCATGAGAACTTAACATTATGTTGTGATGCTCTTTAATTATTTAGCTTAATATTTAAAGAGTGTGTTAGTCTGTTTTCATGCTGCTGATAAAGACATACCTCAGGCTGGGCAATTTACAAAGGAAAGAGGTTTCATGGAGAACTCACAGTTCCATGTGCCTGGAGAAGCCTCACAATCATGGCAGAAGGCAAGAAGGAGCAAGTCACATCTTACGTGGATGGCAGCAGGCAAAGAGAGAGCTTGTGCAAGGAAACTCCCATTTTTAAAACCATCATGCCTGTAATCCCAGCACTTTGGGGGGCCCATGCGGGCAGATCACAAAGTCAGGAGATCGAGACCATCCTGGCTAACATGGTGAAACCCCATCTCTACTGAAAATACAAAAAATTAGCCGGGTGTGGTGGTAGGTGCCTGTAGTCCCAGCTACTTGGGAGGCTGAGGCAGGAGAATGGTGTGAACCTGGGAGGTGGAGCTTCAGTGAGCCGAGATCACGCCACTGCACTCCAGCCTGGGCAGCAGAGCGAGACTCCGTCTCAAAACAAAGAAACAAACAAAACCATCAGATCTCAAGAGACCCATTCACTATGATGAGAACAGCACAGGAAAGACCTGCCCCCATGATTCAATCATCTCCCACCAGGTCCCTCCCACAACATGTGGAAATTATGGAAGCTACAAGATGAGATCTGGGTGGGCCACAGAGCCAAACCATATCAAAGAGGGAGAGGTAGTTTTGAGATCTACCCTAGTTCTAACTATTCCTACAACATGCTGGACAATTTTTTTCTTTTTAACAAATTTGGAAAAGCTTTGACTAATTAATAAACGATGTGGTTCACACAGTGTATTTCTTGTATACGTTTGAAGCAATCCTGGTCAACTAAACAAAATAGCTAACCTCCTAAGAAAGTGAGAACTACAGTTCATATCATGAAAATATATTTGAAAGACATAATTTAGAAGGTTTCTTCAAAATATTTTTTGCTGTAACCATGGTAAGAATTTCTTCACACACAGAATTTCTGTAGGTTTCAAAAAATACAAAGATAAGAAATCTAAAAATTGAACTTTGTACTAACACTCATAAATATTTTAGATATTATTTTTCAACAAAACAGACAACTAAGAATTCTTGAGAGTGATTAATCATCTACATATGCCTAATTATTTTGTGTATACACCAAATGTTTATAAACATGACATAACCTGAATTTTCTTCAATTTCTATATTTTTAAAGCTTTGTTGACCTCAAAATTCATTATTTAAAATTACCTTTCCATGAATTTACTTCCTTTTAAAACCTTTTTTACTGGCTAATCTTGATAGAATAAACCAAATGTTGACTGTCTATATGACCCATGGTAAACTAACTGCTATATAACAGAAGTTTCCAGAATTTATAATGGTTCAAACACAATAAAAGTTGACGTCTTACTCAGGTAACATTAGTTAGTAGTTGGATACATCAGTGGGTGATCCATCTCCTCACAGTCATTTAGGGATTTATGTTCATAAATATTTGTCATCTACCATGTGTGGCTTCTAACGTCAACCTAGGGATTATCTCCATTGCAGCTTGCCATAAAGGGTGAAGGACATGAAGTCACATCGTGCAGTTTAAGGACTAGACCCAGATGGCACTTCTTCTGATCATTCTTTTGGTTTGAACTTGGTTACATGACCACATCTATTTTCAAAGCAGACTTGAAAATAAGTGGAGCTGTGTCCCTAAAAATAGGAGTTAACATCTCCTACAATAGGTAGCACAATTCACTGTGTTCATGAGCTCTTAGAAGGCAGGAATCTTCCTAAAATTATAGACCACCTGATTGGGAGGAGAATAATGGCTTTAACTGTTCTTTATCCATTACAGATGCATATAACTGATTGATATTTATGAAGCCAAGTTGTATCAATTTGAGAAACTTTCAAAATGACTGACTTTTATCATAACACATAGTGAAAAGCAATGCCTTTTGAGGACGTTGGGTAAAATAAACACTGGGCCTTCTACTGACCTCAGATAGGAGCCGATCATAGTAGGAAACCTTCATATAAATCAAGGACGTCTTCATACACCTCCAGAGTTCCGAATGACAGCAGCTTGGAATTGCCAAGCTCCACTCTTGGTTGGATAACTTTTCTAGTCTTCCGGGTGTGGCCGCGCATCCGTAGATGGGTGAGTTGTGACATGCGGAAGAGCTTTGAGGAAAGCATCGTGACTGACATCCGCTGCCGGAAGTCCCTGCTGCTGAGCAGTACGGCGCCTCCTACAGGCGATAGGGAGCTCTCAGGCTACCAAGCGGGATCTAAGGGGAACTTTCAACTTGCTCCAAAACTTGACAGTGTAGACAATGCTAAATAATAAGCGGGGTACAATAACCTGGTTCCCAACTCCGGTACATGCTGCACGTTGCCTCCAGGCCAATCTGGAAACACGTCTTCAATCCTGCCGTGCTCTTGCTCAAGACTGCGGGGATTCCTCATTTATCCCAGATTCCTGGTGGTGTTTTTGAAGACCTTTACAATTGTGAGCTAACCTACCCGATAAATGTATCCCCAACTACCTACCTGTTAAAAACATTCACTGCAGCTAATCTGACTCACCAGCCCTCAAATATGATGTATATATTTTTTCACTCATACCATGAACATTTGACCATTTTTTTCTTTGCCTAGATAATATCTTGATTTTCTTTCAAGATGAATCAAGTCTGAATTTCTCTATAACAAGCAGAATTCAGAATAAGTTCTAGCCTCCTTTTATATCCTGTAGCCATTATCACCTAAACCACCCATTTTTCTCCTGGTTTATTAGCACTTGAACTGTTTGCAATATGTTTCTTTTCCTTATGCTCCTTCACTGCGGCAACTGAATTTTTAAAACATCAGAAAAAAATTGATTTTGCCTTTTTTCATCCCCCAATGTGTTTCCCTTATGGAATGCTTGATAAACATGCACTGACTAGTCTACAGTTGTGCCATCAACACCTGCAAAATAATGCTGAGCACCGAAGAAGGGGCTTAACTGGAAAGAGGCTGGAATCATATGTATAAACCAACTCCTCCTCCAGTGACCTGTAATGTTAAAAGAATGGTAGCAGGGTTAAGTGACCAGACAGATACTTTGAGCACCTGCAGTGCAAGAATAACCATCACAAAAAAAAAAACAGAATCTTTTTGAAGGAAATTCTATATCTAAACTACAAAGAACATCAACATAGTCATCATGAGACAAATCTGAACTTGGTTGACTACCACATAAGATAGGAAAAAATCTAAGTGTTTTTCCTACTTTTTTTTTTTTTTTCTTTTTTTTTGAGATGGCATCTTGCTCTGTTGCCCAGCTGGAGTGCAGTGGTGCAATCTCAGCTCACTGCAAGCTCCGCCTCCTAGGTTCATGCCATTCTCCCGCCTCAGCCTCCCAAGTAGCTGGGATTACAGGCGCCTGCCACCACACCTGGCTAATTTTTTGTATTTTTAGTAGAGAGGGGGTCTCACCGTGTTAGCCAGGATGGTCTCGATCTCCTGACCTTGTGATCCACCTGCCTTGACCTCCCAAAGTGCTGGGATTACAGGCGTGAGCCACCACACCTGGCCTCCCTATTCTTACACTCAACACAGCACAGATACTTTTCTCTAGCAGATACCAATTAGGCATTCTATAATTCAGAGCAAGCCTGACACTGTCTACCTGAAGTAAGAGTCAAATCCCACAAGCTAAGGGCTCAGTCTCACAAGGCTGCCTCCGACCTCAGTTGCCAATCACAAGTCTGGACCTCCAGAATTTCTGACCAACGAACTAGCTACTCTGTTCAATTAATTTGCTAGAGCAGTTCACAGAACTCAGGAAAATAATTTACTTACATTTACTAGCTCATTTGCAAAGGATTCATCTGAACAGCCAGATGAAGAGATACATAGGATGAATTCTGGAAGGTTCCTCAAACACAGGATCTTCTGTCCCTGTGACATTGGGGTGTGTGACCCTCTTGGCATGTGGATGTTTGCCCACCTGGAAGTTCTCTGAATCCCAGAGTTAAGGGATGTTAATGGAGACTTTATCATGTAGGCATGATTGATTGTCAGCTCAGACTCCAGCCCCTCTCCCCTTTCCAGAGGATGGAGGCATAAGACTGAAAGTTCCATCTTTCTAATCGTGGCTTTCTGGTGACCAGCCCCCATCCAGGAGCACCAAGGGACATCTCGTTAGAGCAAAAGACACTCCTATCATCCAGGAAATTCCAAGGGATTAGGAACTCTGTGTCCTGAATCAGGGTCAAAGACCAAATACGAGAACAAAGATGCACCTAGCACCCTTATCACTCAGGAAATAACAGGAGTTTTTAGAGCTCTGTGCCTGGAATTGAGGATGGAGATCAAAATATATGTTTCCTATTAGAAATCACAATATCACAGCTTTCCTCCTCTTATTTTATAGTTTAGCATTATTTTCAGATTGGATCACAATGGGAGGTGTCGATGCCAGAATTGGGAGCATCTAAAATGTGTAACCCAATCCTGCATTTGACAAGAGAAAGTAGACTTTTATGACCATTTCCTGTGTCTGTTTTTAAATGACTTGCGTATTTATTCAGCGGGTATATGCATTCCTTTTTAGCATTTCCAAGTAGAGAGAATGATGATATCCTGTACATTGTGAGCTAAGTTATTGATGGGTTTCTCAGTATTATGGGGGTTTGGTGGGAAAATATTATGTCTGAAAAATTACTTCATCTTTTTAGTAACTATGTACTGCAGTAGAAAGGATGAATAAAGAAAGGAATGAAATGTGGGAGGAAGAAAGGAAAGACAGGCAGAAAAGAAGGGAGGAAAGGAGAAATAATTGAAGGATGGAAAGAAAAAAGAAAGGGAAGAGGGAATAAAAAAAGGAAGGAGGAACAGAGAAGAAAGAAGAAAGGAAGGAAATCTTCTAAAGCATATTTTGTCTTTCAATATGAGACAAGTTGATTATTTTAAAACAAGTATTTCAGATTTATTGCTCCATTTGCAGAAGTTTAGGAACTACATGTTAAGGAAATATCGTAACTCTTCACTTGAAAATGGAAAAGTGATAAAAATAGGTGTTATTCTTCTATTCCCTTTGTACCCTTTGAATTGCTATAGTTAAGTGGTAAAGTCTGAATGAACATGTTACGATAACTCTGTAAGTAACAGAGATAGATGCGGCACTGAGGTTTTCTAATTGCTGTGCTTGCTGGGTCTGGGGGCAAGTACAGGGGAATGAAAACCAGCACTGCCCAGTCGCCTCTTTCCGCTGTGCAGAGGAGGCAATGGTAAGTAAATAAAATAGAGCTGCAAAGATTCTTTCGATTCCCATCACGTTCAATAGAAGAATTTCTGAAAATTGTGAAGCCTATTTATACTCTTCTTAATCAGAATACTAGCAGGGAGCTGCAAATGTTCACTTTGTGGGAAGAGGGGATAATTTAGGTTCGAAGATAGGTATGCCAAAACCTGGGTGGAATTAGAGCATCCAGGGTGTTGCAGGAATCAGCTGAAGACGGCACGCAGGCTTACAGCCCCCAGCTCCCTGCAGATCAACGTGTGTGCAGAAACCAGTCTGCAGCCTTTACTTGCAGACACACGTTGGTGGGTTAGGTGTTTGGGGAAGAGAACAGCATTTGCAGAAGGTCCTCAGGTGGAATACACGTACTAACACTGTCACAGGGAAACCGCTGAAACTAATCAGTGTGAAGTAATATTTTGTGAGGCCCCCTCCATCTCCTACCCAGAGCCGGGTCTTCCTTTCGTCTGTTATTCCCTGGATTCTGAGGGAGTAAATCTGTCTTCTCGAGGGTGCTTGAGGCGTCTCTTTCTACTCATTATGTTCACAATTAATTCTAGTCTTGAACCTATGGAAGGTGCGCGCTCAGCCTGGCCATCTGGGTGGTCCTAACTAGCATTTGGGTGGCCACACTTTTTCACATGCTGCCAAACCAGGAGCAGGAAGGGCGGCTGAGGACCGCGGGGTGACGGGTAGAGCAAACGGCGAAGTCCAAACCTTAGCTACACAGTGTATTCTGGAGCATATCTTGAGCCTGAGGACCTGTCTGCATTGATATTTTTATGAAATGAAACACTGCTCTTGTACTCTCTCCTCATCGTGGGTTATTATATTCCTCCAAGGATGAGCCCACTACCCTCACTTTACACAGAAGCTCAAGGGCACACCCGTGAAACATATCAAACAACCTGGGAACGAGAAACCTCTTGAAATCGTCATGCCAATGGCAGTTGTTTGGGGGATGAGTATCTTGGAAAAAACATCCCTAAGGATGAGTGACGCACAGCCATGTATCCAATCAGAAATAATGTCCACACTAAGCTAATTCAGAGGATATTGCAAAAGGAATGATGCATGTAAAAATTATTAGGCTAGACTTTTTCACATACACTTGCTTCCTAAACTCTTAGAAATAAAAATATACCACAAGTCTAAAATACTCCCACAATGAAATGTGTTTCAATGAAAGGCCATTATTTCATTAAATGTTACAATGCAATACCTATTTTTCTGGGCAAAACCTAATGTAATAGGATAAATGTTTTTGTTTTTTTCAATGAAAACACCACCCAATATGTTTATTGTTGGCCCCTTGAACTATAGCTATCTTGGGATAATTTCTGACTATATTAATCACTCATTCAGTGTGTAACCTTAATTTTCTCACTTGCAATAAAACGTTTGTATTAGTCCTTAAATGTCTTGTGTACTATATAGTTCAGTCATCCATAGTAATTTATTAGCTGTAGGTTACATATCATGAGACTATTTATAAACATATTTTCCAGCAAGAGATTCAACATGCAATCTAATGATGGGGCATTTATCTTTCTCTATAAATCATATTTTTCCCGTGGCAGAAGTGAAACACTGTTCCAATAATAACTTTTAGCATTGCTCATTAAAATAATCTTTTAAACATATCAGTTTCAAGGCAGTAAATTAACTGAAAATGGTAGCATGACCTATGCCCAGGGTTTTGTGGGCATGACTGCCAACCATGTTTACTAGGAAAATAGTTTAAAGACCAGTATAAGAACAGACACACTTGGAATAAATAGTTATACAAAGTGGGAAGGTTTTCCTTCTGCCATTACAAATTCATTGTCTCCCTTCTGAGCCGGGCCTGAGTAATCAAGGGCAACCATTCCATGTGTCTCTCATCTTCTTGACTTTTCCATTTTCCACAAATGATTTCTGCCTTTTTTCTTGTTCTTCCTGGACCTTGGTATCTTTGTTATGGAAAAAATAGGGGACATTCATGAAGATTTTTTGAACATCTCGAGTTCACTATGAAATTCCCTAGGTTGGCTTCCTTCTTTTCCTTTTTCTCTGATTGAACGTGGAAGAGTTATCCTTTTTCTCGCCGAAATCTGATCCTTCTTTACCTTAAACCTTTCTGCCTCAACCCACTCTCCCCGCTGCACCTTGCCCCCTGGCCGTGGGCCCCTCCTTCTCTACAACTCAGAAGATCCTCCTCTCTCCTGCTGAAAATTCTCCCATTCCCTTCACTGCAGTCTGGTGATCGTGTTCATCTGTTTCCTTCCTTCTGCCAACCTGTGTGAGTAAGAATTTCACATTTGCTCTCTTCCATCACTTTACCGTATATTCTCCCAAGAGTCATTCTCATAAAATATAACTCAGATCAGGGCACGCCACTGTTCAAAACCCTCCAAAGTCTCTCCAACATAGTGAGAACGCTTCAGAGTTCCCTACCCGGTGCCGTTCACAGCCCTACGCGCTCCGACGTTTTCCGCCCCTCAGACCTCACCTTCCCGCCCGCTCCCCTTTGCTCCCCTTCATTGTTCCCCAGTCCCACCCGCACGGCCCCGCTGACAGCCTGCACTGCCTCATGTGCCTGCAGGGCTTTCTCCCTCACTGAGTTCAGGCCTCCCGGAAAGCTCCTCGGTAAAGCCTTCTCTGTTCTCCCATACATAAATGTGTTTATGTTTTCTCTCTGTCCGCATCAGTGGCTGGGCTCTATTAGGCCAGCGAATTTGTTTGGTTAGTTCACTGCGCTAGGACCATGCCCAGCACAGCGTTTGGCTCATAGCAGCCCTCAAAAAAAAAAAAGGCAAAGGAACGAGCGAAAGGTTGATTGGAATTTATTACCAATTCCCTCCACATCCCTGTGGCTTCTTTTCTCTCACTTCTGTGAAAATTCAACAGATGACGTCGTATGTAAAAGGGGTCAACGAAGTCCCCAAAGTACTACCCAATGGCTGCTTTGCTTTTCTTATCTCTCTGTGCTCTGCGGCATTTGAAAGTGTGAGTGTCTGTTTCTCCTGCTGGAAACCCAGGCCGCTGTTTCTCCTGCTATTCTTCCTGGGTACTCACTCCCTTTATTTACTCCTTTTTCCCTTAAGTCATGATTTTCCTGCTAATTGCTCTTCAACTGTTGCAATTGTGTTGGTAATTCTGTGATTTCATCCTCGGGTTTCTAGTCCCGTTTTCCTAATTTCTCTGGGTAATCTGTGCTAATCCCATGACCTCAGTTTACACAAGCTAATCTCTAAATGAAGATCATTACTCTCAATAGTTCTGCGGGACACCTTATACGCTTTTATAGGATTGGACGTATCCCATCAGGTAACTTGAATTCAAAATCCCCTTCAATATGTTTCTCTATTGACCATCTCTAATTTAGGGTAATAGTTACACATCTCCCCGTTGTCTCAAGACAGAAACTTGGACACAAATTCATAACTACCCACTAGATGTATCCCTTCGGATAACTTGAATTCAAAATCTCCTTAAATATGTTTCTCTATTGACCGTCTCTAATTTAGGTGAACAGCTACATGTCTCCGCATTGTCTCAAGATGGAAACTTGGAAGTAATTCTTGACTCTTCTGTTCTTTGCCCTTCTTGCATATGATTAGCAATGCATACGATTATCTTGCATATGACTTAGCAAAGTCATGTCATTTGCCAAGTGTAGTTAAAAATATTTGCTTGGTCTACAGGAAATCATTAATGTTTTGTAACCATGTAAGTTATTAACAGTGGATGATTTTAGGTCTAGGTATTATTATTAAATACAGGGACTGTTTCCAGGCACTGAATATGAATCATAAATTAGGGTAGACATGAGATGTGATTATGACGATATTCTAAAGGTCTGTGATCCTAGGTCTATAGCGGCACGGTGAGAATTAGAATAACCTGGAGACAGACCATTGATACATGGACTTGCCTGGCTGTGTTAGAAAAACACTTTCAAACCCAGGCTTAAAATAGCCACATGGCGTTGCTGGCACTCACCTCATTCACACAAAGAGCTCCCTTGACACTGAGCTGCTGACGAGAAAAGGTCTCCCTGGGGGAAGAACTCCAGGGTTTGCCAGGAGGCTAAGGTAGGAGAGCCTGGGCAGGGCTGGGCGGGCCTCGGCAGCTGCACAGCAGAACCCGCTTCCATGTCTGTATTCATTACCACACACAGTACTTGGATCTTTTGATCAGGTTCCCCAAATTATTCTGAGGCGTCCGTGCTCACTTCTGAAGCTTTGTGTCGGCAGCCCCTGCCCGAGGTTGCTTACAGGTTAGGTTTCATTTTTCCTCCCAGCTGAGGAACAGACAGCAGCCTCATTCTGAGGAGGTGCACGTTGAGAACACATTTATTTTTTCCTGTGACTCGTTCAGAACCACATTTTGCAAAATGCCCTGTGACGTGGTTTGGTTCTATGACCTCACCCAAATCTGTTATTGAATTGTAATTTGCAACGCTGGGGGAGGGGCCTGGTGGGAGGGGATTGGATCAAGGCGGGGATTTCCGCCTTGCTGTTATCCTTTAGTGAGTGAGTTCTCATGAGATCCGGTTGTTTGAACGTGTGTAGCACTTCCCCTTTGCTCTCTCTCCTCCTCCACTGTGGTCACATGGGTTTACTTCCCCTTCCTGTTTACCATGATTCAAGTTTCCTGAGGCCTCAGCCATGCTTCCTGTACAGTCTGTGGAACTCTGAGTCAATTAAAACTCTTCTTCATAAATGACCCAGTCTCAGGTAGTTCTTTATAGCAGTGTGAGAACAGACTAATACACCTTGTTTCCTTTACTACTCTTTCTGGAAAGCAACATTCTATTAATAATGTTTTGGTTTGAATACAAAATAGTTGTTTTAAATTACTCATTTTGAAAAATCCTGGGTTTAATTCAAATATATGCCAATATCTTCCAAAGTAAGGTAATATTCAGAGACAGTTGTTAAGATCAGATGGCATAGAGAAGTTTCTGGAATATTCATATTTGAAGACTCCTTATTAATGAATGTCTTTGACTTAAATCTAACCCCAAACTGCAACATAATTATTTGTACATTTTCATTATATAGTGTTAACAAGCTCAGTTGCAAACAAATAAAATACTTAAACTATTTGTTTAAATAGATAAATAAAAAAAATCATGTCCTTTGTACCCTCTGGGCCTTCTTGCCCAATCTTAAATCAGCGAGACGCTTCTCTCAACCCCTACTGCCCCAGTTCAGGTCTCAACCATTCCATGTTGATTACAGGTGCATCTCAGTCTCTGTCCTCTTGATTCACCTACTGCTATATGAAGATGAGGGTCCCCAAAACATGAATCTGTCAGTGTATCTTCCTGGCTTAAAACCCTTATTATCATTAGAATAACATCCCTGAAAATTGCATATGACATGCTCCTTGCCACGTACCCAGTACCACCTTGCCTACCCAGTACCACCTTGCGCCACTCACCTTGTTAAACAATCCAGTTCAATCACACCGCACTGTTCCTGACTTATAGAAGGTCCTTGCCTATTCACTTTGGTGTCTTTGCACCTGTGGCTCCCTGTGCCTGCAGAAACTCTGCGGTCTTCAGCTTTTCGCTCCTATTCGTCCTATAAGGCTCACATCCAATGAGTCTAATGCTCATTTAAGTAATGGCAGAAAAACTAATTCAGAAGGCTTCACATTTTATAAAGACAAAATGTAATATTAAGGTAGATTTCAAAGCAAAAATAACTAAAATTAGTAGAGTACTTGACCACAAGTAAAAGATTGGTGAAAATAGATCCAAAATCCTAGAAACAGAAAGAAGAATCTGTGTTGACTGAACATGGCATTTCAAGTTAAAGCCAGGAGGAAGATACACAAACTTTGCTGCTGAAACAGTTTGGGGGGTAACGAGGTTAAAAAAACACTAACCTAGGTCATCATAGACCCCAACAAAAAAATTAAACAGTACAATTAAGACCAAAAATGATAAAGTAGTAAATATTTATTTGAAATAGATGTGTGTCTGTGTATGTGTATGTTACCAGTGGGAGGGATATAATGGCTTTTAAAAATATAAAACCGAAAGAAAAAATAAAAATCAAATAGATGAAAATTCATGTAACTCTAGAAAAAGTCTTATTAGTCCAAAAAGCATTAACAAAATTAATGAGAAACTCATTCATTTAATAGCTTTAACATTTTCCAGACTCAGGGAGCCCAAAACCAACTTGTGATGTTACTACATCAGGCTGTTTTATTTTATCTTACTTTTTATTGTGTTTTATTTTATTTGGACAAATACAGGGTAATGCTACGCATCAGACATTGTTTGAAACAGTTTATTAACTTGTTCCTCCTGCTTGAAGATTAAAGTGCTGAGAGACATGGTGACATGTCTAGTTTTCTTTAAGCGGACGTGGTACTGTAAAAGTAGAATAAAAAGTGTTAAGGTGTTGTAATCTGAGCAAAGGAGGGAAATATAAATAAAAATAACCCTGTTTTCTTTATGCTTCATGAATAGCACCTATTTATCATGACCAAAGAAAACTATTTTTAAAAAATCAATTGAACAAAATATACAAACAGTTATACATAGACCAAGCATTGGTTCAGGAATCTCATTAAGCTAAGACATGTAGATATTTGAAATAAAATGTATTACAAAATGATTTAGGATATACCAGATGTCCATAATTCTAACATCTTCTGCTTTTGAATAACTCACACTATAATAAGTTATGCAAAATTTTATAAGCAAAAGTGTATGCAACAGCTGAGACACAACCACTCTGTATTGTTACATGCTAATGACATTATAGTTGCTAATGACCAGTTACAGATTTGTTGCTGGCATTATCTACACAAATAATAGAAGCACAAGGGTTAGAATATTATACTGTACTTTTATAATTAGGTAAAAATTAATAAAAATGCTAATACTTGGAAAAAGCTAAGGTATCGCAAACTTCAAAAAAAATAAGAGGAGCTGTAAATCAGCAGGTATGCTGAGAACAGAGACTCTTTAGCCTTAGTGGGTTGCTCATTGGACTGAAGCCAGTTGATGCCACGTTCAATCAGGAAAGAAAAGAACAAAATTAAAACCACTGATGAAAGCTCAGAAATAAACCACCTGACCTATGTCTAAAGGAAGTAGGTAATTAGGGGTTAGGTAGTATGTAGCTCTCCAGAAAGTGAACCCTGACTTTCACATATTTGAGTTTAGTACACGATTCTGAAATGCATCCTATTTTAAGGTAAAATTTTATTGATATATAAAACCAAGAAATGCTTGCAACTCATAAGTGTACAGCTGAATAAGTTATCATATTCTATTCCAAATGCACCTGTTTAATCCCCACCCAGGTCAAGAAATAAAACATTACCTGCAACCCCAAAGCTTTCTTTATTTTTCCTCACCTCTCTCCTGACTACAGATAACTACTAGGGTAGACTTGTTTTACTTGTCTTGAGTTTTTCGTAGGTAGAATCGTTCAGTATGTATTTTTCGCCTTCCTTTCTTCCATTCTTTTTTCATCTTTTGTTTCTTCCTCCTTCCTTCTTTTCTTTCTTTCTTTTTGGGGGACTTTTTTGGTTGTCTTCTTTTGCCCATTGTCACGTTTGTGAGACATATTTCTGTTACTGCCTGTTGTGGAAGCTTATTCATTGTCATTGCTGAATGATATAATGTTGCATAAATATAAAACTATTTATCAATGCTGATTAAGAGACAGTACATTGTTTCCAATTGTGAAAGTTTGATATCATGTTTGTAATTAAAAACAGTGCTGTATCTGTCCTTTGTGCCATGTATACATATTTCTATTGGGCAGACATTTGGGGTGACATTCCAAGGTCATTGGATATGAATGTTTTGTGTTTTCATTTTCTAAAGTGGATTTATAAATTTATGCTCACACCTTTAATTCATATTTTTACCAATACTTGGTTTTTAACTTTTTAAAATTACAATCATTTTGGTATCTGTATAGAAGTACTCATTTGGTTTTAATTTTCATTTCTGTAATTACTAATGGACTTGACCACTTTCCGTGTTTATTGCCCTTTTGAAGATCTTCATTGGGAAGCACTTAATGTAAATCTATTCACATATTTCCATCAGTCTTTCAGTGATCTTTTTATTTTCGAGTATAAACAACTGTTAGATACATTCAAATGTATTTACATATTTGTATGGAAGGTATTTTATTTTTGAATGCAAACTCTTTGCAAATTATATGTGTTGAAATGTCTTGTCCAGGTCCATGTCCATGGCCGGCCTTTCTCAGTTCTCTTTGCTTTCAGGTTTATAAAAAATGACACTTTTAAATAAAATGATCATATATTAACGGCTATGCTATGATTTTCTTCAAGAGGATTTTCAACAAACAGGGTGCTTTGGATATGCAGAGTTTCTTGAGTATGATAAAGCTCAAATTATAACACTTTATTCATGGTTAACACATACATTTTGAATAAGAAAAATGTTCCAACCTGAAGTTATGAAGATATTTTTCTATGTTTGTTTTTGTAAATGTTTTATTATAAAACACTTAAACTACATTCAATCTGGACTTGATTTTTCTACATGTTATGAAGTAGGAGGTTTTTTTTTAACCGGCATATCCAATTGATATGAAACAATTTATTGTAATGTTCTTCCTATTGCCATTGCTCTGCCATTTCACTTTTATCATAAATCAAATGTCCACTTATGTACAGGTATACTTCCAGATTGTCTGTTCTAGGTCATTGGTCTATTTGTCTCTGCAGACTATTTTTAAGGCAGCCTTATAACCTAGTCTCGGTATTGGATAGAGTAAGTCCTTTTCCTCTATTCTTTCATTGATTTTCTACAAACTTTAGATTATTTTTTCTTCCACTAGAGGTCCTGTAGATTTTGATTAAGATTTTATTGAATCATAAAAAGCATCTAGGAGAGTTGACACCTGGTCCCCAGGATCTAATGGCAGTGACATTATGTCTGTGAGGTGGAATGCTGCCAGATCTGAGAAGCTGATTAATTGTTGTGCTGCATCTTTATTTCATGTAAGGCTAACACACCATTCTGTAAGATACACATGCCACTGTCAGTGGCTTTAATGCAGAATATTTCCAAGCATATGAAACCCTCCTTTTAACCAGGCACCATGGCTCAAGTCTGTAATACCAACACTTTGAGAGGCCAAGGCAGGCGAAGCACTGGAGCCCAAGAGTTTGAGACCAGCCTGTGCAACATGGCAAAATCTCATCTCTACAAAAAGATAAAAAATTTTGCCAGGTGTGGTGGTGCATGCATGTAGTCCCAGCCCAGCTACTTGGGAGGCTAAGGAGGGAGGATTGCTTGAGCCTGGGAGGTCAAGGCCACAATAAAATATAAATGAAAAATAAAAGTGAGCCAAGATCATGCCACTGCACTCCAGCCCAGAAGGTAGAATAAGCCTATCTCATAATAATAATAATAATAACAATAATAATAGCAATAACTAAAAACCAACCAACAAAACAAACTAAAGCAACAACAACAACAACAAAATATTAGACCCTTTTTGCTCTGGAGCTGTGCTCACTCTCATCAGGGACACGCTAGCATTTGGCAGCAGTGGACGTGCTCTTGGCGGTAGGCACATGTGGCTCTGAAAGTTATCCAGGGTCCCAGAAATCTGATTACATCACATATTATATTGAATGTAATATGAAATATGTAAGAGGTAATGCTTGATTGAATTAGTGAAAATATGATGAACTATGTCAATTGAAGAGTTTTTCTCATAATAAAGAAAGAAGAAATCTTTGAAAATTACCTAGATTAGGGATTGCAGTAAGGTAAAAACAAGTATGGGATGCATTTGAAAAGCAGAAATAATATAGTGCTTTGATAGTTAATATTTGTTATCAGAACATTCTAAAATTATATCTGAAATATGGAAAGTCAATTTAAGGAAAGAGAATAGCTCCTAGACCAGGAAAATGTCACTGTTATCTGCCACTTGAATACTATATGAAAAGCCAATTGCCTTCGAGTGAAGTGAAATTTCCACACAAGCACAAGATGCTGGTGCTGCTTTTCACACATGGCGATACCTGATCATCAGCTAGCCAGGGTTGCTGCTTTACGTGGCTAATGACTTTGTAGCACTCTGGAACTCTCAGTGTCCTCACTGAATGTTTCCTCCACCTCTTTGCACTGAGAATCAAATGTATGCACGAATTCTGCCACTCTGCACACAACTCAGAAAGTGCACATGTGTCTTTCATGCATTCTGAGCCACTACCAGGCCACCACTTTTCCATCCCCATGAAGATACTATTCTGAGTGCACTCCCTTGTCATATGTTCTCATTTACTGAGGCGTTTGCCTCTTGCATCCTATTCTAGCTGGTAGACGTAGCCACACAGGCAATTCATCTAACATTAGTGCCCTAGGTATTTGTCCTCCTAAACTCTAATGATCTTGAGACGTTTTATTTCTGCCACTGATTCTTTGACTACTATATTTTTCTCCAAACCATCAGCTATCTTCTGTCTTCAATTGCTTTTTTAGCATGTTAATACTTTATTACATTAATTCAATCAATATACTCAAACTTTTTTACCTAATTGTTCTAAAAACTGGACTCAAACTTCATACCTGAATTAACCCTTTGCTCCCCACTACTTTAATTCCTCCTACTTCCTCTTTAAAACAGAGTGATGTGGAGAAAATTTCAAAATGATATAGATCAATGTCATGGCAAATTCACAATATTCACACCAAACACATTGCTTTAGTTTGACAGATTTTCATATTTCTCTAGGCTTTTTCTTCCTATATCTACAATAGCAATGTACAAGCTTTTTCAAACTCTTAAAATTTTTTTATGCCATCAGAAACCTCCTCACTCATAGTCAATATCCTTGACTTACGATTGTGCAGATTTAAAAGGCCATCAAACAGATTTATAAGTTTTCCTTATAGTAGGGAAGTAAAAAGCTGCAAGGAACATTTTTTCCACCCTAACAATGACAGAATACTAGATAATCTACAAAATTAGAACTTTTTGTTGAACATATTAGATAGCAAATTTCACAAGATAATCAGCTGAACTTAATTCTGAAGAGTGACAAGTTTATTTAAGAAGAGATGGACAACGCGAACTGGTTCACATTTGGCGGACTATGGGAGGAACGGGCAGCCACCATTGAAGTAGATTAAAAAAAAAACTTCAATTCTCATAAATTGTTAAAGAATTGGGCAGAAGACATATTCGAAGAGAGCAAAGACTTTCTTGTCAGAAACCGCATGTTAGAAAACTATAGTGATGTCTGTAAAATATTGAGAGAAAAACAAATATAAATCAAGAACTCCTTATCTACTGAGAGGGCCTTTCAAAACTGAAAGTGAAATAAGACATTTTTAGACAAACACAGGCTGTAAGAACTCACTGCCGGTAGCCCTGAATACAAGAATATCAAAGGACAGGCCGGGCGTGGTGGCTCACGCCTGTAATCCCAGCACTTTGGGACCTGGAGGCGGGCGGACCTGTACTCGGGAGGCTGAGGCAGGAGAACCACTGGAACCCAGGAGGAGGATGTTGCAGGAGCTGAGATGGCGCCACTGCACTCCAGCCTGGGTGACAGAGCGAGAATCCATCTCAAAAAGAAAAATACAATAATTGTAAAGGACGTTCTTTAGACAGAAAGAATATGATATGTGATACAAATTTAGATTGACGTGAAGAACACAAGAAACAGAAAAATTGAGAGTAAATGTGAAAAGATAATTGACTATGAATAACAGAAAGAAAAACAAGGTTTTGGGAATATGTAACAGGCAGACATAAAATACATGACAAAAAGACCAGAACGAATGACTGGAAATTGAAATGTATTGCGGTAATATTCTTACGCTACATGTGAAGTAGTATAACGTTTCTTGACGGTGCAGTGTGATAAGTCAAAGCTGCATATTATAAATACTAATGCAATAACTGAAGTGAAACTAATAAGCAAACAGTAAGATAAAATGGAGAATGAAAAATGCTCACTTCCAAAGGACAGAGAAGAGGGAAATACAAACAAAAAACGCATGAAGTGGGTGCAAAAGAATGAGATGGTAGATTTACCGATAGCCAATAATGTCAATAATTACATTAAGTATAAATAATCTAAAAACAACCATTTAGTGTCGGTATTGTCAGACTACATAAAAGCAAATATCCTGTTTATGAGAAGCTGATTTTAATACAAAGACATGTAGACATGAAAAATAAAGGTTGGAAAAAAATGAACAATATAATCTTTAATCAAAAAATATTAATATTAATATTTATATAAAACAAAGTAATCTTAGAACAAATATGCTTTTCAAGAAAAAAGATGGGCATTATATAACTAAAAAGTGACTGGTTCACCAATAAGATTTAACAACCTTAGGAACTGGTGAACTTAACTACAGAGCTTCAAAAATGCAGTTCTTAAAATCCTAAAAGAAATGAATGGAGAAATAGGCAAATCCGCCATTATCATTAGATACACCAACAGTACTCTCTTGGATATTGATAGAACAGGTAGAAAAAAAATAACAAATAAAGAGAAGACGAGAACCTATGGACCAATACAACCAAGAGCAGAATAAACATTCTTTTTTATTATTTTTGATTTTTTAAGTTCTGGGGTACATGTGCAGGTTTGTTACACAGGTAAACGTGTGCCATGATGGTTTGCTGCACCTGTAAACCCATCACCTAGATATTAAGCCCAGTAGGCATTAGCTCTTTCCCCTAATGCTCTTCCCCCCCACCACCTTCCCCCAACAGGCCCCAGTGTGTGTTGTTCCCCTCCCTGTGTTCTCATTGTCAAGGAGAGGAGGGAGGTCAAGGCTGTGAGTCGAGATCATGCCACTGCTCTCCAGCCCGGGAGGTAGCATAAGCCTGATCTTGTATCCTGAGACTTTGCTGAAGTTACTTATCAGCTTGAGAAGCTTTTCGGCTGAATCAATGGGGTTTTCTAGATACAGGATCACGTCATCTGCAAACGAAGACAATTCGACTTCCTCTCTTCCTATTCGAGTATCCTTTATTTCTTTCTCTTGCGTGATTGCTCTGGTCAGAAATTCCAATACTATATTGAATAAGAGTCATGAGAGAGGGCATCCTTGTCTTGTGCCTGTTTTCAAGGGGAATGCTTACAGCTTTTGCCCATTCTGTATGATGTTGGCTGTGGGTTTGTCATAAATGGCTCTTATTATTTTGAGTTATGTTCTTTCAATACCTAGTTGATTGAGAGATTTTAATATGAAGGGATGTTGAATCTTACAAAAGGTCTTTTCTGCATCTATTGAGACAAACATGTGGTTTTTGTCTTTAGTTCTGTTTATGTGATGAATTACATTTACTAATTCGTGTGTGTTGAACCAGCCTCGCCTCCTGGGGATGAAGCCAACTTGATGATGATCTATGAGCTTTTTGATGTGCTGCTGGATTCAGTTTGGCAGGTGCTGCTGGATTGTTTGACAGTATTTTATTAAGGGTTTTTGTTTTGATGTTTATCAGGGATATTGGACTGAAATTGTATCAGATAGAATTCAGCTGTAAATCCAGCTCAACTTGGGCTTGTTTTGGTTGGTAGGCTATTTATTATGGCCTCAATTCTAGAACTTGTTATTTGTCTATTCAGGGATCCAACTTCTTCCTGGTTCAGTCTTGAGAGTGTGCATGTTTCCAGAAAATTATCCATTTCTTCTAGATTTTCCAGTGTATTTGTATAGAGGTGTTTATAGTATTTTCCAATGGTTGTTTGTATTTCTGCAGGGTCAATGGTGGTATCCTCCTTATCATTTCTGATTGTGTTTATTTGAATCTTTTATCTTTACTTCTTTATTAGTCTAGTTAGAGGTCTATTTTGTTGATTTTTTTTCCATAAAACCACCTGCTGGATTTGTTGATTTTTTGAAGGGTTTTTCATGTCTCTATTTCTCTTCAGTTCTGCTCTGAGCTTGGTTATTTCTTGTCTTCTGCCAGCTTTGAAGTTTAATTGCTGTTGGTTCTCTAGTTCTTTTAGTTGTAATGTTAGGGTGATAATTTGAGATCTTTCTAGCTTTTTGATGTGGGCATTTATGCTATAAATTTCCCTCTTAACACTGCTTTATCTGCACCCCAGAGATTCTAGTACGTTGTCTCTTTGTTCTCACTGATTTCAAAGAACTTAAGGATTTCTGCCTTAATTTCATCATTTACCCAGAAGTCATTCAGGAGCAGGTTTTTAATTTCTGTGTAGTTGTGTAGTTTTGAGTGAGTTTCTTAATCTTGAAGTCTAATGTGATTGCCCTGTGGTCTAAGAGACTGTATAATTTCTGTTGCTTTGTATTTGCTGAGGAGTGTTTTACTTCCAATTGTGTGATCAATTTTAGAGGGAGAGAATGCAGATTCTTTTAAAGCGCACATAGAAAATTCTCCAAAATAGATCATTATGGTTTTATAAGTTAAATTTTAATACAATTAAAATAATTAAATATCACACAAAGTATGATTTCAAACCAAATGGAACTAAAACTAGAAATCAGTAGCAGAAAGGTATTTGGAATACAGCAAATATTTGAAATTAGTTCACTTTAAATAATCTGTTGATAAAAAGAAATCAGAAAGAAAATTCGAAAATATTTTGAATTGAATATAACTTAAACATATCAAACTTTGTGGGCCTCAGCTAAATAAAGCAATACTTAGTAATTTTAGCATGAAATATGTATATTAATAAAGAAGAAATGACTCAAACTAATGATCTAATCATTCATGATAAGAAATTTGAAAGGAAAGACCAAATTAAACAAGCAGCAATAATAAAATAATAATAATAATAAGAGCAGAAATCAATAAAGTTTTTAAATAGGAAAACAATAGAACAATAGAGGACATTAACAAAATCAAAACCTAGTTATTTGAAAAGATCAATAAAATTAGAAACCTCCAGCTAGATTGACCAAGAATAAAAGAGAGAAGGTGCACATTGCTTTCAACAGGAATGAGACAGCGTGTATTACTACATATCCAATAGACATTAGAAAACATAAGGGAATATTAGGAAAACAACTATATGCTACTAAAGTTGATAACTTAGGTGAAAATAACAGGCTTTTTAAAAGATAATATACAAACAACCAAAGTTTAATTTAAAAAGAATAGATAACTTGAATAACCATAAATCCATTGAAATAATTAAATTCTTAGTTCAAAACCTCTCCACACATTAAAGTCTGGGTCCAGACTTTTCTGGAAAGCTCTGAAATAAATAGTATTTGCACAATCTCTTTCAGAAAATAAGGGATATAGAAACTCTCTCCAAGTCATTTTAAAAGGCCAGTATCACTCTTATACAAAATCAGAAAAAGGCATTACAAAAACAGAAAACTACAGACCAATATCTCTTGTGAACATACAAAGAAAAATCCTTAAGAAATGTTAGCAAATCAAATCCAGCAATATATGGAAATTACAGTACAGCATATTCTAGTAGGGTTCATTCATGAATGAAAGTTGATCTAACATTCAAAAATCAATCAATGTCACCCGCCATATCAATACACATATGAATATATGATCTTGAGATTATTTCATTAGACAACAATAAAGCATTGAATAAAATTGAACATCTGCTTATGGTAAAATATCTCATGATAAAATTTATGATAAAACATCTATTTATGATAAAACATGTATGTATGTTAAGAGGAGAAGAGAATGGCTAAAAGATACGTATTAATAATTCAAGAGTGAAGCTTTATTCCCCTGAGGGCAGGAACAGTGAAAGAATATCTCCTTTCACCACTTCTGTTACATCGTAGTGAACATTTTAGACAAAGTAATAAGTTTGGAAATTGAACCATTCAACTTCTTAGCAGGAGATGATAAACTGACTAGCGGCAATTCTCATTCCTCCCTTTTCCTTTTCTGTCATAACGGAAGAAGGCACAAAGTTTGCCTATGTTTTTGCATCACCAACATCAGATACAGCACTTAACACAGAGGTGACCATAACTGAATAAAAAACAAATAAATACGTACTGATTTCTCTTTTGTTTCCTTGGTTAAATGCTGAATGAAATATCTATTTAACTTAAAGCATGTTGCTGATTCTTGTAACTGATTTTACCGGTTTGCTTGAGTGTGTTCCTATCGTCTTTTTCCTTTGGTTTGTTTTCATCTTAACATCTAAAACTTGATTTTTTAAAGTGATAAGAAAGCACTTGTTTTTATTGTCGAGCCATTGCAATACCAGTTTACTGGATAAAGTCTTTCGTGTTCCATTTTAAAATATGTATATAATTATATCCATAGGTATCAGAGTTTTAGAAAATCTATATAATTGATGTTAAATTTTATGATTCTGCTCACCATAAATTATGAGCCCTTCTATATTAGTCCACTCTCATACTGCTATAAAGAACTACATGAGACTGGGTAATTTATGAAGAAAAGAGGCTTAATTGACTCACAGTTCCACAGGCTGTATAGAAGCATGGCTGGGAAGCCTCAGGAAACTTACAATCATGGTGGAAGGGGAAGCAAGCACATCTTACCATGGCAGAGCCAGAGAGAGAGAGAGAGGAGAGAGAGAGAGAGAGAGAAAGGAGGTATCACACACTTTCAAAATATCAGCTCTCAAGAGAACTTACTCACCATCACCAGAACAGCAAAGGGGAAATCTGTCCCCTTGATCCAATCACCTCCCTCCAGGCCCCTCCCCTAACACAAGGGGATTACAATTTGACATGAGATTTGGGTGGGAACATAGAGCCAAACCATATAACCGCCAGTCATGACAACTCTTATCTTATTAAACCATTAGATATTCCTGATATAATCATATCATAGACAAAAACAGGGCAATGATTGTTTAGAAAACTATTAGTAAAACTTGAAAATATTTACTTGAAGACAATAATAATCAGAAGCATTAGGTATCACTACACTGCTTTACTTTCTGTGTTATTATTCAATGACTCAATTTTTTAGCAGTTTTCAATGTCTAATCCATACATAATTTAATTAGAAGACATTTAGGAACTAAAAATGAAAGTCATATTTTCTTCCCTACATATCACGTGGCAATCCTTGTTTAATGATTTTAATAGGTTTTAGTTATTTTGAGAAAGTATCGTTTAGGAGAAATCACTGGACAGAAAGTCTAAACTCCTAGATATTCTCGTTTAACTTCATTACTTACTTCCTATAGATCAGAGATGTTCCTTTCTATATTTTACATTTTCCATAGCATCTATTACTAACAACAGTAACTTCTAACCTTGAATATTGCTTTATATTTTTAAAAAGCATTTTACATCACAATGCTATATGAGGGAGCTTCTTGTTATCTAAGTATTAGCAAGAAAGTAACAATATTACCCTACAATAGATTAGCCCAATATCAAGGTATTAGGTAAAAGGACCCAAGATGATTTAGAACTTCAGTAAACTCCTCCAATTTCTATTGAATGCAGAAAGCAATAGATATCTATGGTGCAAATTGAGAAACTCACTGAGTGAATTATAACAAGTGTGAGAGAGCAACAAATATTTTCTGAGCAACTGCTACGTACTTTACAGTAATTGTTTAGTACTCAGCCCATAATCCCACTTCCACTTTCCTTCTCACCCTTAGGTTTAAACATCTGGAACTTAAGCTTATATAAATGATCCCAAGCTGCTGGTTTTTATGACTAAGCTGTTCCAGTTAGACTCAGCTTCTAGGAATTACGAATTGGGTCTCTGAGGGTCTGAGTCAGTCAGAATGAGTGCACGAAGACATGGAAACCAGCTGAGTCACACTCAAAAGAGAGAGCGTTAAGATCCATTAACTCTGACTGTACATGTCCCCGGAGCTACTTGGTGTACTACCACTCAATACTTTCAAACATTTAGTGAATCACATGAGAGGTGTACATTTGTAATAACACCTCAACTCTCAGCTCCCTCAATTTGCCCACAGGTGTGACTTGAGAAGCATCAGATGGTTTCCTGTATGTTGCAACCATACAATTCTTGTAAATTAGACATTATTAATATTTGTCTGATGAAGAAACAAATTTAGAGAGGTTAAGTATGTAGCCAAAAGTTCCACAACTGGGAAAAGGCACAACCAAGACACAAGATAAAATAATAATAGTATTGGGAACCATGATTTTTCAAAAGAAATGAGCATTGATAATGCTATCCACTGATAATGATGCTTTTTAAAAAAAAGTTGACTTCCGGCTGGGCACCATGGCTCACGCCTGTAATCCTAGCACTTTAGGAGGCCAAGGCAGGTAGATCATTTGAGCTTAGGAGTTCAAGACTAGCCTGGGCAACATGGTGGAACCTGTCTCTACAAAAAATACAAAAGTCAACCAGGGTGCGGTGGCATGTACCTTTAGTCCCACCCTCTTGAGAGGCTGAGGTGGGAGGATTGCTTGAACCCAGGGGTGTGAGGCTGCAGTGAGCTGTAATAATAAAAATTTTGACTTCCATAAGAGTAGAGGGGAAGACATAATTCACTTTTAGCTCAGAAAATATATACCAATTGCAGGTGAACAGCTACTATTTCCTTCAGTTTCCTTTTTGAAGATATGACAGCTGCAACTTACCACCATTTACTTTTTCTGTATACACACCCCTTCTCCCCAGAGTCCCCATCTCCAAGGAGCAGACCTTAACTAGTGGAGCACTTCCTCACCTTAACGTGAATCAAATTGTTTCCTGCAATGGTGAAGTGAAGAAGCCTATACTAGTAAAATTTTGAAGTAGGAGAACATACTTATCAGCAGGATTTCTTTTATTCGGCCTTCGGAAGCCACTTCCTGTAGAGATTTATGTAGCTGTGGTTTATTGCTAATTTAATTATGCTTCTGGAGCGGATTGTGTTTTAATTTTGGAATTTTTTGGGAGTGGTTACAATTTTATGACTGCCTTAAGCCTTTCTCAAAGGCATAATTTTTATAAAGCAATCAAACGCAAACATTAGGTAAGGCCAGAGGTCATTCATCTCTCCTTTCTGCAAGCAGCACTTTCATAGAGTTTCCAGAGCTTTAAGGGAGTACATGAAACCATTTCCTTTTACTGCTGATACTGCTTCTATCAGACTATTCATTAATTATGCCAATTACATTTTGAATGGTACTAGAATATGCAAAGGGTAAAATATGAATCAGTGTATAATTTCAGTACTTTATTTTGTCTAGAATTTTATATCCCTTTAGGGTTATTTCTGCTCAAAAACAAAGTTTCTATAAAAATTACCTGTAATTTTTTTTCTAGCCACATATATTGAATATATCAGAAGCAGGCCCATGCAGCACTTAACAGAATCATTTATGTTAAAAACATATGATAGTAATCACAGTTTAAATAACAACACAAATAGGCTTTATAATAAGATAAATCATATGTAAAATAAGGTCATTTTTAATGTACATATTGAGCTTGATGTAGAATAAAATAGTTACCCCCACGTCCACAATCCAGCTTTCGCATTAGAGCATTATAAGCCTTGGAGCCCCCTTAGGCCTCTACCACATTGTATTCTTCTACAGCAACCTAGAAATAGCCACATCCTGGTCGTGAATTGTGTACCCATTGGTCAAAAGAGAAAATTACAACAGGTTTAGTTTAAAGATTTTAACTGGTTTTTACGTGCAATTCTGGAATCAGGCAAGACCTCATTCTACAAAATACAGGGAGTGTTCTGATCAGCTGGGTGAGGAATTTGGCTTCACAGACAGGAAAGGGCTGATGAAAGCAGAAACAAAACACAAAATGTGGATTTGTCATTTCAAAGTTACCTTCATTGTCAGGGTTAAAGCTAAGGGGACTTGCTAAAACTGACCTGTCTCAGATGATCTCTCACCTGCTTTCCTGGAAAGTCAGAAAACAGCTTAGGGTCGGCTGGCTGATGCTGCAATGTCGGTATGAGTAACTCTGTTCTGGTTTGGTTTGTTGGGCCTGGAGCAGGAGTTTAGCCCAAACGGCTCTCACTGAGAGTGTGACCGAAACTTAGGGCATCAGCGCTACTCTCACTCACCACCAGTTTTGGTTTTTAGTGTCAGCACATTATTCGTAGGTTCTGGTGTCCTTGTTATCATGCAGTTTTGGAAGTTTCATCATTTCAGCCAGAGAGAGACCACTTGGCATTTAGCAGGTGGCTGCATGTAGACATTCAAGACTTTTTAAGTGAATACAGAATACCAGGGAGACTACCATTCTGACTCTCAGAAGGTAAAATTAAAACTTTGGCGTATGTCCCTTAGTCAGGGTTCCCATGAACCCAACCAGCCGAAATCAGTTAAGCCAAAGAATAAGCCAGATGGCAAATCTACTCATTTTAACCAAGGAGCTTGTTCATTCATTTTTGCAGTGCAGTCTCTGTGATACCCAATGTATTTATCTATGTGCAACAAGAAGTGTCCGCAACTGCACAGACTCATCCTCCTGGCTCAGCTGGTCGGTAGCAGTTCAATCATCTGCTATCCCATGACTCAGTTAAATTAAAGTAGAGAGTGAGAACAATGCGATCTAGAAATCTTACTCTATAAAAGGGGCCGATTTTAAACACAGTGAGAATTTAAACACAGTTGTATTATGGATGTTGCTAACATTACCCGCTGGGTGGACTAAAGGGCCCCTTAAGTCATGTAAAGATTTGGGTTTGGTTTGACAGATCCAGTATTTCATCAAATCACCAGCAGAAGCTCCTGATGGTGCAATTCTACCTACAGCATTATCCTGCCCAGGAAAAAAGCTCTGCATCAGCAAGGAGAAACTAAGAGGGGCCCAGCTCTCACTGTGACTGGGAGACTTTCTCCCAGGTCCTGGGGAAGCTGCCACAGCATGAAGTTGTCAGCTGCTTCTCCTGGTTTTCAGTTTGAGGGTCCTTGGCAATGGCATGGGGCAATTTGGTGAACTCTCCGTGTAGTCCACACACCAGGCTTGAGATTTGTTCCAAAAAATGTACATCAAGTTGTCCCACTCCAGCTTAGAGGGCTTCAGGAAGAAAGCATTCTTATTCTTACTTGGAGAATTGTAGCCAGATATTGGAGGAAACTAGAATTCAGAATCCAGTCCAGTCTACCAGTAGGCAATAAAAAGCTAAAAACAATGAGTAGGGCTAAAATATAATGCGAGGTGCACTATAGTTTTCTTCATAAACGTTCTTCTTTTTACAGTTGTATCCATTTCTACCCAAAATAATCAGAGTAAGACAAATTTGTTTGCAAAACAGGTCTAGTCTTGTTAAACTTTGCCTGATATGTAAGTGCAGCAAGAATTGTGATTGACCACATAGGGACTTTGTAAAGTTCGCTTTTGCTAGAACTTTTGATTAGGAATCTCCGATTAGACTTTTAGAACCCTCGTGACTAGGAAGTCAATCTTCAGCAGACCTCAGACTTCATCTGCAGTACCTGTAGATACATCTATGTGCATGTTCAAATATTACATCCCAGTAAAGCCTTAGTAATATAACCAATTATTTCCAACTGCATCCTATTATAAAAAGAGAAGATTCTTATTGCACTTATGCAAATAACTACATTCCCATAAAAATAAGAATACTCACAAGTTGCCATATTCTAGAGGGATCAGGTAGGAAGAAAAAGTGAGTATTTCAATTTTTACAAAAATATACTTTATCAAATTTTCAGTAACTATAAAAAGCTTTTAAAAAGTTTTCTGAAATTCAGAAAACAAAACATTAAATGAACCAGCAATGTTTCAAATTTCAAAATAGTCATGAAAGCCTATAATTCTTCATTATCTCAGTATCATGTAATTAATTCTTGTTCTACCTGATTTTGGTTAACAGTTTCACAAATCCATCAATTTCTTTACTGAAGATCTAAAAATTCTTACTCTGTCTAATAGTATGATCTTAAAGTTACCAAAACTTGTGTTTGTCAAAGTCTTTTACGTAAATTCCCTTGAAAATGGATCACTGTAGAATGGTAGTTGCCAGAAAAAAAAAGCTTTCAGAAAAGCATCGGATTAAAGCAATTCATGGTCTGTGGAGGACAAGACTTAAAATGGCCATAGTTAGAGATCTGATGAGAGTTCATTATAATAATGTTATAACTGAAAAGGAAATTTGTTTATTTCAGTGGCATACAACATTTTAACAAAATAACAGAAATTATGGTTGATAACATATTAGGTTTCCAGGAATTTCATACACTTTTTGGAACCCATTGTTAACAGCAAATCCATATACATATAACTCAAACATCATTTCTTATTTGACGATGCCTGTCCTGTAATTTAACACATCAAATAAGCTTAATTGATTTAAAATGTCTTCTTCAGACATTCAAAGTCCTTCCGAATTGTCCCAAAGTTAGTTCAAAGTAAGAAAGATTTAACTTTGAATTTGATTTTGGGAAGTTTGTCAAAAATATCAAAGGTTTAAGACACCTAATCAAAATAGGATCACAGGTCACAGTGGAGTAATATTTATTAATTTAACCAGAAATCATTCTGGTTTAAAACTTCAAATTGAAAAAATTCAGAAGACAAAGATAGAAAGTGATGTACAAAAAAACCCGGACGGTTCAATGGAGATAACTCAGTTTTCCTAAGTAATCAAAGATTAATAAAGACAACACGAAGCACAGGAAATCATCTCAATAAAACACAGAATCTTGGTTTTCTAGTCCAATTATCTAAAAGGTAAAAAAAAAATAATAAAAATAAAAATAAACTTACTATTTTCTAACAAGAGCAGTAAACAAGAAAAACTTGTTGTCTTAACAAATTTTGCATCAGATTTTAGTTTTGCCTCAGTGAACTTTTGATATTAATGCTTTATTTTAAAAAAAAAGCCCACAATTCTCTTTTAATCTTACCCAGCCAATTGTACTCGCAATTCCTTTCACAAGGTTCATCTTCCACAAAACTTCTAGAACCTTCTCATATATCTGCAGCTGTTTGTCAAATACTTTTCCTTTTTCCTATATTGGAACAACTATTCATTGTACTTTAGAACACAAATTAGGCTCTTTGAAGAAAAACACATCCTTCATATAAGTTTTACATACCAAAAACATGTCTTGTCTTCCCTGAATAAGAGTTTTTTCCCTTATTTCTATTTTCAATTACAATATGATAATTAGAATTCTTAACTTTTAGTTATCTTATCTTCTAGTGAAAACCCAGGAAACGTTGTGGACCATCCTATATGAGCATTCACCAGTTCATAATTTCTAGAACTGTGTTTTGTCGACATTTTATGTCTATTAATGGACTCAAATATATACAGCTTTTTATACAATACAAAAACAAGATGCCAAACAGGTATATATTCCTTAAACTTATGTTTAGCAATTAATGTTTCAATATTCTAATTTACTTAGAAATGACTCAAGATGTTTCATAAGTATCTGTTATTTAATTTAACATAACTTTAAATCTCAAGCCACTGAAAAAGATATTTGAAACTATAAGAAGTTTATCAACTTTTATCCGATTTACATTCACCTAATTTACTCATTGCTTTTTAAATAAAGCTAGCCATTAAAGTAATTCAGGAACTTTCACCCCAAAATAACTTGCTTTGGTATATTAACTACTTTGAGCTTTAGCTAAAAGGCACTTAAAAATAGCAAAATACAAGGCATGGCTTGGGCACAGCGGCTCATGCCTGGAATCCTTGCACTTTGGGTGGTTTAAGGAGGGAGGATCTCTTGAGACTAGGAGTTCAAGCCCAGACTGGGCAACATAGTAAGACCCACATCTCTACAAAAGATAGTTTTAAGATTTTTTTTATTAAAAGACAAACAAACAAGACAGGACTTTCTGAATTTGTCTTATCTGCCTAAATACTAATCTTCCAAAAGGAATGCAGCTGTTAATCCTTTCCCCAGAGAGTTTCAGCAATCAGGGAAAGGGAAGATTAGCTTTTATCACAATAGAGAAGACTTCACGTCACCTACAAAGACCTTGTCACAAATTATAATCTATTCTTATAAGAGCTCATTCATCCTTTCCAAAAACTGTTTACTCTGAGCCTATTTCCTCTTCATTACCTCACCATATTTCATCAAACCAGGTAAATAGTGAGGCTCTGTAGTGTTGGGAGGTCAGCAGAGGACTTCTCTGGTCTATCCAACATTTAGAAGATTTAAACTTTGTTTTAACCTCATCACTGACTGCTTTATTTATCTCATTTTAAATAACCATCTAAAATGGTTCTATCGTAAATTTGCATTTTGAAAGAAATGCCTCTTCTGTAAACTAAGGGAAAAAAATTACATATCACCAGCCCAGAATTTAGATTTCAGGCCTAAATGCCACAGTTTTCCTAGAAAAGAGGATGTAGGTAGGAAGCCCAGTTAAGACAAAATGGTCAAAGGTGAGACATGTTTAGACTAATACTCTCGCTCTCTCTCTTTATTTTTTTCTTAGGCCGGAGTCTCCTCTGTCACCTAGGCTGGAGTGCAGTGGCACGATCTCAGCTCATTGCCAGCTCTGCCGCCCGGGTTCACACCATTCTCCTGCCTCAGCCTCCTGAGTAGCTGGGACAACAGGCACCGCCACCACACCTGGCTAATTTTTTATATTTTTAGTAGAGATCGGGTGTCACCGTGTTAGCCAGGATGGTCTCGATCTCCGGACCTCGTGATCTGCCCGCCTCGGCCTCCCAAAGTGCTGGGATTACAGGTGTGAGCCACCACACCCAGTCAATACTCTCTTATATTGTAGGAATTTCTAATTATTTTTACCTACATGTGTAATTTTTTTAATAAGAGAGATACAAAATAGCCAGCTAAATGCCAAAAATGTGTATTTTGGAAACCAACTTAGCTCAGTAGACAGTCATTTCAATTTAGCTTGTTTCTTGAGCAGATTACTGACTTCAGGGTGAAATCCATTAACATATGGTACAATGAAAGCATTTTCTGTGCTGGGACTCAGAAAGAATAGCTCTGAAAAAGCAGCGGATCTGCTTGACCTGAGGGCTTAACTTTTATAAACGCATTATCCAGCCTTCTTTCTCCTTCAGGGCAGGATAGTAACTAAGGAAAGACATGATAGCAGATTTCATTTTTCTTATGGTTTGAGTTTATCTTTTCTTTTCTTTTTTGGCAGGAGACCAGAGTTTCGTTATTACTCAAATCGGTCTCCCAAAGCATTTGGGGATCCTATTTTTTAAGGACAGCTTGGTGGTTGGGGGGAAGCCAGTGGGCCAGGAGTTCTAACTGGTCAGGTCAGAGATGAAATCACAGGCATCTGAAGCTGTCTTCTTGTGCTGAGTCAGTTCCTGGGTGAGGGCCACAAGATCCAATGAGACAGTTGATCTGTCTGGGTGGGTCCAGCTGATTCATCCAGTGCAGGGATGCAAAATGTCTCAAGCACTGATCTTAGAAGCAGTTTAGGAAGGTCAGAATCCTGTAGGCTCCAGCTAAATGACTCCTAACCCATAATTTCTAATCTTGTGGCTAATTTGTTGGTCCTACGAAGGCAGTCTAGGCCCCAGGCAACAAGGAGATTTGTCATGGGAAAGGTCTGTTATCAACTTTGTTTTAAACTATGCACTATAAACTGAGTTCCTCCCAAAGTTAGTGTAGCCCATGCTCAGGAGCGAGTAAGGACAGCTTGGAGGCTAGAAGCAGGATGGAGGTGGATAGATCAGATCTTTCTCACCGTCTCAGTTACAATTTTGCAATGGCATTTTCAATCCCTCCCCTTGGGTTTCATATCACCTTAGTCTTAAGATGTTGGCTAATGAAGATGGAAAAAGGGCAAAGACCACGCTCATTTCTTCCTGCTGATCAGGGCACAGTGGGGGTAGGCATTAACCCAAGGTGAAAGAAGTTACTCAGGGGAATGGTTCCCCAATGTCTGCATGCATTAAAACACATATATTTGTGTATTTTTTGGCATAAGTAGTTGGAGCTGCTCATAGTAAGTGGTGGTAAACCCGTGGGCTGTGACTGCCTCAGGCCCTGCCCTTCATTTCCGAGGACCAATGTGCAGAAGTTCTTAGGTACAGCCTGAACCTACTCGTGGTTTATCAGTGTGCCTCAGGTGATACTAGCAGATGAAATGTGAACTTGCGGGAGTAAATACCTTAATTTCTGCGTAATGACAGTTTTTGGAAATGGTTTCATCAAAGTATCAGCAGGAAACAGATGTTAGAGTTAAATAGTGATAATTGAAGATCAATAAATGCATATTTACAAAGTTGTAGGCAGAGAAAAGAGAGGCTAGGAGCCTCTGGGAGCTGTTATTCAGCTTAGGTCTGTAGGGAAGGGACAAGGGAGGAGAGAGCAGTTACAAAAACTTGGAGAAAGTAGCTAGAACATTGAACTACCTGGCCTTACGGAGAGGGAAATGATCAAACCCCAATGCCTAGCAGAAAGGGGGCCAAGGAAATAAATATCTGAATCCATTTTGCTCCCACCTTCTGATCTTCTGCTGGTCTCCCACTAGCAAACCCAGTTGGATACCAGAGGGCAAGGGAAATTCACAATGTAGGACATTAAAGTCAGCTCTGCTGCATTCAGAGAAGGATGGACAAGAATGTACAGTGCATACAGAGTGGCAAATCAGAGGATCACAGGAATGACAGCAACTTACACCCTTGCAGGAATTGTGTAGATCTTTTCACACTCCCTATGCATGCCAGCATTTTGTATTACAAAACAATGATATTGTGTCTCCATTTATTCAGATATTTAAAAGTCTTCCGATAAATCCTGGTAATTTCCTCTAAGATAGATCTGGTCCAAATTTTAAAACTTAAATCCTTGAGATAACATTGAATCCAAACTTAACTTTTGGTATAAAATGGTCGTTTTATTATGATTTTAATATTGAGAGTGTACATATTTTCTTATGTTTATCAGCCATTTTTTAATCTTTTTCTGAGATTTTTCTCTTCTTTTTTTTGTTCTTTTTTCTATTGGGTTTATTACATTTTTGTATTTTGATGAATTTATTTTCCAATATAATACTTTGTTACATATTTCAGCCTAAATGCAACATTCACTGCGTTCCATGTATTAATTTTATCTTAGCATTTTCATTGTTATTCTGTTCAAATAATAATTAATTTGGTATTTTCATATTTCTAGCATTATATTCTCTCAGAAATGATGTCAAAGTTGCTTCTTTTTTGGTAATATTCTAAATGACTTTTTAAAATACATATATTGTTATATTTTTGTTATTCATATTTTTACCTAATTTCATTTGCATCATGAAACATTTTCTGTATGATATTAATTATTTAATGTTTACTGAGATAGGAGTTGTGACCTCCTTATTTTATTTTCTTTTTCTTTTTTTCTTTTTTTTTTGAGATGAAGTCTCATTCTGTTGCCCAGGCTGGAGTGCAGTGGTGTGATCTCAGCTCACTGCAAGCTCCACCTCTCAGGTTCATGCCATTCTCCTGCCTCAGCCTCCCAAGTAGCTGAGACTACAGGTGCCCGCCACCATGACCGGCTAATTTTTTATTTTTAGTAGAGGCAGGGTTTCACGTGTTAGCCAGGATGGTCTTGATCTCCTGACCCCGTGATCCGCCCGCCTCGGCCTCTCAAAGTGCTGGTATTACAGGTGAGAGCCACCGTGACCTCCTTATTTTTTAAATGTGTACATGAAAGGAATGTGTATTCTTCAATATCGGTATGCAGTGTTCCATATACTCTAACAGATGTTCCTCAAAAATAACTCATTTCTTTATTAATACCTTTTTTTCTACTTCATCTTTAATTACTGCAAACTATGTGCTAAGATTTCTCATTTAGGTGGTGATATTTTTCCATTTAGAAATTATTCAAATAGATGTATGCAATTTTAGAATTGCTATATTTTCCTGGTGACTTGAAAATTTACTAATAGTTAGTGCCCTGCCTTATCTCTAGTATTTAATAATACTTTAAGTCTCTAATGCATGGTAAAAAATATAGATACCCCATTATCACAATTACTGGATACAATCAATTTTTGTCTGGGTTTACCCACATATTTATCATTTTCTTTATTGTCTACTTCTAATTTCCTTTTCCACCTTTCATACCAGCTGATTTTTTCTTCCTGAAACTTATCTTTTATAAGTTATTTGTAAATGTTTTGGTCTTATCTTAGTATCTTTTAAAGTTTTCCTTGATATTGAAAGATAGTTCAGCTGGCTGTATAATATGAAGTTGATCACTATTTTTGTCTAAGTAGTTGAAGATAGCCTGCTGCTCGCTTAACAGTTTAACTTTTGCTGCTGAGAAATAAGCTGTTTGCCTAAATGTCATTTTGTGTTGGTAAACTTTCTCTTTGATGTATCATAAGACTTTTCCTCGGTGTTTTGTGTTCTACATCTTTACTACGACGCAACCAAGTGCTCATTTCCTTCCACTGATCTCACTTTGGATTTTTGATCTTCCTAGATCTATCTGTGTGTGTGTGTGTGTGTGTTTATGTTTCAGTTTTCAAACATCCAAGCCAATATCTCTTCAAATATTTCCTGTAACTTATATTAGACTTTATTCTCTACTTCCCGAGGCTATCATGCTTCATCCATATTTTTTACCTAATTATCTTTCTATGCTGCACCCTGTTGCTTCCTCAGATATATATCTTTCTACCTTATTCATTTTTAATCAACCTACTGTTTAATCAATTCATAGAATGTCTTTTGTCAATAATTATATTTTTCTATTTTAGACGGGTTTTTAAATTACTTTCTATTAGTTTCTCATACACAAGTTTTGTTTTTTCTTACTGTCACGAACAGAGCCAGGTTAGAAATAACCAGGTCCATACATATCCGTCTCTTTCACCATGTCAGGCTTTTATTGATGCCATTTCAGTCACAAGCCACTCACTCCATGGAGTTCCCAAGAAGGAATTCTCCTTCCTATTTCCTCGTCACTCACTAGGCAGAGCCAGGAACACACAGGCTCAAGCCACTCCACAGGCCAGTCAATACGCAAACCAAACATAATAGTATACTTAATCAGTATAGCAATGGTGTAGGTTAAACATTTCACAACAAATAATGTTTAACATCAAGAGGAAAAAGAGATAGCAGAATGGGTTAACCAATCAGTCCAGCGGAAGTGAAGAAGACAAAAGGTGTCCTGGTCTGGGCCTATCAAGGAAGTCTTTGAGGAGGCAGGGCCCTCAGTGGCAGATGCCAAGTTTTTATGACAAGTGACTGCAAGACAGTGTCAGTTAAGATGGCCATTTCAAGGAGCTGAAGACCTCGTTTTGATAGTCAGTCCTGTGGTGAGAACTGACAATGGAAGAGGGTGCTTGTTTGTGTCCTTACCTGGTTGGAAGCAGTCTTCATTTGTTTTATGTGTTTATTATACAAAACATCTTATCCTTGTTGGCAGATTACCCTGTGAAATATAAAATGGAGTCATTTTCTGAGATAGAGTTAGTTATGTCAGGGGTTCTCTATATACCTACCTAATATAGTTTCACAGTTTCTTACCTCATTATACTTCGAATATCCTCTTCTGTTTTATTAAGCTTTCTAAAAATACTCATTTCATATTTTTATTACTATCATTTCAGTAGCCACACTTGCTGCATCTTTTCTTTTGCCTTTACTATGTTGATTTATTTCTCTAAGTGCTGCATAATTCCCATTGCAAACTCACCTCTTATGAAACATAGTTTAAAATGGATTCTTCCAGTCTACAGAATCTTTGTGGTTTTTTGGTACTACAAAAGTAGTATTTTGCATTGCCAACACAAGGCAGGTTTAAATTTAATTATCATCTTACTTTTTTTTGTGGGAAGGGGATAAATTGTGAATTGTAACCAAACCTACTTGAAAGTCACATTTTTTATAAATATTCAAGGGGACCTTATTTTACCCTAGTCCAAGGGAGTTTCTTTATTTCTTTGTCTGTTTTTTTTGAGGAGTCAGTTTTTTCCCCTCTTTTAAGTCATCCTTTCATGGGAGCTGCTTTTTGTAATTCCCAGCATTATGTATTAGTTTTGAATTTGATACACTTTTTACACTACATCCTTTATCTCCTGCTGAACTCAAATTTTTAAAGAATCAATTATATCAATGGATGCTACTGATATAGACAATATATATCTTTGTTTTCCTTGTATTACACATGGTGCTGAAATGATTTACAACTAAGAAACAGGATTCCTGTCTAACATGTAATTCAAAATACAGCACCTCTGCAACCTCACATCTGCAGGGATACTATTTCAGAACAAGGAGAAATTATTTATATGATTGATTTCTGCTAGTTCTTGGGTATAACATTTTGAAAATTACTGAAATGATGACAAGTTACAGGAAATTTAAAGATATAAACCTTAGCTTAGATTCCTAAAAATCATCCACTAATATATGACAGAAGGATTTTAAATATCTTAGGCTTAGTATTTAACATTTGAAAATATTTGTTCACCTTATTATAATTCATTTTTTATGAAAATGTATTGCCTTGCTTCTAAAAATAAATTCCGTATGCACTTAGAAGAATAAGAGAGGAAAACTTTATATTTGGGACATCAGTAAACTTGACACTTACAACAGCATTCCATCTGGGCTTTGTTCCAGTAGAATCACATCCTTTTTAATTGTCGCTGATTTGAATCCTGTTGGTTTCTTCTTCCAAGCACCTGGTCAGTGTCCAGCAATTTCCTGCCCTGCTGATCAGTATGCAGGCTCAGAGGAGGACCGGAGGCCCCATTATTCACTGATGGCTGCCGTGTCAGCAGCGGACACTATTTTGGGGGTTAAGGTTGCCTTCATTTTATTCTCTTTGAGATAGTTATTCCTAAGAGGAAGTTGCTCGCTACATCAATGTAGGATTTTACAAATTCTCTTTGTCTCCTTGTAGAAGAAATCAGAATAGTAGCTAGCAAAGTACGTCAAAATAGAATACCGACCAACAGTGCTGAAATAAATTATGGGAAGCTGAAAATAAGAAGAAGAAAATGCCTAGATGGATTTCTCCCTTCTTCATGTGCAGCCTTCTACTTGAGAATAAAATTGCTCATGTAAATCAGTTTTGTTTAATATTCTCAATTAGAACTAAGATTCATATTATTAACAATTAAGAAAAGAAATGAAGTGAGCATGCTAGTTTTCAGTTAAGGAATTCTTAGTAGAAATTGTGCAATATGTAGGTTTTTTTGTTCTTGTTTTTGTTTTGTTTGACACCTAGTTTTCCTCTTGTTGCCCAGGCTGGAGTGCAATGGCATGATCTCAGCTCACTGCAACCTCTGCCTCTCGGGTTGAGGCAATTCTCCTGCCTCAGCCTCCTAAGTAGCTGCATTACAGGCACCCGCCACCAGGCCTGGCTAATTTTTGTATTTTCAGTAGAGATGAGGTTTCACCACGTTGGCCAGGCTGGTCTCGAACTCCTGACCTCATATGATCTACCCATCTCGGCCTCCCAAAGTGCTGGGATTACAGGCATGAGCCGCCGCGCGTGGCCTAAAATGTAGGTATTTTTAAGGAATACATATGAGTTGAGGAAGAAAAAAAACCCAAAAACTACATATTTAGAGATCATCTCCATGAAACAGAGTTGACCTTATAAATGACATAAAGTAGGTTTTTTTTGTTTTTGTTTTTTTTGAGACGGAGTCTCGCTCTGCCGCCCAGGCTGGAGTGAGTGGCCGGATCTCAGCTCACTGCAAGCTCCGCCCCCGGGTTCCCGCCATTCTCCTGCCTCAGCCTCCCGAGGAGCTGGGACCACAGGCGCCGCCACCACGCCCGGCTAATTTTTGCATTTTTAGTAGAGACGGGGTGTCACCGTGTTAGCCCGGATGGTCTCGATCTCCGCACCTCGTGATGCACCCGTCGGCCTCCCAAAGTGCTGGGATTACAGGCGTGAGCCACCGCGCCCTGCCAACATAAAGTAGATTTTTAAAAATAATTTATGTAGATAGTAGTGAATAAGGTGAAAAAAACTGAAGAAAGAATGTAAAGCAGAATTTCCTAGTGAGTTCTTCAACCTCTTCATATAAATTATTGGGGATAAGTCTCTGTGGATTCGATTTTTTTTTTCTTTTTTGAGACAGAGTTTCGCTCTTGTTGCCCAGGCTGGAGTGCAATGGCACAGTCTAGGCTCACTGCAACCTCTGCCCCCCGGATTCCAGCGATTCTCCTGCCTCAGCCTCCCACATAGCTGGGACTGCAGGCACGCACCACCGGGCCTGGCTAACTTTTTTTTTTTTTTTTTTTTTTGGTAGAGACGGGGTTTCACCATGTTGGTCAAGCTGGTCTCCAACTCCTGACCTCTGGTGATCCACCCGCCTTGGCCCCCTAAAGTGCTGGGATTACAGGTGTGAGCCAGGGCACCAGGCCCAGGCCTTTAAAAAATATCTTACCTATATTATCTGCTTCCCAGCTTGAAGTCAACTTGAACAATTGTTCTCTGTGTTATTACAAGAAAGGCACAGTTAGTAGGACCTGTTTATTTAATTTCTATTTTTGTTTCTTGTGTGGTAGTTATGTTTTATATTGTCATGGAGTGTTTTTTTTAAGAATGGTAATAGATTTTTACTTAACAGTTATTTTTTATAGGACTGGATTATCATGCTTTTATTGCCTTATTTTATTCAATCATTTATTTGTAGATTAAAAGAACAGTTTACACGTATTTATCAATAACTTACTTTGTGTAGTATTTACTATTTCTAGATAATTTTATATCTATTATTCATGTAATTTTTAAACCAAAACTGTAAGTTAGGAAAGACAAATGTTGGATTTCTACAACACTGGACTAAAAATCATTTATTCAATATTTCTATTTTACACATGAGAAAAATTCAAAAACTTGCTCAGGGCCAAATCTAGTTAGTTTGTGGACCCATTAGCACCATTTTAGGTTTGAATAAATAGAGGATTAATGAAGTTACAAAGAGCAAAGTTAGCATGGTATAGTGCAGACAGTTGTTCAAAACCAAACCTTCTGTCATTAATATTCTATGTTTGTTTCCATTTTGTTATTTTTATTTTTTACTTTTTTTTTCCTGGAGCTATTCATCATGAACTGCTGTTTACATTTTATCCTATTTTTTTAGGTTGGTTTTAAATTTCTGACAAATATTTCTTGAGTTATTTAAATCAATTAGTCTGGTCCTTTCATGATAGACTGTTTTATTTGCTCAATTTGGTATATTCTTAAATTTCACCTATCAAAGAGAAAATCGAATATCTCTTGTTATTTTTACAAACCACCTGCTGGCCTTATCATGATTTGAGTAGATTATAGAAAGTAGAGTTAGAAATGTTTGGACTGAAAACCCCAAATCCTGACCATTAGATCATTGACCTTCAAAGTACATAGGAAATTTCGTGGAGGATTTATTTCCAAATGGACCAGATTACGTTCACAGAGAAGGTGCAATTGAAATTACATATAGGGAATTTAAAATGTACCACAAGCTGCACTTTGTTTTTGTGTTTCTACTTTTAAGTAAAAAGTTTGGCATTAAATGTCTTGGACACATCTATTTTTAAAGAAATCATTCTGATAATAAACCAGAATGAATTACCATAACTTTTATAGTTTCAAATATCAACACCTCAATTCCAACAAAAACCCAGTTCATGTTATGATTTGTGTTTAATGAGTATTGTATTAGTCATTTTCACGCTGCTGATAAAGATACACCCAAGACTGGCAATTTACAAAAGAAAGAGGTTTAATTGGACTTACAGCTCCACATGGTTGAGGAAGCTTCATGATCATGGCAGAAGGCAAAGAGGCGCAAGTCATGTCTTACATGGATGGCAGCAAGCAAAAAGAGAACTTATGCAAGAAAACTCCCCATTATAAAAACCATCAAATCTCATGAGACTTACTCACTATCATGAGAACAGCACGGGAAAGACCTGCCCCCATGACTCATTTACCTCCCACCTAGTCTCTCCCATGACATGTGGGAATTCAAGATGAGATTTGGGTGGGGACACAGCCAAACCATATAATTCCAACTCTGACCCCTCCCAAATCTCATGTCCTCACATTTCAAACCCAATCATGCCTTCCCAACAGTCCCCCAAAGTCTTAACTCATTTCAGTATTAACTCAAAAATCCACAGTCCAAAATCTCATTCAAGAAAGGCAAGTCCCTTCCACCTATGAGCCTGTAAAATCAAAAGCAAGTTAGTTACTTCCTACATACATTGGCAGTACAGGCATTGGATAAATACAACCATTCCAAATGAGAGACATTGTCCCAAACAAAGGTGTTACAGGCCCCATGCAAGTCTGAAATCCAGTGGGGCAGTCAAATCTTAAAGCTTCAAAATAATGTCTTTTGACACCATGTCTCACATCCAAGTCACACTGATGCAAGAGATGGGCTCCCATGGTCTTGGCCAGATTTGCCCCTGTGGCTTTGCAGGGTACAGCCTCCCTCCTGGCTGCTTTCATGATCTGGTGTTGAGTGTCTGTGGCTTTTCCAGGTGCATGGTGCAAGCTGTCAGTGGATCTACCATTCTGGGGTCTGGAGGACAGTGGCCCTCTTTTCACAGCTCCACTAGCTGGTGCCCTAGTAGGGACTCTGTGTGGGGGCTCTGACCTCACATTTCCCTTCTGCACTGCCCTAGCAGATGTTCTCCATAAAGGCCCCACCCCTGCAGCAAACTTTTGCCTGGGCATCCAGGCATTTCCATATATTTTCTGAAATCTAGGTGGAAGTTCCCAAACCTTAATTCTTGACTTCTGTGAACCCACAGGCTCAACACCACGTGGAAGCTGCCAAAGCTTGGGGCTTGCACCCTCTGAAGCAACAGCCTGAGCTGTACCTTGGCCCCTTTTAGTCACATCTGGAGTGGCTAGGCACCAAGTACCTAAACTGCACACAGCACAGGGACCCTGGGCCTGGCCCACAAAACAATTTTCTTCTAGGC